>NC_138882.1:29910607-30565943 GCF_965194825.1 Balaenoptera physalus
ATGGACGACTTAGGTTGCTTGATGGACACTTAAGTTGCTTCCATATCATGACAATTATAAATATCTTATGTGGTGATATCTCATTTAATTTGCATTTCTCTGATGATTAATGATGTTGAGCATCTTTTCTGTGCTTGTTGGCCATCTGTATGTCTTCTTTAGAAAATGTCTGTTCAGGTCTTCTGCCCATTTTTTAATGGGTTGTTTGCTTTTTTGATGTTGAGTTGTATGAGCTATTTATGTATTTTGTATATTAACCCCTTATTGATCATATCATTAGCAAATACTTTCTCCCATTCAGTAGGCTGTCTTTTCATTTTGTTGATGGTTTCCTTTGTTGTGCAAAAGCTTTTAAGTGTAATTACGTCCCATTTGTTTACTTTTGCTTTTATTGAATATTTCCTTTGGTTTAAGAAACACATCCAAAAATATATTGCTACATTTTATGTCAAAGAGTGTTTTGCCTATGTTCTCTTCTAGGAGTTTTGTGGTTTCCAGTCTTACATTTAGGTGTTTAATCAATTTTGAATTTATTTTTGTATATGGTGTGAGAAAATGTTCTAATTTCATTATTTTATATGTAGCTGTCCAGTTTTCCCAGCACAACTTATTAAAGGGACAGTCTTTTCCTCCATTGTATATTCTTGCCTCCTTTGTTGTAGGTTAATTTACTTTAAGTATGTGAATATATTTCTGGGCTCTCTGTTTTGTTCCATTGATCTATATGTCTGGTTTTGGTTTTGGCTAATGTTTTTTTTTTAAAGAGTAGTTGGGTTTATTTTTTAATTTTATTTATTTATTTATTTATTTATGGCTGTGTTGGGTCTTCGTTTCTGTGCGAGGGCTCTCTCTAGTTGTGGCAAGCGGGGGCCACTCTTCATCGCAGTGCGCAGGCCTCTCACCATTGCGGCCTCTCATGTGGAACACAGGCTCCAGACGCGCAGGCTCAGTAATTGTGGCTCACGGGCCCAGCTGCTCCGTGGCATGTGGAATCTTCCCAGACCAGGGCTCGAACCCGTGTCCCCTGCATTGGCAGGCAGATTCTCAACCACTGCGCCACCAGGGAAGCCCTTGGCTAATGTTTTTAAAGTGTATATTTTCCCCTTCTTTTAGTTAAAGGGTATCCTTATTTTTAAATTAATTAATCTTGTAAACGAAATATAATTGGGTTTTATATTTTTGTCCAGTCTGAAAATTATTGTTTTTTCTTTAGAGTGTTTTGTCAATTTCAATGTAATCATAATTACATATTATAGTTGTATTTTGGTTTACCACATTGCTATTTGGTGTTTATTTGTCCCATCTGCTCTCTGCACCTTTTCTGCCTCCTTATTCCTTCTTTTGTAATAAGCAAGTGTTTTCTTTTTAAATATTATTTATCTTTGTCTCATTTGCAAGCTTTAAATTACATCTTTTTGTATTACAGTGGCTACTGTAGAATACAACATGCATTTTTGATGTAATTTCGTTAAATTTCAGTTACTACATATACCACTTCCTAAAGAATACAGCATCTTACCATAGTTAAAGTCCATGTATTCTCTCTCTGCTTGTGCTATTACTGTCCTAGTTTACATAAATAAAAGAGGATAAATAATTATCCTCCAACTATTAACTTGAATACCTCTGAATCTGTATTGCATATCACTGGACTTACCCTTTTCATAGAACTTTTTGTAGTCAGCTCAAATCACAATAATCAGTAATTTTGGTGGTTATTTTATTAGTTTGCTAGGGCTGTCATAACAATGTAAGACAGACTTGGTAGCTTAAACAACAGAAATTTATTTCCTCATAATTCTGGAGACTGGAAATCTGAGATCAAGGTGTCAGCAGGGTTGGTTTCTTCTGAGATCTCTCTCCTTGGCTTGTAGATGGCTGTCTTCTCCCTATGTCTTCACATGGTTTTCCTTCTGTGCATGTTTGTATCCTGTCTTCTCTTATAAGTACACCAGTCATATTGTATAAGGGCCCATCATGAAGATCTCATTTTTTTTTTTTTTTTTTATTAATTTATTTATTTTTGGCTGTGTTGGGTCTTCGTTTCTGTGCGAGGGCTTTCTCTAGTTGCGGCAAGCGGAGGCCACTCTTCATCGCGGTGCGCGGGCCTTTCACTGTCGTGGCCTCTCCCGTTGCGGGGCACAGGCTCCAGACGCGCAGGCTCAGTAGTTGTGGCTCACGGGCCTAGTAGCTCCGCGGCATGTGGGATCTTCCCGGACCAGGGCTCGAACCCGTGTCCCCTGCATTGGCAGGCAGATTCTCAACCACTGCGCCACCAGGGAAGCCCCATGAAGATCTCATTTTAACTTACCTGCATAAAGACCTATATCCAAAGACTGTCATATTCTGAGGTACTGGGGTTAGGACTGTAACATATGCCTCTTTTGGGGGACATCATTCAGTCCATAGCAGATTCTCTTTGATTTTGATGGATGGTTTCAAATAATTAAAAAATTCCCATTATGTAATATCTGGAAATGTAATGCCTTGGACTCAAAGGATTGTGTCCTATTCCTTATTATAATAAATCAGAATGGCAACAAGGGGTAGTAGTTAGGACCACTGTATTCTGACTCCCTACTGCCAGTGTGTGACTCCTAGCTCCACCACTTTTCACCTGTGTGACACTGACAAGGTTTTTCAATTTTCTCATCTGTGACATGGGGTTAACAATACTTCCTACCTTATAAGATTGGATTATTATAAGGATTAAATGAGATAATATTTGCAAAGCACTTTTAACACTTCTGACAGAATTGCAGTATTTACAGTATCTTGAAATACTTCAAATAAAGGCCTGCTGATACAAAGGGACTGCTTGCAGTCTTCACTCTGCCCAGCTCCTCTTTAATTTGTTGGAAGCATTAATGGCTGCATTAAAGCCATAGCAACCCTTCTCTTCATTTTCTAACATCCCACTTCCTCTTCATTATTCTCCAATGTTACCTCTTGGGGTCCCCCTCTTGGGAAGCTCCCCTTCTTAGACTGCTGGCCCAGTTCCCTTCTTTGTGCCTTTGCTCATTCCTCTTCCTTATACTTAGCTTTTCTGCTCTGATCCATATTTAAGTCTGTCTCATAATATAATCCAACTCGGACCCCGCTTCTGGATTCAGAAGTGATTCTTGGAGTCACTGGGTCACACAGCATAAGTGAGCATGCCTTTGGACTTTGCATCTTTCAGAATTTGAATCAGGTTTATTGTGATATTTATTCCTTTGTTCTGCTCGACACTCAGTTTTATTCTCATACCACTCCCTCTGTTTGATTTCTCTAACTAGTTATGAGCCAGTTGAAGAGCCAGTGCTGGCTCACATTCCTTTGGGAAGCTCTGGTTATAAAGCTGCCTCAACTGACTGAGAGTCATTGCTGTGGATCCAGAAGCTGACTTCGTTTTCTCTACCTTTCAGATGATAGAGTTAGCTACAAACCCTTTCCATTCCTCCATGAGAATATTTTTCTTCTTGAAGACAGTGTTTACCATTCTCTTTTGTCCAACTGACAGGTTCATATGAATTAATACATAATTTCTAATGACAAAAAAAAAGCTTGCCCAAGAAATGCTTGATTTTGTGAACAACAGAGTTTTAATATCCCAATTTTCACATGCGTTTGCCTTCTCTGAAATACCCCTTCTTATCACTGTATTTTTGCATGGGATTAAGGGGTAATTTTATATAAGATTAAGGACCCGTGTTTCCAAGCCAGACAGCCCAAGTTTGAATCCCAGCACTGTGTGACCTTAAGCAAATTAATTATTCCTTTAAGCTGTGGTACTTCATTTTTAAAGTAGGGATAAATACTACCTACCCCAAAGGGTTGTTTGTGTATTAAATAAGGTAATGTTCATAAAGTGCTTCACACTCTGTCCATACTGCTAGAAGTTTTCTATAAATGTAAGCTATTACCATTATTACTCAAAGCTTTTACTGACATGCATTCTCTTGCATTTCACAAAGAGAATCATCAGAAATTTTACATGCTTCCTTTCTCCCAACCTCCTGCATTCTTCTGTGCTTCCCTGAGCTTTGAAAGAAATGGTTGTGTAGGAAGGACCTCCCTCCATGCATGTTTCACAGTATTACATCATTGGTTTTTGCAAAGGCCGCCTTGCTCCTGGGAAAGTTGTGTGGGCCTCACTCTGGACATGACATGAGACCTTCAGATGGTTCTGACTCCCTTGATAATTGCATTCCTCCAATATAAGCTAAAGGTCACTTAAAAAGTTTCTTGAGGCTGGGTAGGGTTAATGCTTAGTTTGGCAAAAGTTCATCTCTAAAATTCTAGGATTTTTAAATGTTTACACAATTGTTAGTCCCCATCTTGCTCTTCCTCACAGATCTGGAGCAAATTTTGATATCTTGCTACACTTCCTTTTCTTAAATATAAAATATAACTCATGTTAGGCAAGAACTTCAATTATTTTTATATCAAGGTTGGCAAATACATTTCATTTTTCATACCAATTCTTTTGATTGGTAATGGAAAATTGGAGTCCTGTGTTGAAAAAGATTCAGAGGCATTTGTTCCTGGTGGGAAAGAATATTTGCCCAATTATTAATATATTTTAGGGATATGAGAATCAACGTGGGATAGTATGCTTGTCTTGTGTTTGCTGAATTTCTACCATTTGTCAAGGCTCAGCTCCTGAATCAGAGTCCTGGATGATGAATCAAGCATCAAAATTGCCTTTGTTCTGCTGGACTGTGAAGGCCAAGAGTAATACAACTTAGCTCACAAGCCTCGTCACATAGACACAGCTGAGGTGTCTGTGCTTCAAGCCCAGGGAGATGAGGAACAGATTGTGACCAATAAAACCACGTGAAAAATGGCAGACTTTTTCTTAAACAACTTTAAAAAAGTATGCCACAATATGATTTTGTATCAGGTTTTCTCCCTTCCTTCCTTCCTTCCTTCCTTCCTTCCTCCTTCCTTCCTTCCTTCCTTCCTTCCTTCCTTCCTTCCTTCCTTCCTTTCTTTCTTTCTTTCTTTCTTTCTTTCTTTCTTTCTTTCTTTCTTTCTTTCTTTCTTTCTTTCTTTCTTTCTTTCTTTCTTTCTTTCTTTCTTTCTTTCTTCTTTCTTTCCTTCTATGGCATCAATATAGCATTAACATTAACCTAGATTTCCTTTCTTTCTTTTTTGGGAGACATCATCTAGATGCTGAGATATTAGCATTGTCAGATATTATATGATTTCTAAGGACAAATAGAACAACTTCTGTGGAGCTCTCCTCACCCCACTTAGGTTCATACACCCAATTCTATGCTGCCAACTGCCCACCTTCCCTCCCCCTTAGACATTCTCCTCATTCCCTTGATCTTTAATATGCTGTGCCAGGCTTACCCGTGCGTGAATGCCCTCTCACTCTGTCTGGACTCCAACACTCCCTGCCAGGTTGCTCCTAACCTTACTTGGTGTCCCAACCTGCACAGGTGTGGCCCCCTAGTGTGGACACTTCCCTCACCCCACTCAGGCTCTGACTCCTTATACTAGACTGCCCTCCGCAGAGGTGCCCCTCTCTTCTTACTGGGACTCTGATTCCCCATATCACTCCATCCCACCTCACTGACAACCTCCTCCACTTGCCTGGGCTGCAGCATCAGGTATCAGGCTCCAGCAACCTCCTATATGGTGCCCTCCTCCCCTCACATGGGCTTTGATACCCTGCTTTGCGGTACTGTGGCTCATCCCACCCCTGCCAGCCTATCTTGCTTTGCCTTCATCAACATCCTGAGAACTGGGTTGTTCAGGAAGGAAAGGGAAGAAAAAGAAAAGGGGAAGCACTTTTAAATTTTTTATTATAATTTACTAAAAATACATAAAAACAAAAAAAGTTACAGGTAGAAAACAAATTGATCACAACATCCAGAGATATTGTAACCTAGCAGGACCCTAAGGGGCCTTCCCAGGGACAGACGCCTCCCCCATATCCTCTGTTTTAGCTCTTCTCTGAAGTACTGTATCTAGATAACAGTATCTGATGCACATTTCCTGAGTTGTTTTACAGATGCTAAAACCTCCACCAAACAGAAGACATTAACTACTTGATGACCTTGAGCACATAGCTCCCAGGCCTATTGGAGCCTAAGGACTGATAATACCCCTGTGACAATGGCCAGTTACCTCACCATCAACCAACCAGAGAATTGTGCACGAGCTGATCACAGACCCTGAGACCCCCCTCCTTCACCTTGCCTTTGAAAAATGCTTTTCTGAAGTCCATCAGGGAGTTTGGGTGTTTTTGAGGACAAGTTGCCCTGGACTCCTTGCTAGGCATCTGCAATAAACACTGCACTTTCTTTCACCACAACTCAGTGTCAGTAGATTGGCTTTACTGCAGGTGAGTGGACCCAAGTTTGATTTGGTAACGATATCCCAGGGATAATCCAGTAATTAATATTTTGCTGTATATTCTTTCTTTTTCCTTTTCTGTGTATACATATCTATATCTAAAACTCATCTATATTCCCATCTATATCTATCTATATCTAACTTGTACCTTTCTGAATGTTAGGTATGTTAGTTGTACCTAAACCTAGAAAGCAAAAGTGGTGTAGAGCTATAGAGAACAAGATATATTGGTATTTTAGGGTTAAGACTTTATGGCGACAGGACTATTTTCTATAGACAAAGTCTGAAACTCCATCTGGGTTTTTTTTCAAGGATTTGGTTAAAGGATTGGCAAAGGAGCTGAGCCCGCCGACCTCTACTCTGTAGAGGTATCCCTTCTGTACAAAGGGGATAAAATCCTCTCATTTGAAATGCTCTTAAAATGCTTTGAATGTATTTTATGAAGATAAGTAGTCAAGAAATATTTAAATAAAATAAATGATTTAATGTATTTTTCCTAGTCTTCTGGGGGTAGTAGGCATCTCAATAACCCTAAAATCAGCCTTAAATCAAAGAAGTATCAGGATTCTTAAAAAATATTATAATTTTGAATTTAGCCAAATTTCCATTAGAGTTCAAAACATATAACATGTCTTCTAGGCAAGAAAATGGAAGTGCATAGCAGGGTTTTAAGAATGTTTTACCGAACGTACATCTGTTTTGCTTTTTGTTTCTGTTGGGGTGTGTGTGTGTGTGCATTTGTAAATATTTAGGTAACTAAAATATACATATATATATATAGGAGAGAAATGTAGTTCCTCTTTCCTAGACTTCTTGATGCTCTTTTGAGTGAGACATATGCTGTTGGTGCTGAGGGAGAAATGGAATTGGATACAGCTCTTTTATAAGCTCTTAGGAGACTAGGCAGGAACCAGAATTCAGGGTTCTAACTCCGCAGCTGAGCCTGTAAGGAAGGTCGGTCAAAGCACACACCCCGAGGATAAACTTCTAATGAAATTTCTGTCCACCACGAAAATGTAAGAGAAGGTTTGTTTCAGAATTGTGAGTGGGGAAGATAATTCATCTGAACTCTGTGAGGAAACTCATACACAGTATCAAGCAATTGCTAACTATAAACAACACAGGATGCTAAAAATAGCCAGCTCTCCAGACCCAGCATAGCCCATTTCCTGCAGGCTCTCAGTCAGCAGGGTCAGGGCCTGAGTACATCTCTGGCTTTGAGAGACTCTGGGGAACACTGTTTTTGAATGCTGGTCCCACATTCCCTCCTGGCACCTCGTTATCTAAACCAGTATATCTCTCTCCTTATTAGCTACATAAATATTTGGATTACTAAGTGTCAGAGCCTCATGGCTCTTGTAAACTTGTAACCTTTATTATCCCTGAGCATGCTTGAATGGATTACATGGTCAGAGGCCATTATGGAGTTCAGTATGGTCATCTGAGCATTAGAGAATGATGCTCTATGCCAGAGTGGTGGAGGTAGGAAGTGAGACGAACACTAAGTAGGAGAGACATTGCAAAAGACAGGTACCAAGCCCTATCGATGCCTTGGGTTCCAGGACCTACTGGATTGTCTCCTCAAGTCTTCCTTCTGTTTGTCATACTGCATCTCCCTCCTTCAAGAATTAGCTCACGTTTTATCTCCTTAAAATTAAATTATCTCTGCCTCCCATCTGCCAAGCCACTGCTGACCCACTATCTAATTCTCTCTTTGTTTTCATAGTTCTTGCATTTCTAAATGTTCTATGTAGTTGAAGGCCAATTACTCCATAATACTACAAGGAAGTTTAGGGGAAGGACTCTATCTCTAAACTCATGAACTAAACAGCTAGGGCACAACTCACACATTCTGATTGCCTTACAAGTAATATAAGAATCGCTAACATAACCAGCTTTGTGATTATTTTTTCCCCCCGAAGATCCAAATTTTAGATAAGTATATTTCCATATTTATGGACATTTTCAAAAGTGATAAAATATTTAGAATATCTAAAGACTTTAAATAAAAAAGACATATCCAAGATTAAAAACATTTTTCTTCTGGAGAAATTCACATTTCTTTTTCTTCCTCCTCCTTCCCCCTTTAAATTTAAGACTAACAAAGTATATTTAAGGACACATTGCTCCAAACAAAGCTAACTTTTGGACCCCACCCCATCCCATGTCTTAGCTTTATTATGTCCCACCCTGTTCTAAATAAGCCCCCTCCAAGTCTGTGTGATAAATGCAAATTTTCAAAGAGATATGGAGGAAGTCAGCTCAGGGCCAAGGAGAAACTCTTTTTGAATTCATTTCAGGTTTGACTATGAGACCTTCAAGTGTCTAGGGAGGAGGGCCTGGATAAAGAAGAAAACAAGAAGACTGCTGGTTTTCATGTATATGTTCCTATTCCTGAAAAAGGAATAACACTATCTAGAGAATCTGGCTTAAGCAAAAAAGAGAATTTATAGGCTCACATAACTGAACAGGTATAGATTTCCAAAAAAAAGGCTTAATTCTTGACTCCAAAAATACGGACCAAGACTTCCTTTTTCTCCTTCCATTTCTCAGTTCCACTTGCTGACAACACCATACTTCTAGTTAATCAAGCTGACCACCTGAACTCTTTTTCCTCACTTCTTATATCATTTATTCAAAAAATCCCATAGGTCCATCTTAAATATACATACAGGATCCAACCACTTCTTACCATTTTCACTGCTACCAGACTTGTATAAGTCACCACCATCTCTTGCCTAGGTTATTGCAATAACTTCCTAATTGTTATCCCTGCTTCCAACACTGTCCCCTGAAATCTATTTACAGCACAACAGCAGAAAGGTTCTTTTCAAAACCTAAGTTGTATCCTGCTGTCCGTCTGCTCAAAGACCTTACGCTGCTTCCCACCTCACTCAGAGCAAAAGAAAATCCTCACATATCTAGTCCTCCCCTCCCTTACTTTACTGTAGCCATGCTGGCTTCCTTATTGTTCCTCAAACATAGCAGGTAGGAGCTTTCCTTAGGACCTGATATTTCCTCTACCTGGAATGCTTTCTTCAATACCCTTATAACCAATTTCTTACTCTTGTCAAAGTTTGCTCAAGTGATACCTCATTAGTGTGGCCTATCCTGACCACACTGCTTCAAATTGTAACCCCCACTCGTCTTTTTTCCCCAAAGCCCTTAGAACGTTTTGAACTATTTATCTATGTCTATTGATCTATCTATCCATCTATATATGATTTTTCCTCTCCCCCACTAGAACTAAGTTCCGTTAAAGCAGGGATTTTTGTTTGTTTTATTCACTGATGCATACCTAGAAGTTAAGACCTAGTAGGTGCTCAGTAATATTTTACCGTATTATATTGTATAAATATAGGTAATTTATTTATCCATTTTCCTGTTGATGACCATTTTTGTTGTTTCCAAGTTTTTGCTATTGCTGCAGTGAACATGTATATCAATCTTGGTGTAATTTGGATGGGTTTTGCTCTAGGACATTTTCTAGCTTTTGTTCTGTTACTGAACTCAGGTCTGGCTGTTTGTTACTCAAAAGTCAATACCTGAGAGACAGTTGTTGGTAGAAAGGAAAGTTGCTTTTAATCAGAATGCCAGCAATCTAGGGAGAAAGTGGACTCATGTCCCAAGACCAACTCTGAAGATTCTGCTCAGCCATAAAAGTTTTTAGAGGGGAAGTAATCTCAGTTAATCATTGAGATAGGGGATCAAACTCATAGCCATCTCCCACGGCATGCAGGCTTGTTGACTCCTTGTGATCTTTCTTTAGATGCTATCTTGTTCACACAGTTCGTTCATGAGATTACTGAAGGGGAAGCTAAGGAAGAGATCTAGCATCTGTTAGTTACTTATTCTTCATATCTACTTCTTTGATCTATGGAAAGGACCAACAGTGATCTGTGTGATCAAAAAATCACAAGAACCAACATCTGGATCAAAAGAACCAACATCTTTCGTGTGATCAAAAGATGTGAAAAGTGTGCTAGGGCCAGTGATGAGTAGAGTCTGGGGGTTCCTGGTTTAAGATTAGTTACAGTATAGCTTTGCTAAAGTGACAAGACAAGGGGCTTCTTGCTAATGGCAGTTTCCTGCAAAGAGCTGCTTACAAATCCCCCTCTGTCAGATATCATTCCATTTCTATGGGATTAAGGATGAAGGTCCATTTTCTGTAATTGCTTCATGCTGAGAAAGGACATCAAGGTCTTAGAGTGAAAGATATCAACATAGGTTTGAAGTATCTCTTTGCTGATGGTTTTAGTTGCCTGCTTCAATATATGGGCAGAGCAACCTACAATTATGTTGATACCTACAAAGATATAGATTATTGTTATTTTAGTGTTAATCCCATTCTCTTAAAGCCAGTTCTTGGAATTGTGCTAGCCATAGATTCAGTACTGCTCAAAATGGAGCAGCTTATGTCATGGCTGCAGTCTGGTCACCATGCAGGTAGTTTTTCCCTCTGGTGGCAGTTATAGTATCTGTAGAACAACTCAGGAATGTGCATCAAACACTGAGTCTGTGACTCTATTGTCCTAATCATTAACTGCTGGAACCTGCTCTTTCGTGACTCAGGTAGGCCTGGGAAAATTTAGCTTTTTTACAAAGAAGAGGCAGGGGAAATAGAGGGGCTTTTGTACTTGGGGGACCCTGCAAGTTTCCAGTTCTTTAGGAAGGAGATTCTGAAGTAGGAACAATACCTGTGGAGAACTGAATGAAATGATTGGGTAGAGAGAGAAGTTAAACTGAAGTGTAGTTACAAAAGAAGCCTCAGCTCTCCAGCTGGGATGGCATCTTCAGGTAGTCCCAAATTGGGGCAAGGAGGCTTGGTCCCTGTACACCTATGTTGGAATAGGCTGCCTCAGGAGGGGATCTATTTATTCTTGGGTGAGGCCGTTCCCTTCAGTAAGAGCAGGTTCCTGAAAGGAAATTAGTGCCTGGGTCCTAAGAGGCAGGATACAAATGGTGCACCATAGCATCCACAGGCAAATTTTAGGAGAAAAATCTTGGATAGTAGAGTGTGTACCTCCACAATTTTACTAGGTTTTGATAAATTACTTTCCAAAATGGTTATACCAAGTTCTGCTCCCTTCTGCAGTATATAAGAATTTTTGTTATACTCCCTTTCCACATTTTCTATATCTTTGTTTCCTTGTGCTATTTTCTAGATATTTTCTACAGATTTTTCTCGAGATGTAAAACTTATCTCTTTGGTTATGTCTAACCTGCTTTTTAACTCACTGAGGGTTTTTCCTTGCTGAGTTTTTATTTTTGTAAGTTTCATGATTTCTTTTAAGATACTTTTTTTTTCTTAAAAAACAAATAGTTCCTTTCCTATGGTTTTTATTTCTTGTTTTATTTTTTAATAATATAGAACATTTTTTTTCCTGTTCAATAGTAAGTAGTTATATATTTTTGAAGTTCAGAGGCAGTACTTTTACTGTTCAGTCTGTTGATTCTCATGCAACCTTGCTTCTCCATGTCTGCAATTATGTAATTGTCAGCATGTAATTGTGGGAATCCTGTGCTGCCTGTATCCATCCTCCATAAGAACTTTGCATCTGCTTCTGTGAGGAAACCCAGAACCCCACTTCTTTTCTTTTAAAATAGACATTATTTCTTAGAGCAGTTTTAGTTTCACAGAAAAACTGAGCAGAAAGTACAGTTACCATATACTCCCTGCCCCCACAGAGACACAGAGCCTCCGCCACTATCAACATTCCCCTCCAGAATGGTACACTTGTTACAATCAATGAACCTACATCCACATATCATTGTCACCCAAAATCCGTAGTTTATGTTAGAGTTCACTCATGGTGCCCATTTCTTTTATAAAAACCTTTTTCTTATCTGTGTGAAAAATTTCAAACATATAGGAAACATGTGAAATACTATAGCTTCATGCAAGAGTCTCAGTTTCAATTCTATGCCTTGCAGAGGCCCAAAGCCTTCCCACCAATCTCCACAGGGCAGTTAGTATCCAAGCTGCTTCTTCCTGAGATCAACACAATGTCTTCACACCAGAGAGCCACTGCCACTTGCTCACCCCTCTCAGCTATGGATTAGAAATATTTTTGTTATATGTTATGCAGCTTATCCAAGTGTCTTGTAACAGAAAGTTTTTGGGTGATCTACTCCACCATATTTTCAGAATGAAAGCCTTTCATAGTTTTCCCACATTTAAATTGCTACTTCTTACAGTTACCAAGCAAGGGCTCATGTGCCTAAGGCACAGAAAGCCGAACTCTGACAGTGGATGTTTGCAGCAAAGTAAGAGTTTATTTTCAGGGTGCCATGCTAGGAGAATGGGCAGCTCATGCTCAGAAGGCCTGAACTCCCTGATGGTTTTTAGGAAAGGGTTTTTAAAGACAGTGTTAGGGGAGAGGTTCATAGGATGCCTGATCAGCTCATGTACCTTCTTCTGATTGGTTGGTTGGGGATGAGATAACAGAGTGATGTCCTGGGTGTCTCGATCATCAACCTTCTGGTCCTAACCAGTCTGGGGTCTACGTGTTTGTAGTCAGCATGTACTCACCATCCTCCACCTGGGTGGGGGGCTTAGTTTCTGCAGAACAACTCAAAGATATGTATCAGATTGTTATCTATATCCCTTCAGGAGGAACTAGGAGTCCTGTGACTCTATTGTCCTAATCATTAACTTCTTGAGTCTGCTCTTTGGAACTGGGGAAGGCCTAGAAGACTAAAACCTTTTTTCTACAAGCAAGAAAAAGGGGACATGGAGGGACTTTTGTACCTGGGAAGGCCCTGCAGAATCCTGCTTGGTTTCACTGCTTTCTACTCCCCTTCACAGGGTACTATTATTCTTCCTGCCCCCGGATGTGGGTGTTCCCCAGGATTCCACCTTAGCTCTCTTCTCTTCTTATCCATGTCATGTCTGCCACTAAGTTGATTATTCCTAAATTGAAGCAGGAGGGAAGCAGGCAGGGCACAACCTTTAAAAGAATGACATAGCCTGAGGACACGACATAAACTGATTAGAACCAAAAAGGTCCAAGATGGCAGACAAGTTGACTTCCACTGTACCTTGAGCCTCAGTGTACGTTCACTGTAACACACTCACAGGTGCCATGACAGTTCCAAGGCTGACCATAAAGGTCAAAAAGTTGGCAGTGGCCCAATTCCTGGAAATCCCCACCCCTTCCCCCAAATAGCTGGAATATTCCTCCCAATCATTAGCCTATAAAATTACCCACCCCTATAAAAACTGACAACCCCATACCCTGGTGCTGCTCGTGCCTTCTGAGATGGCCCACACTCTGCCTGTGAAGTGTGTTTCTCTCTAAATAAATCTACTTCTTACCTATCACTTTGTCTCTCACTGAATTCTTTCTGCAATGAGACATCAAGAACCTGAGCTTCATTAAGTTCTGGGGCCAGGTATGTGATCTCAGTTAAAAGACTGTGGGTTCAAGTCCCAACCTGGGTTTTGGCTGGGTTCAAGTCCCAGCCCATGTGTTCAAGTCCCAATCTGAGTTGCATGGTTTCAAAATTAGTACTTTTAGTTGAGACCTTCTCCTGACCTCCAGACACAGATATCCTACCACTTCCAGGATGTCTCCACCTCCACAGTTACCCACTCATGTGCCAGGTTTAAAACTGATTTTATTATTGTTTCCCACTGACTGACTTTATCCTGCAGATTGAACACCTCAAGTCACAGTTCATGGAACAGATACCATGATTCACTAAACTATCTAGATGGGCATATGAATATAGGTTCACAACATCTGAGGGTCTGTCTGTCAGGCTCATCCCCCATACAAGACCACAGACAAGATTTACAGTAGTGTGTATAGAGGGGTCAAACTTACCATAAGTATATGGGTTTACTTCTGGGTTTTCTATTCTGTTCCACTGATCTATATATCTGTTTTTGTGCCAGTACCATACTATTTTGATGACTGTAGTTTTGTAGTATAGTCTGAAGTCAGGGAGCATGATTTCTCCATCTGCATTCTTCTTTCTCAAGATTGTTTTGGCTATTTGGGGTCTTTTGAGTTTCCATACAAATTAAAAATTTTTTCTAGTTCTGTTTAAAAATGCCATTGGAAATTTGATAGGGATTGCATTGAATCTGTTGATTGCCTTGGGTAGTAAGATCATTTTAACAATATTGATTCTTCCAGTCCAAGGACATGGTATATCTTTCCATTTGTCTGTGTGGTCTTCAATTTCTTTCATCAACATTTTATAGTTTTTGGAGCACAGGTCTTTTGTCACCTCAGGTACCTTAATTCCTTTTTGTTGTAATTCCACCCTGGTTCTTTCTGAGAAGACAGCTGGAACAAGGAACCTGTTTAAAATTTTACTGTGTATAATATCTTTTCTACCCTACTTATGTTGGTAACTGCCCAGGAAAACCGCCAGTGTTCTTGACAAGGTACAGGTAAATTGGCTATGGCACCAAAACCTTCAGTTTATTCAATTCTTCCAAGGTCATCTTTTTTTTTTTTTTTTTTCTGGATGATTTTTATTAAATAAGTAAATGCTGACAGTGTCACCCTCAGAGAACAGATGAATGTTGTTCTCCAGCGTCACATCCCTGTGCAGGTTCCTCTGTGTTGGTTCTGACAGGGCCTCGCTTTTTTTTTTTTTTTTTTTTAACATCTTTATTGAAGTATAATTGCCTTACAATGGTGTGTTAGCTTCTGCTTTATAACAAAGTGAATCAGTTATACATATACAATATGTTCCCATTTCTCTTCCCTCTTGCATCTCCCTCCCTCCCACCCTCCCCATCCCATCCCTCTAGATGGTCACAAAGCACCGAGCTGATCTCCCTGTGCTATGCGGCTGCTTCCCACTAGTTATCTATTTTACATTTGGTAGTGTATATATGTCCATGACACTCTCTTACCCTGTCACATCTCACCCCACCCCCTCCCCATATCCTCAAGTCCATTCTCTAGTAGGTCTGTGTCTTTATTCCCGTCTTGCCACTAGGTTCTTCATGGCCTTTTTTTTTTTTTTTTTCCCCTTAGATTCCGTATATATGTGTTAGCATACTGTATTTGTTTTTCTCTTTCTGACTTACTTCACTCTGTATGACAGACTCTAACTCCATCCACCTCATTACAAATACCTCCATTTCATTTCTTTTTATGGCTGAGTAATATTCCATTGTATATATGTGCCACATCTTCTTTATCCATTCATCTGTCGATGGACATTTAGATTGCTTCCATGTCCTGGCTATTGTAAATAGAGCTGCAATGAACATTTTGGTACATGACTCTTTTTGACCTATGGTTTTCTCAGGGTATATGCCCAGTAGTGGGATTGCTGGGTCGTATGGTAGTTCTATTTGTAGTTTTTTAAGGAACCTCCATACTGTTCTCCATAGTGGCTGTATCAATTTACATTCCCACCAACAGTGCAAGAGTGTTCCCTTTCCTCCACACCCTCTCCAGCATTTATTGTTTCTAGATTTTTTGATGATGGCCATTCTGACCGGTGTGAGATGATATCTCATTGTAGTTTTGATTTGCATTTCTCTAATGATTAATGATGTTGAGCATTCTTTCATGTGTCTGTAGGCCATCTGTATATCTTCTTTGGAGAAATGTCTATTTAGGTCTTCGGCCCATTTTTGGATTGGGTTGTTCGTTTTTTTGTTATTGAGCTGCATGAGCTGCTTGTAAATCTTGGAGATTAATCCTTTGTCAGTTGCTTCATTTGCAAATATTTTCTCCCATTCTGAGGGTTGTCTTTTGGTCTTGTTTATGGTTTCCTTTGCTGTGCAAAAGCTTTTAAGTTTCATTAGGTCCCATTTGTTTATTTGTGTTCTTATTTCCATTTCTCTGGGAGCTGGGTCAAAAAGAATCTTGCTGTGATGTATGTCATAGAGTGTTCTGCCTATGTTTTCCTCTAAGAGTTTGATAGTGTCTGCCCTTACACTTAGGTCTTTAATCCATTTTGAGTTTATTTTTGTGCATGGTGTCAGGGAGTGTTCTATTTTCATACTTTTACATGTACCTGTCCAATTTTCCCAGCACCACTTATTGAAGAGGCTGTCTTTTCTCCACTGTATATGCTTGCCTCCTTTATCAAAAATAAGGTGCCCATATGTGTGTGGGTTTATCTCTGGGCTTTCTATCCTGTTCCATTGATCTATATTTCTGTTTTTGTGCCAGTACCAAACTGTCTTGATTACTGAAGCTTTGTAATATAGTCTGAAGTCAGGGAGCCTGATTCCCCCAGCTCCATTTTTCGTTCTCAAGATTGCTTTGGCTATTCGGGGTCTTTTGTGTTTCCATACAAATTGTGAAATTTTTTGTTCTAGTTCTGTGAAAAATGCCAGTGGTAGTTTGATAGGGATTGCATTGAATCTGTAGATTGCTTTGGGTAGTAGAGTCATTTTCACAATGTTGATTCTTCCAATCCAGGAACATGGTATATCTCTCCATCTATTTGTATCATCTTTAATTTCTTTCATCAGTGTCTTATAATTTTCTGCATACAGGTCTTTTGTCTCCTTAGGTAGGTTTATTCCTAGATATTTTATTCTTTTTGTTGCAATGGTAAATGGGAGTGTTTTCTTAATTTCACTTTCAGATTTTTCGTCATTAGTGTATAGAAATGCAAGAGATTTCTGTGCATTAATTTTGTATCCTGCTACTTTACCAAATTCATTGATTAGCTCTAGGAGTTTTCTGGTAGCATCTTTAGGATTCTCTATGTATAGTATCATGTCATCTGCAAATAGTGACAGCTTTACTTCTTCTTTTCCGATTTGGATTCCTTTTATTTCTTTGTCTTCTCTGATTGCTGTGGCTAACACTTCCAAAACTATGTTGAATAATAGTGGTGAGAGTGGGCAACCTTGTCTTGTTCCTGATCTTAGTGGAAATGGTTTCAGTTTTTCACCATTGAGGACAATGTTGGCTGTGGGTTTGTCATATATGGCCTTTATTATGTTGAGGAAAGTTCCCTCTATGCCTACTTTCTGCAGGGCTTTTATCATAAATGGGTGTTGAATTTTGTCGAAAGCTTTCTCTGCATCTATTGAGATGATCATATGGTTTTTCTCCTTCAGTTTGTTAATATGATGTATCACATTGATTGATTTGCGTATATTGAAGAATCCTTGCATTCCTGGGATAAACCCCACTTGATCATGGTGTATGATCCTTTTAATGTGCTGTTGGATTCTGTTTGCTAGTATTTTGTTGAGGATTTTTGCATCTATGTTCATCAGTGATATTGGCCTGTAGTTTTCTTTCTTTGTGACATCTTTGTCTGGTTTTGGTATCAGGGTGATGGTGGCCTCGTAGAATGAGTTTGGGAGTGTTCCTCCCTCTGCAATATTTTGGAAGAGTTTGAGAAGGATAGGTGTTAGCTCTTCTCTAAATGTTTGATAGAATTCACCTGTGAAGCCATCTGGTCCTGGGCTTTTGTTTGTTGGAAGGTTTTTAATCACAGTTTCAATTTCAGTGCTTGTGATTGGTCTGTTCATATTTTCTATTTCTTCCTGGTTCAGTCTCGGCAGTTTGTGCCTTTCTAAGAATCTGTCCATTTCTTCCAGGTTGTCCATTTTATTGGCATAGAGTTGCTTGTAGTAATCTCTCATGATCTTTTGTATTTCTGCAGTGTCAGTGGTTACTTCTCCTTTTTCATTTCTAATTCTATTGATCTGAGTCTTCTCCCTTTTTCTCTTGATGAGTCTGGCTAATGGTTTATCAATTTTGTTTATCTTCTCAAAGAACCAGCTTTTAGTTTCATTGATTTTTGCTATTGTTTCCTTCATTTCTTTTTCATTTATTTCTGACCTGATCTTTATAATTTCTTTCCTTCTGCTGGCTTTGGGGTTTTTTTGTTCTTCTTTCTCTAATTGCTTTAGGTGCAAGGTTAGGTTGTTTATTCGAGATGTTTCCTGTTTCTTGAGGTAGGCTTGTATTGCTATAAACTTCCCTCTTAGCACTGCTTTTGCTGCGTCCCATAGGTTTTGGGTCGTCGTATCTCCATTGTCATTTGTTTCTAGGTATTTTTTGATTTCCCCTTTGATTTCTTCAGTGATCACTTCGTTATTAAGTAATGTATTGTGTAGCCTCCATGTGTTTGTATTTTTTACAGGTCTTTTCCTGTAATTGATATCTAGTCTCATAGCGTTGTGGTCGGAAAAGATACTTGATACTATTTCAATTTTCTTAAATTTACCAAGGCTTGATTTGTGACCCAAGATATGATCTATCCTGGAGAATGTTCCATGAGCACTTGAGAAAAATGTGTATTCTGTTGTTTTTGGATGGAATGTCCTATAAATATCAATTAAGTCTATCTTGTTTAATGTATCATTTAAAGCTTGTGTTTCCTTATTTATTTTCATTTTGGATGATCTGTCCATTGGTGAGAGTGGGGTGTTAAAGTCCCCTACTATGATTGTGTTGCTGTCGATGTCCCCTTTTATAGCTGTTAGTATTTGCCTTATGTATTGAGGTGCTCCTATGTTGGGTGCATAAATATTTACAATTGTTATACCTTCCTCTTGTATCGATCCCTTGATCATTATATAGTGTCCTTCTTTGTCTCTTGTAATAGTCTTTATTTTAAAGTCTATTTTGTCTGATATGAGAATTGCTACTCCAGCTTTCTTTTGATTTCCATTTGCATGGAATATCTTTTTCCATCCCCTCACTTTCAGTCTATATGTGTCTCTAGGTCTGAAGTGGGTCTCTTGTAGACAGCATATATATGGGTCTTGTTTTTGTATCCATTCAGCCAGCCTGTGTCTTTTGGTGGGAGCATTTAATCCATTTACATTCAAGGTAATTATCGATATGTATGTTCCTATTCCCATTTTCTTAAATGTTTTGGGTTTGTTATTGTAGGTGTTTTCCTTCTCTTGTGTTTCTTGCCTAGAGAAGTTCCTTTAGCATTTGTTGTAAAGCTGGTTTGGTGGTGCTGAACTCTCTCAGCTTTTGCTTGTCTGTAAAGGTTTTAATTTCTCCATCGAATCTGAATGAGATCCTTGCTGGGTAGTGTAATCTTGGTTGCAGGTTTTTCTCCTTCATCACTTTAAGTATATCCTGCCACTCCCTTCTGGCTTGCAGAGTTTCTGCTGAAAGATCAGATGTTAACCTTATGGGGATTCCCTTGTGTGTTATTTGTTTTTTTTCCCTTGCTGCCTTTAATATGTTTTCCTTATATTTAATTTTTGACAGTTTGATTAATATGTGTCTTGGTGTGTTTCTCCTTGGGTTTATCCTGTATGGGACTCTCTGTGCTTCCAGGACTTGATTAACTATTTCCTTTCCCATATTAGGGAAGTTTTCAACTATAATCTCTTCAAATATCTTCTCAGTCCCTTTCTTTTTCTCTTCTTCTTCTGGGACCCCTATAATTCGAATGTTGGCGCGTTTAATGTTGTCCCAGAGGTCTCTGAGACTGTCCTCAGTTCTTTTCATTCTTTTTTCTTTATCTTGCTCTGCAGTAGTTATTTCCACCATTTTATCTTCCAGGTCACTTATCCTTTCTTCTGCCTCAGTTATTCTGCTATTGATCCCATCTAGAGTATTTTTAATTTCATTTATTGTGGTTTTCATCATTGCTTGGTTCCTCTTTAGTTCTTCTACGTCCTTGTTAAATGTTTCTTGCATTTTGTCTATTCTATTTCCAAGATTTTGGATCATCCTTACTATCATTATTCTGAATTCTTTTTCAGGTAGACTACCTATTTCCTCTTCATTTGTTAAGTCTGGTATGTTCTGACCCTGCTCCTTCATCTGCTGTGTGTTTTTCTGTCGTCTCATTTTGCTTATCTTACTGTGTTTGGGGTCTCCTTTTCACAGGCTGCAGGTTCGTAGTTCCTGTTGTTTTTGGTATCTGTCCCCAGTGGCTAAGGTTGGTTCAGTGGGTTGTGTAGGCTTCCTGGTGGAGGGAACTAGTGCCTGAGCTCTGGTGGATGAGGTTGGCTCTTGTCTTTCTGGTGGGCACGTCCACGTCTGGTGGTGTATTTTGGGGTGTCTGTGGCCTTATTATGATTTTAGGCAGCCTCTCTGCTAATGGATGGGGCTGTGTTCCTGTCTTGCTAGTTGTTTGGCATAGGGTGTCCAGCACTGTAGCTTGTTGGTCGTTGAGTGAAGCTGGGTCTTGATGTTGAGATGGAGATCTCTGAGAGATTTTTGCCGTTTGGTATTACGTGAAGCTGGGAGGTCTCTTGTGGACCAGTGTCCTGAAGTTGGCTCTCCCACCTCAGAGGCACGGCCCTGATGCCTGGCTGGAGCACCAAGAGCCTTTCGTCCACACGGCTCAGAGTAGAAGGGAGAAAAAATAGAAAGAAAGAAAGAAAGAAAGAAAGAGGCTATAATATAGTGAAGTAAAATAAAGCTATTGTAAAGCAAAGCTATACAGACAAAATCGCACCCAGAAGCATATACATATACACTCACAAATAAAGGAAAAGGGGAAAAATTAATATATCCTGCTCCCAAAGTCCACCTCCTGAATTTGGGATGATTCGTTGTCTATTCAGGTATTCACCAGATGCAGGCACATCAAGTTGTTTGTGAAGTTTTAATCCGCTGCTTCTAAGGTTGCTGGGAGAGATTTCCCCTTATCTTCCCTGTTCGCACAGTTCCTGGGGTTCAGCTTTGGATTTGGACCCGCCTCTGCGTGTAGGTCGCCTGAGGGCGTCTATTCCCCGCACAGACAGGACGGGGTTAAAGGAGCAGCTGCTTCGGGGGCTCTGGCTCCCTCAGGCCGCGGGGAGGGAGGTGTACAGAGGAGGCGGGGTGAGCCTGCGGCGGCCGAGGCCGGCGTGACGTTTCACCAGCCTGAGGCGGGCAGTGCGTTCTCCCGGGGAACTTGTCCCCGGATCACGGGACCCTGGCAGTGGCGGGCTGCACAGGCTCCCGGGAGGGGCGATGTGGAGAGTGACTTGTGCTCACACACAGGCTTTTTGGAGGCGGCAGCAGCAGCCCCAGCGTCTCACGCCCGTCTCTGGGGTCCGTGCTGATCGCCGCGGCTCACGCCTTTCTCTGGAGTTCGTTTAGGCGGCACTCTGAATCCCCTCTCCTTGCGCGCCGCGAAACAAAGAGGCAAGAAAAAGTCTCTTGCCTCTTCGGCAGCTGCAGACTTTTTCCCGGTCTCCCTCCCAGCCAGCTGTGGTGCGCTAACCCCTTCAGGCTGTGTTCACGCCGCCAGCCCCAGTCCTCTCCCTGCGATCCAACCGAAACCGAAACCCGAGCCTCAGCTCCCAGCCCCGCCCGCCGAGCAGACAAGCCTCTCGGGCTGGTGAGTGCTGCTCCGCGCCGAGCCTCTGTGCGGGAGTCTCTCCGTTTTTTTTTTCTCTGCGCCCCTGTTGCTGTGGGGTCTGCGGTGATCGCCGCGGCTCGCGCCCTTCTCTGGAGTTCGTTTAGGCGGCGCTCTGAATCCCCTCTCCTTGCGCGCCGCGAAACAAAGAGGCAAGAAAAAGTCTCTTGCCTCTTCGGCAGCTGCAGACTTTTTCCCGGTCTCCCTCCCAGCCAGCTGTTGTGCGCTAATCCCTTCAGGCTGTGTTCACGCTGCCAGCCCCAGTCCTCTCCCTGCGATCCAACCGAAACCGAAACCGGAGCCTCAGCTCCCAGCCCCGCCCGCCCCGGCGGGGGAGCAGACAAGCCTCTCGGGCTGGAGAGTGCTGCTCGGCGCCGAGCCTCTGTGCGGGAATCTCTCCGTTTTTCCCTCTGCGCCCCTGTTGCTGTGGGATCCGCGTTGGTAGCTGCGGCTCGCGCCCGTCTCTGAAGTTCGTTTAGGCAGCGCTCTGAATCCCCTCTCCTCGCGCACCAGGAAACAAAGAGGGAAGAAAAAGTCTCTTGCCTCTTCGGCAGCTGCAGACTTTTTCCCGGACTCCCTCTTGGCTAGCTGTGGTGCACTAACGCCTTCAGGCTGTGTTCACGCCGCCAACCCCAGTCCTCTCCCTGCAATCCGACCGAAGCCCGAGCCTCAGCTCCCAGCCCCGCCCGCCCCGGCGGGTGAGCAGACAAGCCTCTCGGGCTGGAGAGTGCTGCTCGGCGCCGAGCCTCCGTGCGGGAACCTCTCCGCTTTGCCCTCCGCACCCCTGTGGCTGCGCTCTCCTCCGTGGCTCCGAAGCTTCCCCCCTCTGCCACCCGCAGTCTCCGCCCGCTAAGGGGCTTCCTAGTGCGTGGAAATCTTTCCTCCTTCACGGCTCCCTCCCACTAGTGCAGGTGCCGTCCCTATTCTTTTGTCTCTGTTATTTCTTTTTTCTTTTGCCCTACCCAAGTACGGGGGGAGTTTCTTGCCTTTTTGGAGATCGGACGTTTTCTGCCAGCGTTCAGTGGGTGTTCTGTGGGAGCAGTTCCACGTGTAGATGTATTTCTACTGTATCTGTGGGAAGGAAGGTGATCTCCGCGTCTTACTCTTCCGCCATCTTCCCGAGGACCCCCAAGGTCATCTTAATGCCAAGTTGGGGGATAGGTAATTTCAAGCCCTAACTGAACAGCTTTACAGATGTGACTGACAACCCCCAAAGTTTGACCTTGATCCAGTGTTTTCTAGAGAGAGAGAGATACCTCATCTTGTTCCATCTTAGCTCACTTTATGGATTTAATACATATTTTAATGAGTATCTATGATGTGCCAGAAACTGTGTTAGACACCAAAAATATGGCAGCAAATGACCATGGTTCATGTTCTCAACAGTACAGTAGATGATTTAGTCCTCTAATTCTGGGATTATAAAATCAGAACATGCAGATGACATGAGTAGCACTCTGGGTGAGAAGGAGAGGCTGGAGAGAGTAATTCAGCAAGCATCGTACAAGGGGGCTGCCATTATTCATCTCCAGCAAATTGTATCTATGCTACAAAGTGATATTAGTGTTTCCATAGCTCTAATTTTTCAAAGGAATCTGGATACTTTGCCCATATTTCCTATATATTATCCCAATATTGCTTGTTTTACATTCTCTGTGAGGTGATGTAGAATAAATCATTTTTATGGTAATTATAATAATAATATATAAGAATAATATATAAGAATATATTATTAATTTCCAAATGACATATCTCTTATCTGTAAAACTAAGTCACATATTCACTTGCTTCATTTCCTACAGACATCTGTATAAACAGTGAGGAGGAAGGGACTTTTTATGCAAGCAAGGCATGGATGAAGTCATAGCAATATTTTTTACCTCTTCTTGTATTCTTCTGCTCTGAGTTAGGTCTATAGGTTCCTGTCTTCAAGAAGCCGATGTCTTCATTTTAAAACTGTAAATCTGATATTCCTCTCCTTCATCAAAAATAATGAAGATGTACAAGTATTAAAAATAACAAAGCCAAATACTTGCTTTCTTGCCTAATTTATTAGAGTTTTTTCCTTTAATCTGGGAGAAAAAATTAAATGGTGGTGGGACATATGAGACATTAGGCAGACACTGATTAAATGTGCTAAGGAGCACTCCAGGTACAGGAACAACAGGCTTGTATTTAGAGTTGGTCTGCCAAACCACAAAAGGAAATAAGAATAGAGCCGTTCTCTAACCACCTAATGTTGGGTTTTGCATTTCACTACAAGTTTTCATGCAGCATCTCTTTTCTAAGGTGCACTTCACTAAATAATGTGATATTAATTAGGCGCAAGTGATAGCCCAGAGAGTGGATTTCCATTTCCTCATTACCAAACAAGTGCTGTCTCCTGTGGGCACTAAGTCATCAGCCCAATGTAACATTAGTGTCATCATTTTAGCAAATCAGTTCTGGCTGGTAGCTGAAAATTGGCTAAATGGGATGTTCTCTTACATGCAGTCCTGGGAATGAGAAGATAATGGGTCTCTTCTTTAGGCAAAAGAATAATTAGCAATAAGGAGTTGACCAAGTTAAATTGTTTAATGATTTGCCAACACAGTGAGTGATACATTAAAATATCAAGAGTCTAATTCAGAATTGATCTGAATCAAAATGAACAAGAAAACCCCCAAAAGAACACCCATTAGCTGTCCCTTCTTCCCCTTTTAAGTCCAACCTCAAAGCATTTATTAATCAAAAACCTGACCTACCTGAGACAGCAATAATGAAACATTTCTTCTGTTTAAAAAGATGGGTCTTTAGGCAACATCTCAGGACTTCATAGGGTTTGCAAATTTCCCAGATTATTACTAATTCCCCAAATATTTTATCAACATAGTCCACCCTATGTACACTGGGTCATGAGGCAACCTAACTTATCTGGAACACTTGGGAAATTTTAGGTGTAGGTTAATTGGTAAAGGAGCTGATTTCCAGATACATTTCTCCAATTAAGGATATTCCCTCCACCAGGACCATGAGAACTTTTTGCTGGAATGTAAGAGCTGACCACAGAAACCTACTCACAATGTATCGGAGCATCGGTCTTGGTGTGCATGCAGACATGGCTACTTTATCTTCCACAGAAGAGAGAAGTGGGCACAAGAAGCTGTTTTGAAGATTAATAGAATGTATGCCAAATGTTTAAACTTCCTGGAAGGAGAAGAAGCCTTAGGGCAGCTGTCCCTAAGTGCGGCTCACCTTTAGGAACAGCCAGGGAGCCTCTTAAAAATAAATTCCCAGCCCAGTACTTCTCAAACGTCAATGAGCATAATAATCCCCAGGGGATCTTTATTAAACTTCAGATTCTGGTTCTATAGGTCTGGGTTGGACCCTCAAATTCTGCTCTTCTGACAAGCCCCCAGGTAATGGTGATGCTGGTAGTTCATGGTTTGAGAATCACTCCTGTAAGCATTGTTTTTAAATGCAATAATTCTTGTGAAAGTGCTTTGTAAATAATAAAGCATTACATAAATTCAAATATGATAATACTAATAAACAAGGAATGTGCTTTTAATTAATTAATTAATTAATTTTTGGCTGTGCTGGGTCTTCGTTTCTGTGCAAGGACTTTCTCTAGTTGCGGCGAGCGGGGGCCACTCTTCATCGCGGTGCGCGGGCCTCTCATCGTCGCGGCCTCTCTTGTTGCGGAGCACAGGCTCCAGACGCGCAGGCTCAGCAGTTGTAGCTCACGGGCCCAGTTGCTCCGCGGCATGTGAGATCCTCCCAGACCAGGGCTCGAACCCGTGTCCCCTGCATTGGCAGGCGGATTCTCAAACACTGCGCCACCAGGGAAGCCCCAGGAATGTGCTTTTAAAATAACTATTTTACAGTCCATCTTATATATACTGTAATATGGGTCTCAACATCTTTCTTTTTATTTTTAATTACTTAGTACTTCTAAATCCAATCTATTAACAAATTCTGTCAGTGCTATCTGCTCCTTTCACTCAGCATCAACTTTGTAAGATATATTCGTATTGTGCATAGCTACAGTTCATGCAGGGAAAAATTATGTTTTGATATAAAAACATGAATTTAAATCTCAAAATATCACACCCCATTCAAGAATAAACTCTAGATTAATTTTTAAAAGCTAAATATGGGAAAAAGCTATTGTAGAATATGGAAGTATTTATTAAACAAGATGAAAAATCACAAAGATAAATACTGATTGAATTGATCATATAAAATTTTAAACTGTCAGCTATAATAAAAAAATGTTACAAGTGACAATAGATACTCCATATATAGCAAAAGATTACTACCCAGAATTTATTTTAAAAACTCTTACAAAATTCATTTTATTTTACTTTATTGGAGTATAATTGCTTTACAATGTTGTTAGTTCCTGCTGTATAATGAACTGAATCAGCTATATGTATACATATATCCCCTCCCTCTTGGACCTCTACCCCACCCCCATCACACCCATTGAGGTTGGCACAGAGCACTGAGCTGAGCTCCCTGTGCTATATAGCAGGTTCCCCCTAGCTATCTATTTGACACATGGTAGTGTATTTATGTCAAACCTAATCTCCCAATTCGTCCCAGTCTCCCCTTCCCCCTCTGTGTCCACATGTCCATTCTCAATGTCTTCGTCTATATTCCTGCCCTGCAAATAGGTTCATCTGTACCATTTTTCTAGATTCTACATATATGCATTAATATATGATATTTGTTTTTCTCTTTCTGGCTTACTTCACTCTGTATGACAGACTCCAGGTCCATCCACATCTCTACAAATGACCCAATTTTGTTCCTTTTTATGGCTGAGTAATATTCCATTATATATATATGACATCTTCTTTATCCATTCATCTGTCATTGGACATTTAGGTTGTTTCTGTGTCCTGGCTATTTTAAATAGTGCTGCAATGAACATTGGGGTACATGTGTCCTTTTGAATTATGGTTTTCTCAGGGTATATCCCCACTAGTGGGATTGCTGGGTCATATGGTAGTTCTATTTTTAGTTTTTTAAGGAACCTCCATACTGTTCTCCATAGTGGCTGTATCAATTTGCATTCCCACCAACAGTGCAAGAGGGTTCCCCTTCCTCTATACCCTCTCCAGCATTTATTGTTTGTAGATTTTTTGATGATGGACATTATGACTGGTGTAAGGCGATATCACATTGTAGTTTTGATTTGCATTTCTCTAGTAATTAGTAATGTTGAGCATCTTTTCATGTGCCTCTTGGCCATCTGTATGTCTTCTTTGGAGAAATATCTGTATAGGTCTTCCACCCATTTTTTAATTGAGTGGTTTGTTTTTTCATATTGAGCTCCATGAGCTGTTTGTATATTTTGGAGATTAATCCTTTGTCCATTGATTCATTTGCAAATATTTTTTCCCATTCTGAGGGTTGTCTTTTCTTCTTCTTTATGGTTTCCTTTGCTGTGTAAAAGCTTTTAAGTTTCATTAGGTCCCATTTGTTTATTTTTGTTTTTATTTTCATTACTCTAGGAGGTGGGTCAAAAAAGATCTTTCTGTGATTTATATCAAAGAGTGTTCTTCCTATGTTTTCCTCTAAGAGTTTTATAGTGTCCAGTCTTACATTTAGGTCTTTAATCCATTTGGAGTTTATTTTTATGTATGGTGTTAGGGAGTGTTCTAATTTCATTCTTTTACATGTAGCTGTCCAGTTTTCCCAGCACCACTTATTCAAGAGGCTGTCTTTTCTCCATTGTATGTTCTTGCCTCCTTTGTCATAAATTAGGTGACCATAGGTGCGTGGGTTTATCTCTGGGCTTTCTATCTTGTTCCATTGATCTGTGTTTCTTTTTTTGTGCCAGTACCATACTGTCTTGATGACTGTAGCTTTGTAGTGTAGTTAAAGTCAGGGAGCCTGATTCATCCAGCTCCATTTTTCTTTCTCAAGATTGCTTTGGCTATTTGGGATCTTTTGTGTTTCCATGCCAATTGTAAAATATTTTGTTCTAATTCTGTGAAAAATGCGCTTGATAATTTAATAAGAATTGCATTGAATCTGTAAATTGCTTTGGGTAGTATAGTTATTTTCACAATATTGATTCTTCCAATCCAAGAACATTGTATATCTCTCCATCTGTTTGTGTCATCTTTGATTTCTTTCATCAGTATCTTATAGTTTTCTGAGTACAGCTCTATTACATCCTTAGGTATTTTATTCTTTTTGTTGTTATGGTAAATGGGACAGTTTCCTTAATTTCTCTTTCTGATCTTTCTTTGTTATTGTATAGGAATGCAAGAGATTTCTGTGCATTAATTTTGTATCCTGCAACCTTACCAAATTCACTGATTAGTTCTAGAAGTTTTCTGGTGACATCTTTAGGATTTTCTATGTATAGTGTCATGTCATCTGCAAACAGTGACAGTTTTACTTCTTCTTTTCCGATTTGTATTCCTTTTATTTCTTTTCCTTCTCTGAATGCTGTGGCTAGGACTTCCAAAACTATGTTGAATAAGAGTGGTGAGAGTGAACATCTTTGTCTTGTTCCTGACCTTAGAGGAAATGCTTTCAGTTTTTCACCATTGGGAATGATGTTTGCTGTGGGTTTGTCATATATGGCCTTTATTATGTTGAGGTAGGTTCCCTCTATGCCCATTTTCTGGAGAGTTTTTTGTCATAAATGGGTGTTGAATTTTGTCAAAAGGTTTTCTGCATCTATTGAGATGATCATATGGTTTTTATTCCTTAATTTGTTAATATGGTGTATAACATTGATTTGCATATATTGAAGAATCCTTGCATTCCTGGGATAAATCCCAATAGATCATGGTGTATGATCCTTTTAATGTGTTGTTGTATTCAGTTTGCTAGTATTTTGTTGAGGATTTTTGCATCTATGTTCATCAGTGATATTGGTCTGTAATTTTCTTTTTTTGTAGTATCTTTGTCTGGTTTTGGTATCAGGGTGATGGTGGTCTCGTAGAACAAATTTGGGTGCATCCCTCCTTCTACAGTTTTTTGGAAGAGTTTGAGAAGGATAGGTGTTAGCTCTTCTCTAAAAGTTTGATAGAATTCTCCTGTGAAGCCATCTGGTCCTGGACTTTTGCTTGTTGGGCGATTCTTTTGTTTTGTTTTTTTTGGCTGCATTGGGTCTTTGTTGCTGCACATGGGCTTTCTCTAGTTGTAGTGAGTGGGGGCTACTCTTCGTTGCGGTGCATGTGCTTCTCATTGCGGTGGCTTCTCTTGTTGCAGAGCTCAGTAGTTGTGGCACACAGGCTTAGTTGCTCCACAGCAAGTGGGATCTTCTTGGGCCAGGGCTCGAACCTGTGTCCCCTGTATTGGCAGGCAGATTCTTAAGCACTGCACCACCAGGGAAGTCCCTGTTGGAAGATTTTTAATTTCAGTTTCAGTTTCATTAGTTTTGATAGGTCTGTTTATATTTTCTAATTCTTCTTGGTTCAGTCTTGGAAAATTGTACCTTTCCAAGAATTTGTCCCTTTCTTCGTGGTTGTCCATTTTATTGGCATATAGTTGTTTGTAGTAGTCTCTTATAATCCTTTGTATTTCTGTGGTGTAAGTTTTGATTTCTCCTTTTTCATTTCAAATTTTATTGGTTTGCATCCTCTTCCTTTTTTTCTTGATGAGTCTGGCAAAAGGTTTATCAATTCTGTTTATCTTCTCAGAGAACCAGCTTTTAGTTTTATTGATCTTTGCTATTGTTTTCTTTGTTTCTATTTCATTTATTTCTGCTTTGATCTTTATGATTACTTTTCTTCTACTTACTTTAAGTTTTCTTTGTTCTTCTTTCTCTAGTTGTTTTAGGTGTAAGGTTAGATTGTTTATTTGAAATTTTTTTTGTTTCTTGAGGTGAGATTGAATTGCTGTAAACTTCCCTCTTAGAACTGCTTTTGCTGTGTCCCATAGGTTTTGGGTTGTTGTGTTTTTGTTGTCATTTATTTCTATGTATTTTTAAAATCTCTTCTTTGATTTCTTCAGTGATCTCTTGGTTATTTAGTAGCACACTGTTTAACCTCCATATATTTGTGTTTTTTACAGTTTTTTTTCCCCTGCAATTGATTTCTAATCTCATAGTGTTGTGGTCAGAAAATATGCTTGATACGATTCAATTTTCTAAAATTTTCTGAGGCTTGATTTGTGACCCAAGATGTGATCTATCTTGGAGAATGTTCTGTGTACACTTGAGAAGATAATGTATTCTGCCACTTTTGGGTGGAATGTCCTATAAATAGCAATTACATCTATCTGGTCTATTGTGTCATTTAGAGCTGTGTTTCCTTATTTATTTTCTGTTTGGATGATCTGTCCATTGGTGTAAGTGGGGTGTTAAAGTCCCCTACTATTATTGTGTTACTGTTGATTTCCCCTTGTATGGTTGTTAGCATTTGCCTTATATATTGAGGTGCTCCTATGTTGGGTGCATAAATATTTATAATTGTTATATCTTCTTCTTGGATTGATCCCTGGATCACTATGTTGTGTCCTTCCTTATCTCTTGTAACAGTCTTTATTTTAAAATCTATATTATCTGATATGAGTATTGCTACTCCAGCTTTCTTTTGATTTCCATTTGCATGGATTATCTTTTTTTCCACCCTTTCATTTTCAGTCTGTATGTGTCCCTAGGTCTGAAGTGTGTCTCTTGTAGACAGCATATATATGGGTCTTGTTTTTGGATCCATTCAGCCAGTCTGTGTTTTTTGTTTAGAGCATTTAATCCATTTACATTCAAGGTGATTATTGATATCTATGTTCTTATTACCATTTTCTTAATTGTTTTAGGTTTGTTTTTGTGGGGTTTTTTCTTCTCTTATGTTTCCCGCCTAGAGAAGTTCCTTTATCATCTGTTGTAAAGCTGGTTTGGTGGTGCTGAATTCTCTTAACTTTTGCTTGTCTGTAAAGCTTTTGATTTCTCCATCGAGTCTGAATGTGATTCTTGCTGGGTAATCTTGGTTGTAGGTTTTTCTCTTTCATCACTTTAAGTATATCCTGCCACTCCCTTCTTGGCCGCAGAGTTTCTGCTGAAAAATCAGCTGATAACCTTATGGGGATTCCTTTTTATGTTATTTTTTGCTTTTCCCTTGCTGCTTTTAATATTTTTTTCTTTGTATTTAATTTTTGTTAGTTTGATTAATATGTGTCTTGGTGTATTTCTCCTAGGGTTTATCCTGTATGGGACTCTCTGTGTTTCTTGGACTTGGGTGAATATTTCCTTTCCCATGTTAGGAAGTTTTCCACTATAATCTCTTCGAATATTTTCTCAAACCCTTTCTTTTTCTTTTCTTCTTCTGGGACCCCTATAAATCAAATGTTGGTGCATTTAGTGTTTTCTCAGTGGTCTCTGAGATTATCTTCAATTCTTTTCATTCTTTTTTCTTTATTCTGCTCCTCAGCTGTTATTTCCACCGTTCTGTCTTCCAGCTCACTTATTTGTTCTTCTGCCTCAGATTTTATGTTATTGATTCCTTCTAGTGCATTTTTCATTTCAGTTATTGTCTTATTCTTCTCTGTTTGTTTGTTCTTTAGTTCTTGTAGATCTTTTAAAACATTTCTTGTAATTTCTCAATCCATGCCTCCATTCTATTTCCAAGATTCTGTATCATCTTTACTATCATTACTCTGAATTCTTTTTCAGGTAGGTTGCCTATTTCCTCTTCATTTGTTTGGTTTTGTAGGTTTTAACTTGCTCCTTCATTTGTGACATAGCTTTTTATCTTTTTTTTTTTTTTCATTGGTGGGATTGTGTTCCTGTCTTACTGGTTGTTTGGCCTGAGTCTTCCAGCACTGGAATTTGTAGGCTTTTGGGTAGAGATAGGTCTTTGTGCTGAAATGAGGACCTCCAGGAGACCTCATTCCAATGAATATTCCCTGAGGTCTGAGGTTCTCTGTTAGTCCAGTGGATTGGGCTTGGAGCGCCCACTGCAGGAGGTCAGACCTAACCCCTAGTTTGTGAACCAAGATCTTGCAAGCCGTGTGGGGTGGCAAGAAAAAAATTAAAAAAAGGAATAAAAGAGCAGAAAAGAGCAGAATAATAACAAAGAGTAAAAAATAAAATAAGATTAGAAAACTAACAGATGTGTTAGGAAAAATTAAAAAATAAAATATAGATGAAACAACAACCATCAGGTAAATCAGAACCACAAAAGCCAAAAAGAGGAGGAAAAAAATAAAAAGCCAGAAAAGGCCTTGGCTGTGGGGGACTGGGCTTAAGCAGAGGTGGGGTTTAGGAGGTGGGCGGGGCCTATGCTTAAGACCCACAGGACTGGAATAGGCCCTGGGCAGGGCCGGGGGTGGGGCTTAGGCTCAATGCGGTCAGAGGGGCCCAGGAGTGCCTTGGCTTTGGAGGGTGAAGGACCAGGTCCAGGACCCCAGCAGGCTCCCTGGTCCCAAGTGGGTGGGGGAAACTCTAGGTTTGTTCCCCCAATCCTCGATCCTCTGATCCCAGAGGGTCCCTGCCCATTGGCCTCTCTTCTTCATGCCCCTAGGACCCACATAGCCAGAGGGGGCCCCGGAAGGCAGGGGACCAGAACCGTAAGCCTCACCGGCTTCCCAGGGCTGAGTGGGTAGGGGAAATGCCCTCTGTGCCTTCCCTGATCCTCGGATCCTGGAGAGCCCCTCCCTGTCCACCTCTCCGCTTCTCCCCTGCCTCCCTCTACACCCCTAGGACCAACGTGGCCCAGAGAGGACCCTGGAAAATGGAAGACCAGACCTGGGAGCCCAGCAGGCCTCCTGGGGCCCGAGTGGGTGGGGGAAATGCCCTCCACACCTCCCCTGATCCTCCAATCCCGGAGAGCCCCTCCCCATCCACCCTCTTCTTCTCTCCCCACTTTGCTCCTATGCCCCCAGAACCCACACGGCCCAGAGGGAGCCTCAGAGGGTGGAGGACCCAGCCCAGGAGCTCACCAGGCTTCCCCAGCCCGATTGGGCAGGGGAAATGCTAGGCGTGCTCCCCCCTGATCCTCTGAGTCCCCAAGGGTCCCTCCGGTCATTGGAACCCCTCCGCTCTCACAGCCACCCCTCAGGGGTGCTGGTCCTGTCTGGTTTCCACTTCTCCTCCCCCCTTACTCTCCCCCATGTCCTACATAGTCGCTCAGGGGTTCCTCCCATCTCCTTGGGCATTTAGGTCCCCCACCAGCATCTGGCAGATGCCCTAGTTGTGGGGAGATGTGGACTCCACATCCTCCCACACCACCATCTTGACTCTGCCTCCTAAAATTCATTTTAAAAATGGTAAATGATGCAATAGAAAAATAGTTTAAGAACAAGCACATCACATAGGGAAAAAACCTAATTGCTAATAAACAGCCAAAGAGCTCAACCACACTTGGGTAATCAGGGAACATGAGTTAAAACATTAAGCTACCATTTCATACTCATAAGACTGGCAAACATTTTTAAGTCTGACAATACAAAGTGTTGGTAAGAGCAACACTATTAATAGAGTGACTGTAAATTGGAAATGCCTATGTTGGAGAGCAATCTGACAATTTTTAGTAAAGCTATGTTCCTTTCTGCATTTCTACTTCTAAATAAGAAGACATGTAAATTATTGTTCATTGAAATAGTTGTATTAAAATAAAGACAGTGACCACTATAATGAGCGATAAAGAGCTTATTTACTTGCCAGATGAGAGAAGACATGCAAGTCAAGAAATTCATTGAATCAGTCTCTAGGGGGAGGGAGTGGGGTAGAAGTTGAGGGCTCCTGGAGGCTATATTAATTATTGCTAACTATAGATTGGCGCTTGCTCTCTGGATAAGGTAAAATGACTATCATCTATACACAGTTGATTAAAACAAGTAAATGTTGAAGGAGAAAAACATAGCTTAATATATGAAACCAAGAAGCTGAACTTATTGTTTACTTAAGAAAGGGGCAGTTATGCTGGTCTGGTATAATATCATTAAGCAAAGCAAACTTGCTCATCTCATATGTAAGGTTCTTTGGGACGTTTACTTTGGGTAGTGATGATTACAGATGCAGGAGGAGGTTGGTGATTATGTTGGTTACAGAGCATATTTTGTGTAGTTATGGAGGAGGGAGTGGGTCAACATCAGCCTTTAGAAGCATATTAACTGGAGTGAGTGTGATACTAACTGGCTGCCTTTCAAAGCATGGGGCTGTGTCACTGCTGGGTTTCAGAGGTGTTCTTGCTGAAGTGAGTTGCCATTGATTTCATAGAGGGATTTAAAATCACTTCTGGTGTTTATTTGTTATGGTGGCTATAGGCCTATCATTGATTGAATAAATACAGTTAAACCCAATTCTGATGTTTATTTATTACTTCTAAGAATAAGAAGAGTTTTATCTTTCTTATTCTCAGGAAAGAGATTTTAATTAGGTCACTGAGAGTCTGATAAACCAAGGTCACTCCAAGTTTCTAATCACCAATCTTCTGCTTGTATCATAAATATAATACTGGGATTAAATTTGTACCACTGATCTAAAGCCACAGATAAAGGAAGTTTTAAGTAAAAGACAATCTCCTTCTCCCAGTACTATATTCTAGTTCAGTCAAATTCTGACAGACACCATTCTCCTCAGCTTCTGTGATTTCTAATTTAATAGAGATGAACACAGTCTTCTTTGAAAGTTTCTCTGACAAATTTTCTCTAAGAAAAGACAGAAGTTGCTGGAGGAAATACATAAGGAGTATAAATAAACCCTCTCTTTTGTTGACGTAATTGGAACATGGAATTTATTCACATATGCAGTTATAAGAAATAATAGAGATCCCATATACAATTTTTACCACTTTCTCTCAATGGTAAAATTTTGCAAAACTATGGTATAACATCACAACGATGATATTGACACTGATGTAATCTATATTCATCTGATTCACATTTCCCCAGTTTTACCTGTACTCATGAGTGTGTTGGTGTATGTGTGTGCACGTGTGTATTAGGTATGATTCACTTTTATTACCTGGGTTAAGTTCATGTATCCACCACCATAGTCAAGATACTGAGCACTTCCAACACTACAGGGTTCTCCTGTGTTGATTTTTATAACTAAACTCCCTCCTAACTCCTTTCCCACCCCTAACCCCAGGAAACTGTTAATCTGTTCTCCATTTCTAATGTTTCCCCATTTCAAATATTTATGTAAATGGAATCATACAATATGTAATCTTTGCATATTGGCTTTTTACACTTAGCATAATTATCGGGAAATTCATTCAGGTTGTTGGTGTGTGTCAATAGTGTGTGCCTTTTTATTGCTGAGTTTCATTGCTGAGTTATTCCACAGATGTACCACAGTTGGCTTAACCATTTTCTGCATTGGACTGTTTCCAGGTTTTGGCTATTATGAATAAAGCTGCTATGAACATTTGTATAAAGGTTTTAGTATGAACAGAAATTTTTATTTCTCTGGGATAAGTGTCCATGAACATAATTGATAGGTCATATGGTAATTGCATCTTTAGTTGTATAAGAAGCTGCCAAATGTTTCCCAGAGTGGTGGTACAATTTTCCATTCCCACCAGCAATGGAAGAGTTTGTTTCTCTGTATCCTTGCCAAGTTTTGTATAGTCACTATTTTTTATATTAGCTGTTCTAGTATAAGCTAACATTTAGGTGTGGCTAAGCCTAACTCGTGGGTTTTTTTTTTGTTTTTTGTGTTTTTAAAATTATTTATTTATTTATTTATTTATTTATTTATTTATGGCTGTGTTGGGTCTTCGTTTCTGTGCGAGGGCTTTCTCTAGTTGTGGCAAGCGAGGGCCACTCTTCATCGCGGTGCGCGGGCCTCTCACTATCGCGGCCTCTCTTGTTGTGGAGCACAGGCTCCAGACGCGCAGGCTCAGTAATTATGGCTCACGGACCTAGTTGCTCTGCGGCATGTGGGATCTTCCCAGACCAGGGCTCGAACCCGTGTCCCCTGCATTAGCAGGCAGATTCTCAGCCACTGCGCCACCAGGGAAGCCCCTAACTCGTGGTTTTAATTTGCATTACCATGATGGCTAATGGTTGAACTTCATTTTACGTGCTTATTTTCCATCTGGATATCCTCTTTGGTGAAATATAGGTTTATGCCTTTTGCCCGTTTTCTAACTGGATCTTTTGGTTTTTTTTTTTAATATTGAGTTTTGACAGTTCTTTTCATGTTCTAGATGCTAGTCCTTTGATGGATATGGTGGTTTGAAAATATTGTCTCGGAGACTGTAGCTTGTCTTTTCATCTTCTTTACATGGGCTTTCACAGATACCAAGTTTTTAGTTTTAATGCAGCCTAATTTGTCTATTTTTTCTTTATGAATCCTGCTTTCAGTGTCAAGTCTAAGAATTCTTCCTAGGCCTAGATCCTAGAAGTTTTCTCCTATTTTTTTCTAAATGTTGTTTTAAAGTTTTACATTTTGCATTCAAGTCCAAGATCCATTTTCAGTTCATGTTTACGTAAGGTGTGAGGTTTAGGTCAAGGTTCCTTTATTTTCAAAAGAGTATTTGCCCTATGTATTTACCAACACATACACACACACACACACACACACACTAAAACCTTAGACTTAAATAGAAGCTATAATTCAAAGGAGCAAAGCATCAAACAGTTGTTTTTCATTATATTCACAAAATTACCAGATGAATAGCATTTTTCACTTTTCCTCCAGTTTTGAAATCTTATAAACACTGCAATGGGGGAAACATAAAAATCTAATGGAGCATTCTTACCTTCAATTTTTATTTCATACTGAATTAGTCATCATAAACCTACTCAAATGACTGTTGGATTCCCATTGCAAGGCAGAGGGAAAGAAGACAAAAATTTTGGAAAAAGATGGCATGGCTGGAAGAATGATTGCAAATTTGTAATAAAGTGGCATCATAGAGGATGTGGTTAGGAAGTGATATCAACAGAGGTAGATAGGGAAGATATTTCTGGGTCTCTTCCTTTCTCTCTCTCTCTCTCATTAGTCAGCAAAAACCTTCAGTCTCATTTATTTTTTTAAGTTACCTTATTCATCCTAATTATGTCAAAGAACTCATTTGGGTTTTAAAAACAACACAGGAGGATGACAGATTTAGACTGTAATTGTATTCACAGTGTATCAGGGGCACAATATTGGAAGTCGTGAAAACAGAGCTAACCTCCCAGCCTCCTACAAAACTGAGGGAAATACTATTTATTAGCTCACAGTTTCAGGACTTAAACTGGTTGTTGTTTTTTACAGTTGGGGTTAAAATGCCTCTAAGGTGTGAGTCTTCATTCATCATTAAAAAGGAAGTGAATGACTAGGACTCTTCTAGTCAGAAGCAAACAAAGTTGCTTCTAGCTCTAAGGAAGAAGTCACTTAGAAATGTGAGTTGAGGCTTTCTGGAAGTTATCATCACTCCCAAATCTGTCCTCAAACTTTTCTTATAGCCCAATATAACCTCTATCTTCAACTTATTCCAGAGTAAGAGCACTGGGTCCCAGGGCAGTGTGCTTACAGAGACCCCTAAATCAGTATACACCTCACTTAAGTCAGAAACTGTGAGCACATTAAAATACGTTGGTGCTCGTTAAATCTGAGAGAATTGGTCTCATACGAACTGAGAGAGTTGAGACACTGTAGGGAAAACTGGTGTCCTAAAAGGGAGGCTAATGAACCTCCAAATATATTTCCTTACTTCAAATTGGGTCTAGGACCAAGCCTGAGGATCAATTTCATTTGCAAACATTTATTAAGCAATAACATCTGCCAGACTTAGCTAAACACTAATACTACAGATGGCTTAAACATAGGCTCTGCCTTCCACAGAGATCTGGATTGAAATCCCTGCTTTGTATATGCAACTAACTTTACCTCTTGGTACAGTTTCCTCACTGGAAAAATTAGAACAATAGTAAGACCTGTTTCATAGGGATTCGGTGAGGATTAAATATGATATTTTAAATATAGCTTCTGACACCAATAGGGGATCAATATGTGGTCAGACACAGCAAAGAAGAATCAAGGAAGTCTCCTCAGAGAAAGTTATGCCTGAATTGAGCCTTGAGCTGTAACACAGATTATGCACATAAATGGCAGAGGGGATGACATTCAGGCATGGGGAATAGCATAAGCCATGCCTCAGATGAGAGGTCAACACAGGGAAATATGAGTGTGGGAAGGAAGGGGGGAGGGGAAACAGAAGTTATAAACGTTCAATGTGCTTGGAGCAGAGAGGCTGAATGGGAAGTGACAGGAAATGACACAGCACTAGTGGCTGAGCTCATCTCTGGTAGGACAAAGAAGTTTGAACTTTGTCCCTAAAGTTTTGTGGGGTGTCACTAAAGAATTTTAAGAAGGGAGCAAAACAATCAAACTTGCTTTTAGAATTATCACTTAGGCAGCAAGATAGAGAATGAATGAGAACTGTAAGTCAAAGCAGCAAGTGTTAATTAAGAGACTGATGGGAGCTGCAGGTGTTCCCAGCTACGGCACTGAATCTAAAACTTTGTGACTAATCAAAAGTGGAGAGTGAGGCAGATGAAGGCATTTAAAAAGAATCTAGATTGCTGGTTTGGATGACTGAGTGGGTGATAGTATGACCAATTGAAACTAAAGACATAAGATAAAGATTTGGGGCAGGGAAAAGGAGAGGTAACAAATCTGGTTTGGCACATGTTTGGTTGGCAGAACCTCTGAAACATACAAATGAAGCTGTCTAGCAGAAAGTTAAATTTAAGGGTCTGAAGCTTAGGATAGCAATTTAGGAATGTGGGAGTCTGACACCATGCAAGACCACTCCAGGAATGTGCACAGAATGAGAGGGCCACCTGGGAATGCCAATGTAGCAAAAGACAATCACAGAACCTGGAGTACAAGGAGAATGAGAATGGATCTGTTGAGATGGAGATGTTAAATTTTGAGATGTTCGTAATCACAAATGAAAACACTTGATATTGATATAGATTTATAGGTATGGAAATCTCTACACACATATCTGCAGCAATTTTTAACATCACTCCAAGTTAGTGATGAGTGAGGAAGAACCTAAAAGCTGGAAAACTCAGATAACCATGTGACTAAATGTGGCAAATATATGGTATAAATTATCAACTTATTTACTTTCTGGCATTTTAAGAGGGTCTGACCAATGAATATGAAAAGTAAAGAGATTAATCTACCTAAGATTTTAGGTGAGTAACTCCTAGTGTGTAAGGATTGTGTCTAATTCACACTGCCTGACACTCAGTGGAGCATCACATGCAAGGAAGCCGTTATTGCCCACACCCTGTGCTAATATCTGCAAGTTGTGTCCACTTCAAATCCTACTGCATTTGTTAAGGGGAGACTCTGGCTGCAAATGCAATGGGTGCTTTTACAATGAGAACCCTCAGAATGGAAGAACACTCCATAAAGGTATAAGTGGGAGACATGCATTGCCCTTACAATGTAAGTGGGGGGCAGGCTGAGAGACTGGGACAACTGAGTGAACAACACAGGGAGCATGGCATTGATGGCTTCTATTATTCCTGGAGATAAGTTTCCTGAGCCCAAGTGTTTAGGTTTTCCAAAAATCATTTATATGGGATGCACACACGATAATGATTAAGAATATGAGTTGTGTTTTTTTTTAAAATTAATTAATTTATTTATTTATGGCTGTGTTGGGTCTTCGTTTCTGTGCGAGGGCTTTCTCTAGTTGTGGCAAGCGGGGGCCACTCTTCTTTGCGGTGCGTGGGCCTCTTACTGTCGCGGCCTCTCTTGTTGCGGAGCACGGGCTCCAGACGCGCAGGCTCAGTAACTGTGGCTCATGGGCCCAGTTGCTCCGCGGCATGTGGGATCTTCCCAGACCAGGGCTCGAACCCGTGTCCCCTGCATTGGCAGGCAGATTCTCAACCACTGCGCCACCAGGGAAGCCCAAGAATATGAGTTTTGTTATACCCGAAACTAATATAATATTGTAAATCAACTATACTTCAATTAAAAAAGAGAACATGAATTTCAAAATCAAACAGACTTGGGTTTGAAATCCTTGCTCTACATTTTACAATTTCCTGATTTTTTTAATGTTTACAGCAGCCTCAGTAGGGACAAGCTACTAGTCAGAATGCTTTGTAGTCACTTATTAAATCCTTACAACAAAACTTGAGGGCAAGGCTGAGACACAGACGATTAAGTAAATTGCTTGTGGTCACACACAGAGTAAGTGTGCAGGGATTTAAATCTGGGTAGTCTAATCCAGAACCAGCACTCTTAGCCACTACATCTTTCTGCCAGGCTATTCATGGGACCAGGGAAGTCACATTCTCTCTGAGGCTCCATTTTCTCATATCTAAAGTGAGCTTACCTCAGACAGTTATATTGGACACAAATGAAATAATATCTGTAAAACACTTAGCACAGTGCCTAGAAGATAGCAAGTACTCAATAGATCATAGTTTTACTTAATTTTATTACTATTTCTTTTTAAAAAGGAGCATTCTGTATTGAGAGCAGAAAGCTAAGGCAAGCAATGCAAAACCAGGTCAGATTCAACCCTCTGCCTCAACTCTGGTGAGGACAGGTGTGCTTGGTACCTGACATCTCAGTACCTCACGGTTTCAGGTTTATAGGTGTTCATGTTCCCATCCCAAGAGCACCTTGCTTTATCCATTTGGTGACAGATTAGCAGAGTGTGAATGATCTATAACAGAATTAGAACTATGAACTAGAAGCAAAAGTAGGAAATAAATTGCTAAATTGTGAACAGCATTCAGGTGATCTAATATGCTATTCAATGTAGCACTGTTGAGAAAAATGTCTCATTGTTGGCTTATCTTTCCTCTTGTTTTTGAGACAGAATGCCTTGCCCAATGCTACACATGTTTTTACTCTATTTCAGATTACCTTTCCCAGGTGGCAGTGAGAATTAGGATTAATTTAACTCCACAAGCAATTAAAAGCCCCTACATGGCAGCAATGTGCGAGACAGAGAAAAAGAAAAACACTAGATCACCAGTGTCCCTGTTTCTGAATCATGGATGTGAAGGTAGAGAGCCTCAATTCAAGGATCAAATAGGGGCTGAGTCTGCATAAGTCTGAGAATGAGAGAAATGCTGAGGAAGAGTATTCCTGCCATTGTGTACTGACTGTAGTCAGATAGGCTGTTATCTGACTCTGAAGCTCAATTTCCCCAGGTAAGAAGAGGCAGCTCTGTGCGTGGAAAGCCCAGATTCTGGGACTAACTTGTTCCTGATCTTAGAGGAAATGCTTTCAGTTTTTTACCGTTGAGAATGATGTTTGCTGTGGGTTTGTCGTATATGGCCTTTATTATGTTGACGTAGGTTCCCTCTATGCCCACTTTCTGGAGAGTTTTTATCATAAATCGGTGTTGAATTTTGTCAAAAGCTTTTTCTGCATCTCTTGAAATGATCATATGGTTTTTCTTCTTCAATTTGTTAATATGGTGTATCACGTTGATTGACGCATATATTGAAGAATCCTTGCAACAAGGACCTACTATATAGCACAGGGAACTATATTTAATGTCTTATAATAACCTATAATGGAAAAGAATCTGAAAAAGGATATATATATATATAACTGAATCACTTTGCTGTACACCTGAAGCTAACACAATATTGTAAATTAACTATACTTCAATCTTAAAAAATGGTTAGATAAAGGATTTAAGATGTAACATCGGCGTATGTTTTTCCTCTGTGGAAGCAGCATTACTAGCAGCATTTAAATATACAGAACCTAATACCAAAATATAAATTATATGTTGTGGAATGAGTTTATATTGGCTTTTGAAAAACTCTTTTGTTCTTCCTCTTATATTTATGTGAATTTCATATCCCACAACCAAGCCAAAAATGCATTACTTTGCTTTCCAAAATGGATTGACCTAATATTTGATTTTAATTATAAAATGTGCTTATTATAAAACATACAATTCAAAAGTATAAAGAAAAAATTTTAAATGACCATATGAACTTTAGCCTAATGTAGTTCTGAAGAGCCCAGACTCTGGTGTCAAACTGCCTGGGTTCAAACCCTGGTTCTACCACCGCTGGCTCTATGATCTTGCACAGGTCACAGAGTCTGTCTGTGTCTCAGTGAGCTCATCTGTAAAATGAGGATAATGGTGCACATCTCGGAGGGCTGTTATAAGAACTATATGAGTAAACATTTGTAAAGTACTTGTCAGTGTCTGCCATATAGTAAATAAGATGTTTTTGTTAAATTAATGACATATCCAGAAAAATGAGTTAAAATTTTTGTTTATAAAATTCCAGACTTTTTCTATGTATACACAGATGCAATTTATACAAACACATTTTAAATGAATAGGCTTGTTTGCAAAGATTTTGTCTTATGTTTTGCCTTTTCTTTTGATGAGTTTATGTATAAAAATTTTTACCCATGCTAATTTTATAATAATTTAAAACATCGTTTTTTTAAATTTTGTATTATGAAATATTTCATTAAGGAATTTTAAAGTGCCTATGTAAAGAATAAAATAATATACCAAAGTTTAAAATTTTTTCAGTAAATGTCCTACCCATATTTGGTAGGGTTTATTCCAAATTACTTTTATGTTGCTATTGTAAATGGTACACTAAAAATTACATTTTCTAACAGATTATTGTTGTGTTATGGAAATGTAATATATTTTTAATACTCATCTTCTATCCCACTCCTTGCCAAATTCTGTTATTAACTATGGATTTCTTTTTGATTTTTAGAGTTTTCTGCATAAACCCTCATCTGATCTGTAAATATAGTTTTATATCTTTCTTGTCTTAATACCTTTTTTAAAAAAAGTTTTTGTTTATTTTCTTGCTAAGCAGGAGTGTTCATAAGGGCCCATTTCAGTTCCTATTCATCTTTTTTTTCAAATTGAGAAATAATCAACATGCAACATTGTGTAAGTTTGAGGTGTACAACATGCTGATTTGGCACATTTTTTTTATTTTATAAATTTATTTATTTTTGGCCTTATTGGGTCTTCGTTGCTGTGTACGGGCTTTCTCTAGTTGCGGTGAGTAGGGGCTACTCTTCGTTGCGGTGCGCAGGCTTCTTATGGCGGTGGCTTCTCTTGTTGCAGAGCACAGGCTCTAGGCGCACGGGCTTCAGTAGTTGTGGCTCCCAGGCTTAGTTGCTCCGCAGCATGTGGGATCTTCCCAGACCAGGGCTCGAACCCGTGTCCCCTTCATTGGCAGGTGGATTCTTAACCACTGCACCACCAGGGAAGCCCTTAGCACATTTACATATTGTGATATGATTACTACAGTAGTGTTAGTTAACACCTATATCATGTCACATAAATATCATTTCTTTTTTGTGTTGAGAATAGTTAAGATTTAGTCTCTTAGTAACTTTGAAGTTTATAATACAGTATTGTTTATTATAATCACTATGTTGTGCATTGGATCTCCATAACTTATTAATCTACTAGTTATAAGTTTTCAACCTTAAAACCACATCTCCCCAATTCCCCCAGCCCCAGCTTCTGGTAACCATCACTCTACTCTCTGTTTTTACAAGTTCAGTTTTTTAAGATTCCACATATGAGTGATATCATACCGTATTTGTTCTTCTCTGTCTGACTTATCTCACTTAGCATAGTGCTTTCAAGGTCCATCCATGTTGTCACAAATGGCAAGATCTCCATTCTCAAGGCTGAATAGTATTCCACTGTATATATGTATCACATCTTCTTTATCCATTCATCTGTTGATGGACACTTAGATTATTTACATATCTTGGCTATTGTGAATAATGCTGTAATGAACGTGGGTGTGCAGATATCCTTTTGAGATACTGATTTCCATTCCTTCAGTTATACATCTGTTAGTGGAATTGCTGGATCATATGGTAGTTCAATTTTAAATCTTTTCAAGGAACCGCCATACTGTTTTCCACAGTGGCTGCACCAATTTACATTCCCACCAACAGTGCACGAGGGGTCCCTTTTCTCCACAAGCCTGCCAGTATTTGTTATCTCTTGTCTCTTTGATAAAAGGGACATCCTAACAGGTGTGATGTAATATCTCATTTTACATCTTTGCGTGGGTGTCATTGGCCTACAACTTTTCTTTTATGTAAAAATCTTGTTTTGATTATGTGTTAAAAATATATACCTGCACTATAAGATGAGTTGCAGAATATTCTCTCCTTTTGGCTTTCTCTGGAATTTTTTTAAACTTTGGTCTTAGCCATCTCTGTAATCTGTTTTACCTTACTATTGTGGATCTCTCTCATATTAGTGCACCTTGTTCTAACATGTTCTTTTTGATGGAGGCATAGTGGTCCATTGGTGGGTTGTGCTATAATTTATATAACCAATCCCCACTGAGGGGCATTTCAGCTAAATCCAGTTTTTTAAAATATTATAAACAAGAGTACATTATTCCATGTTTAACTTGCTCTTGTCCTTCTACTTTAGATGGTGATTTCTAAAAAATGAGTTTATTTCACTTTCATCTCTTTCCACTTAGTTAATAATGTGGTTTTATTTTGGTACCTTCCCCTCAGGGACCTCTGATATATCATTCTGATTCTGAAGGTCATAGAGGCAGATCATGTACAGAAACACAATTTCTGAATTTCTGATTAAATAGCCTCTAAACTAGGGGAAATAGGATGTACCTAAAGTCATTTATAACCTAGTATTCAAGTACTAGCTTACACTATTATCTTAACTTATAGCATCCTAACAGCTGCCTCCCCACCCTCCATTGTTATTGTTATCCCTGAATGTCTACTGATTATTTCTCACTTTCTAAGCTCTGTTCTAAATTATAGTATCATTGCTTTACTGAATCATAATATTTTTGCTATTCTTTTCCTTTCTTTTTTCATATCTATCTATCTATCTATCTATCTATCTATCTATCTATCTATTATCTACCTATCCATCCATGCTATTTTGTTTAACAGGATGGGGAAAGATGTAAAGATGTGGAAAAAAAGAAAAAAAATTCTCCTACATATTCCAAAATCCTACTGATGAGACAGTTCTTTAGGTTAAGGGACATTCAGTTTAAAAATGAGAAAACTTCTGGTAACTTAAAAGTTATTACTTATTTCCACATTGAGGTGAATTATTTGCTAAGTGCGTTTCTTTCTCAGATTATTCAAGGCTAGCATCATTGAAAGACTGAAAATTTGGTTGAGAGGAATAAGAAAGATCGTTGGAGCATGTGTACTACCTAGCCTAGGAAGGGTCTTTGAGACTATTGATGCACTCAGATGTGTACATTGTTGGAGCTTGGAGGGTAAGGAGGAGAGGGAATAACAGGGAGGAAAGAGAATTCTAAAATACAAACTGAATGTCTCCAAAACTTTCTTGGGGTCAGCCCTGAACATTCCATTAAATCCCTGAAATCTTTTTCTGCCCTTGGTATAATAGCAGCTAAAGCTACCAAGTAATGCCTCAAATCTAGTGTATTTCTAAGTAGACCTAGAGAACAAGGAAGAGTCTAATTTAGGAAGGAGGGACAGGTGAAGTGGCTCTGAAAATGTAAGGTGAATATGACGGGTACATTTGTCAAAACCAAACATTCCAGAAAAATTACTCAAACTCAACTCAGAGAAGCAGCAGACCCCAATCTTTATATACTTCAAGGTTGGGATGGAAGTCATTTGTGGTAAGGGGAAAGGATCCAGAGGATTTATTGTAGGTTAAATAAATACAACACAGAAGCCTAGTCATTTTTCCTTAGAAAAAATCTCTTGAGCTCCGAGCCAAATGTCCTGTTTGAACTTTAGGGTTTTGCTTTCTAGATACAAATTGAGTTTATCAAAGTGATGTTGGAAAGAGAAAATACAGCAGGGAGCGCCAGCAGAAAAGCTTTGTTCATTTTATTGTTTAAGGCCTGAATATCTGTTGGTTGTGACTGAAAAATAAGTAGTCACAATGTTAAAAATAGCTACTATTTTAAACCACATTATTATGCTTATCCAACATTTATGAATTTCAGGTCACTGCCAATGCTGTGCCCTAGGAAAAGTGTCCAGCACACAGGTCATCCTGGAGGTCAAAGGGCAGGTATTAAACAGGTGAAAAATCCAATTCTGCTGGACTAAGCCCACTTGGATATAAAAGCCAAAAAATTTATGAGCTTCTCATACTTTCAAATTAAGCAAAATAAACTGGCTCACTTTTTAATTTTATAGGGATGAAAAGTAAGCCAGATGAACACATTTGGAGAGCAGTATACTGGAATAAGTTATGCTGTGGAGAATTGTTGAGCTAAAAAGCATCAAAAAACAAAACAAAACAAAACCCATACTTTTTAATGCATTACTGGGCTTACAAGAAATTAAAGAAATCTCTGAAGCTCCCTACTTCCCCCACCAAAAAAATTAGTTAACTAAACAAGTGAGGGGTAAGCAGTAAATGAATACAAATGGTAACATTTTTGAGGGCAAATTTCAGTATCAGCACCATGATTGAGAGACTAATCTCTGTACCAGCGGCAACATGTGGGAGCTTGGCCAGAAGACCCCACATTTATCTTGGGACCATGAACGGGCCTCAGATAGGTCAGTGGTATCTCACTGGAGCTGGGCAGAAGAAAACACAAATCCTTCTGGAGAAAATGCTTCCAAGATTCTCATGGGTAGAGATCAACCAAATTTTAGCTCACAATCACTGATCAACAAATACACAGGGAAACAGAATAAGCAGAACATAAAACATTTAGATCTCAAAGACTTTGGACATCAAAACTAACAAATACAGAATATAAAATAATTAGGTGTAAAATGTTTAAAGCAATAAAAGGATTATAAAAATAAGAAAGAAACAAAAGACTTTATACAAAAAATGTTCTTCATTTTACATTAAAAAAATGGAATTATTTCTATAACTCATGTCCTTCATATATAGATGCCCAAGATTTGTTTTTTTAATAGTTGCAAGATATACATTATAAAGAGAGTACATAAAAAATATATATGTAGAGTTTAAAGACCAATAATAAAATGAACAACATGTGCCCAACAGTCATGCCAGAAAATGAATTATCACACCCTAGGAGCTCTCTGTGTGCCTTCTGCAATCACATTATACTCCACATATGTCAGAAGTAGTTGCTTAGCTGGATTTTGTTCCCTGGTTTTTCTTCACTGTTATCAGACATTTTTGTACCCATGTACAAATACTGATTAATTCTTGGAGTTATAGAATTGGAATCATACCTATGTATTCTTCATGGCTGCTTAAAATTATGTCTTAAAAATTTATCTATATTGATTTTTGGAGCTATAATTCACTTATTTTCATTGTTATATATTATTCAGATTATAGATGTAGTTATTTATTTATTTCAACCTACAATTGATGAGCATTTAGAGTGATTCCCATTTTTTGCTGCAAAAATTCTACTAAAAGTACCTGTATATGTTTCCCTGATGAATACGTACAGGAATTTTTCATATATGTATATATGCATACATATATATATATAATATAAATTGCTGTGTCACAGGGTATGATACATGCCAAGTACAGGTCAGTATGGTGGAGTTTTTACTTCATGTTGTCTTTATACCAGGACCTTCATTCCAGAACTTTCACCACCTGGAGATTTACTTTCAACCTGGAAGATAAAGAAAGGTGGAAACTTGTGCTTTGGCTCTTAAATTCTAGCATCTGGAAATAACACATATCAAGTCTGCTCACATTTCATTGGCTTAAAGTAAGTTACGTGATCACACCTAGTTTCATAAGAGCAGGGAATCCAACTGTTTGGTTGGAAAATAACTGGAAATTTCTTCTCCTAAATAATAGGAGCTCTAATGTCTACTATAGTCCACCATTCTAGACACCAAATATTTGGTTCACTCTCCTTCCCCCTTGCACAATACATAAATGCCCTTCCCAAGGAAGTCAACTCAAGAGTCCTAACCAGTCATGGCACTGAGCTCAAAGTTCATGACTCTGGATAATGGGCAACTCTGTCTATATGAGGGTTTTGAGGAGGTGAATGGTGTTATTGGTTGAGTTGTGTTCCCCTAAAAACATATGTTGGCATCCTAACCTCTGGGGCCCGTGAATGTAAACTTCCTTGGAAATAGGATCTTTACAGATGTAATCAAATTAAGATGAGGTCATACTGGATTAACGTGGGCCCTAAACCAATACGAATGGTGTCTCTATAAGAAAAGGAGAAGAGACAGATGTGAGAGGCGAATGCCATGTGACAACAGAAACAGAAGCTGAAGTGTTGCTGCTGCAAAAGCCAAGGGACGTTCAGGATCACTGGTAAACCACCAGAAGCTATGAAGAGGCAAAGAAGGGTCCTCCCCCCACAGGTTTCACAAGAACGTGACTCTGCTGACACCTTCACTTCACACGTCTGTTGTCCAAAACTGTGAGACAATGAACATCTACTGTTTTGAGCCACTCAGTTTGTGACATTTTGTTATGGTAGCCCTAGGAAACTAATACCCATGGGTCATAAACATTTGTTTCTACATTAGGTCAGATATATTTCCTCTTGAACTAAAAACCTGTCAACTAAAAAGATATGTTATTGATTACCCTCTTTCCCCAACACATATATACCCATTGTACAGTGCTGGGACAGGGCCATGGTAGGAGGCTGTGCCCTGCATAAGGGGTGAAGAGAAACTGAACGTGTGGCTAGAGGAGTGGTATGTGGTAGATATCGCCACCTCCACTGATACCCAGTGTTCCTGTCCTTCCAGGTGCATTTTAGGATTGTCCTTCCTGGTCTCTTTGAAGTCAGGCATAGTCACGTGACTGGGTCTAGCAGATGGGTTTGGGTAGAAATGATGTGCTTTTAGTTATTGGCTCAAGACTTTCCAGCCATCATGGAAACACTTTTTGAGATAAACCTTCATCAACCTGCCCTCTAGACTGACTCTGATGATCAGAGTTCGCTTATCTCCACATTGGAAATGAAAGTAAATCCTTGCTACTTTAAACCACTAAGATCTGGGGTTTGTCACCGCAGCGTAATCTAGCTGATCCTGACACATAGTACAAGCATCTAACTCAGTGGTCTATCCTTCTAAATATTGTATTCTATTATAATAATATAAAAGAAATAAGTACCTGAATTCAATTTCTAGTATTCCACAAACACTTTATTCTTCAGACTGGAAGTGTTTTGTGTCATGACTCCCTATCTAACTTTCTGTTCCATTCTTTGAGCTCCATTGTTATTATTATCACTTGCACTCATTCACATATTTATTACATGCCAACTCTATACCAGCCCTGTTTTAGGTATTAGCAATTAAAGAAAAAAAGACACAGTTTCTGACCTGAAGTAACTCACAGTCTAAAGGGGTAGACAAACATGTAAGCTACTTATCCAATTACAGTGTAAGAAGTTCTACCTAAATCTTTTTACTGTTTGGTGCACCTGGGGGATTGGTCATGTCAGCTATGAGCTGCCTTTGGGGGCAGAATCCTGGTGTGGGTCACCTACGACCCTGATCTTAGGTGGAAAATAAGGGAGGGGTCATAACATCTGATTCATTAGTCTGTAGAGAGCCTAGTCTTTGGAGAACCTATGTCAGAAAGAAAAGACAGATGTGAGAATCTGGAAATCAAAAGTCTGAGTGTAGGAGAGGGGCAGGAGCAGAATGAAAGAAGTGGGAGGCCAAATTTGGAATCAAGAGCAAGGCCTATGCTGTGGAAGAGGCTGGGTGAGGTTATGTGTGGGGAGTGGGACTGCAGACTGGCAGAGGTGATTAAAGGGACCAAGGGGGCTCCACACTTTCACGAAGTGTTATGAAAACTGAGAGGAAGTGACATTTGAATTGCTTTTGAAGGATGACTAGGAGTTTCTCAATAATCAAACAAACAGGATTTATTGCCAGATGATAAGGAACATTAAAAATCATTTTGGGCAGTGGAAAGTGACAAGAAATATTCCCTGGGACTAAAGTAGAGTTCATGGGGTTAGGATGCTAGGGCTCCAGACAATTGCAAAAAAAACTTCGTACCCAAGGGTGAAGAGCTTGGATTTGATTTCAGAGACAGTAGGAAGCCAATGCAGGAACATAGTGTAATCAAGTTATTATTTTGGATGGGGTGATTTTGCAGCCTCAGAGAGAATGAGCTGGTGGGAGGGTAGCAGGACAGCTGGACAGAAGGACCATGCAGTGGTCCAGACAAGAGAGAGTGAGAGGCTGGATCGAGACAGTGACAACAGGAAAGCAGAGGAGAGGCCAGAAAATAAAGACATTTCTAAGGTTGAAGGCTGGGATTTGGTGCCTGACTGGATTCAGGGAAAAAGAAGATATAGGTAAATTATGCAGACAGTGACTTCAGAAGATGGTGATGAAAACCAGGGCCGGCTGGCAGGGACCTCAGTTCCAAGTCCAGTGCTGCAACAAACTGGCTGTTGGACCAGGAAAACAACTTTACCTCCTGAGTTTCCTTATGAAAGGAAGGGGTTAACTGGAAAATCTCAAGTTTCTTCCAGCCTGAATATTCTATTATTCAAGCTATTTCCCCCTTCATAATACTTAGTTCTAAAGCCAGTGATACATGAAACTCCTGCAAGTTTTCTCTAAAGTAAACTTAGAAAAATGTATCTTGCATTACCTTTAAGAACCTAAGGGTTCAACATTTATTGAAAATATTATGAGGCAAATGCTGAGGCAGGTGAATAACCTTTGGAATTTGACCTTGATAAAACAGTGCATCAGAAACAGACTCAGGGGGAGGAGATGAGGGGAACTCAGAGATAAGCCCCAAAATTTGAATTGAACAGCTTAATTAAAAATTGAAAACATTTTTTCTCACTTGCTATATTTGTTAAAAGTTCATGAGTTCTAGAAATATTGAACTTCAATTCTTGAGCAAAACATGAAATTAACCCAATTGATTTTTTAAAAATTTATTTATTTTATTTATTTTATTTTTGGCTGCATTGGGTCTTTGTTGCTGTGCGGGCTTTCTCTACTTGCGGGCGAGCGGGGTTTATTCTTTATTGCGGTGCGCTGGCTTCTCATTGTGGTGGCTTCTCTTGTTGTGGAGAAAGGCTTCTAGGTGCACAGCTTCAGTAGTTGTGGCATGCGGGCTTCAGTAGTTGTGGCTCGTGGGCTCTAGAGCGCAGGCTCAGTAGTTGTGGTGCAAGGGCTTAGTTGTTCTGCGGCATGTGGGATCTCCCCTGACCAGGATTCGAAGCCGTGTTCCCTGAATTGGCAGGCTGATTCTTAACCACTGTGCCACCAGGGAAGCCCCCCCCCCAATTGATTTTTAAGCTATTTGGTCATTCATATCTTCTCAATCATTAAGAAAACTTCTGGAAGGTTCTATTTCTTTGCAGTGAATAGTTTATAAGATCTTTGGATATAGCTTCCATTACCTGAGGTAAGTTCCAGAATACAATACAGTAAAAATGGTCACAAGCCACACATTTAATGGAAATTATTAGCAACAAAAAAATTTGGCCATTTCCCTCTACACTGCCGACAGACCTCTTGATGAATGTTTTATGTTAATGTGCAAATGTTCTTTTTGGTCTGCCTGAATTTAGTGAAGCAGCTGGAAAATATTTCATCTCACACTTCAAATATTTTGTGCCAATGATATTGAATAATAAAATATGCTTCCCAGCATCTTGAATAATAAATCCATTTATTCATGAGGCAACTAATTTTGTAAACTTCATGTAATTTAGGTTTTTCTGATCTGATGTAAGATTTTCCAAGAAAGTGGAAGGATGTAGAGTAAATGGAATCTACTGCTTTTTATTTTTATAAGTGTAATATTAAACCCAAATATACCACACAGACTCTTAAAACTGAAAAACTGGATGTTTTGCTCATAGGCTTTTAGACTTTAGGCTTTAATATCCCTAAAATTGACAATAGGCTTATGTCAGTGGTGGAAGACAAATAGGTAATGACTTCCGGAGAAATACCATTTTACCTTCAGTTGTGGAAGAATGCATTTTGAAGCTTCCAGTGCTATGACAGCCTTTAGGGATGCTAAAGGAGAAAGAGGCAAAAATTGTGGGGCATGTCTCCTGCGGCTCTGAGAAAAGGCAGAGAGAGAACCTGTAATTACCATCTAGAAGTCACTGGGCTGGGAGCTAACCACTTTTGGTTTGGCCTGGAGTTTGGTTAGGGGTAGGTAAGGGATGGTAGGATATGGAGTTGGGAATGGTATATTGGTAGCTGGTAAAAGTGAGGTAAATGAAAAGATTGTTTATATTCATTTATTCATTCACTTATTCATCCATCCATCCATTTATTCATTCAATAAATATTTATTCAGATGTAGTATGTTCTAGGCATTGCTGGGGATAGAGTAGTGAACAATACAGAAAAACTTTTACCTTCAAGGAGCTTATATTTTAGTGAAGGAAGCTAGACAGTAAACAAAGAAGCAAAAGATATACCTGTCAGAATGTGATAAGAGTTGTGGAGAAAAATAAATCGGAAAGGGGGGATAAAAAGTACTGATGGTGATCTAATGCTATTTTAAATAGAGTGTTAGGGAAGGTCTCACTGGTAAGATGACATTTAAAAAGTAAGGGAGGTGAGGGAGAGCCTACCATTTGGGAAGAGGGCATATTCTTGGAAAAGAGCTTCACCCAAGATAGAAGACAAAGGTCTTGGGGAAGGAGGATTCTGGCTTGTTCATTGAAGCAGATGGGAGTGGACCCAAGGAAGACTGCAGGAAAGGAAGTCCACACATTGTGTGAAGTTCTTGGGGCTGTCCAGAGCGTGATGTGCCTTGTAGATGTTTACTCTGCCTGACATAGAAGCTGCTGCAGAGTGTTCAGCTGAAGAGTAATGTGATCTGATGTGGATTTTCAAATAATCACTCTGGCTGCTATGCTGTGAGTAGACTGTGAGTGGAGGTGGGGGCAAGGGCAAAAGCAAGGATACAGATATGTGGATCTTTCAATCGTCAGGATGAGAGGTGACAGTGGCTTGAATCTCGGTGAAAGGAGTAGAGACGGGAAGTGGTTGGATTCTAAGTGTATTTTGAAGGTAGATCCAACAGGATTTACTGATAGGTTGGACAGGTATTACAAGAGAAAGAGAGGAGCCAGAAGTGACTAAAATAATTTTGTCTGAGCAACTAGAAGGATGACCCTGTGAGACTGGGAAGATTGTGGGAGGTGCGAGGTCAGGAGTTTCTTTCTGAACTTGTTAAATTTGGAATGTTTACTATGTGGAGGGAAAACTAACAAAATATGATCTCCCCCAGATTTTAGTGTGCATTATTTAGGAATATGGATACGTATGATAAAAGTTGACAAAATAAAATAAAATGACACACACAAAATTTAAGGAAGTGGCTTCTTCTCCATTTGGGGGAGAAAGAGCCGAGGGATGGCACAGAGAAGGAACACATAGGTTGGTGCAATGACGTTGGTGATGTTCCAGTTTTCAAGTGGAGTAGAAGGTTCATTAGTGGTCATTTTTCAATGTTTCATAACTTACATATATTTTGTATTAATGAAATATTACATGATAAAAAATTAAAAAGAGAATGAGAAGAATTGGAAACAGGGAGTCTAGACAACTATTTTGGGGGTTGTTTCTGTGACAAGGAACAGAGAAATATAGTTGAAGTGGGGTTAAGAAAGGGTGTTTTTAAACTTGAATAATGAACAAAAGGATGTGCACATGCTGATGGGAATGATCCAGCTGAGAGGGAAACGTTGATGGTACAGGAGGGAAAGTGTATCCGTGCTTCAGAGATGTCCTTGAGTAGGTGAGAGAGTGTGTGGGGTTGCTGCCTGCTGCTTGTTGATTCGATGGAGTTCCTTTCGTATTCTAGATATAAATTCACTGCTTTCACATGTTGAGGATACCTTCTCTTGTTCCGTCACTAGTCCTTAGCATTTTTCATTGAACAGAAATTTCTATTTTTTGAACGTTTTGCCTGTGGTATAGTTTTTGAATTTTGTTTAAAAAGGTGCTTTCGTGCCTCTAGGTCATGGATATAGTCTCCAATGATATTAAACTTATAACTTCACCTTTCAATTTTAGACTTTTAATCCTTCTAGCATCTGCCCTTATTTGTAGCATTAGGTAGTCATCCAACTTTGAATTCTCAAAACCGCAAGCAGATTTTTCTAACACAATCTAATCCACCCTCTCCCCCCTCAGGTGGTGGAGAAACAACTGTTTGCAAGGGTTCCCCTTGCACAGTCGTTTTCTCCAATTGCCTTTTCATGTTTAGTGTGTCTTGGCTTCTGCCTTTCTTATTAGAAGCTTTTACTCAAATGTCTGGTGAGTCTCTGCTGTGTGCCCATACATTTTAAGACTGGAAGCTCTGTGTGTAGGGGAGGATTGCCTGATTGTAGGTGCCTCATAAGATGGTTGGTGGTTTAGGTCACCGGGCAGTCCTCCATGTCCGCATCTGAAAATCTCTTCACTTAGGACATCAGATTCTCCCAAGAAGTCTCTTCGAGTATCCTGTCTGTAGGATATCAATCAGCTGCTTGCTTTCAGAAAAGGGGAGGAAAGTGCAGGGGAGGTGTTGAGGGGGGTTTTCCAAACAGAATATGCAGAATTTTCACATAATCCCCCGTTTTTATTGGGGCACCCCAACATACACCACACCTGCGTGTCCCTAAGCCCAGAGACTCAGTTATACACTATCAGAGATTAAATGTCCGGTCATTTTTCTGGGTTCAGGGAGGGGCCCCAGGTTAGTCCAACTAACCAGAGTTGAGGGGATACACGTGGTTCTAGATTTTTGCAGAGACCCTGGCCCAGTCTTCATGCTTCAGCCTCACAGTCACCGCACGCCAGACGTACTCCGAGCTGCCGATTTCTGAGACTCTGCGGACCTTGTGGAGGAAATCCTGCGGCTTCTTTGCTTGCTCCTCTTCAGCTTTCTTGTGACTTCTAAAAGTCGCCACCATTCATCCATCTGTTTCCCAGCTTCCAGATTTTAGTGTGCTTTCTTCTCCTTTTCTATGTCTTTTGGTGGAGCTGGAGAACTTCAGCTCCCTGCTGTCGGTCTTTCTTGGGGAAAAGCCATTTCTGCTTCCCTCAGAGATTAGGCATCTGGGCTGAAGCTCCTCAGCTGAGTGCCTGAGCTACCTGATATTTATGTGAAATGCCACGCCCACTGATGAGAGGAACTCACTTCACCTGGCTGTGGTGAACAACAGAACAAAACGGGGAGTGCCCCAGAGACACTGACCAGCTGCAGGAGTCCCCACTTCCTGCCACTCGGCCTCCTTTGCTCTCAGTCTCCCTCTCAGTCCCATAAAAGTGATTTTGCCTGATGTAAACTGAGCAGACTCTCTCTGGATTGAACCTTGGAGAACGTGGAGAATATTATAATGTCCAAATGACTTGTTCTTAAAGGGACACAATCCCGGGACCCTATAAAATAAAGAACCCAGGAAGCCCAGCTGTGCGGCAAGAGGCTGTGTGCACACACTGGTGCGCAGAGCTCTCTGATGGGTGCAGACCTGTGGGTCAAGGCAGCTGCCTGGAAAACAAAAGACCTTTGTCCCCTGCTTGTGTGACTGCATCCAGCTTGCTGGCTGGGAAATAGATGGCTGGCCATGTGTTTTGTGCTTTTTCTTGAGAAGGCAAAAGTGGGATATTGGGGTCCCTGTTAAGAGGAAGGCTGTCCTCCCTGACTTTGTGCTGAGGCTCTAGCAACATCCTGCTTTGGAGGATGAGATGATTTCTAGGTTTGTATCATTTTTCTTCCAAAGAGCTCTGAAACACATCCACACATGTATTTAAATCCCACTCCAACCCCCACCCCCCAGTTTGTAAATATAGAACCAGAGACTTAAGCAACATGCCCACTATAAAGCCACAAGTCAGAGACAGATTCTGGAACAATGTTCAGGCCCTTTGTCTTAGCTGATTCTTCCACAGACCCTGGTTTTGCTAGGAAGATTGTGTAAATGAGCAGAAAATTTTCAAAATGCTCTAACCATTTCTTGGCATTTTCGATGTTTTTTTTTTAATTAAACTTTCTGACTGGAGGCCATAGTGATAGATTTCTAGGATTTCTTCTTATTAAAAAAATTTATAAATTTTTAAAGTTAAAAGTATCTTTATTTAAAAAGTTTGTAACATTTTAAAGTTAAAAAGGCATTGAGTATTTCATAGGCAAAACTGACACTGAATAGGCTTTAAAGTTAGAATATAATCTGTCTGAAGGGACAGTTTGGATGATGAATTAATAATGAACAAATGATATTAAGTTCCTAGGGTAGAAACTGGATCCACTGCATGTGCACAAGGAAAGCTGTACAAGGTGAATTAATCAATTGCCTATGATCTTACACAGAATTCTCATGAGTTCATTTCTTTCCAACAGTCATAACAAACAAAACACCTAAATACTCTATCAAAGATGCCTTAAAAATGTGATAGGCACAGTACAGTCATTGTAAAGTGCCTCAGATTAGTATCATATTTCACAAAATGAGAGCTGGGCTAATCAAGGCCTAAAGAGGGCCTGTAGCCTTGGTGGTGATAAGTTCTAATCACATTCTTCAAACCTCTGATTTTTCTAAACTACTGTTTAATTATGTTAAGTTTTTTTTCCTGATCAAAGATGACCTTCGAAGCTGGATGCTCACCATTGTATTTCTCAGGTCAGAAAATATCAGGAAAAAATGGAGGTTGATATAATTGCCACCATGTTGCAGATTGAACCATTATTCGCAATTTTCCCCTCCCCTGTAGTGTGGCTCTACTTTCACACAACCTTGGCCCTATGGAGGGCAGAGTGTACCCTGGTCTTTGGGCTCAACCACGTGATTCACTTTGGCCAAAGGAATGGTTGGGTTTGCTCTCTTGCTTCTCTGCCATTGTCATGGGAAGAACACATCTCAATAGCCCACTAGCCCCAGGAGAATAAAAGGCACATACAGCAGAGCTGCCCCAGCCAATCTTTAGACAAATGACCAAGAAACAAATTCTTATTTCTATTTGTTGCTGAGCTTTGGGATAGTGTTTTACGGAGAATTATCGTGGTTATAACTAAAAGAGCTACTCAACATTTTCCTTTACTTACCAAACAAGAACAGCAAAGGACAAAAGTTTTTGTTATTATTATCGTCATTTTATAGTAGATAGAACATCTTATTGCTAAAAAACATAAAGAATATATTTTATAGTAAAGGACATCCCTTTAAGCCGAAATATTTAAATCTATGAAAAACAAATTACAGAATTCTCATTTTCCTCGTTTTTTAATGGTACCTGTGTAAATGTCGTCATTGACTATGGCAGTCCAAGGAATAACTAAAAGGAGTCTTCACATAAGAGAAGGGTCTAGGCATGGATTCCCCAGAAGATTTACCTCATCTCCTCAGCTATGCGTGAGTCAAAGTTCCTGCATATTTGTTTCCTGTATTTCATGGTACGATTTTGGTGTAATACATCTTTAATAAAAATCGCCTTTCTTTAACTCTTCAAAAGGCAAGCAACACTACTTGCACTGAAAGTGTGCTGTTTTGAGAGGCTGAAATAGCCTGATGGAGGTCCTACAAGGGGAGATGTGAGTGCCTCTAAACGGGACAAGTTGTTTCCTGGCTTCATTTGGTGGTTTTGGCTGCTGACATCCAGTGTGTTTCCGACCACTGGTCCTCAATGAAAGCCACCTGATCAGCATGGCTCAGGCAGTGTGAGGTTTGATTTGCTTTCCCCACATTACTTTCCCTTCTTATTTTTAGCACCACTGTTCCCAAAGAAAATAATCATCAGAAAGACTGAATATCAAATCGCTAGTTGCAGAATACAAATTACAGCCCAAGAGAAAGAATTTGCCTATTTTTCTTGTTATGAAACATGAAACTGGCTATTCACACAGGAAATCATGGTCTAGAGACAATAAAAAAACAAAGGAAATTCAAATGGAAGACCTTTCCCAGGTAGATGGAGAGCTAATTGAGGCCTCTACACTAGAGCAAAACCCAAACCTATTGATTTCCTCCAATTCTGCTGCTCATAGCCTGTTAATTCAGCCAAGCTCTTGGGCAAGCCACCAGTTCCATGGCCAATCAGGCAGCGACTAGATGCAGCTGTGTTGGGTTCTACATTGCAGAGTCCTCAGATTCTTTTGGTTCTTTTTTTTTTTTTTTTAAAAAAGCAAACTATATATACACATACGAATGAATGCATGTAAAAATGGTGAAAACTGAAAAACTGAATAAGGTCTATAGTTTCAGTAATGTACCAGTATCAATTTCCTGGTTGTGATATTATATGTAGGGTTGTCAGATTTTGTGAATAAAAATATAGGACATTGAGTTGAATTTGAATTTCAGATAAATGACAAATTATATTGGGACATACACTAAAAAATTATTCGTTGCTTATCTGAAATTCAAATTTAACCAAATATCCTAATCCTAATCCTAATTAGACTATGGTTAATTATAATGTCAATATTAGGAGAAGCTGGATGAAGAAAACTCAAGACTCTATGAACTATCTTTACAATTTCCTATAAGTCCATAATTATTTTATACTAAAGTTAAAAAATGATATTCTCCTCTATCTACCATACATATAAAAATATAAACATCCCCAGATAACCTTTGAATGAAATGGATTTTCTACCTTGGTGGTTTATACATTATTCATTGAGTTACAGTTGGTTAGAAGAGGCTAGATACATTCCTCTTAGTTGTGGGAAAAAGCAGTTAAGACAATTGGTAAAGATAAGTTGTGTGTGACACTATTCTCCTCCTATTCTGATAAAGTCTTAAATGCCCCTCATCTGCTGGCAGTTGGATAGAAAATAACATTTTCACTCTGTGTTTGGAGGTGAGCTCTCTCTAATGTTCTACATCCTTGATGACAAACTATCATGGCTACTAAAGTGATTTGGATAAACTCCATGGCCAAAGATCAGGTTAAACAGAAATTAGGAGCTGACTTTCTATTTCTTATCCTAGAAAAATTACTTTAAGACTACTAAATATGTTAGGATGCACTGAAGATCAGTATCATCAAAATCCTGAATTCTAAGGTGACACTCCAAGAGAATATACATTGTCCTCCTGGTTGGGCATTTGGTCCTGAATCCATCATGGTCTCTTAGGCTAATGAGGTCTAAGGCTGCCTTTTACTCCTATGATTTAAAGCCAAGACAAGGAATCTGAATCCTTGGCTCCTTTTTCATGAAGCCATTTACTAGTCATAATGGTGCAAATGTTAGCACTCAAAATGTAGGTGGACCGACCACAATGCTATGAGATTAGAAATCAATTACAGGAAAAAAATTGTAAACAACACAAACACATGAAGGCTAAACAATAACACTACTAAATAATGAAGTGATCACTGAAGAAATCAAAGAGGAAATCAAAAAATACCTAGAGACAAATGACAATGAAAACACGATGACCCAAAACCTGTGGGACACAGCAAAAGCAGTTCTAAGAGGGAAGTTTATAGCAATACAATCCTATCTCAAGAAACAAGAAAAATCTCAAACAATCTAACCTTACATCTAAAGGAACTAGAGAAAGAAGAACAAAAAAACCCAAAGTTAGTAGAAGGAAAGAAATCATAAAGGTCAGAGCAGATATAAATGAAATAGAAACAAAGAAAATGGTAGCAAAGGTCAATAAAACTAAAAGCTGGTTCTTTGAGAAGATAAACAAAATTGCTAAACCTTTAGCCAGACTCATCCAGAAGAAGAGGGAGAGGACTCAAATCAATAAAATTAGAAATGAAAAAGAAGTTACAATGGACACGACAGAAATACAAAGCATCCTAAGAGACTACTACAAGCAACTCTATGCCAATAAAATGGACAATCTGGAAGAAATGGACAAATTCTTAGAAAGGTATAACCTTCCAAGACTGAACCAGGAAGAAGTAGAAAATATGAACAGACCAATCACAAGTAATGAAATTGAAGCTGTGATTAAAAATCATCCAAAAAACAAAAGTCTAGGACCAGATGGCTTCACAGGTGCATTCTATCAAACATTTAGAGAAGAGCTGACACTCATGCTTCTCAAACTCTTCCAAAAATTTGCAGAGGAATGAACACTCCCAAACTCATTCTACAAGGCCTCCATCACCCTGATACCAAAACCAGACAAAGATATTACAAAAAAAGAAAATTATAGACCAATATCACTGGTGAATATAGACTCAAAAATCCTCAGCAAAATACTAGCAAACCATACCTAAGAACACATTAAAAGGATCATACACCATGATCAAGTGGGACTTATTCCAAGGATGCAAGGATTCTTCAATATACGCAAATCAATAAGTGTGATACACCACATTAACAAATTAAAGTATAAAAACCTATGATCATCTCAATAGATGCAGAAAAAGCTTTTCACAAAATTCAACACCAATTTATGATGAAAACTCTCCAGAAAGTTTGCACAGAGGGAACCTAACTCAACATAATAAGAGCCATGTCTGACAAACCCACAGCAAACATCATTCTCAATGTTGAAAAAGTGAAAACATTTCCTCTAAGATCAGGAACAAGACAAAGATGTCCACCCTCACCACTTTTATTCAACATAGTTTTGGAAGTTCTAACCACGGCAATCAGAGAAGAAAAAGAAATTTTAAAAATCTAAATTGGAAAAGAAGAAGTAAAACTGTCACTGTTTGAAGATGACATAATACTATACATAGAAAATCCTAAAGATGCCACCAGAAAACTAGTAAAGCTAATCAATGAATTTGGTAAAGTTGCAGCATACAAAATTAATGCACAGAAAACTCTTGCATTCCTACACACTAAAAATGAAAGATCAGAAAGAGAAATTAAGGAAACAATCCCACTTACCGTCACAACAAAAAGAATAAAATACCTAGGAATAAACCTACTTAAGGAGCTGAAAGACCTATACTCAGAAAACTACAAGACAGTGATGAAAGAAATCAAAGATGACATAAACACATGGAGAAATATACCATGTCCTTGGATTGGAAGAATTAATATTGTGAAAATGACTGTACTCCCAAAGCAATCTACAGATTCAATGCAATCCCTATCAAATTACCAATGGCATTCTTCACAGAACTAGAACAAAAAATCTTACAATTTGTATGGAGACACAAAAGACCCCGAATAGCAAAATCAATCTTCAGAAAGAAAAACGAAGTTGGAGGAATCAGGCTCCCCAACTTCAAACTATACCACAAAGCTACAGTAATCAAGACAGTATGGTATGGGCACAAAAACAGAAATATAGATCAATGGTACAGGGTAGAAGGCCCAGAGATAAACCCACACACATATGGGCACCTGATTTATGACAAAGTGGGCTAGAACATACAATGGAGAAAAGACAGCCTCTTCAATAAGTGGTGCTGGGAAAACTTGGCAGCTACATGTAAAAGAATGAAATTAGAACACTACCTAACACCATACACAAAAGTAAACTCCAAATGGATTAAAGACTTAAATGTAAGACCAGACACCATAAAACTTTTAGAGGAAAACATAGGAAAAACACTTTATGACATAAACCACAGCAAGATCTTTTTTGACCCACCTCCTTGAGTAACAGAAATAAAACAAAAATAAACAAATGGGACTTAATTAAACTTAAAATCTTTTGCACAGCAAAGGAAACCATAAGCATGATGAAAAGACAACCCTCAGAATGGGAGAAAATATTTGCAAATGAAACAACAGACAAAGGATTAATCTCCAAAATATACAAACAGCTTATGGAGCTCAATATCAAAAAAACAAACAATTTAGTTAAAAAACGGGCAGAAGACCTAAATAGACATTTCACCAAGGAAGACATACAGATGGCCAAGAGGTACATGAAAAGATGCTCAACATCACTAATTATTAGAGAAATGCAAATCAGAACTACAATGAGGTATCACTTCATGCTGGTCAGAATGGCCATTATCAAAAAAGCTAGAAACAAAAAATCCTGGAAAGGGTGGGGTGAAAAGGACCCTCCTACACTGTTGGTGGGAATGTAAATTGATACAACCACTATGGAAAACAGTACGGAGGTTCCTTAAAAAACTAAAAATAGAACTACCGTATGACCCAGCAATCCCACTACTGGGCATATACCCTGAGAAAACCATAATTCAAAAAGAGGGCTTCCCTGGTGGCGCAGTGGTTGAGAGTCCGCCTGCCAATGCAGGGAACATGGGTTCGAGCCCTGGTCCCGGAGGATCCCACATGCCACGGAGCAGCTGGGCCCGTGAGCCACAATTACTGAGCCTGCGCGTCTGGAGCATGTGCTCCGCAACAAGAGAGGCCGCGATGGTGAGAGGCCCGCGCACCGCGATGAAGAGTGGCCCCCACTTGCCACAACTGGAGAAAGCCCTCGCACAGAAACGAAGACGGAACACAGCCATAAATAAAAATATAAATAAATAAATAAACAAAAAGAGACATGCACCACAATGTTCATTGCAGCACTATTTACAATAGCCAGGACATGGAACCAACCTAAATGTCCATCGACAGATGAGTGGATAAAGAAGATGTGGCACATATATACAATGGAATATTACTCGCCATAAAAAGAAAGGAAATTGAGTTATTTGTAGTGAGGTGGATGGACCTAGAGTCTGTCATACAGAGTGAAGGAAGTCAGAAGGAGAAAAACCAATAACGTATGCTAATGCATATATATGGAATCTAAAAAAAAAAATGGTACTGATGAACCTAGTTGCAGGGCAGGAATAAAGAGGTAGACATAGAGAATGGACTTGATGACATGGGGTGGGAGGGCAAAACTGGGGCGAAGTGAGAGTAGCATAGACATATATATAGTACCGAATGTAAAATAGTTGGCTGGTGGGAAGCAGCAGCATAGCACAGGGAGATCGGCTGGGTGATTTGCGATGACCTAGAGGGGTGGGATAGGGAGGATTGGAGGCAGGTACAAGAGGGAGGGGATATGGGGACATGTGTATGCATATGGCTTTGTTGTGCAACAGAAACTAACATGGTATTGTGAAACAATTATACTCCAATAAAGATCTATTAAAAAAATATATATATATATATATATATTAATGGTAGTAACTTTTATGTTTTATATATGTTATAGATATTTTTCTGTTTGAATATTAATCTTGTTTATGATGTTCTCTGCTGTATAAGAAAAATTTTTATAATTAAATCTATAATTATTTTATGGGTTCTACTTTTGGTCTTATTCTTTTTGAGTCCTTCTCTATTGCAAGATTGTAACAATATTGACCAAATAATAATAGTAACAATGAGAATAACAATAATTGTAGTAATTATAACTGGTATATCTTTTTATTTATTATACATTATTTGCCAGAGATTGCACTAGACACTGGTCTTATAGGATTATATTGAATCTCTTTAGTCCAGCAACCTAGGTGTTGTCAATTTCAACAAAAAAAATCCCTGTAGAAATTTGTTTTACATTAAAAATTGTCTTCACATCCAGTATCATGCTCTTTCTCTTCATTTATTTAGACTTTTTTTATGTTTTAAGGTAAAATTTTACAGTTTCCTTTATACTAATTTGGCTCATCCTATATGGAGAGTTTTTTGTATTATGAATGAGATCTTAAAAATTATACTTCTAGTTGGTTATTATTCGTATCTTGTAAAACTTTTGATTTTTATATATAGATCCTATATCTGGACACTTTGATTGACTTTCTTTCTTGTTCTAATAATTTTCCAGTAGATTATCTTACAGTTTCTTGGTGGACTGGCATAGAGGTAGAAAATTTATATTACCCTGCAGCTTACATTAAAGAGAAAAATGTAATTTCTTTATTTTGCCCATAATTTTCCTACTTGCTAGTTAGCAGCAAAAGTATTTAACTAAACGTTCAGTCTAATTTAGTCCAACCTAGTAATTTAGGTAGTCTTAAATGGTGTCCTGTGAAAATTAAATGTCGATTCCTCACTCTGCATGTATCTTCAATTTGCTTTGATGTGTTCGAATCCTATCATGGTATGGGACAACCTAAGAAGTGAACTCCTCTCAGAGTGCCAAATGGGGAGCAAGAGACAAGAGAACCAACTTAATCCTTATCTGTCTTATGCATCTTTCCCTTTCCTTGTCCGGAGGGGAACAGTGGGACGATGTTTGCTGATTTTGCTCTCTTGAATCCCTTTCCTCTCCCAGGCCAAAGAAAAGATTCTTCGAAATTTGCCCTCCATTACTGTTGTTTGTCATGGCTTTGTAGTCATAGGAAGACATGGTATCTTTTCTGCCCAAAAGAACCCTAATCCTACTTACAGGTTAGAAGCTAAATATTACTGCATACTTTCTTTTTGTATGATAAAATTATAATTTCTATCCCTACCTGCCCCCCATCAATTAGGGTAAAGATTATGTAGCAAATGATTTCCAAAACACTCTTCTATTGAAAAAGTTGTTATAATAGTAGCAAATAATTTTGCCTCTATTTATTTATTCTTCTTATCTTAGTGCACTAACCAGGGTCCATAGAACAATGTTGAATAATAAGATTGATAGAAACCTTGCCTTATTCTGAATTTCATGAAATTTCTTTTATGTTTCACCATCATGTTATGATGTTTTCTGGCAGATATACTTAAGTTGAGAAAAATTCTTTCTATTTTTAGTTTACTAATAACTTTCTTTTTAAAATTAGGAATAAGCATTGTATTTTAGTAAGTGCTTTTGGGGGGGCTTATATTCATATCTCATAGTTCTGTACTATTAATCTATCCAGGTAATTGAATTGCATTTCTAAATATTATATATTTTAATTATTCCAGATGAATTTCTCTGGTGCCAAACAATGAAAAATAGTCATTGAACAGTAATTTCAAAAGGATGTATTGGAAATATAGTGAAGGTATTTTGCAGAAGCACAGTAGAAGCTGAATGATTAAAGCTCAAAAAGGACAGGAATTGGGACTATTTTAAGAGCAACGGAAAGTAGTGGATCATTTTTCTACTATGGCACCATTGTATAATTTATCCTGACTGCCTTTGTTGCCTTTTGACTTTTTTCAACAACCAGATTTCAAGCAGAGAGAATTCTGATTGGTCAGCCTTAGGTCACGTGTCCAGTCCATTGTTGAGCAGGAGTTGTTGTGTGCTCTTTTGGAATGGGGGAAGAACAATCCCTTAAAGAAAGTGCCACTATTACCAAAATGTTAGTTGTTGGTGGTGAGAAAGAAATGTGTTAGCCAGGAAAAACACTGCCATAATACATGCTGGATTGGATTGTCAATTTAAAAAATAATTTTTGCATCTTTGTTGTTCATATACATTTGCATCTTTGAGGCTGAATTAGTTTTATTGTTTTTGTGCTGTTTGAAGCTTTCTACCCTTTCAAAATATATTTTGAAAAATTTAATTAATAGTAAAAACTTTTTGTCTAGATTTCTTGATAGAATTTGCCTGGGTCTAGTATATTATTATCATTGGTTAATTTATAATTTATTCCATGAATAATGATATTTTTAGGTTTTCTTGCATCTTCATTAAGTTTTGACTAAATTATACTTTCAGGGAAAATTGTCCATTTCATGCAGATTGTCAAAATATATTGTTATAAATTTTTATCTAATATTTTCCCATACTTTAAAATTTTCTTCCTACTTGTAGTTCAGGCATTTTCTCCATTTTTAATCCTGCTTTTCTTTTTTCTTTCTTCCTAGACAGACTTGTCATAAGCTTTTTTATTTATTGGCCTTTTTAAAGAAACTGCTTTTGCTTTTAACTATGTGTTTTTTAATTAAATGAGTTCATTTATCTCTCACGTTATCTTCATTGATCCTCTCCTTCTACTTTCTTGAAGTGTTATTTTGTTGCTCACTTTCTAGCTTTTTGAGTTGAATACCAATTTATTCATTTTTATTACATTTCCTTAAAAAATCATTTTATGATCATAATTATTCCTATGAATAGTTCTTTTGCTGATTTTCATAGGATTTTCTAAAGAGTCCATAATTTATACTTTTATTTCTTATTTGTTTAGGTAGTGTTTAAAAATTTCAAAGTGTATGACTTTTCCCCCCTAAACTTTTCTGTTATTGAATTTTAGTGTCATTGCTCAGCAGTCAGTGAATCTGGCCTATGTTTGTTCTACTTTTGAAATTTATTGAAATGTGTACATTGAGGTATAAGAGTAACCAAATAAGACAGGCAGAGGTAGCCAAAACATAATCTCCCAGTTATTATTACGGCTGAGGGACTTTAAAGAAAATGCATGTCTAATTGCTATTTGTTTTCATTTTGTTTTTGTTTTGTCAGGGTGTACCATGTTGTTCATACTTACCCCAGACCATTAACTCAAGTCTTTTGAAAAGCACACTATGCACACACAGATTTGAGTTGATGGCAGTTTGGGCCACGAAATGATTCGGGCAATAGCCTGTGGTAGTGGCTGGTATATCAATGTGGCACAGAAGAGAAACTGCACATGCAAGGGGCATACAGTGGGGCTGAGATGAAACATGTAGAGAGAGCTGGGAGGGGTGGTATATTAGTCAGGTTTCTCCAGAACAGCAGAACCAATATGATATTGACACATGAAAGATTTATTTTAAGTAATTGACTCACATGATTGGGGCTGGTGAATCTGAAACGTGCAGGGCCAGCCAGCAGGATGAAGACCCAGGGAAGAGTTCATGTTTCAGTTTGAGTTTGAGGGCCATCTGGAGGCAGAATTTCCTCTTCTTCAGGGGACCTGGCAGTTTTTTTCCCTTAAGGCCTTCAGTTGGTTGAATGATACCCACTCATATGATGAGGGATAATCTGCTTTACTCAAAGTCTGCTGATTTCAATGTTAATCTCATCTGAAAATACCTTCACAGAGACATCTAGACTAGTATTTGACCAACTTTTGGGCACCATGGCCTAGCCAAGTAAAATTAACCATCACAAGTCCACCCCTTGTCACTTTGGCACCCAAACATATCTCCTTAAACTATATTTAATTGCCAGGTAAAGACAATAACAAGGCCATACTTCCTCCTAACATGATACAACTATTCTACATTCAACAGAAAATGCACTAACCCTTTTCCCAGAAGAGGATGCCAAGTCCTTGGTGATGTTACCTCTCCTCTTTGATATCCTGTGGTGCATAGAAGTACCTGGGAGCAAATCTTCCACTCAGTCTTCCACCTTTCCCAAATCTTGCAGATATTGGAAGTGATGCCAGCTTTAAGCCATGTTTTCCTTAGAAATGAAGGACAGCATCCCCAGGAGCTGACTCCTGACCTTCACAGACTTTGCCTCCTCCACAGTTTTGCTGAGAACCAGCCATGCTCTGGCCATTCATAGTACCTATATCCTAGGTCAAGGTCTGGAAAAGAGTGGAAAAATTAGGAGCATCTCAAGCCTCTCCAGGATTGGTTGAATTCTTTTGATATAATTCTTCTCATTTATAGCATGTCATAAAATAATACTAATCACAGAATCTTAGAGTTGGAAGGGCTCTTATAGGCCACCTAGTCTGCTTGTTTTATAAACCCTGGTCTATCCCTAGGATTTCATGGAGAAGATTTTATGTGAAGGGGTTTTTCTGTCCTAAGAATATTTGAGAAGCTCTTAGTCTAATCCAACCCCTCTGGTTCCTGGATCTTCTCTTCTTTGTTCAATCAAATGATCAGGGTGTTTTGGGAAGGAGTTCATATCCTCCTTAGACAGCAAGTTCCATTTTTGTATGGCTTTTTATGATCACTCTATAACTTAACCAATTACAGGCATTACTTCTTTTTTGACTACTCAAATAAAGTAGAACCTTAGCATTCATAGATTTAACATCAGCAATTTCCATTTCCAATTTCTATCACCATGGTCCTCGAATGTTGATGAAATGGCCTAACTCATAATTAGAACATCAACTTGCGTGATGTTTTCCTCTAGGCTGGTCTGTAGAATTGAGTCACTTAGCTAGTAAGTCGACCTATCCAGAAAGTCAGCATTCACTTGATTTTTTTCTCCTCTTTATGTTCATAGTAACTCTCATGAAAGGAGTAAATAGCCTTATAAAAATGACTTTGATCCTATATTTATTAAGTATAAAGGATTGAAACAAATCACTTAAAATTTTTAACAATTTATTGTTAAATTTTTCAGGAAAATATATGCTCTAGTGGTATTTATGCATTTAGGATATTTGAAGGCCTTGGGAAGTATTCCTAATGAATGCCAATTGTCTACTGTATAATCTGTTTCCACAGGGCCTTTCTCCAAAGAGCTCTGAGTACTACTTTAGCATTTCTTTATTACCGGGAAGGAGGTGGGAAGGGAGATATATATTGAAGCCCATAAAGATTTTGACATGTTGAAAATTAAGTAACATTTTGAAGAGAAACTAAAAGAATAGCACCTGGATTAGCATTAGCAGGGAGCAAGCCAGTGGCATGCTATGACCAATGTGTGCCGCAATTCTTTTGATGGAAATCCCCAAGATGAATATCTGTGTCGAAAATTTACATGATGGAAACTTTAAATTTAGTAACTCTTCTTCACAAAATGAATCTATTTATATTATTTTATTTATACTCCCCTTTGCTCCAGAACTGATTTGAGTTGGCTTATAAGGCTATTGAATTGATAATACAGTATGAGTAAAAAGGTAGCAATAGTGTGGGTGACTTTCTAAAAATCTGTTTTATAAGTAAAAAGGAAAGTGCATTCAAAAAGACTACCAAAGGTTATCATGTATATCAGGGGTCAGCAAACAATGGTCCATGGGCCAAATCTGGCCCTATTTATGTACAGTATACAAGGTAAGAAAGGTTTTTATACTTTTTAGTGGTTTTAAATGAAAAATAAACCCAAACAAAAGAATAATATGTCTGAGCATGTAAATGATATAAAATTTAAATTTCAGTGTCCATAAACAAAGTTTTATTGGAATACCATGTTCAATCATTTACATATTGTCTATGGCTGTTGTCATGCTAAAATGCCAGAGTTGAGTAGTTAAGATGAGACTGGATGACATGCAAAGCCTAAAATATTTACTGTCTGGTTCTTTATAAATAAAACTTTGCTGACCCCTGATGCAGATCATTTAGAAATATCTCTTGCATGAGGAGGACTAAGATTAAAGAGGGCCTTGATGACCATCTGATCCCTGCCTATCCCTGTAACAACTTAACTGTGTTCTGAGTCATTGTGATGGAATGACAGCAACATGGCATCAGGGTTTAGTTGTTTCATTCAAGGAAGGGACCAGGAAAGTGGTGGGACAAGGGCCACGGGCAGTCAATTCTGAAGCTTCAGAGTGTCTACTGAGGTGCAGCAATGCAATTAGCTCAGAGGACTTCAGCTGGAGTGTCATGGAAGGCCTGGAGCACATGTAGGGAGAACAAAGAACAGAAGAAAGAAATGTGGATTGGAGAAAGGAAGTGTGGGATGAGGAAGAAAAGAGGTGAATATTGAAGGGAATCACTGAATCTGGCTAAGTTTTCTTACTCACCTCTGCATTATTAGTGGAAAAGGAGGTTAGAAGAAGCAAGAAGAAAATATGCAATATTTAAAAAATATTATTCTCTTTCAGTCAATATTGGTTTATAACAGTTTATTTCAGTCAATTTCTGTTTAGACTGACCTGTTCAAATGATGAAATATCATGTAGTCAGTTACGATCACCATAATTTGGGAGATAATAATAGAGTGTTGAAAATGTTTCATGATATTGAGATTAGAGATTCTGAACAGCTCAAACATTGGCTAGGTAGTAATTGCTACTCCACCCCCACTCCCTGCCCCACCTCATCCACCCCAGCTGCAGCTCCCTTGACTTAGGGGTTACACTTAAGGAATAGCAACCAAATAAGAAGCAAGGTGCTAAGCCAGCACCCAATATTTCTGGTGATGACTGGTAAAAGCTGGGTTAGAGGATGAAGCTTAAGCTGTGGCCTAAGTAGTTACTACCTTCATTGCCCTAATGGAAACTGGGATCTTACTACCTTCAGGTTTCCATAGTAGAGGAAGCTGTTACACAGCCAGCAGTCAGGCATGCATGTAGGCCATACCACCCATAAGTTAAGAGCATGTTTCAAGTTTATGAACCCCTAGCCTCATCAGAAAAAGAAGTTCAAAGAAGAGTCAGAAGAGATAATCTCTTGATCTACCCTATTGGTTCAGAGTTCAGAGTGGCTGTTAACGACATATGACACCATTCACTAGTGAAGGGACCATATCAATGACTTGGAGGATGGCAAAGTAAAGCAGTGGGAAAGTAGTACAATGTTCTTTATGATAATTATTCCCCAATTTTTTTTGTCTGTAAAATAAAGATGGACTAAGTGATTTCTAAGGCAACTTCTTGCTTTAAAATTCTATATTCATAACTTCTACAAATGAAGAAACTGTTTCAAATTCTATCTCTTACTGCTCTGATGAATCTTTTCCAAAAATGCTACTGATTAAATGCTTGAAACAGACAAATGTGACCCCAAATTATCTCATAAGTCTTACTCTAATGAGTTCAGAAATAGCATACTTCACACCGACTTAATGATGCTGACATGTTGAAATATTTGCAATTCAAAATTTCAAGCTATTGATTTAAAATAGATTTCATGGTTCCAGTCCAAGATGGCAACATTGGAGTCTCCTTAACTCCCCTCCTCCCATGGACACACCAAATCTACACTGCACACAGAGCAATTTCCTCTGAAAGAAATCCAGAAACTATACATTGACTCCTATACATTGGGCAAATGAGAAAATACCCACATAGAAATGGGTAAGAAAGACTGAGACACACTCTCTCTATAAACCACACCCCAGGCAAGATGCCATATAATCAGGAGGGAACTCCCACTCCCAGCTTTTCCCTGAGGGGCAAAGGGTTTCAACCCCACATCTAGCACCCCAACTTTTAAGACTCCCACCTGAGGAGTCTTCAAACACCTATCTCTAAAAGCCAATGGGACTCACATCTACAAGACCCACAAAACTCTATCAAACAAAGAAATAGTTCTTAACTGGCTCACAAGGACTCACCATGGCTATGCCCCAGGACTTAGTACATAGGGAGCAGGCACAAAATGCCCATCTCCCAGTCTTTCCTTGAAAGATGCCTATTTGCATACTTTAAAAGCTGGTGCCTGAGTCAAACTTCTAATTTAGCACACATCTAGGGGCTGACTGTGATCCTCAGAGACAGGGGAAGCCAGCAGACAACACCTCAGCCTTCTCCCTCTAGCCCACTGCAAATTGCCAATATCTCTCTAGAAGGAGATTTTACACATAATGAGTACTTTAACTTTTGCAGCTGCCACCCAAAGCATGGGTCCCTGGATCACCTAGCTTTGAGAGCAATGGGGCTTGCCTTCACAAGTCCCTCAAGACTTTAGCAAGTGAAAAATCAGTTCTTAATGGGCACAGAAGCATCCCCCTGCCCTGTGGCTATCCAATGCAGAGGGAACAGGCCAAAATGCTCACTTTCCAATTTCTCCCTGGAAGGGCCCTAGCCACAGACTCTCCCAGCTGTCACCTGAGGGTCTGCTTCCAGTCATCCTACATCTAGGTGTTAACTGCAGTCCTCGCCTTTGGAACACTGACAGGTCTGGACATACCTTCAACTACTGGGAGCCACTTAGAATAAACAAGGTGTCTTAGACAACCACAAAGGTTTAAAAGTCAACCAAGAGCTTGTGCCAGGATGGTGGATAATGTTCATCCCCTACATGAGACCATTAAGTCAAGACTGGAGAAGGTGGTTGTATTATCTAACACACAGAAACTATTATAACACAGGAGTAAAGAATAATGGAGAAACAGAGGAATACGTTCCAAAAAAAAAAGAACAAGATAAAACTTCAGAAATAGACCTTAATGAAACAGAGATAAGTGATGTACCCTACAAAAAGATCAAATTAATGGTCATAAAGAGGCTCACCAAAGTCAGGAGTACAATGCAAGAAAAAAGTGAGAATTTCAACAAAGAGATAAAATATATAAGAAAGTACCAAACAGAAACCACGGAGCTGATGAATACAATAAATGCACCAAAAAATTCAATAGAGGAGTTCAACATCAGACTAGTTGATCAGATCAATTGGAGATAAGGACCAGTTTATAGCAATAAATACCTATATCAAGAAAAAAGAACGATCTCAAAAAAAACCCCTAAATTGATTCCGTAAGGAACTATAAAAAGAAGACCAAACTAAGCCCAAAGTTAACAAAATGAAAGAAAGAAAAAAACAGATATCAAAGCACAAATAAATGAAATAGAGACTAAAAAGACAATAGAAGAAACTGATGAAAGTAAGAGGTGATTTTTAAAACAACAAACAAAATAGACAAAATTTTAGCTAGACTTGCCAAGGAAAAAAGAGGACTCAAACAAATAAAATTAGAAATTTATTTTTAGAAGACATTACAACTGATACCATACAAATACAAAAGATTTTAAGAGACCACTATGAACAATTATACACCCACAACTTGGTTAACCTAGAAAAAACAGATAAATTCCTAGAAATATACAACCTATCAAGACTGAATTATGAAGATAAAGAAAATCTGAACAGACTGATTAAAAGACTAGTAAGAAGATGAATCAGTAATCAAAAACCTACCAATAAACAAATTCTAATACATGATGGTTTCACTGGTGAATCCTATCAAACAATATCAAAAAATTAATAAAATTCTTTTCAAACTCTTCCAAAAAATACAGAAGGGGGAATACTTCCAAACTCATTTTATCAATATAAGGCTAGCATTAACCTGCTCCCAAAACAAGAAAAGAATACCACAAGAAAAGAAAATTACAGGCCAATATACCTGATGAACATAGATGCAAAAATCCTCAGCAAAATATTAGCAAACTGAATCCAACAATATATTAGAAGGATCATACACCATGATCAAGTGAGATTTATCCCTTGTATGCAAGAATGCTTCAGTGCCCACAAATCAATCAACATGATAAACCACATTAAAAAAATGAAGGATAAAAATCATATGATCATCTCACTACATGCAGAAAGAACATTTGACAAAATTCAACACCCATTTATGCTAAATACTCTCAACAAAGTAGGTATAGGAGAACACACCTCAACATAATAAAGGATGTATATGAAAAGCTCACAGCTAATATCATACCAACTTTGAAAAGCTTAAAGCTTTTTCTTTAAGATCAGGAACAAGACAAGAATGCCCACTATTCAACATCCTATAGGAAGTCCTAGTCAGAGCAATTAGACAAGAAAAAGAAAAAAAAAATATCCAAACTGGAAAGGAAGAAGTAAAACTGCATCAATTTTCAGAAGACATGGTATAATCTATGGAAAACCCTCAAGACTCCACTAAAAAATGATTAGACTAATAAACAAATTTAGTAAAATTTCAAGATACAAAATCAATACACAAAAATCCTTGCATTTCCATACACTAACAATGAACTACCAGGAAGAAAAATTAAGAAAACATTTATAATTGTTTACAATTACAATTTACAAGTGTATTGTAACATTTACAAGTGTATCAAAAGAATAAATTTAACCAAGGAAGTGAAAGACCTATACATTGAAAACTATAAGATATTGATGAAAAAAATAGAGTAAGACACAAAGAAATAAAAAGATATTCTTTTTAAAAAATTTTTATTGGAGTATAGTTGATTTACAATGTTGTGTTAGTTTCTGATGTCCAGCAAAGTGAATCAGTTAGACATATACATATATCTACTCTTTTTTAGATACTTTTTCCATATAGTCCATCTCAGAGAATTGAGTAGAGATCCCTGTGCTATACAGTAGGTCATTATTGTTATCTATTTTATATATAGTAGTGTGTATATGTCAATCCCAATCTCCCAATTTACCTCTCCCGCCCCCCTTACACCTTGATTGCCATAAGTTTGTTTTCTACATCTATAACTCTATTTCTGTTTTGTAGATAAGTTCATTTGTACCCTTTTTTTTTAAACATCTTTATTGGAGTATAATTTCTTTACAATTGTGTGTTAGTTTCTGCTTTATAACAAAGTGAATCAGTTATACATATACATATGTCCCCATATCTCTTCCCTCTTGCATCTCCCTCCCTCCCACCCTCCCTCTCCCACCCCTCTAGGTGGTCACAAAGCACCGAGCTGATCTCCCTGTGCTATGCGGCTGCTTCCCACTAGCTATCTATTTTACGTTTGGTAGTGTATATATGTCCATGCCACTCTCTCACTTTGTCCCAGCTTACCCTTCTCCCTCCCCATAGCCTCAAGTCCATTCTCTAGTAGGTCTGTGTCTTTATTCTCGTCTTGTTCCTAGGTTCTTCAGAACTTTTTTTTTTATATATTCCATATATGTGTGTTAGCATATGGTATTTGTTTTTCTCTTTCTGACTTCACTCTGTATGACAGACTCTAGGTCCATCCACCTCACTACAAATAACTCAATTTCGTTTCTTTTTATGGCTGAGTAATATTCCATTGTATATATGTGCCACACATTTGTACCCTTTTTTTAGGTTCCACATATAAGTGATACCATATGATATTTGTCTTTCTGTGTCTGTCTTACTTCACTCAGTATGGCAATCTCTAGGTCCATGCATGTTGCTGCAAATGGCATTATTTTGTTCTTTTTTATGGCTGAGTAATATTCCATTGTATATATGTACCACATTTTCTTTATCCATTCCTCTGTTAATGGACACTTAGGTTGCTTCCATGTCCTGGCTATTGTAAATAGTGCTGCAATGAACTTTGCGGTGCATGTACCTTTTCATATTAAGCTATTCTCTGGATATATGCCCAGGAGTGGGGTTGCTGGATCATATGGTAGATCTATTTTTAGTTTCTCAAAAAACCTTCATACTGTTCTCCATAGTGGCTGTACAAACTTACATTCCCACCAACAGTGTGGGGTTCCCTTTTCTCCACACCCTCTCCAGAATTGATTGTTTGTAGATATTTTGATGATGGCAATTCTGACTGGTGTGACGTGATGCCTCATTGTAGTTTTGATTTGCATTTCTCTAATAATTAGTGATGGTGAGAATATTTTCATGTGCTTTTTAGCCATCTGTATGTCTTCTTTGGAGAAATGTCTATTTAGATCTTCCACCCGTTTTTTTATTGGATTGTTAGTTTTTTTGATATTGAGCTGTGTGAGCTGTTTGTATATTTTGGATATTAATCCCTTCTCAGTTGTTTTGTTTGAAAATACTTTCTCCCATTCTGAGGGTTGTCTTTTCATTTTGTTTATTGTTTCCTTTGCTGTGCAAAAGCTTTTAACTTAATTAGATCCCATTTGTTTATTTTTGTTTTTATATTCATTATTCTATGAGACGGATCAAAAAAGATCTTGCTGAAATTTATGTCAAAGAGTGTTCTGCCTATGCTTTCCTCTAAGAGTTTTATAGTGTCTGGTCTTACATTTAGGTCTTTAACTCATTTGGAGTTTACTTTTGTGTATGGTATTAAGGAATGTTCTAATTTCATTCTTTCACATGTAGCTGTCCAGTTTTCCCAGCACTGCTTATTGAAGAGACTGTTTATTCTCCATTGTATATCCTTGCCTCCTTTGTCTTAGATGAGGTGACAATAACCGACTCCATAGGTGTGTGGGTTTATCTCTGGACTTTCTTTCCTGCTCCATTGATCTGTATTTCTGTTTTTGTGCCAGTACCATACTGTTTTGATGACTGTAGCTTTGTAGTATATTGTGAAGTCAGGGAGCCTGATTCCTCCAGCTATGTTTTTCTTTCTCAAGATTGCTTTAGCTATTCAGGGTCTTTTGTGTTTCCATACAAATTGTAAAATTCTTTGTTCTAATTCTGTGAAAAATGCCCTTGGTAATTTGATAGGGGTTGCATTGAATCTGTAGATTGCTTTGGGTAGTATAGTCATTTTCACAATATTGATTCTTCCAATCCAAGAACATGGTATATCTCTCCATCTGTTTTTGTCAACTTTTATTTCTTTCATCAGTATCTTATAGTTTTCTGAGTACAGGTCTTTTACATTTTTAGGTAGCTTTATTCGTAGGTATTTTATTCTTTTTAATGCAATGGTAAACGAGATTGTTTCCTTGATTTCTCTTTCTGATCTTTCATTGTTACTGTGTTGGAATGCAAGGGATTTCCGTGTATTCATTGTATCCTGCAAATTTCCCATATTCGTTGATGAGCTCTAGTAGTTTTCTGGTAACATCTTTAGGATTTTCTATGTATAGTATCATGTCATCTTCAAACAGTGACAATTTTACTTCTTCTTTTCCAATTTGGAGTCCTTTTATTTCTTTTTCTTCTTTGATTACCATGGCCAGGACTTCCAAAACTATTTGGAATAATAGTGGTGAGAGTGGATATCCTTGACTTGTTCCTGATCTTAGAGGAAATGCTTTCAGTTTTTCACCATCGAGAATGACGTTTGCTGTGGATTTGTCAATTATGGCTTTTGTTATGTTGAAATATGTTCCCTCTATGCCCACTTTCTGGAGAGTTTTTATCATAAGTGGGTGTTGACTTTTGTCAAAAGTTTTTCTGCATCTACTGAGATGATCATATGGTTTTTATTCTTCAATTTGTTGATGTGGTGTATCACACTGATTCCTTTGTGGATATTGTACAATCCTTGCAACCCTGGGATAAATCCCACTTTATCATGGTGTATGATCCTTTTAATGTGTTGTTGGATTCAGTTTGCTAGTATTTTGTTGAGGATTTTTGCATCTATGTTCATCAGTGATAATGCCCTGTACTTTTCTTTTTTGTGTTATATCTTTGTCTGGTTTTGGTATCAAGGTGATGGTGGCCTTGTAGAATGAGCTTGGGAATGTTCTTTCCTCTGCAGTTTTTTGAAAGAGTTTCAGAAGGGTAGGTGTTAACTCTTCTCTAAATGTTTGATAGAATTTGCCTGTGAAGCCATCTGGTCCTTTTATTTGTTGGAATATTTTTAATCACAGTTTCAGTTTCAGCACTTGTGATTGGTCTGTTCATATTTTCTGTTTATTCCTGGTTCAGTCTTGGAAGGTTATAACTTTCTAAGAATTTGCCCACTTCTAGGTTGTCCATCTTATTGGCATATAGTTGCTTGTAGTAGTCTGTTATGATCCTTTGTATTTTTGTGGTGTTCATTGTAACTTCTCCTTTTTCATTTCTAATTTTACTGATTTGAGTCCTCTCCCTCTTTTTCTTGATAAGTCTGGCTAAAGGTTTATCAATTTTGTTTATTTTCTGAAAGAACCAGATTTTAGTTTCTTTGATCTTTGCTCTTGTTTTCTTCGTCTCTATTTCATTTATGTCTGCTCTGATCTTTATGATTTCTTTCCTTCTACTAACTTTGGATTTTGTTTGTTCTTCATTCTCTAGCTGCTTTAGGTGTAAGTTTAGGTTGTTTGGTTGAGATTTTTCTTGTTTCTTGAGGTAGGATTGTATTGCTATAAAGTTCCCTCTTAGAACTGCTTTTGCTGTGTTCCATAGGCTTTGGGTCATCGTGTTTTCATTGTCATTTGTTTCTAGGTATTAATATTTTTTTATTTCCTCTTTGATTTCTTCAGTGATCCATTGGTTATTTCATAACATAATGTTTTGCCTACATGTGTTTGTGTTTTTTACAGTTGTTTTTTCCTGTAATTGATTTCTAATCTCATAATGTTGTGGTCAGAAAAGATGCTTGATATGATTTCAATTTTTAAAAATTTACCAAGACTTGATTTGTGACCCAAGATGTGATCTATCCTGGAGAATGTTCCATGTGCCCTTGAGAAGAAAGTGTATTCTGCTGCTTTCAGATGGAATGTCCTATAAATATCAATTGCATCTACCTGGTCTAATATGTCATTTAAGGCTTGTGTTTCCTTATTAATTTTCTGTCTGTGTGATATGTCCATTGGTGTAAGTGGGGTGTTGAAGTCCCCCACTCTTACTGTGTTACTGTTGACTTCCCCTTTTAAGGCTGTTAACATTTGCCTTATATATTGATGTGCTCCTATATTGGGTGCATATATATATATATATAGGATTATTATAGCTGCTTCTTGGGTTGATCCATTGATCATTATGTAGTTCTTTCCTTGTTTCTTGTAACAGTCTTTATTTAAAGTCTATTTTGTCTGATATGAGTATTGCTGCTCCAGTTTTCTTTGACTTCCATTTGCATTGAATACTTTTTTCCATCCCCTCACTTTCAGTCTGTATGTGTCCTTAGGTCTGAAGTGGGTCTCTCATATACACTGTATATACGGGTCATGTTTTTGTATCCATTCAGCCAGTCTTTGTCTTTTGGTTGGATCATTTAATCCATTTACATTTAAGGTAATTATTGATATGTGTGTTCCTATTGCCATTTTCTTAATTTTGGGAGGTTTGTTTTTGTAGGTCTCTCTTTTTCCCTTCCTGTTTTGTTCAATGTGGTTTGATGACCATCTTTAGTGTTGTGTTTGGTTGCTTTTTCTTTTTTTTGTGTGTATCTATTGTAGTTTTTTGGTTTGCATTTCCCATGAGGTTTTGATAAAAACAGTGTTTATACATATATATATCTACATACACACACACATACACACAAGGTTGTTTTAAGTTGCCCTTCTCTTAATTTCAAATGCAATTCTCATTTCCTGCTTTTGTACTCTCCTCTTCTCATGGTTGCTGGTTTTGATATTACATTTGTGTATGAATGCCTGGAGACCCTCCCAGGCCCAACATCATGACCCACCCGGGAGGCACTGGGGACAGTCTGCCACTCCACTACCCACTGGAACCACTGTCCCCCACCATGTGGAGCACAGGGGTAGGCAGACCAGTGTGGGAGAGTGGTTTTGCTATGGGAGGGGCAGCCCAGTCCCCCCAGTCACATGGCAAACCCCTAGGGTGTGGGTGCCAGAAGAGGGGAGAGTGCAGTGACCGGTTTTTCTCCCTCAGCCCCAGGATTTGGTGGGCTCTGCTGCCGGGTGGCTGTAACACTTGGAGGGTGGGCCCACCACAGTCCCCCAACACCCTCTGGAAAGAGGGAGGGGAGAAGATATGGCCTGCCAGCCACCTTTCCTTCCAGCCTTCCCAATCATCCCAGGGCCAGTTGGGGCATACCTCCTTGGTGGAAATGCACTAAAAAGATATTCTGTGCTCCTGGATTGGAAAAATTACTACTGTTAAAATTTCCCTACTTCCAAAAGCAATCTACAGATTCAAAGCAATGTATACCAAAATTATAAATGGCATTTTTTCACAGAAATAGAAAAAATAATCCTAATATTTGTATGGAGCCACAAAAGATTCTGAACAGCCAAAACAATCTTGAGAAAGAAGAACAAAGCTGGAGGCATTACACTTCCTGATTTCAAACTATATTACAAAGCTATAGTAATTAATATAGTATGTTATTGGCATAAACACAGACACATAGATCAATGGAACAGAACAGAGAGCCCAGAAGTAAACCCATGCCTATATGGTCAATTAATTTATGACAAAGGAGTCAAGAATATAAAATGGGGAGAGAATAGTCTCTTCAATAAACAGTGTCTGGAAAACTCGACAGACTTCCCTGGTGGCACAGTGGTTAAGAATCCGCCTGCCAACGCAGGGGACACAGGTTTGATCACTGGTCCAGGAAGATCCCACATGCCACAGAGCAACTAAGCTCATGCGCCACAACTACTGAGCCTGCTCTCTAGAACCCATGAGCCACAACTACTGAAGCCCGCACACCTAGAGCCTGTGTTCCACAACAGGAGAAGCCACTGCAATGAGAAGCCTGTGCAGCACAACAAAGAGTAACCCCTGCTTGCCACAACTAGAGAAAGACCGTGTGCAGCAAGGAAGACCCAACACAGCTGAAAATAAATAAGTAAATAAATAAATTTATATAAAAATAAAACAGGGCTTAAAAAAAAAAAAAAAAAACAGCTCGACAGCTACACGCAGAAAGGAAGCTGCATCAATACCTGCTTCTGGACCAGAACTGAAAACACTTGGGATAGATTTTCTCAGTTTAGTAGATGTTGTAGAAGCACGGGCTCCTTGAGCATCCTAAGTGTACTCTCTGTAGACTTTGGTTCATTAGAAAGAGGGTGGGACATGCATTGAGAAGATTTCAGTTTCCATCTGGCCTCCACTTGTTACAAGTGATATGTCTTGGGCAAGTCACATGCCCTCTGATTATATTTCCTTATTTGAAAATTGAGAATTTATATGTTACCATCCCTATTTCCCAGGGATTATGTAAGGCAATAAGTTAACATTTATTAAGGATACACTATTCTCCAGTTTGTGGGCTAAATGTTTTATGTACAGTAGTTAATTTCATTGAGAGCTTGGGCTCACACTCAAGACTGTACTAAATATTTATTGTGTTTATTATGTGCAAAATATTTGGATTCAGTGGTAAATAAGATAGATATGTCCCTGCCCTCCAGGAATCACATTCTGTCAGGAGCCAGACATTAAGCAACACACTTACAGAAATAATTGCTCCATGACAAATATTCTAAGTGCCATGAAGGCAAAGTACAGAGTCCTATGAGGGTTAAAGAAGGGTATGTGACTTACGGTGAAAAGTCAGGAAAGGCTTCCTTGGAAGGAGACACAGAACCTATTCTGGAGGAGGATTAGAAATAAGGCAAATTGGTGGAAGGTTTTCAAAGATGAAGTTTCCACATATGAAAAATCACAAATGTTAGGAATAAAAATGAAATTCTTCTCATTCTAAGAAGAAGGAAGGATTGTAAAGATGTGTGTTTGGAAGGGGAGGCAGGAATGTTTTAAATTGCTTATTTCTCCTGTTTTCCCAAGCATGTACATGTATACATTCTTCTCCACATAAGTGAGAAAATTGGGCTGAGTTGTATAACCTTTAACTGTAATTACTTTTATCAACAAGCTGAAATTCTTCAATCCTAGCCAATTCTGTCCTGCCAAATTCCCACTGAAGTTGAACTAATAGATGATCTGAGAAATAAACACCTTGTACCATTTCCCCACACAGTTGGAAGTCTGTCACTTTGTAAAATTGGAAGATATCCGGGACCAGCGTTCTCCTCAATTCTCCCTTACTCATGAGGCCAGGGCCCAGGAAACGCCTTTGTCAGAAAATATACTACAGCTGCCAGTTGGTAATTTTCATCATCAGCAAACCTCCATGGTTGGCTTGCACAAAATTACAGTCTCAGCCAAAAAAAAAAAAAAAAAGATGGTAAAAAAGTAGTATTGAAGCTAAGTGGGAAGCCAACCAAAATACCAATATTCTTCATTTGTTGATGGTTTTATTGCCAGATTGGAGAGAAAATAACTAACTTTAATTTTTCCTGAGGATTAAAAACTTCTCTAGGGCACATAATGTCTTTAAGACACTTGGTATCAAATCCTTTCAAATGACTTTTCCTTAGTCTTCAATATCTAATAAAAAACTTCATATATCTGATTTTACCTTCTCAGAGGTAAAGCTGTTACCTTCTTAATACTACCTTTTAGCTCTTTAACATACAGATCTGTATCAGTGGCAAACTAGTGAATGACAAATAACAGCTTTAACTTGACAACTTGAACTTTATCTTTGGCAATAAATACTGCCAGTTGTTTTCTTGAAGTTCCTGGCTTACTTTGTTTATTTTTAATAAACAAATAAATAAAAAATTTTTAATAAATAGTCCTTAAATATCCAAGACAACCATGAAATTTCACTGTGCATCAGAAGGACTTTATGTATAGTTTCCATTTCATCACAGAAAATATTAAAAAGACATGTTTTCATGAATTAATAAAATTAACACATTTTTACTGCTTCTTTGTGGGTATCCTTAAGGGACACCGACCTTTCTTTTTCTGTGTGTGCTTGGTAGTGAAGAACAGTGACTGCTAGGATGGTGTGGAGCCACGACCCTGATTCATCCTAAGACACCAGAAGTTTTACCCACCTTAGTGCAAACGTCAGCACAGTGGGAAAGGTGAATATATTATAGTATTACTACAAAAATAGTTTCGAACTCACAGACCTCCTGAAGGATTGTGGGGATCACTAGGCATCCATGAACCACACTTTGAGAAGTGCTGTTACAAGATGTAATTGTTTCCGTCTTTTTTAGAAATTCAATCTCATTTCTATTCTTTTAGGATAATTAGAAGGTTTTAGAATTTGGTTATTTATTTGCCAAATACCTAATTCCTAGGAATTCTAGATCCTTTGCCTTTCCATATAAATTTTAGAATCAACTTGTTGATGTCTATAATAAATCCCTCTGGGATTTTGATTTCGCAGTTTTGGAATTGCATAATATCTGTAGACTAATGTGGGGAGAATGTGTCTTCCAATTATTTGCATGGTTTATATCTTCATTTATTTAGGTCTTCATTTGTTTCCTTTCATTATTGTTTTGTAGTTTTCAGTACAAAGATCCTCTCCAGATTTTGCTAGACTTATAACCTAAGTTGTAGTTGTTGGCAGTGGTGTTGGTGATGGTCCTCTTCCTGCTCTTCCCCCTCCTTCTTCTTTTCCATCTCCTCTTCCTTCCTTTTGGTGCTATGAAAATGGTACTTTAAAAAATTCAAATTCTTGCTGTTCACTATTGATAAATAAGAAGGCAATAGACTTTTTTATATTGATCTTGCGTCCTGTGACCTTGCTGAGCTCACTTGAATTCAGCGCTAACTTTAGGTCACTTTGTGAATTTCTTGGGATTTTCTACACAAACATTTTGTAAATAGAAACAATATTGTTTCTTCCTTTCCAATATTGCTGCCTTTCAAAAAATTTTCTTGTCTTGTTGCATTTCTATTATAATGATGAACAGTGGTGGTGAGAAAGGATATTTTTGCCTTGTTCTTTATCTTAGGGTGAAAACATTCACTCTTTTACCATTTAGTATGATGTTAGCTATAGGTTTTTGTAGTTGCCTTTTATCACATTAAGAAAAGTATCTTCTATTCCTGGATTGTTGAGAGTTTTTATCATTAATGGATGCTGAATTTTGTTAAATGCTTTTTTGTTTCTTTTGAAACAGTCATATAAATTTTTTCCTTTTAATTTGTTAATATAGTGAATTATTTTTAAGTGTAAAACCAACCTTGTACTATTTCTGGGATAAACCTATTTGGTCATGATGTGTTATCTTTTTATATGCCTTTGGATTCCATTTCCTAAACTTTTGTTTAGAGAATTTAAATCCATGTATTTAAGGATGCTGCTCTGTAGTTTTCAAAACCAAAATATCAATGTATCAAAGTATCAGGTATCAGGGTAATGCTGACCTCATGAAATGAATTGGAGTGTTTTATCTTCTTATTTCTGGAAGAGATTATGTAGAGTTGGTATTTTTTTCCTAAAATTTTAGTAGAATTTACCAGTGAAACCAGCTTGGCTTGGAATTTATTTGTTATTATATTTTAAATCACAAATTTACTTGGAAAAATAGATTTAGGACTGTTCAGGCTATTTCCTTGTAAGTTTTGGTAGTTTTTATCTTTCACAGAATTGGCTCACTTTATCTAAATTTTTGAATTTATGGGAATAGACTTGTTAGTAGTATTCCCTTTTTTTCCTTTAAATGTGTGCAGGGTCCGTAGCTATATTCCTTTTTAAATTCCAAATATTTGAAGATTTTCCAGATATCTTTCTGATTAATTTATTGTTTAGTTCCAGTCTGGTCTGAGACCATACTTTGCCAAATTTCTATACTTTTACATTTTTTATGGTATATGACTCAGAACATGATCAATCTTGGTGAATTTTCCATGTGCACTTGAAAAGAATATGTATGCTGCTATAGTTGGGTAAATTGTTCTATAAATGTCAATTAGGTCAAGGTGGTTGATAATGCTGCTCAAGTCTTCTTTATCCTTACTGATTTTGTGTTAGTTTGTTCTATCAGTTATTGAGTGAGGTATATGAACTCTCCAAGTGTAATTGTGAATTTTTCTTTCTATCTTGTCTTACCAGTTCTTACTTTATGTATTTTGATACTTTCTTGTTAGATGTATATACCTTTAGGATTGATACATGTTGTTAGAGAATTGACCTCTATTGTTATGTATTGTTTCTCCTTATACCTGGAAATGTCTCTTGCTCTGAAGTCTACTTTCTCTACTATTTATATAGCTACTCCAACTTTATTTGTTTAGGGTTTTTATGTTACATATTTTCCCATCCTTTTAGCTTTAACCTATCTATGTCTTTAAATCTTAAGTGAGGTTCTTGTAAATAGCATATAGTTGAGTCATGCTTTTTAAAAAAATCCAATATGACAGTATTTTGATCAGTGTCTTTTAATTGGCTTGTGTAGACTATTTATCCTTAATATATTTATATGGTTGAATTATAAAATATACCATCTTGCTAGATTTTTTGTTCCATCATATATATATATATATATATATATATATATATATATATATATATATATATATATATATATATATATATATATTATCCTTTCCTTGGGTTAATTGAGAATTCTTTATGATTACATTTAAAATAAGATAAAGTGTTAGTTATACTTCTTGTTAAAATATTTATTTTCAGAGTTTGGCATAAAACTTACAATTTACAATCAGAATCTACCTTTAAATATTGCTGTACTGTTGTACATGTAGTTTAAGGATCCTACATCAACAGATTCCCAATTTCTCTCTCCTATCTTTTGTACTATCTTTATCATACACTTTGCTTTTGTATATGGTCTGAAAACACAATATATTTCTTTTTATTGAAGTATAGTTGGTTTACAACATTGTGTTAGTTTTAGGTGTACAGTGAAGTGATTCAGTTATGTATATATTCAAACTATTTTCCTTCGTAGACTATTACTATTATAGATATTTAATATAGTTCTCTGTGCTATACAGTAAACCCTTGTTGCTTATCTATTTTATGTATAGTAGTTTGTATCTGTTAATCCCATACAACTAATTTATCCCTTCTCCCTCTCCCTTCCTCTTTGGTAAACAACCATACGTCTGTTTTCTATGTCTGTGAGTCTGTTTTTGTTTCGTAAATAAGTTCATTTGTACTATTTTTTAGATAACATTTATAAAAGTGATATCATATAATGTTTTTCTTTGTCTGACTTACTTCACTTAGTATAATATTCTCTAGGTCTACCCACATTGCTGCAAATGGCAATATTTTATTCTTTTTTATGGCTGAGTAATAGTCATCATATCTATATCTATATCTATATCACATCTTCTTAAACCAGTCATCTGTTGATGGACACTTGGGTTGTTTCCATTTTTTGACTTTTGTAAACAGTGCTGCTATGAACATTGGGGTGCATGTGTTTTTTTGAATTAGATAAAAACACAATATATTTCTACTATTATTGCTTTAGACAGTTATATTTTGGAGCAAAAAGTATGAAAAATAAATTTTATTTTTAAATTAATTTATTTCATTTCTGACACACTGTTTTCTATAAGTTTAAATTTTTATCTAGTATCATCTGCCTGAAGAACTTCTTTTAACATTTTACTTTTTTTTCATTTTTTCCCCAGATTTATTGAGATATAATTAAGAAAATTATATATATTTAAGGTATACGACATGATGGTTTGATATACATATACATTATAAAATGATTATAACAATCAAGTTAACACATCCACCAACTCACATAGTTTCTTTTCTTGTTACGGTGGTGATGATGAACACTTAAGATTTACTCTCTAGCAAATTTCAAGTACACAAGACAGTGTTATAAACTACAGTCACCATGAAGTATATTAGATCTCCAGAATTATTCATCTTATAACTGAAAGTTTGTATCCTTTGACCAACATCTTATTTTCCTCACATCCCAGTGTCTGGCAACCACCATTCTATTTTCTGTTTTTATGAGTTTTTTTTTTTTTTTTTTAAGTTTCCACATATAAGTGATACCATACAGTATTTGTCTTTCTCTGTTTGACTTATTTCACTTAATATAATGTTCTCCACATTCATCCATGTTGTGGCAAGTGGCAGGATTTCCTTCTTTTAATCTCTGAATAATAACATCTTTATCCATTCATCTGTCAATGGACACTTGAGTTATTTCCATATCTTGGCTACTGTTAATAATGCTGCAGTGAACATGTGGGTGAAGATATCTCTTCAAGATACAGATTTCATTTCCTTTCGATATATACCTAGTAATGAAATTGCTGAATTATATAGTAGTTCTAATTTTAATTTTTTGAGGAAACTCTACATTATTTTCCATAGTGGCTGCACCAACATACATTTCACCAATAGCGCACATGGGTCACAATGTCTGCATAGTTACATTTAGTGAAATTTGGGTACAACAGATTCTTTTGGGCATACTGCAGCGAGGGTTGTGGAAAGAACTCAAGATTAGAAAGATGGACAATTGGGTTCTATCCTGGTTTTTCCTCAATTGAGTGGGTGACTTGAGGCAAGTTCCTTTACTTCCCTTGGCCTCAGTCATCTCATCTGGAAAAGGAGGCAAATAAACTAGATGGGTGGTTTTAAAATCATTATTTGATAGTGGGGTCTCTTTTAAACAATGACTTCTCACATTGTAAATAGCTAAAATTGGAGTTCCTGAGGTCATTCCGTGGAACTTCGAAACTTGCAAAATGACAACATCAACAATAGTAATAATTTAAATGCTGACCTTTGATTATCCACTCGACAAATGCTTACTGGGAAAATAAAACAACTTGGGAAAAGGCAAGTAAGCAGGCCATTATGAATTGTGAGAAATGTCAGGAATAGTGAACTTTCCACTCTGGAAATATTCTGAGACACATCAAGAGGGGTTGTGAGATAAAAAGATGAGGAAAGCAGTTGGGGCCTTGTGGTTGAGGGCCTGAGATGCCAGGGAGACTTGTGTTTTGTTCATTGAACAATGCAAAGGTCAGAGCCAGGTTTTGGGTAAAATCTCAAACAGAAAGTAAGTTCCTTAACAGCACAAACTTTGTTCAGCTTACTACAGTTTTCTCAGAACCTACAATTATGCCTGACTCATAGTAGGTCAATATTTGCTCAGTAAGAATTTGTCAAGTGGATAAACATTTTAACATTCTTTTAACCTTTTTTTGTGGTAAAGGTCTGATGACAATGAACTTTCTCAATTTTTATTTGCCTGAAGAAAAATATCTTTATTTATCTTTTATTTTTGAAAGATACTTTCTCTACATGTAGAATACTGGGTCAACAGGTTATTTTTTCCCCTTTTAGCACTTTAAAGGTACTGCTCCATTGTCTTGTGATTTGTATGTTTTCGGACAAGGTCTGTTATAATTCTTATCTTTGTTACTTTCTATGCAATATGTCTTATTTCTTTGCCTGCCTTCAAGAATTTCTCTTTATCTTTTGTTTTTAGCACTTTGAATATGATGTGTGTAGTGTTTTAGCATCTTTGTGTGCATTGAACTTCTTGGATCTGTGGTTTAATGTCTGTCACTAGTTTTAGTTTTGTTTACAATTCTAGCTTTCTTCTTCTTATCAGATTTCTGCTGTGTCTTCCCATCTAAGCAAGTGCACATGTTCTGTCTCTCCCTGAAGGCACCTATCTTTCTTTACAGATCAGACTAGTTGGTAAACTCTGATTTGTGATGGATTTAAGAAGTCATGACTCATAGTTTGTCAGACTTCTTGTTTTGTTTTTGTTGTAAGGATGAGGGAAACATTATTTCCAGTTCACTACACCCCAAGCAGAACTAAATCATAAGTCCCCTAATCAATGGAACTAATTTCACAGAGAAATAAGTAATGCAATGAGCTGATGCACACAGGCTTCATGAATCTTACAATGTACTTATTTCCTATAAGCAACTGGCCTTAGTGTAAATAGAATGACTTATTGAAATCTCAGTAGACACTGGCCAAGAGACTATTTTTCAGGTTGAGGAACTGTTCTCCAAGTTGCAGTATGCTCAATTTTGGTGGCCAATATATTGTCTGATTTCTTCCATAGTCAGAATACAACCGTTGCCCAACCAAAAATTGAAAATAAATTATAGAGACATCTTATACTATTTTTGAGATGCCTTACTCACTCACTTTCTTTATTTACTTTCTTTTCCTCTGCAACTTGGAACTCTGCTGGTTTAGAGATCTTAGTTTCTAAGGGGTAAATGCTGTCCTATGGGCTATCACAAATATTCCATAAGTTCAATGTTAAAAACTGCTACCTTTCCATTTAGAGGTCCTTATACCACATCATGAATATGGAACAGAGAGGGTTACTATATTAATGCACTGATTCATCCAAATTACTAATGTGAAACAGGGTTATTCCTATACTGTGGCAGGAAGGAGAACATGTCAGGAGAAGAAGTGATCCTCTGGGACAATTCTTGGTGTTGCCATGTCTCAAGGAAAGGTTAGTTGAAGTTTATAGCAATACACAGACAAGACTATCAAGGGTCTCTGAAATTCTGGGAACTAAGTGTTGGGTCTCCCTACCAGGTATAGACACCTGGCCTCTTTTGGTGCTGGCTGAGGAACTTAGAACATAGAATAGAGAAAGAAAATCAATTAAACCAACTACAGCCTTGTGAACAGCTGCAGAAATAAGGATAGAACACTGATGTATACTTTATCTCTAGCTGTGCCATTTATGTATTCTAGATTAACTAATTTTGTTATTATTTCCTGTCCCTTTCCTCAACTTTTAAAATATAGGGTATGCTGTGATGATTTACTTTATAATGTAGTTTATACATTACACAATATCAAGATGAATCCTACATGTTTTATTGGTTAGTGGGACTCCTGAATACAGAATTAGAGGTAGTCAGTGGGGGTGAATCATAACCTCTGAGCCTCCAGATTTGTGATTAAAAGGTTAGGGGCAGAGATAGTAAGGTTCACCATATATCCCTGTGCTCCCCTTCATTTCCAAGTCTTCTTCCAACTGAGTCTGTCCTATGTGATCAGTTCTAGCTAATGATCAATGTGTAGGAGCAACATGGGTTGCTTTTGGACTAAGGCAGTTTATAACTGTGTGCCTCTTTCTGTGTGTTCTTCCTCCACTACTGAAATCTTGGAGGCCATGTGTCCAAGGTGATATAGCCACAAAAGAAGGTTGAGCAATCTTTGTATTACTTTTGTGGGTGAGAAATAATCTTTATTGTGTTAAATCACTGAAAGTTTGAAGTTATTATTATTATATATAGCCTATTTTATGATGATTAAGATTGTAGCATTGATGTGTATATGTATTGCAAACACATACACACACAGATATATATAAAGTTATGTTTTAGGATATAATTAGACTCATACTCTTCATAGAGTTTCATCTTGACTCTTCACTTACCTTGATCTTCTTTGGTATTTAAATAGGAAGTTGTGAGCAGTCCTACTGTGCATTGCTTATCTGCTACCATGCTAATGTAGAAATCTCCATCTCTTTGCTATGGTTTATATGTGTGTGTGTGTGTATTTATCTACATAACACATACATTTATGTATGTGGAGATAGATAGATGTAGATATCAATATCAATATAGATATAGATCTCAAGTGCTTTTTTTTTACTGGTAGCAGCAATTCAGAGATCAGAACAAGACAACATAGAGATTTTTTCACTGTTATCAATAAGGCTCTTCGTTTCTGAAGCAAAAGACAAGTAATGCTATCTCTCACCTTGAATCAGCATGATTCAAGAGACCAACTCGAGTAACCCATATAAAGACAGAGACACACGTGGCCTGAATGCCAATGTGCTGTAAAATGCCTAAGAATAATAGCAAGTGTTTAACATTATAGTCCTTTTTATGAAGATTTTTCATATACAAAATAAAATGCTGATTAGAGGCACAATGCCTTTTTTCTGATTAATAACATGCAGGACTTTTACCTTTCTTAACTGTTTTCTCTGTAGGAAGTTTAAAACAGGATGAAAAAAGTTATTGTGTGTTTCTGTTGAAAGATCATGAAGCTGGTACAGTTCTAAAATATTTTGCTGGTTACCTCATTTGCAAAATAAGAACAGTTGGATCTGGTAATCTCTGAGGTTCTTTTCTGCTCTAAAATTCTGTGATTCTGCTATTGAAAAATGCAATTTTCAGAAAGCATATCCAAAGTTAATTTGTGGTCACCTTTATGATCTTTAGATTTTTCCAAGTGCTGTATTAGAACATATTACCCTCTGAAGAAGAGAATCAGCTGCAAGGGTATGGGAGATAAGAGGTAGTGTAACCATCATTAATCTTTGCTAATGGTATCTGGATGCAAATCTTCCACTTGGCAGCAGAGGTACTTTTGAGGTCCACTAGACCTGGCTCCCAAGGTTACAGGGAGCCTGCTGAAAGGCCTGCTTCACTAGAAACATTTCTTGCCAGCCTTACCCCAGACTGCCTCTGTACTCCACGGCTGTTATCTATTACATTGGGGAGTGCTCTGTTAGGCTATTAACTTCATTGGTAACAACAATAATAACAACAACAATCAAGGACCTGTTATTTGATCCTGCCCTAAATAAAATTGGAAAGTCAGGGAAATCAGTTATTCTCCTGCAGTCATTCCTTTGCCAGTCATTTTCTCCACTTTTATGCTCTGAGATTGAGGACTGTCTCTCTAATGGCGAAAAGGTCTGACAAACTCATCCTAATTATAAGAAACTCAGTGTAGAGTCTCTCAAAAGATATTTTAAAATAGACCTAATGAGAAAAGATAGACTCCAACACAAACAAATTAGACTCTAATGTTGTAATTTTATACATCAGGATAGGAAAGGAGGGGTAAGGCTTCCAGCAATCCTCATCTTTTATTTATTTATTTTTTTCCTCATCTTTTAAAGTAAGGAGACTTTATTTGACCTGCTTCAGGCTGACTCTTCTCCTTGGATCTAATCACATGAAGCTTAATCTCGGAGCAAATTCCTTAGGCCACTCACTACTTCCAAGTACTTTCTTCCATCTCTGAAAACTTCATGTATGCCAGATGCATTGCTAAGCAGACCAACTCTCATGGATGAGATTTTGTGAACCTGGGTTAATGTCCTTTCCCTGCTTTGACTCATGTATTAATGACCAACAATCATTTTCAACCCTGGCAAAGAGGCAGATAAAATAAGTCATCTGTCTTAATAACTGTTCTCTTTATCTTGCCAAAATCTATCATCCAGGAACCAAACCCCATCCAAAACCTAGGTGCTCTCCTCCCAGGATACCCCTCCGGGACAGAGCAGGCCTTGCAATCAAGTGTTTGCACACGGTCTAGTTAGAGCTGTGTGAAGTTCTTATACATAGTTGGGTATGGGGGAATTTATCATAAAATAAAAATCCTAAAACCCAACAGTAGAACCATACCATCTCTTGCTCTTAACCAATCGAGGTAAAACCAGAGAAGAATAGAATTTGATTAGTTGTCTGATGCAGACTATTTGATATACATAGACAACAAATAGGCAACATTTTAGTGGGAAAAAAAATAAAACAAAGGCATGAGGTTTGGAGCCAGAAAATCATGGTTTGAATTCAGTGATTAAGTGGCCTCAAATAATTTACTTTACCTCCCTCAATATCTATTTACTCATCAGTTAGAGCAAGATCGAGAGTCATAACAATGCTGGTAAATGGGATAACACCCACCTCATATTGCATTTGTATGAATTAATTACAAGGAATAAAAAATGCCTGATATCATGCCCATTCCTGACAAAACAAATCAGCTTCCTTTTCTTCCTCCTAACACTTTTGTCCTGTCCTTGTTTTCTTAAGACAAAATGGGATCAGAGTTTTATCTCTCAGCAGACATCTTTTACAACTGCCATCTTCCAATGGATTAGCAAGATATTTATTAAGCACATGTTATGTAAAAAGTAGTCTTCCATGTCATGTGGAAAATACAAGGAAATATGAGCTTGAACTCAAGGTATTTGCACATTATAATGTAAACATATTAAACAGCTTAATTTCATAGGAAGATACCATTTATAAAAATTCTCTGAATTAAAGATAGGAACAGTCCGTGATCTTAAAGCCCCCAGGAGGTCTGCCCTCATTTCAACGTGGTAAAATAAGGAAAACACGCTTCATCCTTTTGCATTTGGACAAAAACATATTTTTCTCCATGATAAAAATGTCCAAGGTTGGATGGGCTTATGTATATGCAGAATCAATTGACATATGAGGCAACCATTTCTCTGGAAAAATGAATAACTTACTCTTTCCTCCCACTGATTCTGTACATTGCCTGGCTTCCATAGCTGCCAAGAAACTCTACATTGGCCATTCGTGCCTTTCTCCAAGTCTTGTGGGCTGTCAGATTGCTTGGGTTATGGCCTGTTTTTCTGGCTAATGGCAGCATGATGATAATTATGCAATCCAGGTTTAATGTGAATGGAAGAGTTGGGGTAAATTTTAGTTAACTTTTCCTCAAGAAATACACAGATTAAAATATTTTAAATTAGGTTTATGCTAAATTCAGTATATTTTAAATGGTAGGTAATCTTTTTAAATGATTGCATGCTTGACTAAGAATGGGTGAGATTTAGAAAGCCTGCCTGCCCATCCACAGAGGGTGTGTGAAGCATGTACGAGGAAATTGAAACTCAGTAGTCCTTGTAAAATCCACTGGGTTCTACTTCTTGAGTGCTCTTCCTTATGTGGACCGCTGTGTAGCCTTGTTATAACTCCCTTCATGTCAATCTTGGAGCAAGGTCATTTATAAAAAGATGTCTTTTGTAGACAAATTTTATTTTATGATGAAAAAGTTTTCCTTTCAGAGAAAGTCACTTTGAGCTCATAATTCTCAAGTGATGCTGGAATTTTAACATAAATATTGGGTTTCTTTTTAGAGCAGCCACATCCTTAGTGCAAAGAATTAAGTGTCAATGGATTTACTATTAATGAACATAGTAAAAAAAAAAGTCCAAATTACAGACTAACTTCAGAATCAATCTTCTTTTCATTGTATTATGAAATATTTGATGAAAAAATATGTGGTATGGATATATACACAAGTGAAAATTTGCCAATCTGTAAACTTAAGATTTGAGATTTGTGTATTGTACTATATGTAAGTTACACCCAGAAAGTAATCGCATGGAATATAATAAATATCCCAATTATAAAACATTATGATTTAACAAAGAGTTGTATTCTTATCACCCAACTTGAGCTACAACATTATCAATACTGTGGAGGGTCTTTTCCTTGTTCTACATAAATGTATCCCTTTCTCTGCCTTTCTAGGACTATCTATCTAGTGAACTCTAGGTTAACTGTTTACTTTTACGTTTTTATATTTTAACACACATATAATTATACCAAATGGCATCATTTACTTTTGTCTGGTTTTGAACTTCATGTAAATTACATCAAGCTGTTTCTACTCTTCAGCAACTTACTTTTTTTACCCTCAACACTATGTTTTTGAGATTTAGCCATGTTGATTTGTAGAGCTGTTATACCAGGACTCAGAGAAAATGGAGTATTTCTACGCCACATTAGGGTAAAGAGCTTAGGCTGCTTGTGGCCTGAGAGTACTTCTCCTAGGGTCTTTAACATCCCTTGACCTTGTGCGGAAGCCCCAAGTACTTTGTATGTATATGTGGTGTGTGTGTGTGTTGTATGCATGATTTTTTGGTGAAAGTTTTCTAGCCTTATAAAATGAGTTGCGTATTACTCCCTCTTTTTCAATCCTAAGGCAGAGTTTCTGAAATACTGGAACTATCTCTTTATCAACTATTTGATAGAATTTAGTTTCTCTGCACAACAACTTGGCCATAAGACAATTTTACCGTAAAAGATAAAATCATGAAAATAAAATAAAATAAAAGAGAGACATTTAAAAGGACATAATGAAACATGAAAAATTAATTTTAAAATTTTAAAGAGATTTCATTGTGAAAAATGAAAATTCAAAAACTGTCTGAACACATTAAACATGTTTGTAGATTCATGGTTATAGTTGTATCCTTGTATATGTTAGAGAAATCAATAATATTTCCTTTTCCGAAGATGATCATTAGGATTCAGGATCTAATGTCAGATGCTATATAAAAAAATCTGCTGAAAAACTCTTCAGATTTCCCTGGAAGTAAAACGAACAGATGAGAGATGCTGCTGTTTCTTATCAATACATATAACATTATGTAACTGGCAGTACATATCTGGACTACATTGAAATGCTCCATTACATACACCACAGTCCTTGTATTTTACCAAATCATCTAAGCCAGATTCTATGCCAAATACCAAAATTCTTTCTCCATCATGTTCTCCACTATCAAGTAGAAAAAAATTTCACCCTTTTCAAGAAACTTATACTTGTCAGTAATCATGCAACCATCTCTTTGGGGGAGGATAGGAAGAACTTGATTTCTTTTGTCTTCAACTTCTAATTATTACATGATAAATTTGGGAAAGATGGCAGGAGAAAACAAGCTATTGTATCTAAATTAGCCAAAGAATCGATCACGAATGCCCTCAAAGGCTGTTATGAATTATTTGCTGCTTCTTTTATATTTGTCTAGCTTGGTTTCAAGGGGTGGAGATGACCATGCTCACCAAAGAATTTTCAAACAATGATAGGTTATCATTTTCTAGTTTTGAAACCAAAACTGTCAATCAACCAGTCATTTTATCTTTTATGGCAAATATCCTTACAGCCAATTAGTTTTGTGGCAAAACTGCTTGCTGCAAATTCTTATGGCTAAAATAGTTAGAACTAGCTCTATACTGTATCTCCCTTTCCATGCCTAGAATTGTTACTGTGCCTTCTTCCTTTTTTATTTTTCCTTTTCACTACAGATTTAGCGATTTTATTAGTCATCAAATTTAGTTTTGTTCCTTCTTTTTCTTTTATTTTTATTTTCTATTTCATAGGGTCTGCTCTTATCCTTAGTAATTCCTTCATTTCTTCCAGGTTCTTGGGTTATTCCCTAATATTTTAAGATGAATGCTCACGAATTTTCAGCCTTTCTCCTTCTCTGTTATGAGCTTGTAAAGCTATAAATTTCTATGTAATGCCTTATCTGTGTAAAAGGAAAAATCTCCCCAGTTTTTTTCACTCTTAGAAAAACTCAATTCCTCCTTACTGGTGCAAACTCAGTCTTTCACCGGTGTGTCTGCTTTACTTTTGTGTTACTACCACACTCACACAGAACACTTCACTTCTGACATTTCTGGTCACCACATGTGGGGGGTTTTCTCCACACTAAGAAATTCTCTGTGACACCAGCCGAGCGTCTCACAACTTAACTCAATTCTAACATTATTTACCTGGAGGTAGTGTCTCATAAGACTGCCTCCCACCTCACTTCAGATGCCAATCACAAGTGGTAGTTCCCTAGGTTATCCATAACTTCTGTACGACTTGGCTATAAATTGGAGGTTTCCATGATGCCCTTTTCAGGTTCTTGAATTTGTTAGAGGAGCTCATAGAACTCAAGGAAACATTTCCTTACATTTACCAGTCTACTCTGAAAGGATATGATAAAAGATATAGATGAACATCCAGAAGGGAGAGATATGTAGGGCATGTATGTGGGAAGAGGCATGGGGCTTCCAAGCCCTCTCTGGGCACATTACTTTCCCAGCATTTCCATATGGTCATCAACATAGAAGTTCTGCAAACCTTTGGAATTTTGTGGAGGCTTCATCATGTAGGCCTGATCCATTATTGACTCCATTTTCAGCTCTTCTCCCTTTTCATGAGAAAGGGGGTAGGAAGCCTGAAAATTCCAAGCCTCTAATCATGGCTTGGTCTTTCTGGTGACCAGTTCTCATCCAGGAGCCATGCAGGAGCCCACCCAGAGTTGCTTCATTAGAACAAAAGACACCCTAACCCCAGGAGATTCCAAGGGTTTCAAAAGCCTTGTGTCAGGAACCAGGGTCAAAGACCAAATATTAGAACAAAATGCTAATATTAGAACAAGATGCTAATAGTGTTCTTGTCACTTAGGAAATTATAAGAGTTTTAGTAGTTTTGTGCCAGGAACTGGTGGCAGGGACCAATACAATTTTTCTATTATTTCATAATCTGCATCTCACATGTCTTTATATGTGGTTTAGTTGTAAAATTAGAAATTTTACTCAGACTTCTAAAAGTCACTTATAAAAGTGATTTAAAAGTGCATTTAAAAACTGGCAAAATGTATGGGATAACTTTAAAGTTATCTTTTATTATTCACTTCTCTAAGTTGATTATATTATGGTCAGAGAATTTAGTTTATATTATGCAAAATTTTTTAAATGCCTTAAGACTTCTTTTATAGCTTGTTATGCAGATACTGTTCCTAAAAGTTATATGTATGCTTGAAGACAATGTGTATTATTCACCTCTTTGAGTAAGGATTCTATATGTTTATTAAACCAGTAATTGTGTTTGCATATACGTATTGATGTTTTTCTTTCCTTTATTGATCAGAGTTGTGTTAAAATTACCCACTTTGATGGGTGAATTTTTCAGTTTCTCCTATTTTTGTCAATTTTTGTTTTAAAAGCTTTGAAACTATATTATTAATTGGATAAAATTGTAGGATAATTATAGTTTCCTGAGGAATTAATCCTTCTGTCATATGAACCTCTATCTATAATAAGATTTTTGCCTTAATATCTATCTTATTTGATACTAATATAGCTACTTTAATTCTCTTTTCCTTGGCATATCTTTCTCTTTTTTACTTTTAAATATATATTACATTATATATATTTGAATATATATCTCATCCATCCATCAGCCAGATCCAACAACAGTTAAGTCATGTCAATATTGTTTCATCTATAACTCCATCTACGTCTGTCATGCTTCCCTCCCCCTAGATTATTTTGAAGTAAATCTCAGGTATATTATCATTTCATTTGTAAATATTCAATGTGTGTTCTTTAAAAATAATGACAAAGACAGTCTCTTCAGCAAGTGGTGCTGGGAAAGTTGGACAGCTGCATGTAAATCAATGAAGTTAGAATACACCCTCACACCATGCACAAAAATAAACTCAAAGTGGCTTAAAGACTTAAATATAAAACATGACACCATAAAACTCCTAGAAAAGATCATAGGCAAAACACTCTCTCACATAAATCATAAAAATGTTTTCTTAGGTCAGTCTCCCAAGGCAATAGAAATAAAAATTAAAATTAAAAAATGGGACCTAATCAAACTTACAAGCTTTAGCACAGCAAAGAAAACCAAAAACAAAACCAAAAGACAACCTATGGAGTGGGAGAAAATATTTTCAAATGATGCAACCAACAATGCCTTAATTTCCATAATATACAAGCAGCACACACAACTCAACAACAAAAAAACAAACAACCCAATCGAAAAATGGGCAGAAGACCTAAGTAAACATTTATCCAAAGAAGACATATGGATGGCCAGTAGGCACATGAAAAGATGCTCAATGTCACTAATTATTAGAGAAATGCAAGTCAAAACTACAATGAGGTACCATCTCACACCAGTCAGAAAGGCCATTATTAACAAATGCTGGAGAGAGTGTGAAGAAAAGGGAACCATTTTACACTGTTGGTGGGAATGTAAATTGGTGCAGCCACTATGGAAAACAGTATGGAGGTTCCTCAGAAAACTAGAAACAGAATTATCATATGATCCAGCAATCCCACCCCTGGGTATATATCCAGACAAAACTATAATTCAACAAGATACATGCACCTCTATGTTCATAGCAGCATTATTTACAACAGCCAAGACATGGAAACAACCTAAATGTCCATCAACAGATGAATGGATAACGAAGATGTCATACATATATATATACATATATATATGTATATACGTATATATATATATATATATATATATATATATATATATATATATATATATATATACGTATGTATATATACACACACACATAATGGAATATTACTCCACTATCAAAAAGAATGAAATAATGCCATTTGCAGCAACATGGATGGACTTAGAGATTGTCATACTAAGTGAAGTGAGTCAGAAAGAGAAAGACAAATACCACATGATATCATTTACATGCAGAATCTAAAGTATGATACAAATCAACATATCTACAAAACAAAAACAGACTCACAAATATAGAGAACAAACTTGTGGTTGCCAAGGGGGGTAGGGGAGGGAAGGATTGGGAGTTTTGGATTAGCAGAGTAAACTATTATATATAGGATGGATAAACAACAAGGTCCTACTGTATAGCACAGGGAACTATATTCAATATCCTGTGACAAACCATAATGGGAAAGAATATGAAAAATAATATATATATATGTACAACTGAGTCACTTTGCTGTACAGAAGAAATTAACACAGCATTGTAAATCAACTGTACTTCAATATAAAATTAAAAACAAAAAAACAGAAAAACAACATGACACTTTTAAAGACATAACAATATCATTACTACACTTAAAAAATTAAAATTAATTTCTTAACATCATCAAATATCCATTATTGTTCAAATATCCCTTGTTGTCTCATCTTTTTAAATGCTTAGTTTGAACTTAAATCCAAACAAGATCCTTTTATTGCAATAGCTTAATATGTCTCTCATGTCTCTTTTAATCTAAGATGTCTGCTCCCAACTTCTCCCTTTTTTCCATGGATTTTATTTATTGAAAACTGTCTTGTTTGTCCTATACACTTTCCCATATTCCGGATTTTGATTATTGCATCCTTGTGAAAGATTTTAGTTCATTCCTCTGTAGGCTTTGTTCTGATATTTATTTTCCTATAATTTTATTTAGAACCTTTGTATATACAGTCTTATGTTCTAGGGTTGGCACTTTTAAACATGATATATCTGAGTTTTATAGCCCAGTCAGGATTATTTTAATAAGGCTATTTTGGTTTGATTTTCATCATCTTATTTTTTGTTTCCTATTAGTTCCACTTTTTCTCTTTGGTCTTTCTTGCTCTCTTTTGAATTAATAGTAATTTTTTAAAAACTCCTCCAATTAAAAATATCTGTAGGTTTATGTGATCCATAACAGCTCTTTCCCCCACAATTGTCTATCCGAGAAACCTGTGCATTTCCAGTTTAGCATTTATCACAAGCATTATTTTTAGCTTACTTAAAAATAATAATAAACATTTATTGAGTGCAGTTCCAAATGTTTTATGTGAATTATATTTTTATTCTACACAAATGAGATATGTTCTACTTATTATTATTTATTTCACATATGAGGAAACTGAAGTACAGAACGGTACTTCCATGGTCCATAATTTACCCACGATCACATAGATAGTAAGGGGTGCAGTGCAAATTTGACTTCATGCTTGAACTCTAGAGCCTATGTCTCTTGCTTAGAAAACAAGCTCCTTGAAGGCAGGACCATGCTTTTCATACTCCCCATGTTATCCATAGCACAAGGTCAACACAGAGTGGGTGTTCAATTTTTAAAAAAATAAATCTCTGCTATATCTCTTCCTGATCCCAATATAGGAAGGATTTGTGGGGAATGGGAAGCTCTGGTTTCTGGCATTATATTCTCCTCCCACTCCTCTAATAGTTAACAAATAAAAATATAGAATTCCTATTAAATGTGAATTTCTGATAAACTACCAAACAATTTTAAAGTACAACTCAAGTAATATTTGGGACATACATATAACAAATAATTATTTGTTATTTGTATGAAAGTTAAATTTATCTGGCTATTCTAAATTTATCTGGCAACTCCATATGGGGCATTTCTTGGGAGAAACATTTTGCTCCTGATACTAATCCATTGTTCCTGCCCTTTTCTCTCTCAGACAGAGCATGAAAATTGTGGCATTGAGCAAAGTTTGTACTGTCTTCTTACACTGTCACCTTCTTCAGTCACTAGCCTAATTCATTTCCTGTTTTGACTGACTAAAAATACATACCTCAATTACCAAGGTGGGGAGGGGAAGGGATAGTTAGGGAGTTTGGGACTGACATGTACACACTGCTATATTTAAAATAGATAACCAGCAAGGATCTACTGTATAGCACAGGGAACTCTGCTCAGTATTATGTAACAACCTAAATGGGAAAAGAATTTGAAAAAGAATAGATACATGTATATGTATAACTGAATCACTTTGCTGTACACCTGAAATTATCACAACATTGTTAATCAACTATACTCCAATATAAAATAAAAGCTTAAAAAAATTAAAAAAATACATAACTCAAGTGACTATAAATTATAGATTTGTTTCATATTATCTAGCTAGTTCTGCTCAGTTATCCATAAATTATTAGGCTTTCAAAGCTTTACTGATATTATTAATTATCAGAAATATTTTCTATTCTAAAGCTTTAAAATGATAACGTATTTACTAAAGAAGATCTAAAAGTAATAAAGAAAAAAGGAGAATACATGAAAATGGAAAGAAGAGAAAGTGATCATCTTTAAATTCCCTTATTAAAAGATAGCCATAGTTAAATTGATTTTTAATCTATTTTATGCCTTTTAAATACTTAAATCATATGTACTTGTTTATACTAATCTATATTTTTAAACATTTATCCCACTTAGACTGAGATTTAAACAAACTTTTGTTTAACTGGTTTTTAACTTTATATTGTTACAAATAGCTTTAATAAACATATCATTTTAAATCCATTTTTCATATTCATGCATGTGACAGTTACTGGTTTTTTTTTTTTTTTTTTTTAATGAGTTACAGATTTTTATTTATCACATTAGGAAGTAATTAAAAATTGATAACATCCACTGTGGGTGAGAAGATGAGAAACTGACACTCATAAATTATTGATGAGAATCTAAATTGTCATAATATTTCTGGAAGAAAATTTGGCAGCATCTACTAAAATTTTGAAAGCCTTTAGGATGTTATGGGTTAAATTGTGTCCTTCTCCACCCAACCCCTCAAAAAGGAGATATGGTAAAGTCCTAACCCCAGCACCTCAGAATGTGATCTTTTTTTTTTTTTTTTTTTTTTTTTCCACACACACACACTGTATTTTATTTTTACAAGAGATAAATAGACTGACACCAAGCATTGTACATGGATGACCACAACAAAAGCAACAATGATTGCAATTACCAAACATGAAACACACTCATACTATGTCATAATATTGACATTCAGTCCAGTAATCCTCCACTGTAACAGCTCCTTTACTTTGCAGTGAAAATTGATTTGTATATTCTTTGCCTGTGAGTCCTTGTGGGATTTTTTTTTTTTTTAATTCAGACAGAAAGTCACAAAAATTATACTCATCCTCATCAGTTCACTCAGTCCCATGTAATTAATTGTTTTTTTTTATCTTGATCTTTTGTTAGCACTTTTATGAGTTCATCAGTTTTTCATCAGAGTTCTGAAAATGCTTATTCATTCAGTTCAGCAGTACAGTCAGTTACCAGAAACCTGCACTTGTCAGAGTCTTTTCCATGAATTTCTTGAAGATGAAACCCTTTTATAGGAACATATTTGCAAAATCATCAGAGTACACCCAGAACTGTCTGTAAATGACAAAAGACTTAAAAATGGCCACGGTAAAAGATTTGATGAAAGTTCATAATAATGCAGTTGACAAGAAAATTAGTTATTTCTGAGATATACATTTTAAAGTAATAACTAGGATTATTACTTATAACATTATACCAGAACATATAAGATTTTTAGAAATTTCATGTAATGTCTGAAACATTTATATTAACATATTTCCATACATATTTCCATACAAATACAAATATAAGATTTTTAGAAATTTCATGTAATGTCTGAAACATTTATATTAACATATTTCCATACATATTTCCATACAAATACAAATATAAGATTTTTAGGAATTTCATGTAAAGTCTTTTTTGTGTGAATTCTAGGCATCCTTTTTTTAAAAATTAATTAATTAATTTATTTATTTTTGGCTGCATTGGGTCTTTGCTGCTGCCCGCAGGCTTTCTCTAGTTGAGGCGACTGGGAGCTACTCTCCGTTGTGTTACATGGGCTTCTCATTGCTGTGCCTTCTCTTGTTGCGGAGCACAGGCTCTAGGCACATGGGCTTCCGTAGTTGCGGCACGCAGGCTCAGTAGTTGTGGCTCGCAGGCTCTAGAGCGCAGGCTCAGCAGTTGTGGCACACGGGCTTAGTTGTTCCTCAGCATGTGGGATCTTCCCGGACCAGGGCTCGAACCCATGTCCCCTGCATTGGCAGGAGGATTCTTAACCACTGCGCCACCAGGGAAGTCTGACAGTCACTCTTATATGCCCCAGAGCCACAACAGTACATACCACAAAGTCCCCGACCTCAGACAATTGACAGGGGAGATAGAGGATTACCAAATATACAAGTAAGCATATAATATATCAGGTGGTGATCAGTGCTATGAAAGAAAATGAGAAAATAAAGTCGTAGGGAGAGAAAGTGGGGTGCTATTTTAAAAAGAAAGATGAAGGAAGGCCTATCTTAGATGACCTTTAAGCAGAGATCTAGATGAGTAGGGAGTGAGCAGTGAGGACATGTGGGGATAAGCATTCCAGGGAGAAGAAACAGCAAGGGCAAACGCCATGAGGCAGGCTGCTCTTTCTTGTTTAATGCAAAGAAGAAAGACTATTATTGCTGGACTGTGGTGAACAGGGTAGTGGAAGATGAGGCCAGGGTTTGGGTTTTATTTCTAATTGCGTGGGAAGCCATTTGTATTTTATGCATGGGAGTGGCCCTTTAATCGTGTCATTCTGGCTTCTATGTGAGGTGGGTAGGAGCAGGAGCAGGAATTCATTAGGATGTTATTGCAGGTGTCTGAGAGTGGAAATGATGGGGACTTGAGTTTATAGTGATGGAGATGTGAGAAGTGGATTCAAGATAAATTTTGGAATTGTTGTTGACAGCACTTGCTGATAGATTGTTGTGGGATGCGAAGGAAAAGTGAAATCGAGGAGGATTCTGATTTCAGTTTTTTGCCTGAGTGAATGATGTTGTCATTCTCTGAGACAGGAAAGACTAGAAGACTTGAAGTTGTATGTGTGCTTGTGTTGGGGTGGGATGGGGGAATAGTGATTGTAGTGGAGAATCAGCAGCTGTTTTTGACATGTTAATTGTGAAATGGCATTTAAATTTGAAAGTGAAGATGTCTAATGGACAGTCGGCGCTAGGGTCTGAATGTTTGAGCAGGCCATCACCAGAACCTGACCATTCTGGCACCCTGAGCTTGGACTTCCCAGCCTCCAGAACTGTGAGAAATAAATTTCTATTGTTTTTAAACTACCCGGTCTGTGGCAATTTGTTATAGCAGCCCTAACAGACTGAGAGAGTTGGATGCACAATTCTGTAACTGAGATAGAGGTCAGACAGAGTGCAGTGCAGAGCTGAGACATGTTGGGGCCTGAGGCTGAAGGAAAAATCAGGAATACGGATTGGTCTTTATTTAGCAATCGGTGTTGATATTTTATTCACGATGCACCTGGGGGGACATTAATTTTGTTTTTAATAAATATTGCATTAAAATATTATTTATCGTTATTACTGAGTTTTTTTGATATCCGTTACAGTGCCTCCCTTGCCTCATCCTAGTCCTGTCCCTTCAGGATTCAATGCCACATTGAAGTATTTAAAACTAAATGACAGAGGGAACATGAGTAGAGAAGTCAGGAAGAGAGTACTCAGCAAAAGAGACAGTGGAGTCAGCAACCAGTGAGTTGGGAAGAAAACAGGGAGAGGAGGTCACGGGAGGTTCAATGTGCTCCATGTTCAACGAGGCGTGAGTCGTCAGCTGGGATGCTGAGGAGAGAGCCAGTGAGCTGACCACAGAGAACTGACTGACCTGGGGCTTTGTTTGTGTGGAGCTCTTGGGTGACATGCAAAGTTCAGTCAGAGAGCTGGGGTGGGCTGAGGAGATATTAGAAGGTGAAGAATACAAGCGTCATCAACAATTTCAAGGAGTTTCCTTCTCAAAGGGAGCAGAAAAGTAAGAGTGGTAGCTAGAGGGGGAAATAGGGTGCATAGAGGGCTTTTTCTTTAAAGATGGGTGATGTGAAGGTAAGAGCGATCTGGTTACAAGAAGACCCCTATGGGGCAGGAGTGAGAGGGGGAAGTTTGTCAGAGCAGCGTCCTGGGTCAGATGGAGGTGTGTGTGCTGAGCACACGTCGGGGAGTTGGCCTGGAAAGGAATAGGATGTTTACTCCTCTGGGACAGGAACAAAGACAGAATATGAGGCTACAGACAAGGTGGCTCGCCGGTTCGTTGAGAATATGAGGCTCTTGAGATGTGGTTGCCTCTGTGCTCTCGAACACCTCTGAGGCGAGTCGTCAGCTTGGAAGTGAGGGGAAGGGCCTGGGAGATTTGAAGAGAAAGGAAAACATGTGAATTGCTCATCTTGGAGAGTGAGAAAGTGGGTTTCTATGGGCAGGGTAGCAGGCTTGTCTTTTATCCAGCCACTTTACAGATCACATCAAATTCGGTAATTTTTCTGCTCTACTTCTGAGTTTTCCAGATAAATAACATATCATCTCTGCAAATAATAAAAATTTACCATTTTCTCTTCTCTGTTTCATGCCTTGTGACCTTGGAGAGAACTTCTAGAGGAAGGTGATGGTGGACATCTTTGCTTTCCTTCTCATTTTAATAGGTTTACCTTAATCTTATATTGCTAATTATGATGTTATCTCTTGTTTGGAAATAGATTTTCTTTATCAAGAGATAATAATATCATTCCAGGGCCAATTTATTAAAATGTTTCACTAGAAATGATTGTTGAATGTCCATTAATTTCTGATCATTACCTAAAAGCTTTTTCTTTCCTTGTTTTAAAGATTTAATATGTTTCAGACCCCAGTGGGTGACTGCTCTTTCTCTCTCATGTTTCCCAGCTTTAATTCGATCATAATTTAGACTTCCCTAATATCTTGTTAGAGTCTTCTCTTAAATGCTCCCATAGCACCCCATTCCAGCCCCTACCATAGCATCTACCACATTGTCCTATTAATTTATCTATCTTTCTTGATAGACTTAAAACTACCTCAAGGACTTGTTTTATTTACCATCATATCATCAACTCCTAGCACAATAGTGTTTGTTAAATGAATTAATGTTGTAGTCATCTGTGTGCTAGTTCTCTTTATCATTAATCCTCCAATTATACTTGCCTTAACTTGCAGGCAGGGCATGTGCTTTTATCATTATTAACAATAATAACCACCACTGTAACAAATGCATTGTATTTATCATCTAATTTAATCATTATAAAAATTATATAGAAATAAGTACTATTATTAGCCCCATTTTGTAGATGAGAAAATGGAGACCTAAAAAGGCTAAGTTGTCCAATATCAATATGACCCAGAATCCACTATGTATGCTTTTGACTACTATATTCTTTTGCATTCTTTTATTTATACCCACGTCTCCCTCTTTATTGTGTTCTCTGCAATTTTTGAGACTGTAACTTAGGCCGAGTGGGAAAGTGCTTGCTGCATTGAATTAGATGGTAAGATGGGCACCTGTTTTGTGGGAACTCTAAGTCATTGAGATACAGTTAATGATATGGACATTTGTTGGATCAAAAAGTCTGCAGTACATTTTGTCCTCATTTCTTCTTAAAAAAATCTTTCTCTTTCCTATATTGTGTGTTATTTACCCTTCCATCTTGGTCTTGATGTCGTCCAGCTCAAACATTTTCCTTAAAGAGTCTTAGATATAGCATTTGCCTACACTTCTTTTCTCCTGTAAATGTACATGTTGATGTCACAATTTGCTGTAATGTGCTTGGGATTACTCTGTGGGATTGTTACTAAACTGGATAATAATCTTGTAATCCTTAGCATTTACTGAACATTTACTCTGAGCCAGGAACTGTGCTAAGATCTGTCATGGATTGTCTCATTTCTTTTTTAAAACAATCCTATGAACTAAATACTGCGACAGTCAACCTTCCTTAGATAAGTAACCTGAGACATGCAGTGAATAGATCATTTGACCAATACTACAGAGCCAGTAAGTCACAGAGTCTGAATTAAACTCACAAAATCTGAGTTCTTCAGCACATTCTACTACCTCCCTTGTTATAACCAGTCCCTATTATCATTGGAAAAATTTGTGTTCTAGATGCAGTTATGGAAAATTGGGGACTCACACATTTTTTGATGTGTTTCTCATATTATTTGATCCCTCTAAAATTTTGTACACCCATTCATAATAGCCTGAGGTGGCCAATATTGATAACTCTAGGGTTCATGCTTTCCTGCAGTGACAACACCTGTTTATTTCTGTCAAACCATGCTGGCATGCAGCTTCCCTCTTTTAGATACTATTAAGTCAGCACTCTGTACCACACAATTTTCTTAAATTGACCTGGCCCTTCTGATAACCTGGCAGCTTGTTTGACGTATATACTTGGAGTCAGAAAAAAATATTTCCCAACTTCATCTGGCAGAGAGTGAAAAGCTGCTTATCTTCTGTTTTCTCAATGGCATTCACCATCAACAATAAGCCCAGTAAGGCAGAAGAAACAGGTCTGGTAAATGTTTCATGACATCTGAATACAGAGGGAGGAAATTACTTCATAGAGAGGAAAGCATTTGCCTTTAACTGTCAACAGAATCTCAGACTGTACAAAATTTCAGTGCTCTCCTGAGATATTTTGGCTTCTGTTCAGTCTTTTAAGTGGTTTTCCAGTGGTGATTGTCCTCTCCACCATAGATGAATGATTTAATATTTTCCCATCCATGGAAATTTGGTCAACTTTCTTAGCCTTTCCAGGTATTGTACTGAATTTTTTTCTCTCCAACCCTGAAGAAATTTGTGTGCTCCAATAACCAAGGATCTTATTTCCAAAGAAGTTGGCCAACTAGTGTTTGTCATGGAATAAGTGAGCCAGTCAGTAAGTGTGTCAATGCCCTCCTGTTCCCCTCTTCTTGGAACGCTTTCTTCACCACCTGAGCCCCAAGTGATCATATTCTTTTACGGGCACTCTCATATTTACTTCCTCTCAGTGGTTCCCATATGTCCTTTATTGGACAGACTCTCTCAGAATCACCTTGGTCACTTATGAAAACTGTAGGTTGTCAGGTCAACATCCCAGATCTACATAATCAGATTCTCTAAGTTTGGCCCAAGAATTTATATTTTTAATAGACTCTCCAGGTGAGTTATTTTGATATAAAGCATCCTGCTCTCTGACTGCTACCACTTAACCACTCTGCCCAGATCCTCTAGAATCCCGTCCCCAGACACCTCTCGAACATGGGGCCTCCAGTCCATTGGCACCACTGCTTTTCCCCATATCTCTCTCCTCATGTCCTCACTTCATATCGTGCCCTGTAAGACACCACAGCTTAGCAACATCAATTCCTGACATCTGTTGTCTCTCCCCTGTCTCTTTCTCCCTCCAAGTAGAAAACGGGAATTTTTTTCTTGGAAAAATTCCAGTTCTGATTTTGAATAACTGTCTTCCTACCCTGTGCGTGCACCTGAGCAGCTAAATATTTCAGAAGAAAACCACGAAACCAGGCTGATTGGCCAAGCTTTAATTTATTATCATAAATTTCATAAATATATTCAATGCTGCCAGAAAATCCTAGCATCCCTTCCCCATCCAACTATTTCATATGTTTTTTTTTCTCTCTCTCTAAGTCTCTAAGCCTCTCTCTCAATTCTCAAAATAGAAGCACTCAAATGAGAAATTCTGCATCTTGCCACCAAATAGTCCAGCAACCCACCAGCATCTGTGCCCTCATGCTTTGCTTTCATACCCACTGCACTGGAAGATGCATCCTGCTTCTATCTAAAGCCGACTCCTCCATTTGTACTTTGGATCCCATTTACCCTTCCATTCTCAAGAATTTTATTCTACAATTTACCCCACAGTCCATCTTCTACATTATTATATCTTTCCTTTCTTCTTGATCATTTCTATCAGTAGATAAACATGCCTTCATATCTTCTATTTTTAAAAAAAAAAGACGTCTTTGAATCCATGTGTTTCTCTACCTACTACTCATTTTTCTGCTCATTTTACAGTAAAAGCTTTTGTGAGATTTGACTGTCAGCTATCTTATCTTTTCATAGCCCTGTCTCATTTCATTCCAATAGAGCTGTTGATCCCAACAACCACTTCATTGAAATTTCATTTAATGAGGTATCTAATAAGTTCCACCTTAACAGACTCCACTGTCAAATCTCTGTTCTTCCCTTTACTCTATATCTAATTTGACTTGGCTGATATAGTCGATTACACTCGTCTTCTTTAAAATATCCTCTTCTTTAGGCTCCACAGTTTTCTGGTTTTCCTTCTGTCACAGTTTTTTCACAGGAGGTTCTCTTTCTCCCTATTAGTCTCCTTCATCAAAAATCTAGGAGTCATCTTTGATTCCATTCTTTTCTTCATGCCCAATGTCTGACCTATCAGCTAGTCTGGTGAGCATCACTTCAACAAATAGCCTGAATCCAATAACTTCTCATCATTGATATTGCTACAATCCTAGGTCAAGTCACTATTCTCTTACCTGACCGGCTGAAATAAACCTGTTTCCTGCACTTCCTTCTAGTCTTCACCCCTTCAAATCAATCTCCACATAGCAACCATTGTGACCTTGTTAAAGCATAAATCTAATACTACCATTTCCTTATCTCATTAAAGTCCTTCTTTGGCTTCCCATTTCAATTAGTTAAGAATATAAATACCTCACCATGTTCTATAGGGCTCTATGTTTACTCATCATTCAACAAAATGCATCTATGAACCAGATACTGTTTTAGGTATTGGAAGAACATTACTGAACAAAATTAAGATCCTTCCCTTATGAGGCTTACATTCTAATGGGGAAGGCAGGTGATAAACAAATTGATAAATAAACTATATGGGCTATCAGATGGTGATAAATGCTCTGCAAATAAATAAAGCAGGGAGGTGGGAAGAGACTTCAGGCAGATATTAGTGGTGCAATTTTAAATAAGGTAATAGACAAAGACCTCACTGAGAAGGTGGATAATAACCTCTGTAGAATATCCAGAAGAGGAGAGGGGAGAGCCATGGACTGTCTGAGAGGAGGAGAACTCCAGGCAGAGGAATATTCAATGCAAGAATCCTGCTGTAGAAGTAGGCCTGTGGTGGGGTCAAGAAATGGCCAGAAGGCCAGTGTCCTCTAGTAAGGAGAGTGAGCAAGGGGGCAGTTGTAGCACATAAGTCAGAGTTGTAACCCGGAGGTGAGAGATAGAAAATGTGGGGCATTGTCAGTCATGTTGAGAACACTGGCTTTTAATCTGAGTGAGATGGAAAGATATTAGAAGATTCTGAGCAGAAATGACTAACATTTTAACAGGATCACTGTGGGGCCTCTATGTAAAGAACAGACTGAAGGATAGATTCTAGGAGATCAATAAGAAGACTGCTGCAATAATCCCCCTGAGAGATGCTGGTGGCTCAGATCAGGGTAGAAGCAGTGGAGGTAGTGAGAAGTGATCAGTTGCTGGGTGCATTTTGAAGGTGGAGTCATCGGGATTTGGTTACAGATTGAATGAGGGGTATAAGAGAAAGTGAGGAGTCAAAGATAACTCCAACATTTGTGGTCTAATCGTAATCAACTGTAATGAGGAAGATGCAGAAAGAGCAGCTGATAAGGGAAGAGCAGCAGTTGAATTTCAGTTGTGTTATTTCAGGGATACATAACTGTCTAACTCTTTGATTAAACCATAGTCCCAGTGACACCTTGGTTGCAGCCTTTGTGGGGCCCTGCAGCAGGAGACTCAACTAAGCTGTGCCTAGACTCATGACTCACAGGAATTGTGAAATTATAAATGGTGTTGTTTTAAGCCACCAAATTTTGGTAATATTGTTACACAGCAGTAGATAACTAATACGGTGAAAGTGTGCTGTGATTGGTTTGGATGCCAAAGTATTCCATTGTTTTAAAGGGTGATATTTCTAGTACATTCAAAATATGATTTATTTATCAAAATTAAATTTAAAATTTATTCAATAACATATACAGTATAAGGTGAGGTTACTTGTCTTAAGAGCTAAACTTTAGGATTTTAAGAGCTTTTAAAAATATTTTTCTTTGGAAATTTCTATTTTATCTGTATTTCCAAAGTGCTTTTTGTAAGCACTGGTTCTTTAATCTGGCATATCTCATACTGATTCAGTCGAGGGTAGCTAAAAACAGAAGGATGAAAGTGGTATACAGTCCTGGAGAATTAATTTTATCTGACAATTTGGGGAAATGAAGATTTGGATTCTTATGACATTGAAATATTTTGTAAAATGAATGTGCAGGTAAATTCAGCATACTGCAATTTATATATGTTGGACAATTCAAGGGGAGCAAGTGAGTGGAAAATTTGGTTGTTTTGAAATCTCAGGAAATCTAGTGCTCTTAGCCCTGCTAGTAACAAAAGAGCTATGAGGACAAATGAAGTTTGGCTCATGCAGCGTGCTGTGTATTGTCAGAGTGGAGGTGCTACAGTATCAGCATTCCCAGAGATACTGGTGGCTGGCAAGGTAGGGTTTGAATTTTGCTTATTTGTTTGTCTTAATGCACTTTTCACCATACCAACAAATGATTTTTAAGCATACAATTAGACCAAAAAGCCATTAGCTACCATAAATCAGTATGTTTTGCCTTGATTTCAATTAACCATTTAGTTAACAATTCACTGATTTTGCCAATACCATAAGGTCTCCATCCCCCCAAATTTTATTTTTTCACAAATTTGTGGCAATATTTATCTTCTAAAAGAGAAATAACTTTCAAAATTATGTTTTTAAATGGGAACATACAATTATGGCTAAAAGCAGGAAGTTAGAGGCGTTAGTTTGAATACAGAGGGAATGACCAAGATCATACTGGTATGATCAACATACTGGTATCATCAGAGGAGCTCCCCATTGTTCATCTGACAGTGAAAATGAGAAGAACCCCTGAAGCACTCCTGGAGAATCAATGGCCATGGTGTCAGCTGATACAAAAGTTTTTCATTTTTGTGGGGATGCAAAGAAGACTAAGCCGTGTAAGAACCTATTGCACTGATGGCATCAAACCCATAATATTGGGTGAGCCAAAACGTGCTTTCGTTTTTTAAGTAAAAATAAAGAACACATTTTTCATTTTCACCAAGAACTTTATTGACCAATGTATTCACCCTTTTGTTCCACTACCTTCTACCATTTTTCAGGCAACTTCATAATTCCATCTTCCCAAAACTTTTTATCTTTTTTGAGCAAAGAACTGTTCCAGGTGCCTTTTACAGTCTTCCAGGGAATTGAAATTTTTTCCATTAAGAAAATTTTGTAAAGACCAAAATAAATGGAAATCCGAAGGTGCAATGTCTGGTGACTATGGCAGGTGAATCAGAACTTCCCAGCCAAGCTGTAACAGTTTTTGCCTGGTCATCAAAGAAACATGCAGTCTTGCGTTATCCTGATGGAAGATTATGCGTTTTCTGTTGACTAATTCTGGATGCTTTTCGTCGAGTGCTGCTTTCAGTTGGTCTAATTGGGAGCAGTACTTGTTGGAATTAATTGTTTGGTTTTCTGGAGGAGCTCATAATAGAGGACTCCTTTCTGATCCCACCATACACACAACATCACCTTCTTTGAATGTAAACCAGCCTTTGGTGTGGTTGGTGGTGGTTCATTTCACTTGTCCCATGATCTCTTCTGTTCCACATTATTGTACAGTATCCAATTTTCATCGCCCATCAATGGGTGATTTTTTAAGACAATTTGTCTTAAAAATGGAATTGTTTAAGACAATTTGTCTTAAAAACGGAACGTTTTCATTTTGACACGTTCGATAAGTCATAGCACCTTCTCCATACACTGCACAAATCGTTTTTTGCGTTTTGGTTGCGTTTTTACCTTTCTTGAAATAATAAAGCATGATATGCTGAAAATGTTGCTTTTTTTCTTCCATCTTCAATATTAAAATGGCTAAACAAAAATTCACTGATTTTGATGTCTTTTTTAAAATGCATGCTGATATGACAGCTGTCACATACAATCTAACAAAATTATTTCGAATGAAGTTAAAGACAACTAAGTGATACTAGACCATCTTACGGAAAAAACCGAGCGAACCATTTGGACAACACAATATAAAAATTTAAAATGTTAATTTAGAATAAAATACCTGCAACTGAATATGATAGATGTTGGTTAGACCAATGAGAAGCAGCATTAAATAAACATTTTTTAAAGTGTTTTGAAGCTTCCAATAAAGTCAGTTGCAGCACTTATCTCTAGGTTCCACTTACCTAAAAGGAGACCATTGGATGAAACCTCGAATCTGTTTTGGGTCTAAAGTAGTTACCTAGCTTAAAGGAGGCAATTATTAAGTGACACTTTCTATGATACACTTTAATGTGCTCAACAGACATACTGAAACAGCTGGCTGGAGATTGGAGTTGACCTTGTTCCTTCCATTACAGATAGCTGAAGGTGTGGGCATGAATAATATACTTGTACTATTGGTCATAGATTACCATATTTATAGTTATGTTGTCCTTGAAGGTGTTAATTTGAAAAGGACTTTTGGCAAAATAACTGGTGAAGACATTCTCAACAAGATGTATGAGGTATTTCGCAGGCACTGTATCAATTACACAAAAAAAATGCTTGGCCATGTGCACAGATGGAGTAAATCTGGAAAGGCAAAGCTGAGAAGAGGAATGCCTCACACCAAGACTGTTAATACACCCAGGAAAAGACCAGCATCCACTGGATCTTTTACCAAGATACCTCACCTCAGAAACTGTCACTTTCTCAGAGTGTTCAATGGGGGTGGAGGACATAAAATTGTGACTTTTCTAAAAAGTCATAAATTGCTTAAAATTCTCATCTTTTAAAAATGAATTTGTCAGAAAACCAGAAATGTCTCTGAAAGCTGGCTGTACTGCAAATATGTAAGCTGGCTTAGCCAAGAGAATGTGTTCGTCAGAATTTATTTTTCCCAAATGGACCTCAGGGCTGCAATATTGGTGAGTCATCAGCCTGTTTCATGTCAGACAGTTATCTTTAATTTACCCATAAACCACTTTTATATTATGTATTTTAAAATACTTTAAATAATGTTATGAACACCTATAAACTCACCGCCAGTTAAAGAACTAGAACCTTATTAATGACCTACATCTACCAATGAGCTTTTCTCTGTTCCATTGCCCTGCCTCCTTCCCAGCATGTTGAATTTGGGGGTTATTGATTGCCTGCTTTAAAAAATACGTACACATGCATTGTTTCAGGTAGCTATAGTTCATTTTCACTACAATATAATATTTCATTGTGTGAACATACCAGATAAGATAAACCCAATTTTGGGGGATGTAATATCTCCTTTATACACTACTGGATTAAGTTTGTTAATACATAGTCATGTGTTCAATGTGCCAGTGATTTTCTTTTTTAGGTTGTTCCTGTCCAATTTTGGTATCAAAGTTATATTGGCCTAATGAAAGCAGTTGGAAGTTTTTAATTAAACTTTTTGTTTTGAGAACATTGTAAATTCACATGTAGCTATTAGAAACAGAGAGCTCTCATATACTCTTTGTGGTTTCCCTCAATTGTAACATTTTGCAAAACTAAAGCACATTATCACACCAAGATATTCATATCAACACAGTAAAATACAGAATAGTTTCATCACCAAAGGGATTCCTTATTTTGTCCTTTTATAGCCACAGCTTTCCTACTACACCCTTCCCCCAACCTCAACCTCTGGCTATCACTAATCTCTTTTTCATTTTTATGATTTTATCGTTTCAAGAGTGTAATATATGGAATTACATGGTATGTAGCTTTTTGAAATTGGATATTTTTTACTCATAATTCTCTGGAGATTCATCCAAGTTGCTGTGTATGTCAATGGTTCATTTCTTCTTACTGCTGAGTAATATTCCACAGTATGGATGTATCACAGTTTGTTTAACCATCACCCATTGAAAGACATCTGGGTTGTTTCCAGTTTTTCACTATTATGAATAAAGCTGCTATAAACATGTGTGTACAGGTTTTTGTGTGAACATAGTTTTCATTTCTCTGGGTTAAATACCCAGGAGTGCAATTGCTGGGTCATGTGGTAGTTGCATATTAACTTTTTTAAAAACTGCTAAAATGTTTTCCAGAGTGGCTGTAACATTTTGCATTCTCATGAGCAGTAAGTGAGTAATACAGCTTCTCTACATCCTTGATGGCATTTTGTGTTGTTATTATTCTTTTTTTTTTTTTTTTTTTAATTTTTATTTATTATTTATTTATTATGTTTATTTTTGTCTGTGTTGGGTCTTCGTTTCTGTGTGAGGGCTTTCTCCAGTTGCAGCGAGCGGGGGGCCACTCTTCATCGCAGTGCGCGGGCCTCTCACTATCGCGGCCTCTCTTGTTGCGGAGCAGAGGCTCCAGACGCTCAGGCTCAGTAGTTGTGGCTCACGGGCCCAGTTGCTCCGCGGCATGTGGGATCTTCCCAGACCAGGGCTCGAACCCGTGTCCCCTGCATTGGCAGGCAGATTCTCAACCACTGCGCCACCAGGGAAGCCCTGTTATTATTCTTAATTTTAGTTGCTGTGATAGGTGTGTAGTGATATTTTATGGTGGTTTTAGTTTGCATTTTGCTAATGGTTACTAATATTGAATATCTTTTTATGTGGTTATTTGCTATCTGTATATCCTCTTGAGTGAAATGTCTGTTCATGTCTCTTGCCCATTTCCTAATTGGATTGTTTCTATTTTTACTATTGCTTTGAGAGTTCTTTATATATTGTAAATGCTAATCATTTGCTGGATATGTGGTCTGGAAATATTTTCTCCCAGTGTGTAGTTGTTTTTTCATCATTTTAACAGGACCTTTTGCAGAACAAAGTTTTGCTAAAGTTCAGTTTTGATGAAGTGTAGTTAATCAAGTTTTCCTTTTATGGATCATGCTTTTGGTGTCAAGTTCAAGACCTCTTTGCCTAGCCCTAGGTCCTGAAGATTTCTCATGATTTTTTTCTAAAATTTTCACATTTTAAAAATTTACGTTTAAGTCCATGATCCATTTTCAGTTACTTTTGTGGTAGCTGTGAGGTTTAAAGTTTTTTTTTTTTTTTTCTTATGGATATCCAATTGCTCCAGCACTGTTTGTTGAAAAGGCTATCTTTCTTTGCATTGAATGGCTTAATTTCTGGCTTCTGTTTCCAGTTTCATTGATATATGTGTCTATCCCTCTGCCAATATACAAAGTCTTAATTAACATAGCTATATAACAAGTCTGGAAATTGGGTACATGTTTTTTCCCACTTATTTTTCAAAAGAAAAAGAACTAGCTATTCTAGTTCCTTTACATGTCCATATAAATTTTAGAATAATCTTTTTATAAATACAGAACATCTTGCTTGGATTTTGAGGGGTACTTATTTATCTGTTTATTTATGCTACATTTGGGAAGTATACAGTCATTATTTCTTTGAGTACTTTTTCAGTCCTGCCCCATTTCTTCTCTCTTTCCAAGATACTACTGATAAAATAGTTAGATCTTTTTTTATACTTCTGCAGATCTTTCATGCTCTGATCATTTTTTCAGTTTGTTTTCCCTCTTTCATTCAGATTAGGTAATATCGATCATTCTGTCTTCAAGTTCACAGATTCTTTTCTCTCTCCTCTCCATTCTGCTGCTGAAATCAACTGTTTGGGTTTTTTATATTGGTTATTTATTCTTTAGTTTAAAAATATTTATTTGATTCTTCTTTATATTCTATATTTCTTTGCTGAAACTTTCTATTTTTTCATTTGTTTCAAGAATTTTGTTAATTGCTTGCTAAAGCATTTTCATGATGGCTGCTTTAAAATCCTGTCAGATAATTCTAACACTTCTCCACTGACATCATGGTGGGGCATTTTTGTTACTGCCTTGAGACGATAAAAGTGTAACTCCATACTTGACCTTCTCTGACACTACCCTGAAGGCAGTTACAGCTTCATGAAAGTAGAAGTCTAGGCTCCTCCCTTGGCCTTTGATGATGTGGGTGAGGATGGGGCCACAGTTTTTTCTGTGGCTTTGGCTGGAATAGAGCAGTTATTGTCTAAAGTTTTTTGTCTTCATAGACCGCACCTTTCCTGATCTTTTAGCTAGAGAGGGCAAGCCTTTGTTTGGGTTATTTTGTCTGAGTCCATTGGCATTTCCAGGTTTTCGGCCCCAAATATGAGATGTTTGAGGCAAACAAACAAAAAATAAAAAACAACCCCAGGGAACTCACCACTATGTTATTCCTTGGATACTGAGATCCCTAGCAAGTCTGTCTCAGAATATTCTTATGTTTATTTTAAATATACTGTCCAGGGCTTCTAGCTGTACTTAGCAGAAGGAATACAAAAAAGTACATCAATTCCATCTTCTTTTAAAAATTGATTTCTATTCTTCAAAAAAACTGGAAGAGAACACATCTCATTTCATTCTATGAGTATTATTTATTCATTATTATACATTCATTACTTAGAATGAATATTTGTAGTATTTTCCTGATACTGAAACCATATAAAGACATCACAAGCAAAGAAAACTAGAGACCAGTATCTCTCATGAATATAGATGCAGAAATCCTCAATAAAATACTATCAAACCAAATCCAGCAATATATAAAAATGATTATACACCATGACCAAGTGGATTTATCCTGGCAATACAAGGTTGTTTCAACATATGAAAATCAATCACTGTAATAGGCCATATAAACCAAAAAAAAAAGATAAAGCCACATAATCATCTTAATAGACACAGAGAAAGCATTTGACAAAAGCAAACACCTTTTTATGAGAATACCCTTCAAAATATGAGAAATAGAAGGGGACTTTTCTCACCTGATAAAGAACCTCTATGAAAATTCAGAACTAGCATCTTACTTAATAGTAAAAGACTAAAAGCTTTCCCTCTAACATCAGGAACAAGACAATTATTGCCACTTAAATCTATTATTGCCATTTCTAGTCAACATTTTACTGGAGGTTCTAGCCAGCACATTTTGGCAATAAAATGAAATAAAAGACCTCCAGATTGGAAAGGAGAAAGTAAAACTCTCTTTATTTGTGGAAAACGTGATCATGAATGTAAAAAATGCTAATGAATCCCTAAAAGCAATTAGAGCAAACACACAAGTTCAGCAAGGTTGTGGGTATAAAATCAATATACAAAAGACAATTGTGTTTCTATAAACTAGAAAGGAACAATCCAAAAGTTAAATAAGAAAACAGTTCCACACACAATAGTATCAAACTAATAAAATACATAGGAATAAATTCAAGAAAATAAGTGAAATATTTGAACACTGAAAAGTGTAAAACATCATTGAAAGAAAATACCGAAATAAATGGAAGGACATTTATTTATTTATTGTGTTTATGTATTGGAAGATTTAATATTGTTAAGATGGCGATATTCCCCAAATTTTGACTCTCAAAATCCTGTTTTTCTTTCTTTGCAGAAATTGACAAGCTGATCCTAAAAGTCATATGAAATGCAAGTGATCCAAAATAACCAAAGTAATCTTGGAAAATAAGAACAAAGCTGGAGGACTCACACTTCCTGATACCATAATTTACTACAAAATTATAGTAATCAAGTCTGTTGCTACCGGTATAAGGACAGACATGCAGCTCAGTGGAACAGAATTGAGAGTTCAGAAATAAACCCATATATCCATGGTTAATTGGTCTTCAGCAATGTACCAAGACAATTGTGGAAACAATAGTTTTTTCAACAAATGGTACTGGAACTATTGCATCTCCAAATATAAAAGAATGAATTTGGACTTCTTCACACCATACGAAAAAACTAACTCAAAATGAATCAAAAATCTAAATGTAAAAACTAAAACTGTATAAATCTTAGAAGAAAAGACGTGTGTAAGTCTTTGATCCCTTGGATTGGGCGATTATTTCTTAGCCATGACACCAAAGGCATAAGCAACCAAAGGAAAAAATAGATAAATTGGACTTCATCAAAATTTAAAACTTTTGTACTACAAAGGACACCACTGATAATGTGAAAAGACAATGCACAGAATGGGAGAAAATACTTGAAAATCAAATCTGATAAGGATTTAGTATCCATAGTATATAAAGAGCACTTACAACTCAGTGATAAAAAGACAAATAATCAAATTTTTAAAAGGACAAAGGATTTGAATAGACATTTCTCCAAGGAAGATATATAAATAACCAGTAAGCATATAAAAAGTTTCAACGTTATTAGTCTTTAGGGAAACGCAAATAAAAACCACAATGAAGTACACCTCACACCCACTTTTATGGTATGTGAATTATAGTTCCTAATAATTGGATGAGGAAAAAAAATTGGCATCTATATCTTCCAACTGTTAAATATTGGCATATTCTCATGTCCTTTGATTTCCATCCTTCTCCTTGGTTTAAATAGATTGTCTAGACTTTTAACTTGGAATTTTCTATGGACACATCTTTTTATTTCCTCAAGTCTTTGTCCAATCCCCCCCAATATCCCCCGTATTTCCTTAAGGGTAATGCATTTTGGGGAAGGACTCAAGGCCAAGCCTAATTTGTGAGTGTGTGTCATCTCTGGTTAGTTCAAGGAGAAGGCTCCCTAGGAGTGAGAACTATTAACACCAAAAGAACCCACAATTATCACCAGCTTCACTCTTACACCACCATGCAACTCCTAAAGTCAGGGCTTCACCTTTAAAGTCCCAGGGAGATATGCACTGGAAGGAATAATCTCCTTAGCTTGAATCCATGAACTGTGGGGCTTTCAAGTAGAGTAGGTGAAAGAGTGGCTTGCGGCCAATTGGACCCAAACTGTTGTCATTACCTCTTCATTCCAGAGGGAATTTTAAAGGAGAAAAGGAACTATTTGATCTTGATATTTATGTGATTGTGAATTCTCAGAATCTGTGATACCAAGTCAGAGATGTTTTAACCATTATGCAGATTTAGGGCTCTTGAATGCAGCCCAATTTTCCAAGTTTGATAGATCCACTACCACAATATCTTTCATTATTTAACCAAGGAGCCTTGAAGAAATTTGTTTCTTTTCCCTGATGGTAATTGAAAATGTTATTTTTATGTTAAACTACATGGATATATTATGAAATAGAATGCAAAAATTATGAATTTTGACAATAAAACACCTAACTTGCAGTCAATCACGTCAGTATAAACTGAGATCAGAGCAATGGAAATCCTTTTCTCTCTGTCTAAAAGAATATTTTTAGTAAAAATGTTTGAGAAACATGATTCTAGTTCAATAATCTACCATTCCTTACTTGACACTATAGATTAGGGTGAGTGGTATCATGTTTAAATAAGATTTTAAGCTCCTGTGCACACTAACTCCTGAAAACCACATTGTAGTTTTGGAAACACACTGTAGTTTTGCTTAATGTAAACTTGATGTTCTTTCACAGTTTTGCAGTTCATGTTTAAAAATGATCAAGTTTCCTCATTTACAGTGGCCACTTCATGTCATTCCCAGTGGAATCTTTGGCACAAGGGCTTCCTTGAAGATTCATTTTGGTTTCCAAATGTGGGAAAATTTCATAATGCAGTTGACAGTGTGATTTTTGAAGAGGTCCAATCCCTCTAACAGCACTTAGAAATATTAGTACTAATATTTGGCTTTATCACATTGAGATGTGTTATTGTAGGAGGCAAATAGCATAGAAATTGAAAAGGGGTTTTGACATATTTTTCAAGGAGGGGCTAAAGGGAGGAGGTTTTGTGGCAGGCATCTCTGGAGAACACCACTGACTAAAATGAAAAATGATTCTTCAACTTTCCCATCGGCTACACATTGTATTTCTCCTGCAAATACCAAGTTTAATAAAACATACCTCCTGAATCTAAAATACGTTGAAGGGGGAATAACAATCACCAACTTCTGCCTGCTTAAATGTTTACTCTAATAAAGGCATTGCCTGCACAACTGTTCAGTTTTATAATTTCTCATGGTGACTAGTCCTCATTTCCATCCTTGAAATACTTTTTTAAAATCTTGGAAAGAACATTTAGTTTTTAAACTGAGCAGATTAGTGATAATCTTATTAGCAATCTGGATGGTAATTTTCCTTTAGTAGGTGGCTTCTCTGTGAATCTTTAGAAATTTTATTATTCATCGCTCCTAAAATTTCTGCTCAAAAATTTCTTACCTAAATAGAAAATCTCTGTCATGCATGCTATTGTAAATCTCGGCTCCTAAAGGAACTGGCAGCCTTGATCGATACCCTGAGAGTGATGAGGTGGAATGTATAGGTCAGTTTTTGACACAGTAATGTTTCATAACAAACCACCCCAAAATACAACACAAAGTACCTATTTCTAGCTCATGAATATATGAATCAACTTGTCTGGGCTCAGCTGGGCTTGACTCAAGGCCATGGGTTCAATTTAGATCTGCTCCAAGCATCTCATTTTTCTAGGACAGGTGGACTAACCCTTGAGGCATGTTCTTCTGGTGGTGATGACAGAGGGCAAGAGCACAAGCCTAATCATGCTAGTACATCAGGTTATATCCCACTGCCCAAAGCAGACATGCTGCCAAACCCAAGTCATGGGCAGGGAAGTACATTCTGCCACTAGTGGGAGGAACTGTGAAAACACAGGGCAACAGGCATGGTTACAGAAAAGGCTGAAGTCTACCACAGGCAGCTTTTCTTAGGCTGTGTCAAATTATAATAAAATAAAATATAAAATTTCTTACCATGAAGTTATAGCATATGTGCACACTTTTCTTTTCCTAAATACCCAGATAAATTTATTTGTTGGAGTGTAGTGGTAATTTTCATCTATTCCCACATTTAAATATTTTTAAACCCTCAGGCCCCCCCTTTAAAGCAATTTTATGTAGAACCTCAATTTAGGAAATGGATAATTGTGGAGCTGCTCCAGTGGGAGGGCAGAGAGAAGGGGAAGTTAGGGACATGGGTGCCAGGTCAAATAAGGGTGCCCAGCTAAATTTGAATTTCAGATAAATAATGAACAATTTTTTAGTATAAGTATGTCCAACAGTGTCCTTTTCTTTTCTTTTTATTTCCTTTTTATTCTTTTCTTTTTCCTTCCTCTCCCTCTTCCTTCCTTCCTTCCTTCCTTCCTTCCTTCCTTCCTTCCTTCCTTCCTAACCTCCTTGCTTTCTTTTTGCTAAACCTGGCAACTCTGGTTGAGAGCAACACGCAATTTCTCCCCCTCCGCCTCCTCCTTCACTATCTCTCTACTAAAATGCTCCTTGATGCCCCAGGCCTGTTTGAACAAGGCCATCCTTCTCTCCTGCTCTGTGCTGTAGGATCAGCAGGTTTCTAGGCCCAAATCTGTGTTCCTAGGGCTCCTCAATGGGAAACACTGTTCAAGAGTGCCTCCATCCCACAGTGCCTCCTAATCTTTTCCTGGGTTTTTTAGGAAAAAGTCATCGAGGAGTAAAACTAAAACTGGGCTGAAGAATGAGCATAGTAAAGCAAACCAGAGACAGATTGGAACTCTCTCAGTAGTCACCGATGCTAGAATGTGGATCAAGTGCTGAAAAAATAAGCTACATAAATTTTCTGGAGAAAGAGTTCCAGTGCTTAAAAAAATTAAAGGAAGGAATGATTGACAATCCCAGACCGTTATAGTTTCTGACCAGTGTAGTGACTGATTCCTCACTGAGCACCTGAAAGTTTCATGTTTACTCAAGGTAGAGGTATGACTGTCTCCCTCACCTCCCTCTGCGAACACCCAGTCCTCCCCACTGGAGCAATTCCACCATAACACATCTCATATACTGATCTTCCTCAACCTATGATGTGGTTACAACCTGATAAACCCTTCCTAAGTTAAAAAATATCATGTCAAAAGTCCATTTAATACACCTAACCTACTGAACATCATGGCTTAGCCTAGCCATTCCTTAAATGTGCTCAGAACACATACATTAGCCTCCAGTTGGGCAAAATCATCTAACACAGAGCCTATTTTATAGTAAAGTGTTGACTATCTCATATAATTTATTGAATACTGTAGTGAAAGTGAAAAATAGAATGGTTGTGTGGGTACAGAATGGTTTTAAGTGTATCAGTTGTTTACCCCTGTGATCACATGGCTGACTGGGAGAGAGGATTATAGGACATAGCTCCCACCCAGGAAAAGATAAAAATTCAAAATTTGAAGTACGATTTCTACTGAATGTGTATCACTTTTGCACCAATGTAAAGTCAAAAAATGGTAAGTCAAACCATCATAAGTCTGGGACCATCTGTGTTGAGGTTCTGAATAAACCATTTGAGAGGATCATGGGTTCTTGGTGGACAAGGCAAGCACTGAGGTGACTCTTCTTGCTTTTCAGAAGCTTGGCCTCTTTGACCCTCTGACCACGATGTTTTTGCAGAACAATGAGCACCTTATGTTTAAACAAAGTCAGCACTGATAAAACTGATGTGATTGATTTTCTTCCTTAGTTAGGGATTTAAATTGTGGAGAGTCAGGGGAAAACTTCAGGCCACAGTGAAATGAAACTTGCTTTAGATCTATGTCTCTGAAGATCATAAACAGATGGGCACAGAAGAGCCTGAAGACTGTTGTATTAAATATCGCTCCTTTAACAGTATGCCAGGCTTCTTGAAGATTTTAATGAGTAAGAAATGTCTAATCTACTTGCTGACATCAGCAGTGAACTCTAAAGTTCTGAAAAAAGCTACCTAGGAGCAATTTAACAACAGCCATTATTTTTGTTGGTGTAACTTTCCATATTCAAAAGAAGTCTGGAGGGTAGAAGTCTCTGGAAAACTTGGATGAAGGCCTTGCTGCAGTTAGTTCTGGTGTGTGTGTACTGGGGGACTAGAGATGGGGGAGCTTTGGATTTCCTCCCTCCTTTCCATTCTTTTCAGGGGCAGGCTGAAGCCACAGGCACCAGCGTGCTCTTTGGCTCCCATCTATCCATCCAGAAGATGAATAATGCATTGGTTTTATTCATTTACTTTAAAAAGTAACTGCAAAGGAAAGAAGCAAAAATCATTTTCATGTGTCAGAAGTGACAGAAAACTCTATATGCTTTGGAGATAAAAGCTTGCACAATAAATGGAAACATTTGAGCAGAGTAAGGAGATTGTAATGAGAAACCAGAATATTAAACACAATAAGATGCAATCTGCAGTGGTTGTAGGTTAAAGTGGTCACTGTCACTTTAAATGTGCATTGAAAAAAACCCAAGATGTTTGTTCTCCTCAGAGTCATGCCCTTTAAGACCAGCAGATTTCATTTTGTTTTATTTCTTTATTTTAGGAGCAGCAGCAATCTGGTGCTGTCATTAAGGCTGGCAGAAGTGGGTTCTCCTTCTATTTAACAGAGGACCATAAAACATCCAGAGCCATCGGCATGCAATTCATGTAACCCAGTTAGATGGCCCTGATACCATTTTCTAGGAGAAAAGAAGTTATGACCATGCTTGCCAAGGGACTTAACGTGAAGGAGATTCAGGGGCTCCTATTGCATATGCATTTAAGAATCATAGTCACAACATAAAGGTTGTAAACATTTCATTCTCTTGCAAAGTACACAACATACTTGATGCTTCTAATTATTATAAGAACAGCAAGACAGTAAGATAAATCAGTGCCATCAGCAAGGTGAAAAACTCCCATAAATGTATGAAAAAGCCATGTGGAAGGAATGAGAGACCAGTTGGGCTTTTAATTTATTGTTTATAATAGCACAGCTCCTAGTATATTAAGGATGCTGTTCTGAATCTTTTTGTTTTTTGTCTAACATTTATTTTTTTCCAGTTCTACTGAGATATAATTGACATTCGTCACTGCATAAATTTAAGGCATAAGCATAATGGTTTGACTTACATGTTTTGTAAAATGATGACCTCAATAAGTCTGGTTAGCATCCACCATCACACATAGATGCATCAAAAAGAGAAAGCAAAGAAAGAAAATAAATCGTCCTTGTGATGAGAACTATCAGGATCTACTCTCTTAAAGTTCATACGTATCATACAGTAGTGTTAATTATAGTCATCATATTGTACATTACATTCCTGGTATTAATTTATCTTCTAACTAGAAATTTGTACCTCTTGATCACCTTTCTCCAATCCTCCCACCCCCACCCCTGCCTTTGGTAACCACAAATCTGATCTCTTTTTCTATGTTTTTTGTTTATTTGCTTTTTGTTTTTAAGATTCCACATATAAGTGAGCTCATACAGTATTTGTCTTTCTCTAACTTATTTTACTTAGCGTAGTGCCTTCGAGGTCCATTGATGTTGTCACAAATAGCAGGATTTCCTAGTTTTCTATGGCTGAATAATATTCCATTGTATATATACACCACAGCTTCTTTATCCATTCATCCATTGATGGACACTTAGGTTGTTTCCATGTCCTGGCTATTGTAAATAATGTTGCCATGAACACACAGCTGCAGATATCTTTTTTAGTTAATGTTTTTATTTCCTTTGGATATATTCCCAGAAGTGGAATTGCTGGATCATATTGTAGTTCTATTTTGAATGTTTAAAGGATCCTCCATATTGTTTTCACAGTGTCTGTACCAGTGTACAATCCCACCAACAGTTCACAAGTGTTCCTTTTTCTCCACATCCTCACCAGCATTTGTTATCTCTTATCTTCTTAATGATGGTGATCCTAACAGGTATGAGGTGATATCTCATTGTGGTTTTGATTTGCATTTCCCTAACAACTAGTGATGTTGAACATCTTTTCATGTACTTATTGGCTTTTTGTGCATCTTCTTTGGAAAAATGTCTATTCAGTTATTTTGCCCATTTTAACTGGATTATTTGGGGGTTTGCTGTTGAGTTGTAGGAGTTCTTTATATACTTTTGATATTAACCCTTATTAGATATATAGTTTGCAAATATTTTTTCCCATTGAGTAGGTTGACTTCATTCATTGATTGCTTTGTTGTGCAGAAGCTTTTCAGTTTGATGTAGTCCCACTTGCTTATTTTTGCTTTTGTTGTCTTGTGCTTTAGGTATCATATCCAAAAAAAAAAAAAAAAAAAAAAAAAGAAATCATTGCCAAGACCCATGTCAAGGATTGTGAAGGTTTTAAATGCAGAATAGATATGCTTTCACACTTGATCACTCATTGAAGATGCTAATGATGAGGTCAAAGTGAGGAAAACAACTAATCTATATTGCTCCCTTTCTGGGCATACATTATTTAATATAAATTTGCCCATAAGTACTTTTACACCACACCACTTTTTCTAGAATATGTTTTGCTCCAAGGCCTCCAGCTATAAAATGGATAGGCTTGGACTTCAACCCAGTTTGTCTGAGTATAAATTCCACTACATGGTCACAAAGATAAGAATGGCCTTAATCTCCATTTACATGACCAGTTTGTCAAAGACGCCATAAAACATGGTAAGAAGCCTTACCTAGGTACAATTTCTTTTTAAAATTTTCAGTGCATGGCAGAATTATGTGTTAATTGTGACCACATGTGTATTTTTTTCACATGCATATTTTTCAAGTTACACTTTACTCATTCTCTTTTGACTCTGAAGAAAAGAAATAGTTCTTCCAAAATTAATAATTTTATAGAGTTTTACTAAATATGAAATATTCTGAAATCCACTGGGAAAAGCTCCATGCTAGGTATTGGGAGAACCAGGTTCTGAGCCCTGACTTGGAATTATCCAACATGCAGCTTTAACAAACAGTTCCTCTTCTATAATTCCCTCATCTGTAAAATGAGGACAGTAAGTGGAATCCAGTGGAACCCCAGGCCAGCGTGTCCAGGTGCAGATGAGGAGGCAAGGTGAGGGGCAGGGGCAGTGTACATGGTGGGTGGGAGTCCCATGGGTTTGCTCGATGCAGCCTGTTTTGGGGAGGCCCTTTGAAAGCTCATGGGCCTTCCCTGCTGACTTAAGTAAGATTGTCCTCTGATCAAGCTTTGAGGAAAAACTGCCAATTACAGTTATGGAAAACGTAATTAGAAGCAGCATTCCGTTCCTCCTGGCTCCTTGTGGGATGTTACCCCTCTGTAACATATCTTCCTAATGATTATTCTTCCTAATATTTATTCTCTGAAAGTCCAGTTGATCAAGGTTGCCCTGAATTCTCATGGTAACCTGATTTTTTCTGTACTAATTGTTGGGGAAGGGAAGAGATGCCCAAATCCTACTAGGTATGGCCTGGCTTATTACTAAATATGTTTTTCCCCCCACAGGAAAATGTTCTCAAGTTAAAAGATTGTTTTGTGTGTTTGTGCATATTTCCGTGTGTGTGTGTGTGTGTGTGAGAGAGAGAGAGAGGTTGAGAACAAGAGTGAGAGGAAAAGACTGAGAATGAATGAGCCTTGAGAGTGTCCATTCTATGGCCTGGGTTCAAACAAAAGGTCGCTAGAAATAACTGGAAACAATTTGGAGTAAAGCAGAACATCCTGGTTCTCCAAGGATGGTTCTATACTTACAGATTTGTCTCTGAATACACAAATAGTGAGATAAGAAGAATGATTTAACATATGACTGAATGAGACTCTCTAAAGCAGCATTGTCCAACAAAACGCTCTGTGGTGATGGAAATGTCCACTACAGTAACCCTCAGCCACATATGGTTACTGAGCTCTTGAAATGTGGCTTATGATTGAGGAACTAAAATTTTCAAACTTAACTCATATTAACCTAGATTTAAATATAAAGGGCCACAAAGATCTTGTGACTACTATATTGAACAGCACAAATTCAAAGGGACAAATTTAGGACAAAAATGCCCTCCTCTATGATCCCTTCCTACTGTTACTTTGTCAGGTGACCTCTGCACAGTCAGTATCCGTCTGCCCTCAACTTTCTCCAGTGGATTCTGAGAGGAATTCTAGTCTGAAATTCATTCTAATTTAGGAACTTAAGTAAGAGTAGAAGTCTGGGAAGAGAAACTTGACAAATTACCATTGCATCTTAGACTTTTAATTCCTTTTTCTCTCCCCTACTATTAAAAACCTACCACAGAGTAAATTGTGAGCATTTTGGTCTGAAAGTATCTGCTCCAAATTGTTGTGGCCATGGAACATATTTTGTTTTATACTCAGCACCTAAAGAGATTTTCCTAAAACATAAACCTGATCTAGTTAAAACCCTTTTCAGGTTCTCCCAAGGCTCTCAGGAAGAAGCTCTTCCCTCTCAGCATTCTGTGTTCTACTTACACCCAACTGTTTGCCTTCTCACACAAGGCTAGCTTTCAGGATTTTGACTATTCCATATGTTGCCACCTCAGCCAGCAAGACTTTTCCCTGTTCCTCCAATCATTCTCCTCTTTGATGATCCAACTCCTTTCATCCCTAGCCATGTAAAAGTCACACCTGCTGTCACCTTCCTGGAGCCCCTGGGAGGTAGTGGAGCACAGTGGTTCAGAGCACAGATTCTGCAGTCCAGGCTGCCATTAAGCATATTACTGGCATTGTCTTCAGGCTACTACTTTTCCTTTGTGCTCCAGTAGTACCCCAGCTGTGACCTTATAATAACACCTCCAAAACTGCATTATAATAATCTGTTTTCTTGTCTGTATCCTCCACTAATCTAGGGGGTATTAAACTGCAGGTCATAGGATCAACTTAGTGGGTTGTTACTGGTATTGAAAAAATGAGTAGACTAGAATAGAAAATAACAGTATTCATTTTATGGCTCGTTAGTTAGTATTGTCTTGTAAAATTGTGATTATTTTCATACACATACCTAAATACATATGTGTATGTGTATTGAGTAATGATATAAAATTGTATCTTTTTGTTAATTGGGGTTAATAAAGGTTTTAAAAAACATTGCACTAGACTAAAACTTCTATGACATATGTTCAGAGCCTGATTCATGGTTGTATCTGTAGTACCTAACACGAGGTATGAACTACTGACCGCAATACATTCTTACTGAAGTAGTTGGGGGCACTGGAGGCCAGAGCAAGGGATGGGCTGCCCGCAAGCGACAGAACCAGGAGCTTTACCTGCTAGTCCAGCCCAGGTAAGCACTGCTATAAGACCAGGTGTGGAGACCGTGTTGGTGGCGTTCATGATGTGGGTCAGTGGATACAGATGGACTGAACAGTGTTCAAAGTGAGCCCTGAGGGTGAAGTCAAGGTAATTCAGACCAGGTTAGGGATAGAGATTCACATCTGGCAGAGACCTTGAAGAAAGTAAAAACCTATGATTTGAGTTTTGAAACTCAGGGTCTGCCTTGTCATTTCTAACCATACCTGGTCCAAGAGATCACACGGCTCTCCCTCCTCCTTTCTCTCCCATCCTTCTGCTCTTTTCTGTACTCGCAGTGTCACTCTCTTTCTAAGCCAATCCTGAGTCAGGCCCAGTGGCTTGAAGGAGTCCTGAGTTATTTCCCGAACTCCATTCTTTGTCAATAACACATAGGACTCGTTTTCCAAAGCCCACTGTTTTTCTTTCCCCAGGTTAGTCTCTTCAAGTCCTGTCTTCATGTGCTGGCCCCATGCCAATTCCTCACTGCCTCCTTGTCTTTTATTGGCCAAGAGAGACCTTTCGCTAGAACCTCGAAATATGGCAGTGAGGAAGCAAAGAAGGAGAGGGTTCAGCCTGGGAGTCTGGCAATATCATTTCCTAAGGTGATTGAGTGCAGCCACAGAAATGCACTAATGGCCATGGCTGCTGATTCCAGGAGAGGGGCTTTCTGCAGCAAATATACACTCTTGACCTTTTCTTTGTTCTGGGAGCATTTATTCAGGAAAGAACTCCAGGAGTTTTCCCTTACGTCCAGCCCAGTGTTGGTTGAGTACGCTGGCAGGTGGCTCTTCCTGGGACACTGGCTAAGCTGGCTTTTGCTGTGGGGCCTGCAGACAAACTCCAGTTTCTCTGGTTGTTAATACAGAAAAAAACAAGTGGAAACAAAGATCAGGGCTAAGTTTCTAAAATCTTCTCAAGACATCACAAGTGCCCTCCTAGCTCCTACTATGCATAGGATTTGTGCTATGTATGATCCCAAATGACAGGTAATCCTCACATCATGGGCATTGAAACCTAGAGTAAGCTAGTTTGCTGCTCTTTTGGATGTGGGTTTGTGGCTACCTTATGTATCCACAATGAAAGAGATGGGAACTGCTGTTTCCTGAGCACTTGCTATGTGCCAGGTATTATACTTGGCAAGGAATATAACTTGGCTCTCTTTTTTCTCTTTTTCTTTCTCCATGCTATCTACCTTTCCAGTCCCTTTCTCTCTCCTAGACTGGGATGAACAACAGCGTCCACTAGACAGATGCAAAGCTGTAATATAAAGCACAAATGCTCAATCCCAGAAGAATGAAAGTGAAATGTTTCCTTTCTAACAACTGATGGTGATGAATTTCAAAGTAAAAGTGTAGAATACACTTTTTTTTTTTCCTGGATGAAATCTTACCTGTAATAGTAAAAAAATTAAAAAGAAAAAAGTTTTAACAAAGCAGAGATGCTATTTTGGTTGAAGGGATTTGTGAGTGGAGCCTGAATCCCCAACCCCCAAGGCCTCCAGTCATGTCCCCTTGGCTCTTGAGGGCTTTGGGGATATTCAGTGCAGCACAAAAGCAAGCAATAGCATCTACCTCTACCAGGGAGATTCTCTCTGTACAGAATGTTTTTCACTTTTTACATGCATCATTCCTTTGCTATTCATGACACCATGAGATTTATTATTATTATTAGTTGTAATATTAGTATTATTATTATCATCCCTGTTCTGCAGAAGAGTTTCCTCTTCTGAGGCTTAAAATGTTTAAACATCTTCCTCAGGTGATAGAGCTGGCATTTAACTTTGGGTAGCCTGACTCTGAAGCCAACATTCTTAACCTTTATTCATTGATTCATTCATTGAACAAATATTTATTGAGCATCTTCTCTAGGTCAGGAATACTCTAAGTAAAGAAAACAAACAAAATTCTCCACCTGGTGGAGTTGACAATTTAGTTGAGGGGAGTAGGTAAGAAGAATATAGAAAGTAAATAAAATAAGTACATACGAAATAGTATGTTAGACAGTGATAAGTGCTCTGAAGGGCAATAAAATGGAAATCATAAAGAATATTGGGGGGGGGGCGCTTAAAATTTTAAATAGGGTCAGCAGAGTTCTTCACCAAGCAAGTGATAACTATATTTTGCTAAATTTGAAAAACTCAACCCTGAGTAGAATAAAGATAGATACTGTTAAATCAGAAGTCATTAAATTATATTATTTAAATGAGATAAATGGTAAAATGAATAAGAGCTTGAAAACAAGTCTTTCTAGTGGGTAAAACTTAAAAGCAGTAGGAGTTATCCATTCACATGACTTAAGATACATTTTAAAATGGACTCTCTGTCTTGGTATCTTTGTCTAGAGAATGGAAATTCTTTACTACAGATGAAAAATTGCTCATGGACATGTGTCCAGGGTGTTCTGCGGAAGCTTTGGGCGTGCAGAATTCCATTTGTTAGCAGCAACTAGTCAGGGTGTGCTCATTTTGACAGTGACTGCTGGCTTTGATTAGGAAGGATTTCCTTGCTCGTTTTAGCTGAACATTGACGCTTTCTGTTCCTTCACAGTTTGCTTGACTGCTGTTCTATTGCAAATCCAGGCAAGATATGATAAATTTAGCACTGATTAGAAACTAAATCCTTGAGCTGTAAGATGGGTTAAGGTACAATTGCTTGGCACAACTGTTTCCTTCCCACTTAGGGAAATGGCTTACTAGGAAAGCCTGAAGCAAAACATACAACTGGATGTCAATTATAATTGAGATCTTAATTATACCCATGAACTTAGGCAATTATTTGCTCTCTAAAGAAAGTCTGGGGCTTCCCTGGTGGCGCAGTGGTTGAGAATCTGCCTGCCAATGCAGGGGACACGGGTTCGAGCCCTGGTCTGGGAAGATCCCATATGCCGCGGAGCAACTGGGCCCGTGAGCCACGATTGCTGAGCCTGCGCGTCTGGAGCCTGTGCTCCGCAACAAGAGAGGCCGCGACGGTGAGAGGCCTGCGCACCGCGATGAAGAGTGGCCCCCACTTGCCACAACTAGAGAGAGCCCTTGCACAGAAACGAGGACCCAACACAGCCAAAAATAAATAAATAAATAAATTTAAAAAAAAAAAAAAAAAAAAAAAAAAAAAAAAAGAAAGTCTGGCTTCTTTGTGTCACCACCTTATGTTGCCTGTAAGTGACATGTAGCAAAACTTGCAATAACAGATCATAAAGTCATCAGCAAAAAGAGAAGCGAGACCTAAATTTGTGCCTGGCTGTCAGGCTGACTATGAGGTTACAGTTTTGTAAGCAAAAGGGGTAGCAGTAATCAATTAGAAAGCTTCATGGGGGCTTCCCTGGTGGCGCAGTGGTTGAGAGTCTGCCTGCCAACGCAGGGGACACGGGTTCGAGCCCTGGTCTGGGAAGATCCCACATGCCGCGGAGCAACTGGGCCCGTGAGCCATAATTACTGAGCCTGCGCGTCTGGAGCCTGTGCTCCGCAACAAGAGAGCCGCGATAGTGAGAGGCCCGCGCACCGCGATGAAGAGTGGCCCCCGCTTGCCACAACTAGAGAAAGCCCTCGCACAGAAACGAAGACCCAACACAGCCATAAATAAATAAATTAAAAAAAAAAATTCCGTGAATACTATTAGACGGCCTGAGATTAAAATGGATGTTAATTATTAAAAAAAAAAAAAAGAAAGCTTCATGGAAGTGATGATTGAATTATTAGTCACAGAGCAGGCCTTCCATGTGGGCAAAATAGAGCCTCCCACGCAGCCAAGTTCAGCAGGCAATTGCGGAACAACTCCCATGTGCCAGGCCCTACACAGGGTGCTGAGTTTATAGTGATGAATGGTGATTGCAGGGTAATTATAGGGTGGCTTGAGCATGTGCTTCAAAATGTCAACTTCATTGGATGGACACAGATGTTGCAATATCTGCCATTGGTGCAATTCTTTGAACTAGAACATTTTCTCCTGAAAGTCCTTATCAAATGTAAATGTATAATCTGGAAAAGAGTAAGGTATTAACATGTATTAACCTATGTTAGCAAAGCTTAGCCTTCCGACAGAGTGAGAGAGCATTTGTTTATTCACGAGTGATTCCTTTGTCTGGATATCCATTGAATGCCTACTATGTGCCAGGAACTGTTTGAACAAAACAGACAAAAATTTTTTTTGGTGAGAAGAAAGAGAAACAAGTGACCAAATATTTAGATGATGTGCCAGATAGTGAAAAATAAGGCAGGGTAGAGGGGTAGTGAGGGATAGAGTCAGGCATGACCTCTTTTACACAGGGCTATCAGGAAAGAGCTTTATAATAAGCTGGCATAGGAACAAAGACTGAAAGTCAGTGAGGGAGAGAAACAGGCAGCAATTTGGTCAGAAGGACCAGGGAGAGTCAAGGCCCTGAGAATATGGCAAGGAGTTCAGTGTGGCTGGAGTGGAGAGGTCCAGGGAAGAGTAGTAGCAGAGATTTGACAGGTGGGTGAGAGAAGATCATGAAGGAAATGTACCAGCAGATTTAGATGGGAGAGTGGACCCTGATGCAAGTAGCCTATGGGCACTAGATAGAAGAGGGGAGAGACTTAACGGGAGGCTGAATTAAAAAGAAAAGCAGAAATGGACAAGAGAAATCAAAGTGTCCAAAGAAAATTTCTCCTCTCATATTTTTCTATCCAGGTCTGGCCCCTGGCTACACATCACTATGTCCCGTAATGTTACACACTATATCTTGTCCATGAGCTGAGTCACAACTGGGCCCAAATCAGTCTGCTTTTGCTGCTATCTCCCTCTGCCTCCCTTCTCCTGGACCAGCTCCTTGGAAAACCAACCAAACCAGTCTGAGAGTCAGAAGACATGGTTTCTAGTCCCAGCTCTGCCATTAGCAACCATTTAACTTTGGGTATTTCCTTAGTTTACAGGTGAGGGACCTCAGGGTCAGAGAGATGAACTTCAGATATAACTTCCTAGAATGCATAAGCACTTGGTCTGGATACAATTTCGCTTTTATTCATACATTTAGTTTTGCCCTAATTTTCATCATACATTGATGTCTATGAACTCTCCTTTTAACACCCCACAGGTCCTAATGTTTAGTAAATACCCAGTAGGGACTTAACAGAAACTTAAGGAATCCTAGTTTATAGACAAGGTACCTGGGTTACATGGAGACCCATGTCCCCAGGTTTAGTGATATTCCTATTCTAGCTCCCTACAAATCACCTGGGAGCTTGGTTAAAGGCAATTTTCCAGAGAATATTCACAGGTTTTAAATTTTTATTTTTTTTATTAGAGTATAATTGCTTTATAATGTTGTGTTAGTTTCTGCTGTACAATGAAGTGAATCAGCTATATATATATACATATGTCCACTCCCTCTTGGACCTCCCTCCCACCTCACCCCAATCCCATTCATCTAGGTCATCACAGAGTATCGAGTTGAGCTCCCTGTGCTGTAGAGCAGGTTCCCACTAGCTATCTGTCTTACCCATGGTAGTGTACATATGTCAATCCTAATCTCCCAGTTCATCCCACCCTCCCCTTCCCCACCAGTGTTCACATGTCTGTTCTCTACATCTGTGTCTCTATTCCTGCCCGGCAAATAGGTTAATCTGTACCATTTTTCTAGATTCCACATATATGCATTAAGATACGATATTTGTTTTTCTCTTTCTGACTCACTTCACTCTGTATGACAGACTCTTAAGTCCATCCATTTTTCTAGAAATGACCCAATTTCATTCTTTTTTATGCCTGAGTAATATTCCATTGCATATATGTACCACTTCTTCTTTATCCATTCATCTGTCTTTGGACATTTAGGTTGCTTCCATGTCCTGGCTATTGTAAATAGTGCTGTGATGAAAATTGGGGTACATGTGTCTTTTTGAATTATGGTTTTCTCAGGGTATATGCCCAGTAGTGGGATTGCTGGGTCATATGACAGTTCTATTTTTAGTTTTTTAAGGAAACTCCATACTGTTCTCCACAGTGGCTGTATCAATTTGCATTCCCACCAACAGTGCAAGAGGATTCCCTTTTCTCCACACCCTCTCCAGCATTTATTGTTTGTAGTTTTTTGATGATGGCCATTCTGACCAGTGTCGGGTGATACCTCATTGTAGTTTTGATTTGAATTTCTCTAACAGTTACTGATGTTGAACACCATTTCATGTGCTTCTTGGACATCTGTATGTCTTCTTTGGAGAAATATCTATTTAGTTCTTCTGCCTACTTTTTGATTGGGTTGTTTGTTTTTTTGATATTGAGCTGCATGAGCTGTTTGTATATTTTGGAGATTAATCTTGCATCAGTTGCTTTGTTTGCAAGTATTGTCTCCCATTTTGCGGGTTGTCTTTTCATCTTGTTTATGGTTTCCTTTGCTGTACAGAAGATTTTAAGTTTAATTAGGTCCCATTTGTTTATTTTTGTTTTTATTTTCATTACTTTAGGAGGTGGGTCAAAAGAGATTTTGCTGTGATTTATGTCAAAGAATGTTTTTTCCTATGTCTTCCTCTAAGAGTTTTATAGTGTCTTTAATCCATTTTGAGTTTATTACATTTAGGTCTTTAATCCATTTTGAGTTTAGTTTTGTGTATGGTGTTAGGTAGTGTTCTAATTTCATTCTATTAAATGTAGTTGTCCAGTTTTCCTAGCACCACTTATTGAAGAGACTGTCTTATCTCCATTGCATATTCTTGCCTCCTTTGTCATAGGTTAGGTGGCCATAGGTGCATGGGTTTATCTCTGGGCTTTCTATCTTGTTCCATTGATCTATATTTCTATTTTTGTGCCAGTACCATACTGTCTTGATTACTATAGCTTTGTATTATTGTCTGAAGTCAGGAACCCTGATTCCTCCAGCTCCGTTTTTCTTCTCTTGTATTTCCTGCCTAGAGAAGTTCCTTTAGCATTTGTTGTAAAGCTGATTTGGTGGTGCTGAATTCTTTTAACTTATTTTGTCTGTAAAGCTTTTGATTTCTCCATTGAATCTGAATGAGATCCTTGCTGGGTAGAGGAATCTTGGTTGTAGGTTTTTCTCTTTCATCACTTTAACTATATCCTGTCGCTCCCTTCTGGCCTGCAAAGTTTCTGCTGAAAAATTAGCTGATAACCTTATGGGGATTCCCTTGTATATTATTTGTTGTTTTTCCCTTGTTGCTTTTAATATTTTTTCTTTGAATTTAATTTTTGTTAGTTTGATTAATATCTGTCTTGGAGTGGTTCTCCTTGGGTTTATCCTGTATGGGACTCTCTGTGCTTCCTAGACTTAGGTGACTATTTCCTTTCCCATTTTAGGGAAGTTTTTGACTATAATTTCTTCAAATAATTTCTCAGACCTTTCTGTTTCTCTTCCTCTTCTGGGACCCTAATAATTCGAATGCTGTTGTGTTTAATGTTGTCCCAGAGGTCTCTGAGGCTGTCCACATTTCTTTTCATTCTTTCATTTTTATTCTGCTCCTTGACAGTTATTTCCACCATTCTATTTCCAACTCACTTATTCGTTCTTTTGCTTCAGTTATTCTGCTATTGATTCCTTCTAGTGTATTTTTCATTTCAGTTACTGTGATGTTCATCACTGTTTGTTCTTTAATTCTTCTAGGTCCTTGTTAAACATTTCTTGCATTTTCTTGATCCGTGTCTCCATTCTATTTCTGAGATTTTGGATCATCTTTACTATCATTACTCTGAATTCTTTTCCAGATAGGTTGTCTCTTTCCTCTTCATTTATTTGGTCTTGTAGGTTTTTACCTTTCTGCTTCATCTGTAACATATTTTTTGCTGTCTCATTTTTTTTTGATGGGTGGAGCTGTGTTCTTGCCCTGCTGGTTGTTTTGCCTGAGGTGTCCAACACTGGAGTTTGCAGGCAGTTGGGTGAAACCAGGTCTTGGTGCCAAAATGAGGACCTCCAGGAGAGCTCACACTGATTAATATTCCCTGAGGTCTGAGGTTCTCTGTTGGTCCAGCAGTTTGGACTTGGCACTCCCACCACAGGAGCTCAGGCCCAACCCCTAGTCTGGGAACCAATACCCCACAAGCCACATGGTGTAGCCAAAAAAAAAAAAAAAAGGCAACAAACAAAGAAGAGCAGAACAATAACAAAGAATAAAAAATAAAATAAAATTAGAAAAATAAAAAATATATTAAAAAAAATAAAAATAATGAAACAAGAACAACAAAGCAAAACTGAACCACAACAGCAGACAAACAAACAAAAGGCTGGAAAAGGTCTTGGCAGCAGGGTGGGGAGGATGGCGCTCAGGCCCAGAAACCTAGTGACTGGAAGAGGCCCTGGGAAGTGGCTTAGGCTTAGGACCCACACAGCCAGAGGAGGCCCCAGAGGGCAGAGATTCAGGCCCAGGTCCCCAGCAGGTTTGCCAGGACCTGAGCATGTGGGGGACATGTTGGCCTTGTTCCCCTCTGATCCCCAGATCCCCCAAAGCTCTCGCCCCATCCCTGCTGATTCCCTCACCATGAGTGGTCCCTTCCAAGCATGGAAACCCCTCCCTTCTCCCAGCCTCCCCTCAGGGGTGCTGGTCTCATCCTGCCTCCACTTTTCCTCCCCACCTTTTACCCCTGACATCCTACCTGATCACGTGGGGATTCCTTCTGTCCCCTTAGATGTCTGAGATCCCCCATCAGTGCCTGGTATGTGCCTTAGTTGTGAGGAGACATGAATTCTGCATCCTCCTACTCCACCATCTTGATTCCACCCCCCATGAACAGGTTTTAGATTTAATAAGTTTGGGGTGAGGAATAGTGTGCTGTCATTCTAATAAGAATCCCAGGGGATTCTGAATCAGGTGGTGATGTGCCATTCTCTGAGAAACACTGGGATGTATATTAGCAATAATTGTAATGTGAGGAGTGGTGCAGGTGTTGATAATGATGGAGATTAGTGGAAGTAGGAATATAATAGTAGTTGTGATGGTGATGATAGTAGTGATGGTGAAAGTGATGGCATTGGTGAAGGTGGTGGAGATGATGGCATTGGTTCAAGTTACTAAAAGTATCAATAGTAATGGTAGTGTTGGTGATGGTGATTGTGGCAGCAGAGGTGGTAATGATTAATCTAAGGTGCAGTGCTACTGCTGCTGTTGCTTAGTTTCCCTGGAGACTCATTAGACCTGATGGTGTGGAGTTCACTATATCCACTGCAGTTCAACTTCTGTTTCTCTAAGTACATGAGCCTCCAATGGCTACACCTCTTCTTGAAATATATCTCTCTAAATCTGATATATAAATTGAACTCCAGGGTTCTTCTTCCAAATGACTATGGACATGATGTCTTACATCCAACTAAATAACTCACGTGTATCATGTGCTAGGCATTATACTGGATTTCTTCATTAAATATTTAACACACCACTATGAAACAGATGCCATCACTATGCCTGATTTGAAGATGAGAACACTGAGGTTTAGAAGAATTCATTAACAGCTGGTAAGTCAGACTTAAACTGGAGAGCCTTTGTTAGATTCTGGGGTTTGTGAGGCATTAAGCCACTCAGTCAGCTTCTATGTTCCCAGGACATGATGGAAACTTACAAAAATGTTTGAATGAATGAATAAAGCAATATGACGGTTTCAGTGAACCAGGTAAAATCAATTACTTAATTTGAATTAAACTCCTTTCAGTCTACTAAAAAATGAAGTAACACTAAAATCTTTAAGTTACAGCAAGTATTAGTTTCCAGCATCTAGCCCAGTACCTGGTATACATTTAACATCCTCAGTAAATGCTTATTAAACAATGAATGAAACATTTTTCTTATAGCATTTGGTGAATAACTAATGGTCAAAATATTCACATATAATTATTCAAAGAGTATTTGACTTTGTATATATTGCCTTAAATTGTAGTATCCTTTGATAAAGCAGTTTTATAAGCTTCAGTGAAAGAGCTTGCTCTGTAAGACATATCAGGATACACATGAGAAAGGATAAAGTTTTCCTTTGAACATGGTCTTTCATCAGAACTAGTGGAATGGAGAGCAGAAGCCAGAAGAACCACAGTCCTGCAGCCTTCAGAACAAAAACCAAAATCACAGAAAGATAGACAAAATGAAAAGGCAGAGGACTATGTCTCAGATGAAGAAACAAGATAAAACCCCAGAAAAACAACAAAATGAAGTGGAAATAGGCAATCTTCCAGAAAAAGAATTCAGAATAATGATAGTGAAGATGATCCAGGACCTCATAAAAAGAATGGAGGCAAGGATTGAGAAGATACAAGAAACATTTAACAAAGACCTAGAAAAATTTAAGAACAAACAAACAAAGATGAACAATACAATAACTGAAATGAAAAATACACTGGAAGGAATCAATAGCAGAATAACTGAGGCAGAGGAATGGATAAGTTACCTGGAAGACAGAATGGTGGAAATCACCGCCACAGAACAGACTAAAGAAAAAAGAATGAAAAGAAATGAAGACAGCCTAAGAGACCTCTGGGACAACATTAAATGCACCAGCATTCTCATTATAGGGGTCCCAGAAGGAGAAGAGAGAGAGAAAGGGCCCAAGAAAATATTTGAAGAGATTATAGTCAAAAAATTCCCTAATATGGAAAAGGAAATAGCCACCCAAGCCCAGGAAGTGCAGAGAGTGCCAGGCAGGATAAACCCATGGAGAAACACACCAAGACATATAGTAATCAAATTGACAAAAACTAAAGACAAAGAAAAATTGTTAAAAGCAACAAGGGAAAAATGACAAATAACATACAAGGGAACTCCCATAAGGTTAACAGCTGATTTCTCAGCAGAAAATCTGCAAGCCAGAAGGGTGTGGCATGATAAATTTAAAGTGATGAAAAGGAAGAACTTACAACCCAGAATACTCTACCTGGCTAGGATCTCATTCAGATTTGATGGAGAAATCAAAAGTTTTACAAACAAGCAAAAGCTAAGAGAATTCAGCACCACCAAACCAGCTTTACAATAAATTCTAGAGAAACTTCTGTAAGTGGGAAACACAAGAGAAGAAAAGGACCCACAAAAACAAACCCAAACAATTAAGAAAATGGTAATAGGAACATACATATTGATAGTTACCTTAAATGTGACAGGATTAAATGGTCCAACCAAAAGACACAGCCTGGCTGAATTGATACAAAAATAAGACCCATATATATGCTGTCTACAAGAGACCCACTTCAGACCTAGGGACACATACAGGCTGAAAATGAGGGGATGAAAAAAGCTATTCCATGCAAATGGAAATCAAAAGAAAGCTGGAGTAGCAATACTTCTATCAGATAAAATAGACTTCAAAATAAAGGCTGTTACACGAGAAAAGGAAGGACACTATGTAATGATCAAAGGATGAATTCAAGAAGAAGACACAACAAATATAAATGTATATGCCCCCAAGATAAGAGCACCACAATACATAAGGCAAATGCTAACAGCTATAAAAGAGGAAATTGCCAGTAACACAAAAATAGTGGGGGACTTTAACACCTCACTTACACCAATGGACATATCATCCAGACAGAAAATTAATAAGGGAACACAAACTTTAAATTACACAAGAGACTACATAGATATAATTGATATTTATAGGATATTCCATCTGAACACAGCAGATTACACTTTCTTCTCAAGTGCATATGGAACATTCTCCAGGATAGATCACATCTTGGGTCACAGATCAAGCCTTGGTAAAGTTAAGAAAATTGAAATCATACCAGGCATCTTTTCTGACCACAACACTATGAGATTAGAAGTAAATTACAGGAAAAAAGAAACGCAAAACACAAAAACACATGGAGGCTAAACCATATGCTACTAAATAACCAAGAGATCATTGAAGAAATCAAAGAGGAAATTAAAAAATACCCAGAGACAAATGACAATGAAAACACGATGATCCAAAACCTATGGGATGCAGCAAAAGCAGTTCCAAGAGGGAAGTTTATAGCAATACAATCCTACCTCAAGAAACAAGAAAAATCTCAAATAAACAACCTAACCTTACACCTAAAGGAACTAGGAAAAGAAAAACAAACAAAACACAAAGTTAGTGGAAGGAAAGAAATCATAAAGATCACAGTAGAAATAAATGAAATAGAAACAAAGAAAACAATAGCAAAGATCAATAAAACTAAAAGCTGGTTCTTTGAGAAGATAAACAAAATGGATAAACCTTTAGCCAGACTCATCAAGAAAAAGAGGGAGAGGACCCAGATCAATAAAATTAGAAATGAAAAAGAAGTTAAAATGGACACTGCAAAATACAAAGCATCCTAAGAGACTACTACAAGCAACTCTATGCCAATAAAATGGACAATCTGGAAGAAATGGACAAATTCTTAGAAAGGTATAACCTTCCAAGACTGAACCAGGAAGAAATAGAAAATATGAACAGACCAATCACAAGTAATGAAATTGAAACTGTGATTAAAGATCATCCAAAAAACAAAAGTCCAGGACCAGATGGCTTCACAGGTGAATTCTATCAAACATTTAGTGAAGAGCTGACACTCATCCTTCTCAAAGTCTTCCAAAATATTGCAGAGGAAGGAACACTCCCAAACTCATTCTACGAGGCCACCATCACCCTGATACCAAAACCAGACAAAGATACTACAAAAAAAGACAATTACAGACCAATATCACTGATGAATATAGATGCAAAAATGCTCAAGAACATATTAGCAAACACAGTCCAACAACATATTAAAAGTATCATACACCATGATTAAGTGGGATTTATCCCAGGAATGCAAGGATTCTTCAATACACACAAATCAATCAATGTGATACACCATATTAACAAATTTTTTTGAATTTTATTTTCTTTTATTTTTTATATAACAGACTCTTATTAGTTATCTATTTAATACATATTAATGTAATTATATGTCAATCTCAATCTCCCAATTCAAGAATGAAAACCATATGATAATCTCAATAGATACAGAAAAAGCTTTTGACAAGATTCAACACTGATTTATGGTAAAACCTCTCCAGGAAGGGGGCTTAGAGGGAACCTACCTCAATGTGATAAAGGCCATATATGACAAATCCACAGCAAACATCATTATCAATGGTGAAAAACTGAAAGCATTCCCTCTAAGATCAGGAAAAAGACAAGGATGTCCATTCTTGTCCCTATTATTCAACATAGTTTTGGAAGTCCTAGCCACAGCAATCAAAGAAGAAAAAGAAATAAAAGGAATCCAAACTTGCAAAGAAGTAAAATGGTCACTGTTTGCAGATGACATGATACTATACATAGAGAATCCTAAAGATGCCACCAGAAAACAACTAGACCTAATCAATGGGTTTGGTAAAGTTGCAGGATACAAAATTAATGCAAGGAAATCTCCTGCATTCCTGTACACTAACAATGAAAGATCAGAAAGAGAAATTAAGAAAACAATCCTATTCACTATTGCAACAAAAAGAATAAAATACCTAGGAATAAACCTACATAAGGAGGTAAAAGACCTGTATTCAGAAAACCATAAGACACTGATGAAAGAAATCAAAAATGACACAAACAGTTGGAGAGATATACCATGTTCTTGGACTGGAAGAATCAATATTGTGAAAATGACTATACTACCCAAAGCTATCTACATGTTCAATGCAATCCTTATCAAATTACCAATAGCATTTTTTATAGAACTAGAACAAAAAATCTTAAAATTTGTATGAAGACATGAAATACCCTGAATATCCAAAGCAACCTAGATTAAAAAAAAAAAAAAAACAAAGAAAAAATGGAGCTGGAGGAATCAGACTCCCTGACTTCAGACAATACTACAAAGCTACAGTAATCAAGACAATATGGTACTGGCACAAGAACAGAAATATAGATCAATGGAACAGGATAGAAAGCCCAGAGAGAAACCCATGCACCTATGGTCACCTAATCTATTACAAAGGAGGCAAGAATATGCAATGGAGAAAAGACAGTCTCTTCAATAAATGGTGCTAGGAAAACTGGACAGCTACATGTAAAAGAATGAAATTAGAACACTCCCTAACACCATACACAAAAATAAACTCAAAATGGATTAAAGACCTAAATGTAAGACCGGACACTATAAAACTCTTAGAGGAGAACATAGGAAGAACACTCTTTGACATAAATCACAGCAAGATCTTTTTTGACCCTCCTCCTAGAGTAATGGAAATAAAAACAAAAATAAACAAATAGGACCTAATGAAACTTAAAAGCTTTTGCACAGCAAAGGAAACTATAAACAAGACAAAAAGACAACCTTCAGAATGGGAGAAAATATCTGCAAATGAATCAATGGACAAAGGATTAATCTCCAAAATACATAAACAGCTCATACAGCTCAATATCAAAAAAATAAACAACCCAATAAAAAAAATGGACAGAAGACCTAAACAGATATTTCTACATAGAAGATATACAGATGGCCAAGAGACATATGGAAAGGTGCTCAACAACACTAATTGTTAGAGAAATGCAAATCAAAACTGCAATGAGATATCACCTCACACTGGTCAGAATGGCCATCATCAAAAAATCTAGAAACAATAAATGCTGGAGAGGGTGTGGAGAAAAGGGAACCCTCTTGCACTATTGGTGGGAATGTAAATTGATACAGCCACTATGGAGAATCGTATGGATGTTCCTTTAAAAACTAAGAGTAAAATTACCATATGACCCAGCAATCCCACTACTGGACATATATCCAGAGAAAACCATAGTTCAAAAACATACATGCACCCCAATGTTCATTGCAGCACTATTTACAATAGCCTGGTCATGGAAGCAACCTAAATGTCCATCGGCAGATGAATGAATAATGAAGATGTGGTACATATATGCAATGGAATATTACTCACCATAAAAAGGAAAAAAACTGGGTCATTTGTAGACACGTGGATGGACCAGAGTGAAGTAAGTCAGAAAGAGCAAATCAAATATCATGTATTGACGCATATATGTGGAATCTAGAAAAATGGTACAGATGAACTGGTTTGCAAGGCAGAAATAAAGACACAGATTTAGAGAACAAATGTATGGACACTAAGGTAGGAAAGGGGGGGATGAACTGGGAGACTGGGATAGGCATATATACAGTAATATGTATAAAAAGATAACTAATAAGAACCTGCTGTATAGCACAGGAAACTCTACCTCACTTCGCTGTACAGTAGAAACTGACACATCATTGTAAAACAATTATACCTCAGTAAAATTTAAAAGAAAGAAATATCAAATAAATTACAAATGGATAAAAAAAAAAAAAAAAGGACTAGTGGAATGGGAATGAGCCATTACCTACCCTGGTATCTGGAGGTTATGGAGAAGGTGACACCTTCTCCTTGACACTTTAAATGCCGTTATGAAGAGATCAGTCATAATTTGCAATCAGAATGAAGATTTGCAATGCAACTGATCGAGGAAAGCCTTAGGCTTAAGTTTGTCCTGAGAGGAAAGTGGCTAGAAAATGTCCCTTCTGAGAGCAGGTTGGAGATTGGCGGGGATGAGTTAGGGGTGTGTGTAGAGAAAGGAACATTATAGGAGCAAGGGCATGGTTGTGGTAGTGTCCTGACGTCCTTTCCCCTCTCACACTTTTTACTGTTCCTCTTTAGGCTTCATTTTTGTTCCAAGAGAAGCCTATTTGCTCAAGAATAAACAGCTTCCTTGTTGGGATGAATGGACCAGTGTTGGTTCCACTCATCTTCACCTGGATGAATGATACATGCCATAGACTGAGGGCTCTACCTCTTGCTGTGATGCTCTTAGAATTATACCCTCTTAGTTTTACAGTCTTAATGTTGTCCAGAGTCCTCAGCTTTCCCTACTCATTTCCTCATAGCTTTCCCTTGAGTCCAAAAAGTTTGCTTTTTAGCTAGAAATTTTTAAAAGCAAGCAAGCAAGAAAGCTTCCCTGTAGAAAGAGGGGCCTCAGAGAAAAGCAATCACAGTCTTTGATTGTAAAAGAGCACTCTTAAAGGAATTATGTTTAAATATTCCAACCCCATCTCCTTTTGTCTTTCCTACGAGAAGGTTTTTTGATCAATAACAGAAGTATGAGAGGCCTAGCTCGCTGAGAGGCTTGTCTCCACTTCAGCTCCATGGCCCAGAGAGGCAAACAGCTGCTTTACTTTCAGCTCTGCTTTGGTCTGTTATAACATTTCAAGGAAATTTTCCACTAATCCAAAGTGTTTAGGTCTGCAAGCCAGTTAAGAAAATGTAATCTGGACTTAATACATAGTTTTCACCTTGCTCTGGAGATATATTCTTGAGGGGTTTCACAGTGCCAGTCACACAGTAAATTTCCCAGGGACCTGGCTGGGATGCACAGTGAAGAGCTGGGCAGGGAACTTTGTACAAATTTGAAAACTCTTTGTACAGGAAAAGATGTTGTGACATTCATGAATAGCTACTCATCTCTATTTTGTGTTCTCTGTAGGGAAAGTGATGATAATGAGCTTGATTCTCTCTTAGTGTCTGTGGCTCGAGTATCATTTTCTACCTATGTGTTCATTCGTCAAATATTTACTGTGTGTCTTCTCTGTTCTAGCTTTCTATTGGGTTGACAGTGTAAAAGTGTGAATAAGACAAAGTCCCTGCTTTTTAGGGGTATTATTTATGATCAGGAAAGTCCTGCTATACCATTTAAGTATAATAATAGAGCTATGGTCTGGTGTTAGCTAACCCTGACTGTTGGTTATCTAGGGAATATTGGCTTCACCACTCTTCCTCTTTCTCCAGTTTTATACATGTGGACCCCCAAAGACGTTCTCCCCTCTTCAGAGTCTCAAACAAATTCTCCTCCTGGTTTTATGCTAAGGAGTCCTACTATGCTCTCTGTAGTTTGGGAGCCAGCTGACACCCAGGCCTTCAGAAATTCTGGGCCTTGGATTCAAAACTACATATGAGTCAAGGGAAGTGTGTGATTAATTCCTCTTGCAGGTCATGAAAGGCTTCACACAAAACAATGACTGATCTGGTCTTGAAGAATCAGTAAGAGCTTTGCAGATGTCAAGTGCTGTGCCTGAGAAGCACAGATCCCATTCTCCACAGAAGCAGTGGTACAACACCACCTTTTCCTCAGACCCTGGTGTTAAGACCAATTCCTAATGCTTTTGGTTTCTCTGCCACAAACAAAGCTTTCTCTTCTCTGAGCACCTCATTACTGTTTAATTTCATAGCAGGCATTTCTTGAGTGGTATTATGGGAATGAAGATGTGATGAAAGAGAGAGTGTGTGTGTATTAAAGAGACAGAGTTCTGTATTATATGGTGACAGGTGTAAGTAAATTAATGCGAGTATTCTGCTTTCCAGTGTAGAATGTAGGCAAATAAACTTGATGATCTGTTACCTTTATAACAAAACAAAACAAAACAAAACAAAGGAGAGGAAAAGTTTCAAGAAGAGCCTTGCAGGGCTCCTAAACATCAGGCTAACTCAGCCCTTAAAATCTCAGCCAGCTGGGTAGACATAACATAGGAGACCACAGTGGTTGAAGCACCAATTATAAATCAGGCAGTTCTGGCTCACATATTAAAAACATGATTTCAACCAGTCACTTCCTAATATGCATTTAAATTCATACAGTTAGTAAACAAGAAGGGCTATGAACATTTAACATCTTGATAATACTGACCTTTGATATTTTAATAGTGAGATGACCTTTCTGGAGGGCAATATGGCAATATGTATTTGGTGTGTTTTAAATGTTTGGATTCTTTGACTCAGCACTTCTACTTCCAGGAACATATGTTTAGAAAATAGTCAAAGATTTGAATTAGAAAAGTAAGACAAGATATTTGTAAATAAAAAGCTAAGTATTTTTCATAACAGCAAAAATAACAAACATCTAAAATGAACAATCAGAGTGGGTTAAACAAACAATGGATATCCATATAGTCAAATACTATATAGTCCTGAAAAACTGTTTTTAAGTAAAATTATAAAAATAGAAATATAATGTTCATGCAGAAAGGTGCACAAACCATAAGTGCATCCACAAATTTTTACAACATGAGCACAATCATGGAACCCCACACAGATCAAGAAATAGAACATTATCAGCACCCAAGAAGTCTCTCATGCCCCCTCTTGATCATTACACCTCCAAAGGCAATCGCTATCCTGACTCCTATACACCATAGATTAGTTTTGCATATTTTTAAAATTTATGTGTAGAATTATTCAGTATATACTCTATTGTGTCTTCTTTTGCTCAAATAAACTATTTATGAGTTTTTCCCCATGTTGTAACATGTCATTGTTGCATTTTATTCTATTATGTAAATATACCACACTATATTTATGTATTCTATTTTTGATGGACATTTGGGTTGTTTCTGGTTTTTAAATTACTACAAATAATGCTGCTATGAATATTCATTCCCAAATATGTTTGTGGTGCCCATGTGTATTTATTTCTGTTGGTGTGTACCTAGGAGTAAAATTGCTGGGGTATGGCATGTATTTGTTAAGCATTAGTTGATAGTACCAAATTATCTAAAATTAGACTTTCTCAAGCAGTGTCTGAGAATTCCAATTATATTATATCCTTGTCAATACATATTGCCAGACTTTTTAATTATAGCAATTCTGGTGTGGTTATGGTGGTGTTGAAAATGTGCAAGACCCTGTGGGGCTCCTGGGCAAGGAAGCCATTTGAACAGTTGCTAATATGGGAAGGGAGGAGCAGTCAAGAAACAATAGTGCAGCCTTGGGGCAGGTCCTCATTCTGCCTCAAGAGATACACATAACAATATCTTTGAGCTCTTTACAGAATTAAAACCCCCAACTAATGGAAGATGTTAGCATTCTTCATTCCAGGGAAGCTCATCAAGAGACCACCTGAGGCCAGATTAAAGGAGTGCAGGCCCTGCACACACCCTAATCCTTATCAGCAACCCCACCCTTGAACCATTGCTATAAAACTCCTCACCAAATCCTCCTGGGTTGGGACACACAGTTTTGAGAGGCACGAGACCTCTGTGTCCCTTTTTCCCTGGCAAAGCAATAAGACTATTCTTTTCTACTTCACCCAAAACTCTGTCTCTGAGACTCATTTCAGCACTGGTGCACAGAGGCCGAGTTTTCAGCATCAGTGGCTCATGTGGTTTTATTTTGTATTTCTTAATGACTAAAGAGGTTAAGATATTTTCTTATATTTATTGAACATTTTATCCTTTTGTGGGGGGGATAAATTTGGCATCAAATTTTGCACCTAATGTGGGGTTAACTCAAAGAAGGCCCCACAGGGTTCCCTGGCTTGATTGGATGCTCTGAGGTTTTCTCCCCACCAGCCACTTTCAAGAGAGTGGAGGGTTGGAGAATTCCTTTAGAGGCCAGATCGCCTGAGACCCTTGCCTGGAAAGGTTGAACCCCAGTCATACCCCATTCACTATCCCAGCAGTTGGAACTCCGGGGCAAGAGTAGATGGTGGAACAGGGACCACCATAGCAGCTGCTGAGGCCGTCTTTGCCTTGAGGACATTCATCTCTTCCTCCTGCTTGGACCACCCTGGACTTCCTACTCTGAGGAATTATTCTGGGGAAGGAGAAAAGTAGTGTCTGGGACATCACTACACCTCAGCCAGCATGTGGTAAGCCCCCCATCATGCATTCCAAGGCCCCTTCGGCCCTGTCCATTTGGGGGACCTTGGTTCCCATTTGGAGGATTTTTCATTCTGGGAAATCCCATTTGGAAGGCTCACTGCTTGGATAGAGGTCATGGGCTAAGTTGGGACTTGAAGACCTATTTGAGCCTTGTGATGTTGGTTTCTGGTTTCTGTTTGGTTTTTGGTTTCTTCAGTTTGAGGCTTCCATTGCTGATAGAACATGTGGGTGTTCTATCAGTCAAACATGGGAAGTGCTTCTTCTTCAATTCCATCTGATAACACCCTGGGGAAAATCCTGGCAGACTGGTTGACACATAGTTATAAACCTATGACAAAAAAAAAAAAAAAATTAAATTCTATTGTAATTCTGTTTGGCCAATATAATATATATTCGTAAAAATGGGGAGAGGTGACCTTTGTATGGTAGCCTAAATTATTATCTTCAGCTAGAATTGTATTGTCACAGGAATAGAAATGTTGGGAATTCTTTCCACTCCATCTGGACTAGCCACTCTGGGCTCCCTGAGAGAACAACTCTGGGTTTGTTCTTTTTCAAGATCTGAGCCAATCTGTTTGGAACCCTCAGTCTGGGGGTGGAAGTGGAATTTTTAGACTATACTGCCTCTGATTTTCTGTCTGTGTGACCATAGCTTATCTGTCATTTGTGTTTTTGTGTGTATTGTTTGGGGGTGAGCCACTCTGGCTTAGCTCAGGATAGGAAAATTCTAGCTGCTCATTGTGAGCGACTTTGCGTTCTCTGTCTGGGAGTAGAATTGGAATCTTTGCACTATACCTTGTCTGATATTTTGTTGTGGGACTATGTTTGTTGTTTGTATGTATGTGTGTCAGTACTTGTATTGACTGGCTGAGAAGTCTTTGGTGAATAGCAGGGCTCATGTGTAATGACACCAGAGTATCCTTCCCTATTATACTGGGCTTCACCTGTGGTGGAGCATTGGTTGGGATTTTCCCAACAACCCATAGCCTTGTTATGGGTTACCAGAGCTCTGTCCCATCTCGTAGCTGCCCCTAGGTTATTTTTACAAAACTGGGAGATCTTCAGCTATGCTCCCATGTAAAGGAATTGGTATTTCTCTCCCCCTGTGCCTGGGCCATCAGGAACACTTATCTTATCTAGACCATCTCTCGTTCCGGACACTGAATGAAAAAGGGAAGAAAGAAGGCCTTTTTTTTTTTCTGGTTAGAAATTTTTTTTTTTTTTAAACATCTTTATTGAAGTATAATTGCTTTACAATGGTGTGTTAGTTTCTGCTTTATAACAAAGTGAATCAGTTATGCATATACCTATGTTCCCATATCTCTTCCCTCTTGCATCTCCCTCCCTCCCACCCTCCCCATCCCACCCCTCTAGGTGGTCACAAAGCACCGAGCTGATCTCCCTGTGCTATGCGGCTGCTTCCCACTAGCTATCTATTTTACGTTTGGTAGTGTATATATGTCCATGACACTCTCTCACTCTGTCACATCTCACCCCTCCCCTTCCCCATATCCTCAAGTCCATTCTCTAGTAGGTCTGTGTCTTTATTCCCGTCTTGCCACTAGGTTCTTCATGGCCTTTTTTTTTTTTTCCTTAGATTCCATATATATGTGTTAGCATACTGTATTTGTTTTTCTCTTTCTGACTTACTTCACTCTGTATGACAGACTCTAACTCCATCCACCTCAATACAAATACCTCCATTGCATTTCTTTTTATGGCTGAGTAATATTCCATTGTATATATGTGCCACATCTTCTTTATCCATTCATCCGATGATGGACACTTAGGTTGCTTCCATGTCCTGGCTATTGTAAATAGAGCTGCAATGAACATTTTGGTACATGACTCTTTTTGAACTATGGTTTTCTCAGGGTATATGCCCAGTAGTGGGATTACTGGGTCGTATGGTAGTTCTATTTGTAGTTTTTTAAGGAACCTCCATACTGTTCTCCATAGTGGCTGTATCAATTTACATTCCCACCAACAGTGCAAGAGTGTTCCCTTTCCTGCACACCCTCTCCAGCATTTATTGTTTCTAGGTTTTTTTGATGATGGCCATTCTGACCGGTGTGAGATGATATCTCATTGTAGTTTTTTTTTTTTTTTTTTAACATCTTTATTGAAGTATAATTGCCTTACAATGGTGTGTTAGCTTCTGCTTTATAACAAAGTGAATCAGTTATACATATACAATATGTTCCCATTTCTCTTCCCTCTTGCATCTCCCTCCCTCCCACCCTCCCCATCCCATCCCTCTAGGTGGTCACAAAGCACCGAGCTGATCTCCCTGTGCTATGCGGCTGCTTCCCACTAGTTATCTATTTTACATTTGGTAGTGTATATATGTCCATGACACTCTCTTACCCTGTCACATCTCACCCCACCCCCTCCCCATATCCTCAAGTCCGTTCTCTAGTAGGTCTGTGTCTTTATTCCCGTCTTGCCACTAGGTTCTTCATGGCCTTTTTTTTTTTTTTTTTTTTTTCCCCTTAGATTCCGTATATATGTGTTAGCATACTGTATTTGTTTTTCTCTTTCTGACTTACTTCACTCTGTATGACAGACTCTAACTCCATCCACCTCATTACAAATACCTCCATTTCATTTCTTTTTATGGCTGAGTAATATTCCATTGTATATATGTGCCACATCTTCTTTATCCATTCATCTGTCGATGGACATTTAGATTGCTTCCATGTCCTGGCTATTGTAAATAGAGCTGCAATGAACATTTTGGTACATGACTCTTTTTGACCTATGGTTTTCTCAGGGTATATGCCCAGTAGTGGGATTGCTGGGTCGTATGGTAGTTCTATTTGTAGTTTTTTAAGGAACCTCCATACTGTTCTCCATAGTGGCTGTATCAATTTACATTCCCACCAACAGTGCAAGAGTGTTCCCTTTCCTCCACACCCTCTCCAGCATTTATTGTTTCTAGATTTTTTGATGATGGCCATTCTGACCGGTGTGAGATGATATCTCATTGTAGTTTTGATTTGCATTTCTCTAATGATTAATGATGTTGAGCATTCTTTCATGTGTCTGTAGGCCATCTGTATATCTTCTTTGGAGAAATGTCTATTTAGGTCTTCGGCCCATTTTTGGATTGGGTTGTTCGTTTTTTTGTTATTGAGCTGCATGAGCTGCTTGTAAATCTTAGAGATTAATCCTTTGTCAGTTGCTTCATTTGCAAATATTTTCTCCCATTCTGATGGTTGTCTTTTGGTCTTGTTTATGGTTTCCTTTGCTGTGCAAAAGCTTTTAAGTTTCATTAGGTCCCATTTGTTTATTTGTGTTCTTATTTCCATTTCTCTGGGAGCTGAGTCAAAAAGAATCTTGCTGTGATGTATGTCATAGAATGTTCTGCCTATGTTTTCCTCTAAGAGTTTGATAGTGTCTGGCCTTACACTTAGGTCTTTAATCCATTTTGAGTTTATTTTTGTGCATGGTGTCAGGGAGTGTTCTAATTTCATACTTTTACATGTATCTGTCCAATTTTCCCAGCACCACTTATTGAAGAGGCTGTCTTTTCTCCACTGTATATGCTTGCCTCCTTTATCAAAGATAAGGTGACCATATGTGTGTGGGTTTATCTCTGGGCTTTCTATCCTGTTCCATTGATCTATATTTCTGTTTTTGTGCCAGTACCAAACTGTCTTGATTACTGAAGCTTTGTAATATAGTCTGAAGTCAGGGAGCCTGATTCCCCCAGCTCCATTTTTCGTTCTCAAGATTGCTTTGGCTATTCGGGGTCTTTTGTGTCTCCATACAAATTGTGAAATTTTTTGTTCTAGTTCTGTGAAAAATGCCAGTGGTAGTTTGATAGGGATTGCATTGAATCTGTAGATTGCTTTGGGTAGTAGAGTCATTTTCACAATGTTGATTCTTCCAATCCAAGAACATGGTATATCTCTCCATCTATTTGTATCATCTTTAACTTCTTTCATCAGTGTCATAATTTTCTGCATACAGGTCTTTTGTCTCCTTAGGTAGATTTATTCCTAGATATTTTATTCTTTTTGTTGCAATGGTAAACGGGAGTGTTTTCTTCATTTCACTTTCAGATATTTCGTCATTAGTGTATAGAAATGCAAGAGATTTCTGTGCATTAATTTTGTATCCTGCTACTTTACCAAATTCATTGATTAGCTCTAGGAGTTTTCTGGTAGCATCTTTAGGATTCTCTATGTATAGTATCATGTCATCTGCAAACAGTGACAGCTTTACTTCTTCTTTTCCGATTTGGATTCCTTTTATTTCTTTTTCTTCTCTGATTGCTGTGGCTAACACTTCCAAAACTATGTTGAATAATAGTGGTGAGAGTGGGCAACCTTGTCTTGTTCCTGATCTTAGTGGAAATGGTTTCAGTTTTTCACCATTGAGGACAATGTTGGCTGTGGGTTTGTCATATATGGCCTTTATTATGTTGAGGAAAGTTCCCTCTACGCCTACTTTCTGCAGGGCTTTTATCATAAATGGGTGTTGAATTTTGTCGAAAGCTCTCTCTGCATCTATTGAGATGATCATATGGTTTTTATCCTTCAATTTGTTAATATGGTGTATCACGTTGATTGATTTGCATATATTGAAGAATCCTTGCATTCTTGCAAACCCCACTTGATCATGGTGTATGATCCTTTTAATGTGCTGCTGGATTCTGTTTGCTAGTATTTTGTTAAGGACTTTTGCATCTATGTTCATCAGTGATATTGGCCTGTAGTTTTCTTTCTTTGTGACATCTTTGTCTGGTTTTGGTATCAGGGTGATGGTGGCCTCATAGAATGAGTTTGGGAGTGTTCCCCCCTCTGTAATATTTTGGAAGAGTTTGAGAAGGATAGGTGTTAGCTCTTCTCTAAGTGTTTGATAGAATTCACCTGTGAAGCCATCTGGTCCTGGGCTTTTGTTTGTTGGAAGGTTTTTAATCACAGTTTCAATTTCAGTGCTTGTGATTGGTCTGTTCATATTTTCTATTTCTTCCTGGTTCAGTCTCAGCAGGTTGTGCATTTCTAAGAATCTGTCCATTTCTTCCAGGTTGTCCATTTTATTGGCATAGAGTTGCTTGTAGTAATCTCTCATGATCGTTTGTATTTCTGCAGTGTCAGTGGTTACTTCTCCTTTTTCATTTCTAATTCTATTGATTTGAGTCTTCTCCCTTTTTCTCTTGATGAGTCTGGCTAATGGTTTATCAATTTTATTTATCTTCTCAAAGAACCAGCTTTTAGTTTCATTGATTTTTGCTATTGTTTCCTTCATTTCTTTTTCATTTATTTCTGATCTGATCTTTATGATTTCTTTCCTTCTGCTAGCTTTGGGGTTTTTTTGTTCTTCTTTCTCTAATTGCTTCAGGTGCAAGGTTAGGTTGTTTATTCGAGATGTTTCCTGTTTCTTGAGGTAGGCTTGTATTGCTATAAACTTCCCTCTTAGCACTGCTTTTGCTGCGTCCCATAGGTTTTGGGTCATTGTGTCTCCATTGTCATTTGTTTCTAGGTATTTTCTGATTTCTTCAGTGATCACTTCGTTATTAAGTAGTGTATTGTGTAACCTCCATGTGTTTGTATTTTTTACATATCTTTTCCTGTAATTGATATCTAGTCTCATAGCAAGAGGCCTTTTTAAACTCAAGCAGAAAAATTGAGATCTCTGGTTCTGTCTTTATGTAAAAGTTAACTTGTTAACTTGAGCTCTATTTAATTGACTTACAAGTAAGCTCTTGAAAATTAAATCTAAATATTTAGAAAATTGGCCAGGATGAATTTCAGACCTGGGACATATTCAGTATTGAATAAATATTTGGTATTGAAGCTAGCTTTGATTAATATAGACATGTCTTTAGAGTCATCAATGTTAAGTACAACACTTCTATTGTACCTAGGCTTATTAGAGATCAAATAAGACCTTATATCTGCTGCAAATTTGTCAACCAGGAAAGTAATTCATGTGAAAAAAAACTTTTAAAGGAAGTAAATATAAATGATAAGAGCTTTCAGGTAAATGCTACAGGATTAATTACGTTTTAGGAATTTCTACTTGAGGATGATCTCTCCAGATATTTGGTAACATGAAATTTTAGAGTTATGTTAAATTAAGTTAAATGATGGAACTTTGTTGAAAAGCTAGGTTATTTCCAAGTAAAATAAGATACTGAGACATCAAAAAGAGAAACCTAAGGTATTTAGGACTATTAAAGAATACATTTGGTGCCACCCTGAGATATTCTCTATAAGAAAGCACATGTTTTTAGAAATTGTTGGTATTTAGGTTTACGAATGTATAGAATGCTAATGTAGAAGACAGTTCATGGTTGCCTAAGGAACGTAGGATATGTGTTTTCAGTAAAGAAGGTACATTTTATTAAAGGGAAAAAGAAAGTCATTTTGCCTAGAGCTGGTTTTTTCTGAATGGGAAAAGAAAATAAGGGACAAAATAATATGGATACAGAGGTAATGGAAAGTTTGTGAAAAGGGGACACTGAGAAAAGTGTTGTGCATGATCAGGATTTTCTAAGATTGGATTAAATTTAGTTGGGTAAATGGATTTTGTTGGGAGTGGGCTAGGGCAAGGCTGGATTTGGTTTCTCCCTCTAAAGTTTTCTTGGAATACTGCTTTTGATAACTTGTGAGTTCCTTTGCCTTTAAGCGATCTGTATTTGCCTTTGAAATCTTTTCACTTTGATTAAATAAATAAGTATTTTTGGCAGATTCTAGAAGTTCTTCTGACCTCCAGCCAACTTTGAGATGCTTCAGAGGAACGTTGAGGCATCTTAGAGAAATACTAAATTAACATGTTGAATTACTTGGGAAACATTGTCAAGTGAGTAATTCCTAAAAATCTAGTATGTCCTGGTAAAAAATGTTGTCAGTCATATTTCTAGTTATTTTTAAATGTTGCATGTTGCAGGAATAACTGTTTATTTTGTCAAAAGCATGGTAATTAGATCTTTGTGACTTTTTAAGTCTTTCTATCATTTATAGACAGTTATTGTTGAAGTCACTCTGGCTTATAAATGGTTTAACTTAAATTTTACTGAACAAAGTGGCCTGTTCTGTGGCCTTTCAGACATGCATTGGTACATCTGCTTTGGCTGTTGAAGAGGGGAATGCATTCAAAAGTACAAATTTGAGTAATTATGGTTCAGACATCCAAAGTAAAACTAAATGACCATTGTGGATGTGATTTCAGACACAGCCCAGTATTGTTGAGAGCTTGAATTTTCTGAGCTATGTCAGACTCAGAATGCCGCTAGCCATTCTCAAAACAATATCTGCTGGTAGCTGGTAGCTGCAACCTTATGTTTTCAAGGTCTTCTCTCAAAACTTTAAAATTTTTAGGCAATGAAATTAGATCAGATATTAACAGAAAGATAAAACATATGTGTAGTAGCCAATAGCTCCTGTTATGTATTGAGTTGGCCAAAGTTCATACGGATTTTTCCATAATATCAGAAAAACCCAAACAAACTTTTTGGCCAACCCAATATATGTTAAGGTTACATCAAAAGTTAAAATCTACTTAGGTAAAATTAGACAACTGGCTACAGCAAATCTCCCTGAAGTCCCAGTTCCAGATTGGGTTTCAGGCTTGTTCTGAGTTCCTCAGGGAATGAGATCTATTTTATCTATTAAAGTTCCAGTTTTCGGGCTTCCCTGGTGGCGCAGGGGTTGAGAATCTGCCTGCCAATGCAGGGGACACGGGTTCGAGCCCTGGTCCGGGAAGATCCCACATGCCGCAGAGCAACTGAGCCCGTGAGCCACAACTACTGAGCCTGAGCGTCTGGAGCCTCTGCTCCGCAACAAGAGAGGCCGTGATAGTGAGAGGCCCACGCACCGCGATGAAGAGTGGCCCCCACTCGCCGCAACTGGAGAAAGCCCTCACACAGAAACGAAGCCCCAACACAGCCAAAAATAAAAATAATAAATAAATAATAAATAAAAAATTTAAAAAAAAAAAAAAAGTTCCAGTTTTCACTCCTCCTACTTCTAGCTGGATCTGTTGCACCAAAATGGTGGACCAAGTGATTGAGATCTTAATCATACAAGACTGGGACCCAGGACTTGGAACTCAAATATTTCTAATTCTGTATCCATTCCCCCAAATTTACACAGGACTATGCCCCATTCCAGCAGGAAGTAGCCAGAGTGGTCACCGGCCTGTTCCCTGAAAGATTTGGGGAAAAATGGGGAAGGTATGTATTCAGTTTTCACCATTAAGTATAAGGTTAACTTTAGGTTTTTGCACATGCCTTCTTGACAACATTCCCTTCTAATCTTAATTTTCTCTTAGTTTTTCTAATGAATGGATGTTGAATCTTGGCAAATGCTTTTTCTGCATTGAGATGATTATATGTTTTTATTTTATTTGTTTATTTTATTTTATTTTGTAGATATAATGAATTACACTGATTGGTTTTTGAATGTTGAACCAGTCCTGAATTCCTGGAATAAACCAAAGGAGGTTCTTCTCTCCTTTTACATTCCTGGCTTTGACTTGCTAATATTTTGTTAATGACTTTTGCATACATGGTGATAAAGAACATTGATGTGTATTTTTTTTTTTTTTGTAATGTCTTTGTATGGTCTTAGTATTAAGGTAATGCTGGTTTCATAAAAAGATTAGTAAGTCTTCCCTCCTCTACTATTTTCTGAGCTCTTCCAAAGGTGAAGCAAGTGATGTGTCCTGTCTCCTTCTGGAAGGGCTCACCTTCTCTGGAAGTCAGAATACTCTATTGCCTTAAGACCTTAGCTCTCTGAAAGATTTTTTAAAAGTTATAACTTTGTACATTAGCTGGATTTTTAAATTGTTAATATGGGAGCTATGCGCCCTTGTCACTTTCTAGATGTTAAGCAGAAGCAGAATTCTTCCATCCCAGGGTTTGTGTGTTGTACTTTCTTTATCATTTAGTTCAAATATGCTATGGTTTTCATTACAACTTCTGCATTAATCTGATTATTGGTCACATTATTAATCTAATAGATTATTAATTTCCAAGTATTTTATTTGAAGATTTTCTATTATCTGATTATTACTGATTTCCAGTTTAAGTATACTATGGTCATAGGACTTTGCTGTATAGAACAACATGATCTATTTTGGTAAATATTCCTGTAATGCTTCCTTTGATAATATGCTACAAAAAATATATTCTTTAGTTGTTGGGTGCAGTTTTTATGTGTGTGTACATGTGTGTGAATTATGCCAATAAAAAGATAATTTTGTTAAGATCCTCTGTATACTTATTGATGTTTTGTCTGCTTGCCTTATCAGTAACAGAAAGAGGTGCATTATAATCTCTATCATTGTGAATTTGTTTCTCCTTTTACTTAAGTGGGGTTTCATTTATGTATTCTGAGGCAATGTTATTAGGTACATAAAATATAGAATCATTATATATTACTATTATGTTAACTTTTTATCATTATGAGATGCCCCTGTTATTTCTAGTAATACTCATAAAGTCTTCTTTGCTTGATATTAATATAGCCACCCTCGTTTTCTTGTGGTTAATGTTTGTATGGTAAATCTTTCTCCATCCTTTTACTTTTAACTTCTCTCTGTCTTGAATTTAAGATGTATCTGTTATAAGCAACGTAGACTTTTATTATTCAGTCTGATAGTCTTCCACTTAGCATAGGTAGTCCATTTATATTTTATGTAATTACCTACAGAGCTGTATTTATATCTACCAAATCACTATTTGTTTTCTATTTGACTGATTTTTCTTTCCCTTTTTATTCTTTTCTTTTAAACCTGCTTTGTGTTAATAGTTTTTAAAATTATCATTCCATTTTCTTTTAGTGGTTACCCTAAAGATTTAAACATGCATCCTTTGTTAATTTAATCTACTATAAATTAGCACTTTTACCATTTCTCAAACAGTGCAAAAACTGTTTGAGATAGTTTAAGTTTAATTTTATTTATCCTCCTCTTTTTTTTTTTTTTTTTTACTATTTTTGTCATCATTTTAATTCTACATATATTTAGAATTCTACAAAATATTACTGTTATTCCCCTTTACAGTCAGTATTAAATTATACTTATCTACATTTTTACCACATCTGTGATCTTTATTTCTTTCTGAATTTCTGTATTTCAGTATAGGATCATTTTTTTACTTCTGCCTAAAAACTTTCCTCTAGTATTTATTTAAATATAAGTTCACTCACAACACAGTTTCTCAGTTTTTGTTTGTCTAAAACTGTCTTTATTTCACCTTAAGTTATACAGAATATTTCTCTGGATACCAAATTTTACAAAGACAGTGTGTTTCCTTCATTACTTTAAAGATATTCTTCCATTCTCTTCTTGATTCCACAATTTTTTTGAGAATTCAGTTTCAATATTATTATTGTTCTCTGTAAAAATATAGGCTTTTTTCTGACTGATTTAAAATTTTCTTATTTTCCTTAGTTTCAGCAGTATTATTATAAAATGCTCTGATCTTGTTTACTCTTATTTATGCTACTCAGCATTTGTAATGCTACCTAAATCTGTGGTCTGGTGTATTTCATCCATTTTTAAGACTTCTCAGCAATTATCTCTTGGATTTTTCTTCACTCATTCTATTTCTACCCACATTCTAGGAATCCACTTATATGCATATTTTCTTTTCACACTGTCTCATATTTCTTGTATTTTTTTTCTGTATTTTCCATCTTTTCTCTGTGTGCTTCAGGTTTCATATTTTCTACTGTCCTATCTTTCACAAGACTAATCCCCCCTCCTACTATGTCTGATCACTGATAAACGTATTTATTGTATTCTTATGTATTTATTGTATTCTTATCTTTTTCTATTATAGAATTTTCACTGAATTCTTTTTTTATAGTTTCCAGTTATTTTCTGAAGCTCCATATCTTGTCATCTAATTTGCTGAGCATATTCATCAAAATTATTTTAAAATCTATCCTGATAACTTCATGTGTTTCCTTCATAGTTTTTATTTACTTGGTCCAATCTTCTGATACATGGTAATGTTTTAATATTGCAACATTGCATATGAACAATTATAGAGATTCTGGCTACTTTATTTTTGAAATAGAAATTAATTTTCTTCTGGCAGGCAGAGTCAGGCCACATTACTTTGACTATTTGGGTAGTCTGAGACTGGCTCATAATCTTTGTGATGGCTGGTCTTTTACTTGTTTGCCTTTTCTCCTAAGATCTGACTCTTCCTTGGTCTCAACTAAAGGCCTAAGTTGTTTACTGGGACCTCCTCTTCCTGGGATTTCTGAACTCCAATTTTTATTTCACCAGCACCATGAGAATGTACTTAGTCCTTGATGTTTATATTAGCCACTTCCTGGTTGGCTTTTTGGAAAACCCCACTCTTATGACTTACAACTTAAGAAATGACATATGCTTTGAGGGGGAAAGCAGTGCAGAGTGCTGGAATTATTCCAGTGCAGTTTTCTTTTTTCATCTTTCTTTTATTTTGACTCCTGAAGCTCTGGAACATAGTAAATTTTTGCTTCCCAGCTTTCTATTTGGCCTATATGCCCTGAAGTGCTTACAAATAGCAAATGCCTCAAGGGGCAAATCAGGGGAAATATTGATCTTACAACATTTCATTTCCCCTCTCTCTGGAATACTGGCCCCTCAAGGCCTGTCTGTCTTGGTAGTTCTCCAAAACCTTTATACTGTTGTGTTCTGATATTTTACCCAGCTTTTATAATTGCTTTCTTCAAAAGATTAATTTGATATAACCTACTCCATTACAGCTGGAAGAAATTCCTAAAAATCCATGATTTAAAATATTTCATCATATAAGACCGTGTTCCCAGTATAATATTAAATTTAAAAGATATTATATTAAGTGAGTCACAATTTTGTTTTTTAAATATAAGAAATGAATGGTATATACATGGTACATATATACTAAATACAAAATTAAGATTACACATATATACATGCATATGAAAGAAATATATCATAGTGTTGATCCAGTTTCATTATACATGCTTTTCAATATTTTCTAGGTTTTCTGCAATACTTTACTTTAACACTAAGAAAAAGACCTTTTATTTTTAAAATAAATACTTTAGCAAAGTATATTTAAGAACCTAACAGAAAGTTAAGCTACTAGACATTTTTATTCTCAGAAGATGATCTGGGGCCAGGAAAGGTTTTATTTGGACTGGGCTAAAGACAATTGTCTGACTCCTAGGGGAGATGTCAGCTTTCAATATCTTATGCCACTGGCATAGAAGCAGACTGTATATGTAAGCAGTGTGGAAGGAGAACAAAGGTCATATTGGTCTTTTCAGCAACTTTGGTTTGAGCTTAAGTCAGACAAAATGGAACTTCCTTTAACTGTTCTTTATTGAGCTATGCCATTACCTTGGCCTCTCCTGTCTGGGAGCAGACCCTGGCATTGTTTTCCATCCTGTAAATTTACTACCTCTCAGGGATGGGTCAGTGTACTGGGGGAAATAACTGTAGTTTAATCTGCGTATTTTTCCCCTTTTATAGGGGAAAGGCAGAACATTACTGTACCACAATATCTGAAACATGGGAACATTTTGGAATTGTCTAACCTCCCAGATGTATTTAACCCATGAAAATTATTCTCATTCCAAAGTATTTCTCCAGTAGAATAGTTCCCCATGCCTTAGTTAGTGTGGTGCTCTCTGCTTCCATTATTCTAAATTAAGTTGGTACTAACCCCATAGAATTACTCTATCTCTTATCCATAGCTAACTTTAACTTATCTTTCTTTGGTGGTAAATGCAACACAGCATAGCACAGTGGTTAAGCTCCCAGGTGTGGGCCAGATATCCTGGGTTCAAACCCCAGCTCATGTATTATTCATCAAAAAATATATTTTTTAGTTTCTAATTTGAGTTGGACTCTGTTTGGGGAAGTGAAGAAATACCATGCACAAGCAATGCTATCTTAGAAAATTCCCTAACCTTTATGTGGCTCAGTTAGAAAAGTAAGAGGGACTTACATTTGACTAACAGTATGTAGTTTGCAATTTCACATACATTATCTCCTTTGACTCTGTTGTCAAGGCAGGTCTTATCTCAATTCTTCTTAAAGAAAAAAAAAGATATAGGTCAATTTTAGAAGTTTTAATGATATCTAGTTCTCCCTACAAATTTTACAGAAAATAGAAGTGAATCTATATTCCCTCACAAAGTTAACAATAATAATGGGAATAGAACCAGATCTTAACTGTGTTAGATAAAATGCACACTAATCCTCTCTCTCTCTTCTTTTTAGCATTACAAATAGAGAGATGCTAAAGCAGAAATAATCACATTCCTTTTGATTTTGAATCAAAAGGAATTTTGAATTTGAATAATCAAATTAAAATTTATTTTGAATTTGAATAATCAAATTCCTTTTAACCTGATTTAGATTTAGGGGAAAACTGTCTAGGAGGTCAAACATTTAGCCTTTCCCCTCCATTCTCCCTACCTTAATTTCATGTGAATCAGAAGTTCTGGTCTCTAGTTCAGTACCCTTTTTACCCTATAGCTCAGTTTATAGGAATATTTCATCTGAAGACTTTCACTGACCAAGGTAAGGAACCCCAGGGAAAGGTGAAAGTGAGAAGAATTCCAGCTCCTTTCTGAAACAGCAGTACTTTGTCACACCACTTTTACCAGTTTAAAATTGAGCTAAGTATCATGTCCTAAATAGTTCTCTTTACCTTTCATTCATCACTTACTTGCAGATGCTTATAATTTAAGGGAATATTTACTCATCTGTGTATCTCTGACAGAATTCAGGGAAGATTATGTTGTTTTCACAGAAGTAAATGTTAGAACATTGAACTTGAAGTTTAATTTCATGTTGGCAGATTCCTATGAGGAGAGCTCTCTTATGGTCATGTCACCTTTGAGAGGATCTTATAGCTCAAGCTTTGCTTCCACCCTAAATCTATTCATTTCCTGTCTGGACTGCAGTGCAAGACATATGAATGAGAAAGATACACTTAATTAGATGACTATGTTCACCAACGAATGTCAGGGGAAAACACCAACAGAGAAATTAATTTTCAATTTTTGTTGAAGTATTGTGGTTCACTTAAAAGGAACTTTTAAAAAATGATTGCTAAATAAACACTGTTTTTTTGGATTACACTAGTTCTAACAGCATTTTATTTCAGATTTTAAATGGTTAAAAATCAAAGGGGAAAAATCCTAAGGAGTAGAGGAAAGGAAGAAAAAGGAGCTCTTGAATGAAATTTGAGAAAAGATGGGAAATTGAGGAGCTGATAGGTTGTTCTGAATGTGAAAACCCACACATGATTTGATGTTCAAGATATCCAGATTGGAATGTTTGTGAATAGTGTTGTGAAGGAAGACAGAGAAGTGCATAAAAGAGCTTTCACTTGTACATCTGTAATTCAGGAGAAGTCTATCCCTCTCCTTAGGTGTGCACATGTGTGTGAATTTGCTGGGCAGTGCATATGTCATACACGTCAGCATTAGCATTTACTGACTTCTCATTGTGGCTCAGGCTCTGTGATGACTTCTATATATGCACTTTCCTATTTAGTTCCCATAAGTACCCTATGGTACAGGCACTTTTATTATCTTCATTTTACAGACCAGTTAAGCTGTTAAGAAATTAGGGTAAGGTCATACCATTAGCAAGTGGCAAAACTTGGAGTCTGCATGTATTTATGTGTATGTGTATGTGTGAGCATGTATTTCTAATATTTTAGCCTGTTAAATATATAACATTGTATCATGATGGGAGAATTTGTCACAGATGTTCTGAAAAGGAGTGAAATATGAGTTCAAGAGAAATGAGGATTTCGGGGCAAGTAAAATGACTAGGAGCAGCCAAAGTTGTCAGGAAGGATTCACATATGAATGTCTAAGCAGAGGGTTAACATGGGATTAAAGGAGGAAAGAAATAGAAGGGAAGGTGCAAATACTGGGCCTTCTGACACTTTTTCATTAATTCAAAATCAGGTTAAACAAAAACAATTAATTATTTCTATTTTAACTTATTTCTACTTACAATGCTGAAAAGATAACATAAATGCATATAATATTATAAAGCGATTAAGATTTAAATCTCATATATACCTTAGAGATATTTCAGGACCATCTTCAGTGATTTTCTACTTGTCTCCAGGACTATCACAAAAGCCTCAAAACATGGCCAAAAGCCAAAAAGAAAAAGTATATTTATCATATAGCAACTGTGATAAAGTAGAAAAAGACCTATATTTGGAGTCTGAAGACCTGAGTTCAGTGACTAGATATACTTGTGTGACTAGAACATTCCCTCGAATTCCTTGCAGGATTGAAACCTCCAATGGCACAACTTTGCCTACTGCTTTCTCAACTGGAGGCTATTTTCTTATCTTTTTTTTAAATTTAGAATTTTAGATTGTTTTAGTTGAAGTATAGTAGATTTACAATGTTGTTAGTTTTAAGTGTTTGGCAAAGTGATTCAGTTATACATACATATAAATTTTTTCAGATTCTTTTCCCTTATGTGTTATTACAAAATACTGAGTATAGTCTCTTGCGCTATACAGTAGGTCCTTTTTAGTTACCTATTTTATATATAGTAGTGTGTATATGTCATTTCCAAACTCCTAATTTATCCCTCCCCCCAACTTTTACTCTTTGGTAACCACAAGTTTGTTTTCTATGTCTGTGGGTCTATTTCTGTTTTGTATATAAGTTCACTTGTCTCATTTTTTTTTTTAAGATTCCACAGGTAAGCAATATGATATGATATTTGTCTTTCTCTGTCGGACTTACTTCATTAGTATGATAATCTCTAGGTCCATCCATGTTGCTGCATATGGCATTATTTCATTCTTTGCTATGGCTTAGTACTACTCCATTGTATAAATATAACACATCTTCTTTATTCTTTCATTTATTGATGGACATTTAGGTTGCTCCCATGTCTTGGCTACTGTAAATAGTGTTGCAATGAACATTGCAGTGCATGTACCTTTTCAAATTATAGTTTTCTCTGCATATATGCCCAGGAGTTGGATTGAAGGATCATATGGTAGCTCTATTTTTAGTTTTTTAAGGAACCTCCATACAGTTCTCCATGATGGCTGTACAAATTTACTTTCCCACCAACAGTGTAGGAAGGTTCCTTTTCCCCCACACCCTCACCAGCATTTATTATTTGTAGACTTTTTGATGAAGGGCATTCTGACCAGTGTGAGGTGATACCTCATTGTGGTTTGATTTGCATTTCCCTAATAATTAGTGATGTTGGGCATCTTTTCATGTGCCTGTATGTTTTGTTTGGAGAAATGTCTGTTTAGTTCTTCTGCCCATTTTTTGATTGAGTTGTTTGTTTTTTTAAATATTGAGTTGTATGAGCTGACTGTATATTTTGGAGATTAATCCCTTGTTGGTCGCTTGGTTTGCAAATATTTTCTCTTATTCTGTAGGCTGTTTTTCGTTTTGTTTATGGTTTCCTTTTCTGTGCAAAAGCTTTTAAGTTTAATTAGGTCCCAACTGTTTATTTTTGTTTTTATTTCCATTACACTAGGAGACAGATCCACAAAGATATAACAGCCATTTATGTCAATGAGTGTTCTGTCTATGTTTTCCTCTAGGGGTTTTAAATTATCTGAACTTATATTTAGGTCTTTAATCCATTTTGAGTTTCTTTTTGTATATGGTTTTAGAGAATGTTCTAGTTGCATTCTTTTACATGTAGCTTTACAGTTTTCCCAGCACCACTAATTGAAGGGACTGTCTTCTCTCCATTGTATATTCTTACCTCCTTTTTCATAGATAAATTGACCATAGGTGCGAGTGTTTATTGCTGGGCTTTCTCTCCTGTTCCATTGATCTATATTTCTGTTTTTGTGCCAGTACCATACTGTTTTGATGACTGTAGCTTTGTAGTGTAGTCTGAAGTCAGGAAGCCTGATTCCTCCAGCTCTGTTTTTCTTTCTCAAGATTGCTTTGGCTATTCGGGGTCTTTTGTGTTTCCATACAAATTGTGAAATTTTTTGTTCTAGTTCCGTGAAAAGTGCCATTGGTAGTTTGTTAGGGATTGCATTGAATCTGTAGATTGCTTTGGGTAGTAGAGTCATTTTCACAATGTTGATTCTTCCACTCCAAGAACATGGTATATCTCTCCATCTGTTTGTATCATCTTTAATTTCTTTTATACGTGTCTTATAGTTTTCTGCATACAGGTCTTTTGTCTCCACTCATTCTACGAGGCCACCATCACCCTGATACCAAAACCAGACAAAGATGTCACAAAGAAAGAAAACTACAGGCCAATATCACTGTTGAACATAGATGCAAAAATCCTCAACAAAATACTAGCAAACAGAATCCTACAGCACATTAAAAGGATCATACACCATGATCAAGTGGGGTTTTTTCACCTATTATGAAAAAAATGGAGTAAAGAGCTAACAAGGCTGGTAAATAAGAGAAAAGGGCCATAACACAATAGCTTAGTTTTAGTCGAAAGTTTTAGTCTTAAGTATTGTGGTGTGAGCTGTCATTCCAGTGCCTCTACTCTAGATAACTAATCTGAGGTTCAGAGCAGTTATTAATTTCCTTAGGTCACAGAAGTCCTTAGTGGTGCTACCCAGACTACACTGAGGTTTTCTGATTTAGACCACAATGCTGACATGTAGACTCATTCATGTGTACTGAACTGCAGAACCAAGTGCGTGTCTTTTTTCAGACACATATAATCAGGTGGATTTGTACACAGTGTGTTACTCTGTTGTTCTTTTTAAATGACTATTGATTCTCAAAATCTATTCCTAGAGGAAGAATCAATCTACACACAAGGTAGCATACACATGCCAATGAACTTGCCTCTTGGTAGGCAAAGTTTCAATAGAGGAAGTTTCCAGGTTAACTACATGCTTCAGGGACTTGCTAAGGATTAATAAGCACATGACTGAGCTGTGGGAGTGTCTGGAGATACAGGCATTTGCTGACTGTTAGACATTTCCCTCTTGGGTTTGTTTCTAAAGGGAGTGAACCATAAGTGTGGTCTTGATTAATTCGTTTGAATTCACTGTGTATTTATATCCAAATTTTATTCAAAGATTGAATTTTAGAAAATATGAATACATTTGAAAAAACAAGAGATTCTATGTTGGGGTTCAATTCCAAATTTATGAATCTGGAAACAAGATCTAAAGATTCTGGTGATTTCTCTTGTCCTTTGAATGTGAGTCCCTGGAGTAAGAGGACTTGCTGAAAGGTTTTTTGTTGGAAGGAATCCACGAGCTGATTGATTCGGTTTCACTCTTCATGTATCAGAACCATAGGAAGCAAATAAATGGAGGTATAGCCAGAGCTTTTGTCTTAAAAAACATAGACAGAAGCAAAAATACACAATTTTAAAATATGCTGCGTGAAGAGAAAGGTAGTTTTATAGCTAAACTATTTAATGTAACAAACTGACACCAGATAATTAAAGGTGCTAGTTTACTAGGACTTCCTACCAGTAATCTATCATTTATATAGAAAAGTTTTGACTCCATAGAGATGGCTGGGCTCAGGAACGGAAGAAATGAACATAAAAAAAGGTGCTTGTTTCATGGGAATCAGAGAGTCCACAGTGGGTCCAGACCACCTATCAAGTCACTGTGGAGAAATTCTCTTCTCTGGATAATGCACATTTCTGCATCAATTTCACCTTTCCTGGAAAAAACGTTTCTGATCCTTTTAGATTAGATCCTTTTAGAAACTTGTTTCCCACAGAAATTTGTCTTTATCTCTTCAGATTATTTATTATACTTTGTTGAAATTATATATTTCCTTTCTGACGCTCCTCTAGAGGCCAAATACTGATTCTTATTTTCTATCGTGTCTTTAGCATTGCACATAACAGATATTCAAAAAATATTTTTGGATGCAATAAACGCATGCATAAGAAATACATACATACACACACACACACATCAAGAACACATAACACTAAGAGGGGAATCAAATGTATAGTTAAGAACAGTGGACACCATGGGTGTTCAGATGATGTTGGTAATGCTTAAGCTTGGGTGTTCTGATAAGCCTGGGAAAGGGAATGAGTCATTGCTGGGCCTTGAAAGATTAGCTGTAAAAGATTTGATACTGATTAAGCAAGAGGAGGAAAGCCTCAGGTCAGAGTGGGAGCTGGGGATAAATCAATCCCGAATCTCTGTCCTTGGTTGTACCTATTGGTTCCATTCCTTGGAGTGTTAACTTTTACTCTAAGCTTCTTTCTCATCTCTCCTGTTATGTGTCACCCACACAGACAGCATAGGCTCTTTTGAATTTTCCTAGAAGCATTTGCTAGGCCATCACAATCACATTCTTCCACTGTGTGTTCGTGGTTCTAACTGCAACTTTTGTCCCAAAGAGGATTTTATTCATCTCACCACTTCAGTGACTTTATATCATTTTGAAACAATGTTTCAAATGTTTAAATGTTTTTAAATTAAATGTTTCAATGTTTAAAATGTTTTCTCCATCTATACTACTTAGATCTTCTTTGCTCAATTATCCCCATTTAGTAACTGTATTGCTCATGGAAGATGTATTGCTGATAGCATAGAAGAATGTTGTAAATAAAACTTAATTATCAGTGCATTCTTTCTGCCTCTCCATTGTTATTGAGTAGAGAGAGAAGAAATCTCAAAATAAATGATGAAGATGATGCTTGTTAATAAGTAATTGTTCCAGTAGCTTAAATGTCCCTCTGGAGGCTGTGAAAGAAGCAGAATGCATCTGCTTGTTCTCTATGCATACACCAGGTGTGTACCTGGCTCACCAGCAGGAGGTGGAAAATAAAAACTTATTTCTACCCCAAAAAGGGATTTGATTTTGAATGAAAGGCATTCTTGTACACAACCCTGAGATAAAGCTGGATATGTGGGTGTAGGGAGGCTGCAGAGTGGTAATACGTACTCTACCCCCTGCATTAAGAGAAACTCTTACCTCTTTGAGGGAATGAATCAGTATAATAAACAAATCAGAGGAGAATCCTAGGCAGTTAGTTGCTAGGGCTATACCATAGAGTGTATTAATTAGTATATGCTTTTATTTCTTTTCCCTTTCTATTGGCTAAGCTTCATATAGTAACTCATATGATTATGTAAAGGAATTAATGACCATATTCTGGCTAGTTTTTAAGCATCAGCAAGTGGAGGGGGAAATGAAAAGATGAAGATCTGAACATGTTCCATTTGTGCTCCTGGGTCACAACTAGGGGCCCAGAAGGAGCTGAGAATGGGAAGAGTTTGGGAATGAACTAAAATCAGCTCTCCCTGAACAACATGAACGACAAGGATTGAGGAGAATCCATGTCTAGGTCCTGGTGTTACTTGGGACTGGGGTCCTGAGTAGTAAACTGGACTTAACTTCTCTATGGCTTTTGTCTATAATTATCTCCTGGCCTCAAAGACGTGTAGTAAACATAATATTCAGCAAAACTTTAGGAACTAAGGTATATGAAAATCAGATGGAGTTGTTACTAATATTTCATCCACTCAAGAGCTAACCATTTAAGGTTTGAAATAAGTTCAGTTGAGGCAAAACCCAGTTTTTGTATGAAAGCCAACAAATCTTGGCAATTAAGTTCAGAAGAAGCAAATACTTTTTTTTCAAATGCGATAGCTCATTTATTAATGTATTGATTTAAGTCAAAACGTAAATAATTCTGTGTGTGTCTCTTGAGGCAAAGGAAACTTTTTATTTTAAAATTTTCATTCATTCCATAACGTCTTCCTTGTATTGCTCACTTGGGGCTTACCTTTTATTCACAAGTGTTTTATTTATTTACTTTTTTAAGTAAACAGAGCAGAAAAGACTTCCCATGAGGGAGAAAAGCAGGCCCACAGCATTAAGCAGGCATGTCTGGGAGATGAGCTCTATCGTACTTGCTTTGAATCCACTGACTTGACCTTGAGCTCCGACTCCAACCCAGGACCCTATCTGCTTTCACTTTGCCCCTTGCAGGTAACCACCAGATTCATGCCAGACAATGTCATTATATGCCCTGGTAAGACTTTATAACAGATGGACCATTTCTCATTATGTACTATTGCTGTGATCCAATGAGTATAAAGTAATGAGTTGATGCTGCTCAAAGGTGCACCTGGAACCCCTCCTTCCTGATGAACTCCTGAGCTCAGCAATTTTCTCTGTGGTGGAGCATATCCAGATGGCAGCTTCTAAAGAACCAAGCCCAGCACCTGAATCAGCCCTGTTTTATGCTCCAAATGCTTGATGCCAGGACGTCTCTGTCATACACTGTGGTGAGAGCACTCAGCAGCTGTTGGCCTGGGCGTTCTGAGATGTGACCTGCTGGGTTTTGGGACATGAAGGAGGACAAGGAGAGAATTTGGCTTTGTGTAACTCAAGGAAAAAAATTCTGCTTACCTCAGACTTGGAAGAAGTTTAGAGGCTATTTTAAGGGGTTCAACTGAGCCTAGAGAGTGCAAATTAAATAACTGGGCCCACAGCTGTTATTCCCAAATAAGCTTTCACTCACATAATCACCTCATACCAGTCTCTGAGGACCTCCTAGATTTGGCTTGAAGAGATTGAAATGCTTTAGCTACCACAGGAGTGAGACGCCTAACCCTATTGGCAATAAAAGTGAATGGATCCAACTCAGCAAAGACACGGAGCGCCATGTCTGGCTTTGTGTTTTGGGAATCTCTCATGCTGTGCTGAGGACAAAGATGTGGTAGATTATGAAACGAGGTGACCAGTGCTGTGACTGGGTCAGCAAAGGGACTAGCCTACCTCAAGGAGTTCAGAAGGAGATTGTAATCCAAGCTGGCTTTGAAATAAAAGCTTCCAAAAAGATGTGACCTGTGAACCGGGGCTGGAAGAAGAGAGACAATTGAAGGAAAGGCAAGTAGGCAGAGGGATGAGGCTATGCACACGCATAGGGGTGAGAAGGCTTAGGCTTGCACAACAAACCAAGCTCACCAGATGTTAAGAGTACGCTAAGACCACTTCCTCCCTGATCCCATTGCCTCTGGAGGCTGATGGCTTGAGAGTGACAGCATGGAAGGTGTGTACTGGGCTGGTTTTAGAACACACTTTCTCTCTAAGGTAAAGTCTCTTTAGTCTTGTGATTCTACTATCTTTTGCAACCTTGAGTATTTCTGCATCTTGGACATAAATACCAAGCCATATGTGTTCCATGCAAGGTAAATCTGGGGGTCCATGGTAATTTAGAATAAAGCTTTGGGCTATTTGATATGTTTGGTCTGGGTAGAAGTATAGGGAAAAGAGTATTTCAGGAGATGTCATGTCAGAAGATTAGAATTTAAATCCTGGCTCTGACAATTGCCAGCATTTAATTTTTCCAGTGTGCTTAACATCTGTAAAATGGACTTAATATCCAGTCTCTCTTTCTCATAGATAATAATGAAATCAAAATGAAATGATCTATCTCAAAGTGTTTGAGATGAAGTAAAGAAAATAAAGTATTTTAAAATTTTATTTATTATTAGTTTTATTTATTATAATTACACTTTTAAGGAGAACAATGTGGATTTTGATTCACTGTAAAATATTGTTTTAAAAATTTGTTATATAGCAATCTGAAGATGTTATTATTAGTTTGCTTTATTTCATTGGTCAGTATTAAATGTTAGAAAAGATATCTCACAGATTCCTAGATTCAAATGAAAGCTGGGCATTGTTGGATTAATTTACTAAATCATGATATTTATTTTCAATAAAGTTCTCTAATTATGTCCATGTTTTTCTTGAAATTCACTTAACAAATTTCCATTTTTCTGGGCGTCAATCACCATTCAAGCAAACTAATTGGAAGGTCCTGCATTATGATATTTCCTACAAATAAATTTAAAACTCACTTGGAAGATTGTTTTTAACAAGTTGGAAAATTTGGATTCCAAGTTTAAATGAACAGAAATGAGAGGCCTAGTAAATGACATGCATTGTTTTAGGTAACAACATTTTGAAACAATGAATATACTACCAAACATCAGTTTTACAAATATTCTTACCATCTCACAAGTTTTTTCTCTTGCAATTTAGTTGTTCTCACTCATTTCTCTAAAGTCATCTTTATAATGAAGGAACAAATTAACTGCATTTGTATTGTTGAGAGTTTTTGTTAGGAAACATGCTGCTAACTTTTCATCACAAAACAGTTAAACATTTTAAATATGTGTGTTTGATAGAAAGAAGAATGTGCAACTCATTATTGCTAGTTTCAATTCATATATAAAATAGTAGCAAGGTTTAACTTCATATAATTTGGGGATATTATCTATATATACAACTTTCATCATTTTTTCCTGTGCCCTAATGAATCATAAGCGTTGTGCATATCCTACTTTAGAACCACTGTTCTAATAGTTGAGAAAGTGCAACTTTCCCTACCTGTTGGGAAGCCAGGAAATTGCTACTGATAAGATGGCATGCAGTGGAAAGTTTGGGTCCTGTCTTCTTCCTTTGTTGAGTAAAGTATGTCGCAGAAGATGATGGGTACTCAACCTCCCCTCTCCAACCTGTGTTTATCTCACTGGTCACTGAACCACCCAAACTCTAGTCTCCAATGAGGTCACTTCCTTCTTACCTGTTTACCACTCTTACTTTTATGCTGCCTCCACACATTCCCCAGTGCTCTATGAAGTTTCTCGAGATCTCAATGGTTTTCAAAAGCCATCAGGCTCATGAAACTACTCTTAAAATTCAGTGCTAATTAGGAGCAGAAGACATACAATTTTGTGAGTCTGAGTTTCTACATCTGTAAAGAGGATTCAACTATATTCTAGAGGTCTCTTCTATCTTTAAGAATTTTTCTCTGTCTTCTGACTCTCCCTGAACAAAGATGTATGACTTATAGTTAACTTGAATGCTTGCACTAGCTCCTCTATATTCTCAGTATAAATATTTTTTACTGCATTGTAAGTTAATTCATGTTAAAACTGTTTGCTGGAAATATGTATTGAAGACTATAGAAAACCTATGATCTTTCATTAAATATTCTCAACTACCTTCTCAGATTTGAAACAGAGTTAATCTATGCGTTTCTTGTGCTGCATGGCATTTAAATAAATTCAAATCCATTGTTATTGATCTTGCTTATCATTTATATAACATTTAATATTTACAAACTGGCATTGCAATTATATGAATGTACAGAATTATAACAGCTATTAACATGAATTCCTCCTTAGGTTTTGGCAGAAAAAGAGTTTAATAACAATAATAAAGTATGATAATAACAATGGCAATAATAACAGATTGCTTTGGCTTTGAATCATATTCTTTGGGGTGGAAGTGGGTGCATTCATTACAGCTACTGCTTGTTGTATTGACAGAAAAGAAAGTGTGCTTCTAGGAAACATAAAAAATAAATAACAAATATTTATTGGGTTTCTGCTGCAAGGCATCATACCAGGTACATGTAAATGTTTGCTCAAATAGTAGGTTAGGGGGTTGGAATATTCATGCCAGTAGGAGGTATCACTTATCCACGGTATGAGTTTCAGTACTGACCTGAGGACTTGGACCTCTGTATACAGACTTGAACCTCTCCAGATGAAGTTTTGAATCTAACCTTCTGAATGGTCTTCCAGGATGATGATAATTCAGGATTAGGTGAGAGAACCCCTGCTGCTTTGGCTGAAATTATAGAAATTAGAAGATGCCTTAGGTCCTTGAAAGTACATGAATGAATGTGATCAGAATTTACTCCTTCTTTTAGTACTGATATCCCTGCATCCAGGGAAACATTTCAATCCCAGGCAAACTGAGATGGTTAAATCATTCCAGGTCTAGTTGAGTTTTTGAGAATAAGAGGTAAGGGTGAATTTTATTAAACAGCTAGCAGCTTCTAGTAAACCAGCTTAGATTTCACCAGGTCCAGCAGAAATTATAAGTGTCTTGCAAATACTTTCACTTCCCTTCTTGTCCACCATCATGTTCACCCGGCAAAACCTCAACCCTGGTTGAGCACAACCACAAACTTGTACCTGAGTACCCAAAGGTTGCTGGAGACGATCACATAAACTTTCTCACTCTTCTTACTGTAAATCTCAAATGGATATCTATATTTCCATTTAATTTTTGTAATTCTTTACTTTCTCACTCTTTCAGAAGCCTGAAGCACACCTTCCTCTGTATCTCCCGCCATCAACACCCATTCTCACCCCACTGTCAATTGATGACTGATTAATAATCCACTGAAGAAAAATGGATGCAATTTTATGTCAATAATCTCTTCTCCCTGTCCAATCTAACAGTCTACCTGGCTCTGTGTGAAACTCTGTCTTCTCTGTTGTTATAATGTTAAATGCATCTTTGCTCCTAGGTTCAACCCTTACACTTCTGCTCTGATCCCGTGCTTTCTTTCCAACTCAAGAAATTTCCTCTTGCAATTTATTTCTCTATTATTTCATCATTTTCTCCCTTTCAACTGGCTTGTTCACATCAGCATTCAAAGACTAATAAACAACTAACTCTACAAACTTTTATTTTCCCATATCTCAACTCACCCCTTTGGTATCAGTCCCCCCAAGTCTCTTGAAATAGCTCTTACTAAGATTACTAGAGATTTCCCTGTTGCCAAATCCAATAATCAATTTTTCCCTGATTTTATTTGACCTCTCAATAATATTTGACACAGTTGTACCTCCTGTCTTCTTGAAACATTTTTTGTAGATTTTGTAAACAGCACAATTTTTTGTATTTCTTGCTACCGTGGTGATGCCCCTTCTCAGTTTCCTTTGCTGGCTTTCCTTTGGGGTGATTTCTAAACATGCAATGCTCTAAGGTTCAGTGTTGGGCCCTCTTCTTTATGTATACTCTCTCCCTATGTGATCAAACCTTGACCTGTGTCTTTGAATACCTCCCATAGGCAAGTGTTCCCACATATGTATCTGTTGGCCTTGATCTTCAACTAATTCAAAAAAAAAAGAATTTCCAATTGAATGTCTAATAAGAACCTCAAAACTAACAGTTAAAAAAATAGGTTTTTGATGTTTCCCTGCAAAGTAAATCCTCTCAGTAAATGGCAATGTCATCTATCTAGTAGCTAGAGCTAAAAACCCTAGGAATAAACCGTAATCCCATTCTTTCTTTTACCCTACCATCATCTAATTCATAAACAAGTCAGTTCTGTCTCAAAATATAGCCTGACCTCAAGTGCTGACCATCTTTAATATCTCAGCCCAGGTTCAAACCACCATCATCTTTTGCCTGAATGATCATAACAGCCCCAACTCAATTTTCTATTCTCATTCTTGGCCCCTTTATAGTCCATTCTCCATAAAGCTTCCTGAATTATATATAGATAGGTAGTTAGATAGGTAGATAGATAGATATACATAGATTGATTTATATTTATATATCTATATTTTAATGTTAATTAAAATAAAATCTAATTCATATTATTTCCCCTTCTTAAAAATCCTCAATGGTTCCAATAGTAATATGAACAAAATCCAGACTTCTTTCCACAAGAAGGAAAACACGTCTATGATTTATCTCTTCCATTTTTTGTGTTCACTCCACTCAAACCACACCTTCTTTCTTTTTGAGCTTTGAACACATCATACTTATATCTATCTCAGAGCTTTTGTGGTCCTTCCATATAAAATTCTCTATTCCCAAATTAGAGTGTGTTTACTTTTTTCATATTATGTAGATCTCTGCTCAAGTATTGCCACTTGAAAGAAGACTTTTTGGACCACCTCAGTTTTCATTGTGATTTTAATATGCATTACTTTGATGGGCACTGATACTGAGCATCTCTTCATGTGCTTATTAGTCAATTAGTCATTTGTATATTTTCTTTAGTGAAGGGTCTGTTCAATATTTTCCCAATTTTATTGGCTTAATTATATTATTGGGTTGTAGAGCTTCCTTATATAGTCTTGAAACAAATTTTTGTTTATGTGTATGCAAATATTTTCTCACGGTCTGTGACTTGTTTTTCTCATTTTATTAATGTGACTTGCAAAGAGGGGAAGGTTCTTATTTTGATGAGGTCCAATCAATATTTTTTAAAGGATCATATATTTTGGGTTTTACCAGTTTCACTGAGATATAATTGACAAATAACTTATATGTTATGAGGACATTAACATAGTATAAATTTAAAGTGTACAACATGTTGATTTGATACACTGATACATTGAAAAATGATTAGCTAACACCTGCATCACATCAAAAATTAACATTTCTTTCTGTAGTGAGAACAATTAAGCTCTCTCTTACAAACTTTCAGGTATATAATACAGTATCATTAACTATAAATACTATGCTATACATTAGATCCCTAGAACTTATTCATATTATAACTGGAAGTTTGTACACTTTGATGAACATCTCTCCTATTCTCTCACCTCCCAATCCCTGGTGGCCATAATTTCTGTTTCTGTAGGTTTGGCTTTGTAGGTTCCACATATAAGTGATATCATACAGTATTTATCTTTCTCTAACATTGTTCATCTAGCTTAATGCCCTCAAAGTCCATCCATGTGATTACAAATGGAAGAATTTCCTTCTTTCTCATGGCTGAATAATACTCCATGGGATATATATACCACATCTTTTTTATCCATTCATCCATTGAAGGACACTTAGGTTATTCCCATATCTTTGCTATTGTGAATCATAAGGCAATGAACATATCTCTTTGATATTCCATTTTCATTTCCTGTGGATATATACACAGATGTGGGACTATTGAATCATATGATACTAATATTTTTAATGTTTTTGGAACCTCCATACTGTTTTCCATAGTGGCTGCACCAATTTACATTCCTACCAACAGTCCAACAGGGTTCCTTTTTCTCCACGTCTGTACCAGCGTTTGTTATTTCTTGTCTTTATGATAATAACCATTCTAACAGGTTTGAGGTGACATTTCATGTGGTCTTGATTTGTATTTCCCTGATGATTAGTGATGTTGAACATCTTTTCATGTGTCTGTTGGTCATCTGTATGTCTTCTTTTGAGAAAATCTACTCAGTTTCTCTGCCTATTTTTTTTTTAATGACTGGTTGGATTTTTTTTAACATCTTTATTGGAGTATAATTGCTTTACATTGTTGTGTTAGTTGCTGCTGCATAACAAAGTGAATCAGCTATACGTATACATATATCCCCATATCCCCTCCCACCCTCCATATCTCACCCCTCTAGGTGGTCACAAAGCACTGAGCTGATCTACCTGTGCTATGCAGCTGCCTCCCATTAGCTATCTAATTTATGTTTGGTAGTATATATAGGTCAATGCTATTCTCTCACTTCGTCCCAGCTTCCCCTTCCCCTTCCCCGTGTCCTCAAGTCCATTCTCTACATCTGTGCCTTTATTCCTGTCCTGCCCCTAGGTTCATCAAAACCGTTTTTTTTTTTTTTTTAGATTCCATATATATATGTCAGCATACAGTATTTGTTTTTCTCCTTCTGCCTTACTTCACTATGTATGACAGACTCTAAGTCCATCCACCTCACTACAAATAACTCAGTTTCATTTCCTTTTATGGCTCAGTAATATTCCATTGTATATATGTGCCACATCTTCTTTATCCATTCATCTGTTGATGGACACTTAGGTTCCTTTCATGTCCTGGCTATTGTAAATAGTGTTGCAATGAACATTGTGATACATGACTCTTTTTGCATTATAGTTTTCTCAGGGTATATGCCCAGTAGTAGGAATGCTGGGTCATATGGTAGTTCTATTTTTAGTTTTTAAAGGAACCTCCACACTGTTCTCCATAGAGGATATCAATTTACATTGCCACCAATAGTGCAAGAGGGTTCCCTTTTCTTTACACCCTCTCCAGCATTTACTGTTTGTAGATTTTTTGATGATGGCCATTCTGACCGGTGTGAGGTGATACCTCATTGTAGTTTGGATTTGCATTTCTCTAATGATTAGTGATGTTGAGCATCCTTTCATGTGTTTGTTGGCCATCCATATGTCTTCTTTGGAGAAATGTCTATTTAGATATTCTGCCCATTATTGGATTGGGTTGTTTGTTTTTTTGATATTGAACTGCATGAGCTGCTTGTAAATTTTGAAGATTAATCCTTTGTCAGTTGCTTCGTTTGCAAATATTTTCTCCCATTCTGAGAGTTGTCTTTTCATCTTGTTTATGGTTTCCTTTGCTGTGCAAAAGCTTTTAAGTTTCATTAGGTCCCATTTGTTTACTTTTGTTTTCATATCCATTTCTCTAGAAGGTGGGTCAAAAAGGATCTTTCTGTGATTTATGTCATAGAGTGTTCTGCCTATGTTTTCCTCTAAGAGTTTTATAGTGTCTGGCCTTACATTTAGGTCTCTACTCCACTTTGAGTTTATTGTTGTGTATGGTGTTAGGGAGTGTTCTAATTTCATTCTTTTACATGTAGCAGTCCAATTTTCCCACCACCGCTTATTCAAAAGGCTGTCTTTTGTCCATTGTATATTCTTGCCTCCTTTTTCATAGATAAATTGACCATAGGTGCGATTGATTATTGCTGGGCTTTCTCTCCTGTTCCATTGATCTATATTTCTGTTTTTGTGCCAGTACCATACTGTCTTGATGACTGTAGCTTTGTAGTGTAGTCTGAAGTCAGGAAGCCTGATTCCTCCAGCTCCATTTTTCTTTCTCAAGATTGCTTTGGCTCTTCGGAGTCTTTTGTGTTTCCATACAAATTGTGAAATTTTTTGTTCTAGTTCTGTGAAAAATGCCATTGGTAGTTTGTTAGGGATTGCATTGAATCTGTAGGTTGCTTCGGGTAGTAGAGTCATTTTCACAATGTTGATTCTTCCAATCCAAGAACATGGTATATCTCTCCATTTGTTTGTATCATCTTTAATTTCTTTCATCAGTGTCTTATAGTTTTCTACATACAGGTCTTTTGTCTCCTTAGGTAAGTTTATTCCTAGGTATTTTATTCTTTTTGTTGCAGTGGTAAATGGGAGTGTTTCCTTAATTTCTCTCTCAGATTTTTCATCATTAGTGTAAAGGAATGCAAGAGATTTCTGTGCATTAATTTTGTATACCATTACTTTACGAAATTCATTGATTAGCTCTAGTAGTTTTCTGGTAGCATCTTTAGGGTTCTCTATGTATAGTATCATGTCATGGGCAAACAGTGACAGCTTTACTTCTTCTTTTCTGATTTGGATTCCTTTTATTTATTTTTCTTTGATTGCTATGGTTACAACTTCCAAAACTATGTTGAATAATAGTGGTGAGAGTGGGCAACCTTGTCTTGTTCCTGATCTTTGTGGAAGCGGTTTTATTTTTTCACCATTAAAAACAATGTTGGCTGTGGGTTTGTCATATATGGCCTTTATTCTGTTGAGGTAAGTTCCCTCTATGCCTACTTTCTGGAGGGTTTTTATCAAAAATGGGTGTTGAATTTTGTCAAAAGATTTTTCTGCATTTATTGAGATTATCATATAGTTTTTAGCCTTCAATTTGTTAATATGGTGTATCACATTCATTGATTTGAGTATATTGAAGAATTCTTGCATTTCTAGGATAAACGTCACTTGATCATGCTGTATGATCCATTTAATGTGCTGTTGGATTCTGTTTGCTAGTATGTTGTTGAGGATTTTTGCATCTATTTTCATCAGTGATATTAGCCTGTAGTTTTCTTTTTTTGTGACATCATTGTCTGGTTTTGGTATCTGGGTGATGGTGGCCTCACAGAATGAGTTTGGGAGTGTTCCTCCCTCTGCTATATTTTGGAAGAGTTTGAGAAGGATAGGCGTTAGCTCTTCTCTGAATGTTTCATAGAATTTGCCTGTGAAGCCATCTGGTCTTAGACTTTAGTTTTTTGGAAGATTTTAAATTACAGTTTCAATTACATTACTTATGTTAGGTCTGTTTATATTTTCTCATTTTAGCTGGTTCAGTCTTGGAAAATTGTAACTTTCCAAGAATTTGTCCATTTCTTTGAGGTTGTCCATTTTATTCACATACTGTTGTTTGTAGTAATCTCTTATAATCCTTGTATTTCTACGGTGTCAGATGTAATTTCTCCTTTTTCATTTCTATTTTTATTGATTTGCATCCTCTCCTTTTTTTTCCTAATGAGTCTGACTAACGGTTTATCAATTTTGCTTATCTTCTCAAAAAAACCACCTTTTAATTTTATTGATCTTTGGTATTGTTTTCTTTGCTTCTATTTCACTTATTTCTGCTCTGATCTTTATGGTATCTTTCCTTCTACTGACTTTGTGTTTTCTTTGTTCTTATTTCTCTCTGCTTTGAGTGTAAGGTTAGATTTTTTTTCTTTGAGATTCTTCTTGTTTCTTGAGGTGAGATTGAATTGCTATAAACTTCCCTCTTAGAACTGCTTTTGTTGCATCCCATAGGTTTTGGGTTGTCGTGTTTTAACTGTCACTTGTTTCTATGTATGTTTTTATTTCCTCTTTGACTTCTTCAGTGATCTCTTGGTTATTTAATAGCGTATTGTTTAGCCTCCATGTATTTGTGTTTTTTACAGTTTTTTTCCTGTAATTGATTTCTAATCTCATAGCATTGTTGTCAGAAAAGATGCTTGATACGATTTCAATTTTCTTAAATTTTCCAAGGCTTGATTTGTGACCCAGGATATGATCTATCCTGGAGAATATTCCATGAGCACTTGAGAAGAAAGTGTATTCTGCCACTTTCGAGTGGAATGTCCAAGAAATATCAATTATATCTATCTGGTCTGTTTTGCCATTTAAAGCTTATGTTTCCTTATTTATTTTCTGTTTGGGTGATCCATCCATTGGTGTAAGTGGGGTGTTAAAGTCCCCTACTATTATTGTGTTACTGTTGATTTCCCCTTTTATGGTTGTTAGCATTTGCCATATATATTGAAGTGCTCCTATGTTGGGTGCATAAATATTTATAATTGTTGCATCTTCTTCTTGGATTGTTCCCTTTATCACTGTAGTGTCCTTCCTTATCTCTTGTAGAAGTCTTTATTTTAAAGTCTATTTTATCTGATATGAGTATTGCTACTGCAGCTTTCTTTTGATATCCATTTACATGGAATATCTTTTTCCATCCCTTCACTTTCAATATGTATGTGTCCCTTGGTCTGAAGTGGGTCTCTTGTAGACAGTATATATATGGGTCTTGTTTTTGTTTCCATTTATCCCATCTGTGTCTTTAGTTTGGAGCATTTAATCCATTTACATTCAAGGTTATTATCAATATGTATGTTCCTTTTACCATTTTCTTAATTCTTTTGGGTTTGTTTTTGTGGGTCCTTTCTTCTCTTCTGTTGCCTGGCTAGAGAAGTTCCTTTAGCATTTGTTGTAAAGTTGGCTTGATGGTGCTGAATTCTCTTAGCTTTTGCTTGTCTGTAAAAATTTTGATTTCTCCATCAAATTAGAATGAGAGTAATCTTGGGTAGAGTAATCTTGGATGTACTTTTTTCCCTTTTATCACTTTAAGTACAGCCTGCTATTCCCTTCTGGCCTGCAGAGTTTCTGCTGAAAAATCAGCTGATAACCTTATGGGGATTCCCTTGTATGTTATTTGTTGCTTTTCCCTTGCTGCTTTTAATATTTTTTCTTTGAATTTAATTTTTGTTAGTTTGATTAATATGTGCCTTGGTTGTTTCTCCTAGGGTTTATCCTCTTTGGTACTCTCTGTGCTTCCTGGACTTGGGTGACTATTTCCTTTTCCGTGTTAGGGAAGTTTTCCACTGTAATCTCTTCAAATATTTTCTCAGACCCTTTCTTTTTCTCTTCTTCTTCTTTGACCCCTATAATTCAAATGTTGGTACATTTAATATTGTCCCAGAGGTCTCTGAGATTGTCTTCAATTCTCTTCATTCTTTTTTCTTTATTCTGCTCCTCGGCAGTTATCTTCACAATTCTGTCTTCCAGCTCACTTATTCGTTCTTCTGCTTCAGTTATTCTGTTATTGATTCCTTCTAGTGTATCTTTCATTTCAGTTATTGTCTTGTTCATCTCTCTTTTTTGTTCTTCATTTCTTCTGGATCTTTGTTAAAGTTTTCTTGTATTTTCTCAATCTGTGCTTCCATTGTATTTCTGAGATTCTGGATCATCTTTATTGTCATTACTCTGAATTCTTTTTCAGGTAGGTTGCCTAGTTCCTCTTCATTTATTTGGTCTTGTATGCTTTTACCTTCCTCCTTCATCTATGGCATATTTTTTCATTGTCCTACTTTTTTTTTTTTTTTTTTTGATGGGTGGGATTGTGTTCCTGTGTTACTTCTTGTTTGGCCTGAGGTTTTCAGCACTGAAGTTTGTAGGCTGTTGGGTAGAGCCTGGTCTTGGTGCTGAGACGAGGACCTCTGGGTGACCTCACTCCAATGAATATTCCTTAGAGTCTGAGGTTCTCTATTAATCCATTGGTTTGGACTCAGATCGCCTACCACAGGAGCTTAGGCCCAACCCCTGGCTCATGAACCATGATCCTGGTCACTCGGGGGTTCCTCCCATCTCCTTAGGTGTTGAGGTCCCCCACCAGCATCTGGCAGGTGACCTAGTTGCGGGGAGATGTGAACTCCATGTCCTCCCACCTGCAAGGAAGTTAACAGTATCCCGTATACATTTTAGAAGTAACTTATCTTTCTGCAATAATAACCTGCTAAGATTTCAATCTTAGTGGTGGGATTATACTAGAACTATACATGTATTTTAGATCTGTCATTCTTTTCCATGAAATGGTATATCCCCACCATTTATTTAGTTCTTCTTTAATTTCTTCTAGCAATAGATTATAGTTTTCTGTGTACATGTCTTAAACACATTTTATTAAACTTAACTGTAAGTATTTTGTATTTTTTGATATTTGTAAGTGGCATTACATTTAATTTTTATTATGCTTCTTGCTAGTGTATGGAAATACAACTGATTTTTCTATGTGACCTTGTATCTTGGGATCTTATTAAATTCACTTCTTTGTTCTAGTAGCTTCTTCACTGATTCTTCTGCAAAAAAGACAGAAGACTTCGGTTTCTCATCTGGCATGTATGAAGCTTGGAAGTTGTCACTCTATCCTAACTAGTACTAAAACATTGAATAAACTAAAAATCAAGTCTTCTTAGATCCATCAGAGAATTGAGATTACAGGGCAAATTGCTGCCTCCCAAATTGGAGAGACAGTTAGGCAAATGCAGAGAATCACAATTTATCGGAGCAGAATGCCATAAGCAGGACCCCCCACAGGAACTATTACTGAGGCAGGAAAACCTAAACTGTAATTGATCACTTTCTGGAGGCTTAGTGTGGACAAGTCTGAGAGTTAAAAATTCTGGGGAGGGGGGATGCAAGTCTTATGGGAACCCCACACTTTTGTGAGTTTTATATCCAGGAGCTCTACCAGGTTCTCACGATCCAGATTGGAGAATAATCCCTCATACTTCTGGTTAGAGGAGCGGAAAGTAACCTTTTTGAAATACACCAGAGGGTTGTATTCTTCATAACAAGGCCTTCCTTAAAGAGAAACTATTTTATCAGAACCTAACTTATGGGGTTTTCATCAGGACCTAACTGACCTGAGGGAAGGGAAAATCCCAACTCCAGCCCCCTCTAATTGTACTGTCCCCCCCCCCCCACAAGAGGGAAAGGGGAAAAATAATAAGCACTGATGAAGGTCATAGCCCAGGGGCACAGATTCACTGAAGGATGGAAACCTAATCATAGGACCATAGAATGCTTCCCCACCCCCCACCCCCATATCTTACTGCCACATTATTGTTACTTTTATCCCACAATTCATGTCTGGCCCTTTTCAACAAAAAAAATTACAAGGCTTACTAAGAGCAAAAAAATACAGTTTGAAGAGACAGAGCAAACATATGAACCAAATTCAGATATGGCACACCTGTTAGAATTATCAACTTTAAATTTAAAACAACTATGATTAATAGTCTAAGGGCTCTAAAGGAAAAAGTAGAAAACATGCAAGAACAAATGAATAATGTAAACAGAGAGATGGAAATTCTAAGAAAGAGTAAAAAGAAGGCTAAAAATTTTTCTTTAATTGTAACTGAAATGAAGGAGACATGGGCTCAGTAGCTTAGACATGGCTACTGTACAATTCTCAGTCACCATTGAGAATTTTGCCCAAATTAATATTAGACACCAAACAAAAGATCTAGGAAGCTTACAGAGTATCAAGCAGGATTAATGTTCCCAAAATTCCATGAAGGCATATCATGTTCAAAGTACAGAAAATCAAAGATAGTAAAAAAAATCTTGAAAGAAGCTGGGGTGGGGAGGGGGTGGGTATCTTACGTATAGAGGAGCAAAGATTAAAAATCACATTTGACTTCACTTGAAACTATGCAAACAAAAAGATTGCGAAGTGAAATATTTGAGGTGTTGAGAGAAAAATTACCAACTTCTAATTCTGTATCTGAGAAATTAACCTTCAGAAGTGAATGAGAAATAAAGAATTTAAATGTTAAAAGAGGTTCAGAAGGAAACTTATATAGTTAGAATCTTGGATCTACATAAAGAAAAAAAGCATTAGGGAAGTAATAAGTGAAGGTAATATAAAACGTTTTATTTTTTTTACTCTTAATTGATCTAACAGATAATAGTTTTAAAATAATAATAGCAACAATGTATTCAATGATTATAGTTTATGTATAAGTGAAATGAATGACAGCAGTGATACATGAGACAGGAGGAAGGAATTAGGAATACTTTGTTATTAGAAGGTACTTGCGCTACCTATGAATTTGAAGAGCCTGTCAGGTCACACCTGCTGCCTGACCCTCTTATGTCTGCTCCTCTATCTATTCTCAGTGAATACATAGATACATGTACTAGTAAAATTTCCCTCCTTTGTATCTTTTTATTTTTAGCTTTCCAGACTTAAAAGAGAAACTTTATGCTCTTAAACTTTATGCATTTAAAGAGGGAAGAAACAGTTTAGTTCTCAACTGAATTATACAGGAATTTCCTGATTTTACAACAAACTCAGATTTATAAGTTTATAAGGCATATCTTCATCCAAATTGAGGGTCTTGACTCTTCTCATTGTAGCAAGTAATGAGACTAAGCCTCATACCATGTGTACTGCCCCTAACCTCTGAGAAACCTATCTTTGCACTATTTTCCTTTCCTAACTCTGTTCAAACACCTAGAATTCATTTATACAGATTAATGTTCTTCTTGGCCCTTCTTCCAGGGATAGTCACTTGGGAAGACTGCCTTTTTTGTATTCCCTTATTTCCCAAAAGTATTAAAGCAATTTAAGCTGTAGGAGCAAAACTAAAATGAGAGCTTCTGAAAACAAGCCACCAATGCCCTAGTTTAACTATATTTATATCCTTCCTCAGTGTCTCATTCTAAATTTTGTCACTCCTGGTTAGAGTAATTCAATAATTGCCCAACATCAAAAATTAATAAATTATTCATGTAAAAACTTAATTTCTTCTAAATATACCATTTGCCTCTCACCATAGAAAATTCTTAAGAATGGAGATCAAGAAAGTACAGAGAGGATTGGGATTGGTGTACACTTCTATTCTTACAGCTTTAATTTTCTTATTTTTAATTAATCTAAAAATAGCAAGTACAGTACAAATAACTTTTGCCCCTGCACCATTTGAGAGTAAGTTGTCAGCATCATTCCCATCACTGCTGTCTAATTTAGTATGTATTTCTTACAAACTAGAGCTTTCTTTTATATAACCACAATAAACCATCAACATTAGGAAATTAACAAACCCCATTCAGGTTCTGGCAATTGTCTGAATAATGAAAGATGATCCAGACTCACATTATACTTTCCCTGCCCCAGCCCTGGTCCTAAAATTTATAGATCCCTGGATCCCTTTAGTGAAGAATGGCAGTTAGAAGCCAAGCATTGTTTTCTATGTTTGCTCATTGCTCTTGCTGTGTTGCTGTTCTCAGGTCCTCTCAGGAGACAAGTAAGATATATTCACACATCAAGACACATTTACATCTATATTTATTTCTGTACAGATGGCCCCCAACTTACAGTGGTTCAACTTACAATTTTTTAACTTTACAATGTTGCAAAAGTGATACACATTCAATGGAAACCATACTTTGAATTTTGATCTTCCCCCCAGGAGAGTGATACTCTCTCCTGATGTTGGGCAGCCGCAGTGAGCCACATGATCACAAGAGTAAACAACTGATACACTTACAACCATTCTGTACCCAGACAACCATTCTGTTCTTCACTTTCAGTACGATATTCAATAAATACATGAGATACTCAACATTTTGTTATACAATAGGCTTTGTGTTAGGTGATTTTTGCCCACTGTAGGATAATGTAAGTGTTCTGAGCATGTTGAAGGTAGGCTAGCCTAAGCTATGTTGTTTGGTAGGTTAGGTGTGTTAAATGCATTTTCAACTTACAGTATTTTCAACTTATAATTGATTTATTGGACATAACCCCATTGTGTCAAGAAACATGATGAATTCATATCAATACCTCCATTTTCAATCTAACACTTGAGTTTATTCTTGTTTTCTCCCTTTCCATATTTGAAACTCCCTTCTCTAATGATGAGAAATCTGGCTTCCATTACCCTTAACATATTTACTTATTTGATCAATCTCCCATGTGTAATCAAACTCTCATCACCACCACCCCTCCTCTCATGTTGATGCTTTCCTCACTCTGCTTAAGTTCTAACAACTTGTTCCATGCTTTTTTCTGCCTTCTTTCACCCTGTTTGTCCTTTAACACCCCATCCTAGAATACTTTTTCTTATGGGTGCCCTACTCACCCTACTTGTTGCTAAAATTTTGAAGATGGTTTCCCAAGAGATTCCTGTGCTTTGGATCCTTCAAACAAGTTCCCTGGGCTTTCCAATGATCCTCAAAGCTCATTGGTTTGACATGAAAAAAATAGGCAAGCAGTAGCAGCAATTAATTCAGCAAGAGTTGTGTCAGGTTTAAAGTGTGCTTCTTTATGGGAGGGGGAAATATGCTACAGTAAATCATTCTCTTTTTCTGCTGTTAAATAAAACCAAGGACTTTGAACTCTCTTGTTCTCAGGAACAAATGTTGCTAATAGTTCCTTTTGTGACTTCCTACACAGCTGTCCTGATGCACTGTTAAATCCAAGAGGAAAGAGCCAGGCAAGATGATTGGGAAATGTGGCAAGGGCAGACCCCCTGCATAGGCCACAACACACCAAGGAGAGGTGAAGGGGTGTTTGAAAGAGAAAGGTTATTATGTTTCTGGTAACATCAGCAGGAGTTCATGGTTTTTTGTTCACAATGGAATTCTATATATTAAAAAGGTTCTGAGCACAATTTCACCTCCAATTGTTTCTATCAGTTTGAATTTGCAGTCTCTCCCACTTCTAAGGACATAAAGTCAGTGTTAGCTTTTGGAGAAAAGCTTCTGTAGATTACTGAAGCAGATGAAGGGTAGTTTCTTGATAAAACCTATGATGTTAGTGAGAGCAGTGTCTTCGTGCTTGTTCAGTGAAACAGCTTCATCGCATTTAGCTTTAGGTACTGCCATGATGATGTTTACATTATAAATTTCATTTACCAGCATGTCATCATAATATTTAGAGACAACCTCTGGAAAAATCTCTTATAGTACTTCGAGTGAGGTGTGGTTGATCTGGAAGATATTGTTTAGAGCAGGGAGAGCACATGTTTCTCATGGTAGATTTCTGGAGACACTGCTTGGAGAAATTCTAATAATTCTTCTTTAGCCTTATATCCTTCTGTGGCATACAATTCATGTGTGTGTGTACGTGTGTGTGTGTGTTTAGCTTGCCAGAGAGTTTTACAAACTCCTCACCTTAGGTCTTTCCAGAATTGATAAATTCTGCCTCTTTCTTGAGGGTCTGCCATTAGGGAAGGAGGTCGAAATCAAACAACCTCTTCTAATTGGAAAAGAAAAAAATTAATTTTTTTACTGTTATTTTCCCTCAAGAGTAAAATGCTGGAATCAAAATTCATACAAAACTTAAGGCATTTCCCCTCTTTTTCCAACCTTCCCTCTCAACCTCTCCAGAGAAACTTGATTTTCATGTTATATTTCTATCCTTGTGCAAGTATCAACCAAGCCACAAGGTAAGAACACCAAATGGAATTGTTCAAATTGTTCACATTGCTCCTTTTCATCTTTTTCTTGTGCTCCATTATGCCACTGCCCCAGATGAGAAGGTCGATGTGATAGATAAAATGTAAAACCAAAGTGGTCTACTGATGTGAAGTTGCCAGTAAGAGCACAGTGGCCTTGCGTAAGTCTCTAAGGCAACTCTTCATGTCCTTGTATGCTGTGGGATACAACAAGCCATGGATAGGGGATGTGAGATCCCTTCACAAAGGAAACTCTCTCTGGGTCCCTGCCACTGTCCTCACTTTGAACCTGGGGGACAAGAAGCTGGGGGAGGATAGAACACATAGTTGCTGGACATCAGGCTTCCCTGTTATTCAAGAGAGAAAAGGCAACATAATTTAAAACTCTCCCCCTTGATTTGGTGTCACCATTTTACGGGCATCTGCATTTGTTGTATTGTAAGAGATGTCCTAGAAGCTGTTGCCAACGTAGTTCCCCTTGACCTATACTAATGGACCAGACTACTAAACTTTCTTTGTTCTTACCATTTCTCTCAATTTCCTGGCTCATTCTTCACTGTCAGGAAGTTAGATAACACATCTTGTTATTAGTCTACTCTTCTTTAACAGACACATTCTCTTCTAATTTGTTTTGGGGAAAAAATGCAAATGAAACTAGTTTTTAGACATGAATATAAAATGAACTTGGAAAGCATACATTTTTAGCTAATAAACTTTAGCACGTGAAATTACATATGCTCATAAGCTTTTAACATCTATCTTCATGTTAAGCTGCATTTAAGAAAAGGTTATTTGAGGACTGATCTCCAGATATTATACTGGATTTTTATTATTAGAATTTTATAAACTTGACTTTAAAACAGAGTTACTCTCAATCAAAACACACACTATTATACTCTTTTGTTCATAGTTCAATTGCAAACATCCTGTAGACTAATAGGATGTTTACAAAATCATTGAAAGGGCTAGAGGAGCAGGCTGTAGGCTGAGCTTCCAGGAAAAACTCAGCCCCTGGAACTACTCTGCTTATGTCACAAGTAGGAAAGGAAGCTGCTACTACTACTGCAGATTGCAAAGCACCCTGTTTCCAGCACAACCCAGGCCGGTTGAACAGATGCTCCACATGCAGTGGGTTTTGCTCCACACCAGGTTTCATACCACAGATGAATGAAATCTGTTACATCCTGAACTCTAGCTGCAAGAGAGGCTGGGAACTGTAGTTTTAATTTTCCAGCATCAACATCACAGGAGGTAAGAGTAGGAAGGATTTGGAACATGTGTTGAGAAGCCAATTCAAAGACTGCCTCCTTACATCTAATAATCTTATCACACAAATTTATTTAAGCAAATAAAAATTTATCACAAAAGAACTAAAAAGAAAATCCGAACAATGTGCCAATGGTTTATGTCTGATAAAATCTTTATTTTGTGATATTTTTATGTGTGTCTGTGTGAGTGTGTATATACATGTGTGTGTATGTATATGTATATCTGTGTGTATATATGTAATGTGACAGATAAAAGGTAAAATCAAAGTGGCGGGGAGGACTTTTAAGGTGGCAGAGGAGTAAGACATGGAGATCACCTTCCTCCCCACAAATACATCAAAAATACATTTACATGTGGAACAACTTCTACAGAACACCTGCTGAATGCTGACAGAAGACCTCAGACTTCCCAAAAGGCAAGAAAATCCCTATGTACCTGGGTAGGGCAAAAGAATAAAGGAAAAAAGAGACAAAAAGAATAGGGATGGAACCTGCACCTCTGGGAGGGAGCTGTGAAGGAGGAAATGTTTCCACACACTAGGAAGGCCCTTCACTGGCGGAGACGGGGTTGTGTGTGGGGGGGAAGCTTTGGAGCCATGGAGGAGAGCACAGCAACAGGGGTGCAGAGAGCAAAGTAGAGAGACTCCCGCACAGAGGATCAGTGCCGACCAACACTCACAAGCCTGAGAGGCTTGTCTGCTCACCTGCCCGGGCGAGTGGGGACTGGGAGCTGAGGCTCCAGCTTCGGAGGTGAGATCCCAGGGAGAGGACTGGGGTTGGCTGCATGAACACAGCCTGTAGGGAGCTAGTGTGCCACAGCTAGCTGGGAGGGAGTCCAGGAAAAACTTTGGACCTGCCTAAGAAGCAAGAACACATTGTTTTGGGGTGCACGAGGAGAGGAGATTCAGAGCACAGACTAAATGAGATTCAGAGACAGGCACGAAATGTGGCTATCAGCTCTGACACCAGAGACAGGCATGAAACGCTAAGGCTGCTGCAGCAGCCACCAACAAGCCTGTGTGCAAGCACAGGTCACTATCCATGTCTCCCCTCCCAGGAGCCTGTGCAGCCCGCCACTGCCAGGGGCCGTGATCCAGGGACAACTTCCCTGGGAGAGCACACGGCACGCCTCAGGCTCGTGCAATGTCACGCTGGCGTCTGCCACCTCAGGCTCACCCTGCATTCCATACTCCTCCTACCCCCATGGCCTGAGTGAGCCAGAGCCCCCTAATCAGCCATTCCTTTAACCCCATCATGTATGGGTGAAGAACAGACACCAGAGGGCGACCTACATGCAGAGGCAGGGCCAAATCCAACACGGAACCCCAGGAGCTGTGCGAACAAAGAAGAGAAAGGGAAATTTCTCTGCGAGCCTCAGAAGCAGTGGATTAAATCTCCACAATCAACTTGATGTACCTTGCATCTGTGGAATACCTGAATAGATGACAAATCATCCCAAAATTGAGGCAGCAGACTTTGGGGGCAACTGTAGACTCGGGGTTTTCTGTATGTGGCTGACTAGTTTCTGATTTATATGTTTACCTTAGTTTAGTTTCTGGTGCTTGTTATCATTAGTGGATTTGTTGATTGGTTTGGTTGCTCTCTTCTTTTTTTTTAAATTACATTTTTTAGTTTTTATTTTAATAATATTTTAAAAATTTTTTATTTTAATAACTTTATTTATTTTATTTTATTTTTTCTTTCTTTCTTTTTTCTTCTCCCTTTTCTTCTGAGCTGTGTGGCTGACAGGGTTTTGGTGCTCTGGCTGGGTGTCAGGCATGAGCCTCAGAGGTGGGAGAGCCGAGTTCAGGACATTGGACCGGCAGAGACCTCCAGGCCCCATGTAATATCAATTGGCAAGAGCTCTCCCAGAGATCTCCATCTCAATGCTAAGACCCAGGTCCACTCAACGACCAGCAAGCTCCAGTGCTGGACACCCCATGCCAAACAACTAACAAGACAGGAACATACCCCACCCATTAGCAGAGAGGCTGCCTAAAATCATAATAAGTTCAGAGACACACCAAAACACAGGACCAGATTTGGTCCTGCCCACCAAAAAGACAAGATCCAGCCTCATCCACCAGAACACAGGCACAAGTCCCCTCCACCAGGAAGCCTACACAACCCACTAAACCAAACTTACCTGCTGGGGGCAGGCACCAAAAACAACGGAAACTACGAACCTGCAGCCTGCAAAAAGGAGACCCCAAACACAGTAAGTTAAGCAAAATGAGAAGACAGAGACACATGCAGCAGATGAAGGAGCAAGGTAAAAACCCACCAGACCAAATAAATGAGGAGGAAATAGACAGTCTACCTGAAAAAGAATTCACAGTAATGATAGTAAATGATAGTAAAGATGATCCAAAATTTCTAGTGCTCCAGCACTAGAGCTATAGGTTGTTGTGTGTGGTCAGGTCTTCATAAGAAAATGGTGTACTCCAAGAGGGCCCACGCCAATGAGCACTCACCAGAACTGCCACCGCCAATGTCCCTGTCCCTGCAGCAAGCCATAGTGATCCACCACCTCTGCAGAAGACCCTCCAACACTAGCAGGTAAGTCTGTTCCAGTCTCTTAGGGGGTCACTGCTTTTTTCCCTGGGTCCTGGTGCACATGACACCCTGTGTGTGCCCTCCAAGAGTGGAGTTTCTGTTTCCCCCAGTCCTGTGGAATTCCTGCAGTCAAACCCTGCTGGTCTTCAATGCCAGATTCTCTGGGGGCTCCTCCTCCCATTACCAGGCCCTCAGGCTGGGGAGCCTGTCACGGGGCTCAGAACTTTCACTCCTGTGAGAGAACTTCTGTGGTATAATAGTTTTCCAGTTTGTGGGTTGCCCGCCTGGCATGTATGGGATTTCATTTTATCATGATTCCACCCCTCCTACTGGCTTGTTGTGGCATCTTCTTTGTCTTTGACTGTAGGGTATCTTTTTTGGTAGTTTCCAGTATTTTTTTGTTGGTCATTGTTCAGCAGTTAGTTGTGATTTTGGTTTTTCCATAAGAAGGGGGTGAGGTTACGTCCTCCTACTCCGCTGTCTTGTCTCCTCTCCTACATTTGTCTGTGTTTTTATGAGTATGCTTCTCACTCTTTGTTTTAAGTATCAGTGCTTGGGAGGTTTGGGTTGATTTTTCAAATTTAAACTGAATTATCTTGGTACCATAGCACAATCAGAGTGTCTTCTTTTCATATTTATAGGTAAAAAGATTCCTTTTAAATTCATCTCTGTGACTTTACCTTCCTCCACACTTGAAAAGATTTATTTTTTAAATTATATTCTAGATACTACATATTTCGGATCTGAACGTCAAAAGTTAGTCAAATATTAACATAGAGGAATCCCCATGGATTTTCTCAATCCTGTTGTTTTTCTTTAATATCAATACTTAAGGGTGAAAGTCACCTAAAGACTATTCCATCCCACCTGTCAACTGCACACTTACTAGCTAGTATGGTAGTGGGAATAGGGGTGGGCTACACAGATAAAAAGCCACACCAGCAGTGAAGTTGGAAGGTTTTACAAGGTGGATGCATGTCTGTGTGACAGATAGGAGAGCCAGAAAAAAGACTCGGGACATAGCAGCACCTGTAATTAGTGAGACTTTGGATATAACCCACTTGTCAATGCCAATAAGAATTATTCTGTGTACTTCAACACTGCATAGCAGTTGGCAATGTTGTATAGCAGCTGGGCTCCCAGTACAAATTTTTGCCATCTAAGGTTAGGAAGAGAAAGGAAGGAGAGAGGGAGGGAGGGAGGGATGAAGGAGAAAACGTAGGTAATAGAAAAACACAATGAGGTGAACAGAGAGAACAGACCAGGCAGGAAGAAGAGAAAGGAGAATTTGCAAATCTGTGAATGTTGGGCTTCAAGATTCAGATAATAATTATATACATGTAATGTCACACAAGAAAAGAAAGAGAATTCAATAGCTGCAATAGTGTGACCCTGAGAGGGCTCCAATTTCTTGCACTCAATTTCCTGTCCTTCTCCTGCTGGAGCCCTAGAGCCAGGGACATCTTTCTGGTTATCTGCTGTAAGCTCACAGGGCTCTTCCTACTTTCTTGGTTCCTAGTTATTCCAGAGATGTACAGGATTGCTGGTAGTTTGCAAATGGAGCCACAGGGGACCTTAACAAACCATCCTTGCAAAACAGGCTAAACAAACATTCTGTAATTTGCTCTTTTAATTTGACCAATTGATAGGAAACACTTCTATCTTCATCATTTGCATTACTGTGTTCCCAGCAAAACAGTCAATATTTAAGATGTCTTGGCTTGACATTCCTGTGTCTTTTTGTTTAGGAATGTTATTTGTGTTACAACCAATAATGTATACAGTAGACCTATTATGAAGTCTTGGACACCAGCCTCATCTGGGCTCCTAATACTCTGGCAATCTTTTTATAGTTCCCTATTCAGCTGCTACTTCCAATTCTCTGGCAATACTCCAAGCCTCACCACCTTCTCAAGCCCCAACCTCCGTCTCCCAGCATCAACCCTGTAGTGCATCTCTGGCCAAATTCTTGTGCTTTTCTCTTGTGTTATAGAGGAAACTCAGGTTCTTAGGTATGAATGGTGCTGATTTTCTGCCTCACTGCTTACAAACTTCACACTGCTGCCTACTTTTCCTTATCTCCTGCTTTCAGTTCTCCTATGGGCCTTGCTGTGTGACAACAAAGATCTTCATCCATTCCATCTCATTTTAGGCATAGAATACCTGATTATCTGTGTCTAGTGTTTACAACCTGTTGGTTAATCAACTTCAGGGATACTTTTCCTGAGATTATTATTTTTTAAATTTCTAAATTACTAACACATTTGATGAATAAAAAAGGAACTTAAGTATGGAATAGAAACTTCTGTACAATCTCCTGTAAGTTGAGAGATGTAATTGTGACCAAGTTCAACCAAGAATTTACAGTCAGATGCTCTGTCTTTTGCAGAACAGATGTTAACTTAGTTGAAGTATAATACTACTAGGTCTTACATTTTTGTAAATCTTTATACTTACATGCTTGATCCTTTGTCCACTTTCTTTTCTTGTTTGGGTGTATTGTGTGTTTCCTTTCCAGTATCTCTTCTCTCTTTCTCCCCTTTCATCTTTACTCACATGTTCTCTATATTTATTCAGTCATTAATTCAACATATACTATTCAATACAATATAACAAATACATACAACACAGCAACTACTGTGTAGTAGGCATGTACCATTCTAGATGTAATATTCAATTATGTGAATTTCTCTGTAAGAAAATACTTTTTATAAAGAAATCTTTCAATCAACAAATATTGAGAAAACCTATGTGGTGGCAGGAAATTTTCTTGGTTCTGGGATCTTCCTCTTTCCCTCTTTTCATGTATATATATGAAAAAAGGGCCTATCTATCTATTTATATGTCTCAGGCATAATTTCATCTCACCAATACTCATGGATATTTATGAGGTCATTTTATTACTTATTCTCTGCAGGTTGCAATGTAAGCATTTGAAATCATACAAACTTGAAATAAATTAAATGAATTTTAGTCTCCCAACATTAAGGCTTTCCTGGAATACAAGATGCCTATATATTTTCTTATCTCATGGTTTTGTCTCAGCCTTTTTCTCCTTTTCTCTAAAAATTCTGTCCAAGGGTTTGCTTGTTTTTCTTTAAATCATGTTCAATACTGGACTTATTCTTCTCAGTATTCATTACTTAGACTTAAACCTGTATCCAGCGTAACAGTCATTAGTGATGTTCAACAAATATGTCTGGCTCTCTGCTCTCAGAGCACATGTGTGGATGCACCTCTTGGCTACCTTGGTGGGTTCATGTGACTGATCTGGCAAATAAGCTATGAGCGGAAGTGATGAGTGTTGCTTTCAGAACAGAGTATTTAATTGCCCGCGCAAGGTCCTCTGAAACTCTCTCCCTTTGTCATAGCAACTGTAATATTTGAGATGATGGCTGCTCTGAAAACATTAGTCCTGGAATGAGGAGACAGGAGCAGAGCTCCCGGCAAATCTGCATTTGAAACACGAGAGAAAAATAATCCACCCAAGTTTGGAGACTGTTTGTTACCACAGCACAAACTAGTTTATCCTAACTGATACAACAAGAATCCACCATTCTAGCATATAGTTATGGATTTGGAAATGAAATTCTGGCATGTGTACAAGCAAATAAACACAGGCTATGTTGTCTCTATTATAAGCAGAGTTACTAATCAAAATAAATGGGAAAAACCCTTGGGTTTTATATCTTGAGTTTCCGACCTAGAACTTCAAGGTCACCTTCACCAGACACTGCAGTTTTGGAAGCTCCTGGAGTTCACTATGTGAGGGACAGTAGTGCCCTAGAAGGTGGCAGAGTTACTGGTGGACATGCAGCACCCAGTGCAGGCTACCTCATCTTGGGTACTTGGAGTGCCAAGTAGAGAACTGACAGTGATTATAGCTGACACTTCCTGAGCACAAAGTATGTGCCAGGCACTGCTCTAACTGCTTTTATATGCAATAAACTCTTTACCCCTCACATGATGACCTATAAAATAGGTTATAATATTACTATTCCCTCATGTGATTCATGATGCTCTGTTGCTGACCAAAGAAACAAATGAAAGAGGATGGAGGTGAAGGAGAGCCAAAGGCCACCTGGACACACTTGCTCTCCCCAGCCTAGCCCTCAGACTCCCCTTCACTCTCTGAGCATAGAGGAGGGAATGCGAGCTCTTACTCACCTCTACACTGGGGACCTGAAGATTTCTAAGACCAAATGAATGCTGGGGAAAAGCTCCTGGCATGGAGGGGATTACAAGGACTGGAGCACCAGGAGCAATGGAAAACAGGGAGCATAATGAAAACTGGAGGCTGTGAAGGACCCCTTCAAGGTCTGGAGAGGGAAGTTCCAGGCTTACATTCAGGGTGGGGCTGGTAGCTAGACTGAAGGGTGCCCATAGTATATTTTCACTACCCCTCTCTTGCTGGGTAGTTTGGAGTCCATTGACCAGGGCAAAGGACTGTTTGGAACTTTGGTTTTCTTTTTTTTTTTTTTTAATGTGTGTTTAGTTGCTTGTTAGTGGGAAAGGAAAGGACAGCACCCAGTTCTGAGAGATCCATGTATGTACCACCACCAACAGTAGCAGATGCCAAAAACAAGCCCAATGTAAGTGATGGAACTTTATGTGAATCCACCATAGGGACTGATTTTTCTGGCTCCCTGTTCCTTATCTCTGAAAGCCATGGTAGGCCACAGATAAAGTATATGGTGTGCAAGGTGATGGTTCACAGTTTGACTCCATCCAGGCAGACTCCCAGACTGAGTGAACAGACATTTTTATTCATCCATCATACTTTTAGGCCTGGCTCAAAGGGCTTCTTTATGAAGCTTTCTGAAGAACTTTCCATCTTTATAATTTCTAGGCAGAATTCCATTTTGTTCTCCCATTGTATTTATTTATGCTCAGTATTATTTTATCTCCATGCAAAATGACCAACAATAATCCTTTAGAAAGCTGAGAGGAAATGCATCACCTGGTTTGTCTATTGCTATTCAATTTCAATTAACTTTCTAAAAATAATTTTAGGGAAATATCTGAAATATCAGTCTCAAGTTTTGCAAGTGACAGCAGAGATTTATTGTAGTTATTTATCTCACACTGCCTGAATGGCCCTATAACTTCAGTGTAAAAGTGATTATGCAGTAAGTTTCTTTCCTGTGTTTATACATTCCTCTAATCTTGGGGGCTCTTTGTCCCTCCTTCATACCATTTCATCCCAACTACCCATTATTAATGGGTTCAAATATTGCCTTTCATTCAGCACCATGGGACACCCCTTTCTTCCCCAACACCCCATTCCCAGGCACAGATAGTGCCTGTTTTGTACATGCTGTCAAAGCATTTATTATCTATCTCTGATAATGCATTTCTCAAGAATAGCACCTTCACTCCCAGGGATACCCAGTGGTGGGCTAGGTGGTAGCCCTATGATCACATAGAATACCTTCCTTCAATGTCAGTTTGACTTGAAGACTTGGAAACTTTTTTAAATCTCTTAAACATTTTTGATGCACCTATACTCAAGTACATATTATTATAATTCCACTTTGTAAAAAGTTGGTTGAAAAGAAAATTTAACCCAGTTGCTTATATTGCATTTGAATGAGGGCATCGATGTAACGAGCTGGCTCATTTATTGGTTTCTTTGTTCCCTATGTTTATAAAGATGATGTTTACAAACTATTTATGTGTGTTCAATGAGGTGGTCAAAATGATAAATTTAATAACATAAAAAAGTGCACTAATTAATCATCTTGTAACCAAAACACAATATAGTAGGAAATGACTTGAAGATTTGCCCACACACTATAGTAGTGACTAATTGAACTGGGAAGTAGGAGCCATCTGTCCTGGGGACAGGCAATATATGAAAGCATTGTCTGTAGAAAATTAGGTCTGCTTTTTATTATCACCACATGTTCCAGCAATTCTAGGATGTTCCAGCAATTCTAGGTAATTTCAGTGCTAATATATATATATATATATATATATATATATATATATATATGCCTCCCAAAGGATGGACAGTACCCATGCACCCCTCCTGTGCCCATCCTGCTACAGAACACCACTGTTAAATGGATGAATGCTGACTTATCTAGAAGATGCTACTCAGAGTTTATGTACTCAAGCTTTCACTGTTATGTTTCTTCATGAGAAAAAATTCTAGACTGAACTCTGCCCACCACAGCAACAACCAGCTCTACCTACCACCAGTCCCTCCCATCAGGAAACTTGCACAAGCCTCTTAGATAGCTTCATCCACCAGAGAGCAAACAGCAGAAGCAAGAAGAACTACAATCCTGCAGCCTGTGGAACTAAAACCACATTCACAGAAAGATACATAAGATGAAAAGGCAGACGGCTATGTACCAGATGAAGGAACAAGATAAAACTTCAGAAAAACAACTAAATGAAGTGGAGATAGGCAACCTTCCAGAAAAAGAATTCAGAATAATGATAGTGAAGATGATCCAGGACCTTGGAAAAAGAATGGAGGCAAAGATTGAGAAGATGCAAGAAATGTTTAACAAAGACCTAGAAGAATTAAAGAACAAACAAACAGAGATGAACAATAAAATAACTGAAATGAAAAATTCACTAGAAAGAATTAATAGCAGAATAACTGAGGTAGAAGAATGGATAAGTGACCTGGAAGAGAGAATGGTGTAATTCACTGCTGTGGAAGAGAATAAAGAAAAAAGAATGAAAACAAATGAAAGACAGCCTAAGAGACCTCTGGGACAACATTAAACGCAACAACATTCAGATTACAGGGGTCCCAGAAGGAGAAGAGAAAGAGAAAGGAACCAAGAAAATATCTGAAAAGATTATAGTCGAAAACTTCCATAACATGGGAGAGGAAATAGCCACCCAAGTCCAAGAAGTGCAGAGAGTACCATACAGGATAAACGCAAGGAGAAACACGCTGAGACACATAGTAATCACACTGGCAAAAATTAAAGACAAAGAAAAATTATTGAAAGCAGCAAGGGAAATATGACAAATAATATACAAGGGAACTCCCATAAGGTTAACAGCTTATTTCTAAGCAGAAACTCTACAAGCCAGAAAGGAGTGGCATGACATACTTAAAGTGATGAAAGGGAAGAACCTACAACCAAGATTACTCTACCCGACAAGGATCTCATTCAGATTCGATGGAGAAATCAAAAGCTTTACAGACAAGCAAAAGCTAAGAGAATTCAGCACCACCAAACCAGCTCTACAACAAATGCTAAAGGAACTTCCCTAAGTGGGAAACACAAGAGAAGAAAAGGACCTACAAAAACAAACCCAAAACAATTAAGAAAATGGTCATAGGAACATACATATTGATAATTACCTTAAACATGAATGGATTAAATGCTCCAACCAAAAGACACAGGCTCACTGAAAGGATAAAAAGACAAGACCCATATATATGCTGTCTACAAGAGACCCACTTCAGACCTAAGGACACATACAGACTGCAAGTGACGGGATGGAAAAAGATATTCCATGCAAATGGAAATCAAAAGAAAGCTGGAGTAGCAATACTCATATCAGATAAAATAGACTTTAAAATAGAATGTTACAAGAGACAAGGAAGGATACTACATAATGATCAAGGGATCAGTCCAAGAAGAAGAGATAACATTATAAATATATATGCAACCAACATAGGAGCACCTCAATACATAAGGCAACTGCTAACAGCTATAAAACGGAAATCAACAGTAACACAATAATAGTAGGGGAATTTAACACCTCATTTACACCACTGGAGAGATCATCCAAACAGAAAATTAATAAGGAAACACAAGCTTTAAATGACACAATAGACCAGATAGATTTAATTGATATTTATAGGACATTCCATCCAAAATCAACAGATTACAATTTCTTCTCAAGTGCGCACGGAACATTCTCCAGGATAGATCACACCTTGGGTCACAAATCAAGCCTCAGTAAATTTAAGAAAATTGAAATCATATCAAGCATCTTTTCTGACCACAATGCTATGAGATTAGAAATCAATTACAGAGAAAAAAAAGGAAAAAACACAAACACATGGAGGCTAAACAATACGTTACTAAATAACCAAGAGATCACTGAAGAAATCAAAGAGGAAATCAAAAAATACCTAGAGACAAATGACAATGGAAACACGATGATTGAAAACCTATGAGATGCAGCAAAAGCAGTTCTAAGAGGGAAGTTTATAGCAATTCATTCCTACCTCAAGAAACAACAGACGTCTCAAATAAACAATCTAACCTTCCACCTAAAGGAACTAGAGGAAGAACAACAAACAAAACCCAAAGTTAGCAGAAGGAAAGAAATCATAAAGAGCAGAGCAGAAATAAATGAAATAGAAGCAAAGAAAACAATAGCAAAGATCAATAAAACTAAAAGTTGGTTCTTTGAGAAGATAAACAAAATTGATAAACCATTAGCCAGACTCATCAAGAAAAAGAGGGAGAGGACTCAAATCAATAAAATTAGAAATGAAAAAGGAGAAGTTACAACAGACACCGCAGAAATACAAAGCAACCTAAGAGACTACTACAAGCAACTCTATGCCAATAAAATGGACAACCTGGAAGAAATGGACACATTCTTAGAAAGGTATAACCTTTAAAGACTGAACCAGGAAGAAATAGAAAATATGAACAGACCAATCACAAGTAATGAAATTGAAGCTGTGATTAAAAATCATCCAAAAAACAGAAGTCCAGGACCAGATGGCTTCACAGGTGAATTCTAGCAAACATTTAGAGAAGAGCTAACACCCATCCTTCTCAAACTCTTCCAAAAAATTGCAGAGGAAGGAACACTCCCAAACTCATTCTATGAGGCCACCATCACCCTGATACCAAAACCAGACAAAGATACTACAAAAAAAGAAAATTACCAACCTACATCACTCATGAATATAGATACAAAAATCCTCAACAAAATACTAGCAAACAGAATCCAACAACAAAATAAAAGGATCATACACCATGATCATGTGGGATTTGCCCCAGGGATGAAAGGATTCTTCAGTATACGCAAATCAATTAATGTGATACACCATATTAACAACTGAAGAAGAAAAACCATATGATCATCTCAATAGATGCAGAAAAAGCTTTTGACAAAATTCAACACTCATTTATGATAAAAAAAACTCTCCAGAAAGTGGGCATAGAGGGAACCTACCTCAACATAATAAAGGCCATATATGACAAACCCACAGCAAACATCATTCTCAATGGTGAAAAACTGAAAGCATTTCCTCTAAGATCAGGAATAAAACAAGGATGTCCACTCTCACCACTATTATTCAACATAGTTTTGGACGTCCTAGCCATGGCAATCAGAGAAGAAAAAGAAATAAAAGGAATACAAATTGGAAAGGAAAATGTAAAACTATCACTGTTTGCAGATGACATGATACTATCCATAGAGAATCCTAAAGATTCCACCAGAAAACTCCTAGAGCTAATTAATGAATTTGGTAAAGTTGCAGGACACAAAATTAATGCACAGAAATCTCTTGCATTCCTATACACTAATGACGAATAATCTGAAAGAGAAATTAAGGAAACATTCCCATTTACCATTGCAACCCAAAGAATAAAATACCTAGGAATAAACCTACCTAGGGAGACAAAAGACCTGTATGCAGAAAACTATAACACACTGATGAAAGAAATGAAAGATGATACCAACAGATGGAGAGATATACCATTTTCTTGGGTTGAAAGAATCAATATTGTGAAAATGACTATACTACCCAAAGCAATCTACAGATTCATGCAATACCTATTAAATTACCAATGGCCTTTTTTTTTTTACAGAACTAGAACAAAAAATCTTAAAATTTTATGGAGGCATAAAAGACCCCGAATAGCCAAAGCAGTGTTGAGGGAAGAAAATGGAGCTGGAGGAATCAGACTCCCTGACTTCAGACAATACTACAAAGCTACAGTCATCAAGACAATATGGTACTGGTACAAAAACAGAAATATAGATCAATGGAACAGGATAGAAAGCCCAGAGATAAACCCACGCACCTATGGTCAAGTAATCTATGACAAAGGAGGCCAGGATATACAATGGAAAAAAAGACAGTCTCTTCAATAAGTGGTGCTGGGAAAACTGGACAACTACATGTAAAAGAATGAAATTAGAACACTCCCTAACACCATACACAAAAATAAACTCAAAATGGATTAGAGATCTAAATGTAAGACCAGACACTATAAAACTCTTATAGGAAAACATAGGAAGAACACTCTTTGACATAAACCACAGCAAGATCTTTTTTGACCCATCTCCTAGAGAAAGGGAAATAAAAACAAAAATAAACAAATGGAACCTAATGAAACTTAAAAGCATTTGCACAGCAAAGGAAACTATAAACAAGACAAAAAGACAACCTTTAGAATGGGAAAAATTATTTGCAAATGAATCAACGGACAAAGGATTAATCTCCAAAATGTATAAACAGCTCATGCAGCTCAATATCAAATAAACAAACAACCCAATCCAAAAATGGGCAGAAGACCTAAATAGTACCCAAGGCAATGTACAGATTCACTGTAATCCTTATCAAATTACCAATGGCATTTTTCACAGAACTAGAACAAAAAATTTTTAAATTTGTATAAAGACACAAAAGACCTCGAATAGCCAAAGCAATCTTGAGAAAGAAGAACGGAACTGGAGGAATCAGGCTTCCTGACTTCAGATTACACTACAAAGCTACAAAATCATCAAAACAGTGTGGTCCTGGCACAGAAACAGAAATATACATAAATGGTATAGGATAGAAAGTCCAGAGACAAACCCATACACTTATGGTCAATTAATTTATGACAAAGGAGGCAAGACTATACAATGGAGAAAGACGGTCTCTTCAATAAATGGTGCTGGGAAAACTGGACTGCTGTATTTAAAAAATAAAATTAGTACATTCTTTAACACCATACACAGAAATAAACTAAAAATGGATTAAATACCTAAATGTAACATCGGATACTATAAAAACTCTCAGAGGAAAACATAGGCTGACATAAATTGCAGCAATATCTTTTTCAATCTGTCTCCCAGAATAATGGAATTATTAAAAAAATAAACAAATGGAACTTAATTAAATTCAAAAGCTTTTGTACAGGAAAGGAAAACATTAAAAAAATGAAATGATAACCCACAGAATGGGAGAAAATATTTGCAAAAATGCGACATACAAGGGATTAATCTCCAAAATTTACAAACAGCTCATGTGGCTCAATATCAAACAAACAAACAACCCAATCAAAAAAAGTGAACAGAAGACCTAAAAAGACATTTCTCCAAAGAAGACATGCAGATGGCCAAGAGGCACATGAAAAAATGCTCAACATCACTAATTATTAGAGAAATGCAAATCAAAACTACAATGAGATATCACCTCACAGCAGTCAGAATGGCCATCATCCAAAAGTCTACAAACAATAAATGTTGAAGAGGTGTGGAGAAAAAGAAACCCTCCTACACTGCTGGTGGGAATGTAAATTGGTACAGCCACTGTGGAGAACAGTATGGAGGTTCCTTAAGAAACTAAAAATAGAGCTACCATATGATCCAGCAATCCCAATGATGGGCATATATCCAGATAAAAAAGTGGTTCAAAAGGATACATGCACCCCGATGGTCATTGCAACGCTGTTTACAGTAGCCAAGATACGGAAGCAACCTAAATGTCCATCGACAGATGAATGGTTAAAGAAGATGTGGTACATACATATTACTCAGCCATTAAAAATAATTAAGTAATACCATTTGCAGCAACATGGATGGACCTAGAGATTATCATACTAAGTGAAGTAAGTCAGACAGAGAAAGACAAATATCATGTAATATCGCTTATAGGCAGAATCTTTAAAAAATGATACAAACAAACTTATTTACAAAACAGAAACAGACTTAGAAAAGAAAATTATGGTTACTGGGGGGAAAGTTTAGGGAGAGGGACAGATTGGGAGTTTGGGATTGACATGTACATACTGCTATATTTAAAATAGATAACAACAAGGACCTACTGTATAGCACACGGAACTCTTCTCAATACACAGTAATAACCTAAATGGGAAAAGAATTTGAAAAATAATATGTATCTTTATACATATTATATATAAAATGTATATGTATAACTGAATCTCTCTGCTGTACACCTGAAACTAACACATTGTTAATCAACTATACTTCAATATAAAATAGAAATTTAAAAAAACACAGACAAATGTGAGGACCATGACTGATAAATTAAGCATCATTTTAATATTACGATAATTAAGTTTTTGTTTAGGTTCAAAATATGCATGAATGTGTATAAACTCTGATACTTCTAATATTTGATGAGTGAAAAACCACAGACAATTCTCCCTATGTGGGAATAAAACAAAGGAAGTCTTAATTTGACATTGTATCTATAACACATTCTGACACCTTAAATTGAAGCATAGCCTGAAAAGCTAGCCATATGGCTCCCAAGGTCCCCCCAACCCTAAGATTCTTTGACGTAAGAATCTTTACAGAAGGGGGAGGAAGAAGTGTTTGATCTGAGTATCTGGGAGAATATAGGTCTGAGATTTTCCTGAAAGACCTATCATCTGTTTGTGTTGGAGGATTGATTTAAAGCTATCAGAAGACTACAGAGGATTTCCTATTTTCAGTTATCTGTCTGGCATGATTATTCAGTAGCAACTGTGAGGATTTTAAAAAGCCTTATAGACCCTCCTATGATTTATCTATCCTATCTGTACATCCACCCATTTCTTATCAAAGGGAGACTCAACCTCACCAGAATCATTTAAGACTTTCTGTCAATTTTATCTCAATAAAACTGGGGGGAAAAGACTTTCCTTTTGCCCAGAATAGTTCACTTATTCATTATGCTTTTATGGCTAATGATAAATGTGGTTCTTCAGCTATATGAATGCTTTCTTTTTTGTTTTAAAGAGGATTCAATTGAAATAAGTACTAAAAGTAAAAACTACTGTCTTTTCTCTACACACTGAATACATCTAACACCAATCATATGGGTTTTTTTCCCCCAAAACTGACCAATTTTCTGACAGCTGCTGAACATCATACAATTCAATTCAGTTCTGACACTATCTACACTATCTATCTAACCTGAGGGATCTACCTAAGATCCCTCAGGTTAAAGGGCTCAGTCTCACAAGGCTGTCCCCCTACCTTACCTCAGACACCAACTGCAAGTTCCAGGTTATCACCTATGTTCTACCAACCTGCTATAAATTGGACAGTCCCACGACACCCCTCCCCTCTTAGGTTCAGTAATTGCTACAATGGCTTACAGAACTCAGGAAAGCACTTTACTTACTATTACAAGTTTACTACAAGGATATTATAAAGAATACAAATAGTCAGATCAATACATAGATAGGGTGAGGTGAAGAAGCGTCCACAGAGCAGAAGCTTCCATCCCCACAGAGTATGGGGTGCACTGCCTTCCTGGCACGTAGATGTGTTCACCAACCCAGAAGCTCTCCAAACCCCATACTTTAGGGATTTTTATGTAGGCTTCATCATGTAGGCATGATTGACAATTAATCTTCAATCCTCTCTTCTCCCCAGAGCATAGGGGAATGAGTTGGGGCTAAAAGTTCCAAGCTTCTAATCATGGCTTGATCTTTCTGGTGACCAAACCCCATCCTGAAACTATCCAGGAGCCCATCAAGTGTTGCCTCGTTAGAACAGAAGGCACTCTCATCACCTAGGAAATTCCAAGGGATTTAGTTGCTCTGCATCAGGAACTGGGGTCATAGACCTGAGAAGGCTCCCGGGTCCTTGAGAAAGACATTCCTGGGTCATAAAGCTAACAAATTGGGGCATATTTCAAAAGAGTTTATATACATTTCAAAGAGAGGAGAAAAATACCATGGCAACTTTTCTAAGAAAAAGGTGAGGGGGAATCCCTTTCCTTATTTTCAACAGGGAGAATTAAGCCTCTTAGTTTTAATTTGTATTTATCCTTACAAAATGAAGATATCTCTACCATCTAGACTATATTTTATCCTAGAAGGTAAGCATATCTGTTGCCTCAATTACTAGCGTCAATATCTCTAAATGTTACTTAATATTGGGGTTTTAACTATAAAACAAGATTGGGAAAAGTTCAAATGCATTATCATTTACTTTTATTAAAAACAAAAATGATTTGCCTTGATGAACATCAGCCTCTGTGTGTGTGTGTGTGTATGTGTGTGTGTAACTATGTAAACATTCATTAATGAACCTTTAATGTTCTCCGAGGATCAAGCCAGGATTTTCAAAGCAGCCAAAACAGTGTTGCAAAGAAACAGATTAAATTAGAGGAGGTATGTGAAAGTCACTCTCATTTTATCTTTCAACATGAGATTAATGACAGTACAAAAATGTTATCCTAATTGAGCCAAAAAAGTCTTTGATTAGTTATCTTAATGATAATTCCAGTTCACTTTTCATGTGTAATCAAACCACAGAGTGCTCAGAAAATATTAACTGGTTATGAGATTAATCATTCCTGTGGGTTCAATTCACTTGCTACTAACCCCTCTCCTTCCCCAAGATACTGAAGACTAAGAGATTCTGTTTCTTCCCTTTTCACCAAGCATCTGAGATGGAGCCCCAAGAGATCCATCTTAAGCACCACGAGCTGAAAACTGATGAAATAAAGATTTTTGCTGCCCTATAGTAAAGATTTTTTCTCTGTATCATTGTCTCTCAGATGTAAAATGGATTAGGTTGCACTAAGTTTGAGGGTTTCTTGTATATAAATGGCATGTACTCAAGCATTAGAAGAATTCCCAGAATTTCTGAGTTCTAAGTTCTAAGGATTTTATCCACATAGATCCATCCACTGATCTCATCAATAACCTGGTCAAAAGATTCTAATCCTCCCATAGAGATGCCTATCACTGAATGCCATATGTGCTAGGCATTGTTCCTGGGGTTTATAGGCATTATCTCATGTTGTCCTCACAGAAATCTTATAAGTAGATTTTCACAGATGAGAAGATTGAGGCTCAGGTGTTAAGCAATTTGCCCTAAGTCACATAGCTTATAAACCAAGGATGGAAATTAAACACAGATCAATCCAACTTCAAAGCACATGATTTATAAGGCATTTCTCTTCCATAAAAAGCAAAGACCAATTAAAATCAGTTTAAATACTAATTTAGGTTCTTAAGCCCAGGACCACCTTAAGGAAATTTCAAATCATTAAATATTAACATAAGCAAAGGATTAGCTCCTTAGGGCCAAATGAGAGCTGCAGATAATTAAAGGTGATTTATTGTCTGCAAGTTTTCCAGTTTTTCATTTGTGAGTTTAGAAGTTTCCTCCTTCAGGCAATATTGGTGGGCAGCTTATCAGGTGGGCAGCATCTTCTAATCACAACTACTCTGAGTCACAGTTCACAACCTACTTTGTAAATATTAAAGACTGGAGGGCTTCCCTGGTGGCGCAGTGGTTGAGAATCTGCTTGCCAATGCAGGGGACACGGGTTCGAGCCCTGGTCTGGGAAGATCTCACATGCCACGGAGCAACTAGGCCCGTGAGCCACAATTACTGAGCCTCTGCGTGTGGAGCCTGTGCTCCGCAACAAGAGAGGCTGCGGTAGTGAGAGGCCCGTGCACCGCGATGAAGAGTGGCCCCCGCTCGCCGCAACTGGAGAAAGCCCTCGCACAGAAACGAAGACCCAACACAGCCAAAAATAAATAAATTAATTAATTAATTAAAAAAAAAAAAAAGAATGGAGAGTGAGGGCATTTCACTTTTATGAACAAATGTCTCTTGGGTAATGAAATGTTGTCATTTTTTTTTAAAGTGAGAATAACAACCTGTGAGCTTATCTAATTTTCCACTACGTGAGCTTAAAAAGAAATGAAAAAGGAAGGTTTTTTTTTTTTCTCACTGTAAATGTGTTTGATTTAAGTTAGAATAGGTCTATGCCCAGTTAAATAACCCGAAACCAGACCCAGGCATTATGTCAGCAAATCCCATCTGGTTCTTCTCATGGGGGAGTAGACTGGCCCACTGCCACAGCAGCTGTGTGGACAAGAAGAACCCCAGTGCCAGCCTTTTGTTCCTTAGCAAAACTTTAGTAGAAAACATTCATTACCCTGTGGTAAGTTCACAACCAAATACAGACAGCACAACAGAGCAGCAGGGCTCTGCATAGAAACTGAATGTAGTCATGTTTTAAGAGACATTCAAAAGGACTGAAATGCAGAAACTAATATCTCCCATGTTAAAGTTCTTTTTTCAGTGGAAAATCTGACATGACAGAGATTTCAGAAATCAGAAATATTCTTCACAGAAAATATGTTCTTTATAATGTTTATTGATAAGACTGAAACAACAGAGATAAATAAATGTAAAACTAACAAGTTGATTTAAATGTCTCTTAATAATACGTATTGATTAACTAAATCTAGATGCTATCTTAATTAACTATGAATAGGATTCTTGTGCACTCAGGGAATACACTGAGACCAATGTTTCCCATCAGTATTTATTGACACTATGCCATGTAAATATGCTCTTAAAGTGTCCAATCAGAGTTGTCCGGTTTTGTCAGCCAGGTTTCATCTGGAAAGCCAATGTGGATAGATATAGTACAAAAAACAAGATGTTAAAACAGGAGATGTGTCATGGTTTTTATCAGCTTCTAAAAAAATTCATAATTCTAATAATTTTAAAAACCACATTATATAGTTTTTTTATGTAAATATAGAAAGTCAATTAAAACAAAGGACCAGTGAAGGCTCCAGGCTTACTGGACTGTTGGAATCATAAATTCAGAAGAGAAAAAGTATTATTTGTTCGGGAATATAATATTTACTCTTTAGTCTCAGACAATGCTGTTACTACACTGCACCATAAGTAGTGATGACTAATTAGAAAAACTGAAGAAAAAATACTGTGGCAAGTGAAAATAAGTGTATTTGAGAGTAATAATCAGGTCCAAACCAGGGAAGTACATAGAATCCCTGCATCAGGATGAAACGTGGGCAATTCCACATAAGTATTATTTGATTTGTATCCCCTTTAGCCCCTAAAAACAGTCACCTTAAGTTGGCTGCTTCATCTCTAATCAAGGAACAATATTACATCTTATCTGAGCCAATTTGCCTGCTGAGAATTTAGAAGCTCCTGCATGACTCATTCTGTATAAAATCATTTGATTTTTGCTCACTGTAGATAATTGGTTCTTGGCACCAGAACTTAAACTATTTACAGTCCAAGTCTGTTAAAATGACACTGAGATTTAGCTTAAACAAACAGAATCAAAGTCAAGGGTGTGTTTTCTTAATGCTTTGGTTGTACCTGCTATAATTATATTTTAAGATGCTTGCAAAGATCTGTGATAGAAATGGAAATGAGAAACTCCAAATTCTAATCTAATGATACATTTGATATGGTCTGCACAGAAAGAAGGGAGAAAACTCAGAGTCAGAGAGGAGTCTTTCTTCTTTGGGGAGGCATCAAAAAGGGTGAGACTTTTCCTGTGAGCTAGTGGTGCATGGTGTAATATGAGGGCACACAAATGCCAAAATCACACTTTAGACATTAAGATGTCAAAGACTCCCTAAACATGAAAAATGATTTGGGAGGCAACACACTAAACAGCTATGCTATAATAATGTAGCATATTTTATTGACCTCAGTAATCTAATAAAGAACTCTAGCAACTGGGAGAACAGGACCTTGGACAGTGCATTTATGGCACAGGAGGGTGGAAGTGACAATTTTTTCAACTGAGAAGTGAGTGTAAAAATAACTATTATATAATAACTAATACTTATTGAATGCTAATATATGCCAAGCATTGTTCTAAATTATGAAGACTAGATTAATTAATACATATAAAAATCTCATGCCCTGACCGGCATGTATAAATGCTCAATATACTATTATTATTAAATTATTAGTGCTATTATTAGAAGAAATCTTGGAAGTTCTTATTGCCTTGTGCATTTTGAAGTCAAATGTAATAATTATTGAGGTTTCAGGTTCAATAACAATGAATTATTTGAATTAATCCTTCCAAAAATAATTATGTGTAATTTCATATAGCAAACAATCATCAACATCTTAAAGTGCTTATAAACTTTGGAGAGTTTAAAAGACACAGGAGAATTCCCAGGCTAATTAATTTTGGGATGAAATCCTATAAGTGGGAAATAAGCAGAATATTGAAGCCCCAAAGCTGCACATGCCCTGAGTGCATTTGCTGATGCAAGAAATATGGGATCTGGCTCCTGGAATATGCAGGCAAGGGCAGAAGCCAAGGCCCAGAGATTACCAAAGATAAAGGGACTAGAATCCCTCTGAGTAAGGGAAAACCATATGTAAATCACACCCTATCCCCAGAGGGCAGCAGATAAGGCCATGTTGGGGCCGAGCAAAGTAGAAGACGAGGGAAAAGAAAAGAAATGAACAATTTTGAGTTGTGTGGCTTCAGATCTCTGTCCTCCTGGAGTTGTATAAAACAGGAATAAAAATGTATAATTAAAAGACAGCAATAAAAATAAGATAGATTATGAACATCAGCTATAAATAACATAAGGTGAGAGGAAGGTAAAAAATTAAAATATTCTAATGGACTTGCATTATCTCAGAGGAGAGTAAATGTCTGGATTAGAAATAGAATAGCAAAATAAATCCAAATATATTGGTCATTAATTATATGTAAACATAATGTTGAATTAAAACATTAATCTTGTCAGTATTTTAAAACAAAGCACAACATAATAAAATTTGACAATATTCTATCTATAAAAAAAAGACATACTAAAACAGATACATTCAGAAAGGTTAAATGTAAAAACATAGAAATTACACTAATGAAGAATCTGTGAAACTAAACTTGAAGCCAAAGAACATTCCTACTGATAAAGAGGTTCACTTCAGAAAGGTAAAAGTTTCCATTTACCATGAAGATATAATTGGTTTAAACTTATAAATGGAAAATAACATACCTTCAAAATAGACAAAGAAAAATTACCAGAACTAAAAACGAGAAGTAAATAAATCTACAACCAGAGTAGTAGATTGAAGTACACATCTTCTACTGCTTTTTAGCATAGACAGGAAACAGATTACTAATTTATAGAACATTTGAACTACATTATTAACACACTGGCCTAATAGACATATGTTAAACATTGCAGCATGCACAGCATGAGAGCCTAATGCTCTTTTTGGAATCCTGATTTTGATTTTTCTAACAGGCAAAAGTAGATTTTCATATAATAAACATATATAATTTGCATATAGCCACAGAACAAATAGAAAATAATAATATTTGCTCTTTTTTTTTCCATCTACCTCAAGCCCTGCTCAATTTCCCCATGGGTTGAGGAGATCAGTATCTCAAAGCACCATTAACTAATTAAGGTGTTGCCAGTATACACGGCTCAGTTGGAAAGCTGCAGCATAGAGGATTCTTGGGGGCTTTGAGTGTGGGAGAGTTCAGGGCTTTATGCTAGGAAGTGGCCATAAGGTTACCAAAAATTCATATCCTGTGTTCCATCTGGAAAACCCTAAAATGAGTTGCTGGGCTGTAATCCCTCTTTGTATCTCTCTTTTTGTGGTAACCAGACTCCAATATGGCCTCAGTGATGCTCCTCTCCTGATGTTTATTTACTCCCTTGTGTAAGTTCCTCCCACAAAAATAATGCTGACCTGTATAACCAAAGGATATTGCAATAACAATGAAGTGTGACCTCTGAGGCTGCTGCACCTTTCACTGTGCTCTCTTTGGAATTATTCATCTGGGAAAGCCAGCCAACATGTTGTGAGGACACTCCAGCAACCCCACAGCGATGTCCACATGGTAAATATTTGAGGCCTTCCACCAGCAGCCAGCACTAATTTTCATCCATGCATGGGAACCAGCTTGAGAGCACACACCCAATTTCAGTCCAATTTTCAGATGTCTACAGCCCCAGTTCATATCTTGACCACGAGTTGATGGTAAATCCTGAGCCAGAACAAACTAGCGAAGACACTCCCAAATTCCTGAACCAAAAAACCTGCAAGGAAATATTTTTGTCATTTTAAGCTTCTAAACCTTGATGTAATTTGCTACACATCAATAGATAATTAATGCCAGCTAAAACATGGCCTCTTCCCAGCTACCCAATCAAATTTCATGGTCTAATATTCCATGTGGATTCAAAATCACATCAGAAAGTCTGAAAGTTGTATTGGATTCTCTAAAATTTCCTTTGGGAAATTTGACATGAGCAGAAATGTCCCAGAATGGTTGGTGGAGATTGTGTCAGGCAGAGCCATGGAGCAGGGGTGACCTCTGCCTTTCCAATGACCTCTCCACATGAGGACTGGCATTTTCTTCCCTCAGTACTGTTTCCTAGATGAAGTGATTGCTATGTAACCACTACAGCATCTGTGTTGTCATAGTAATGGGCATGTTTTGTTACCAGGTTTGAAGTAAGAATGTCCATCTGAGGTGGGTGGAGGAAAGGTCTGGAAAAACCTGCAGAGCGTTCTGGAGGATGGAGTTGTGTGGATGAGTGGAGCAGAGAAATCTAAGGGTAAGTTCAGTCTGTGACTTAGGACACCAAGTGTCCAGAGCAGAAAGCCTGACCTGTTGTCTGGTCCATGGAGAGAGAGTGGATCAGAAACTTGACATGAGGGGAGCAGAACAAGGAGCACAGAACAGGGGCAGATGAGACATGAAGAGGGTCAGGTACTTCCCATGAATGGGGCTAACCCTGAAGATCATCTGTAGTGAGCACCAGCAGAGCCTCTCAGATATCCAGTGAGGCCTGGACTATTTTTGTTTTGAGGCTTCTAGGAAAGAACAGAGAAAAAGCTAAAGTTAAGAAAAGCTAAAATAGGGTTATGAAGTAACAATGTATTTCAAATAATTATATTTACCAAACTAGTATTTTAACAAAAAATTAATGCAATGTATGTGATACTTGCAAGATGATGATAGGTTTTATTTTAAAATAATGGCTGGAGGAGTGGCCAAGAGGGCCACTGAGTTCAACTCCTCCCACAGGCACACCTAAATTACAACTATCTACAGAGCAACTATTGATGAGAAAGACCTGAAGACTAGCAGAAAAGATCTTATACAACTTTATATAGAAGAAACCACAAGACTGTTAGGAAAGGCAGGGACACAGTATAGTCAAGACCTATACCTAAGTGTGGGCAACCCACAAGTTGGAGGATACTTACAATTGCAGAGGTTGTCCCCAAGAAGCAAGGGATCTGTACCCCACATTGGACTCTGCACCGGGAAGATAAGCCTCCAGAGCATTTGGCCGTGAAGGCCAACAGGACTTACTTTGGGGAGAGCCAGCATGCTATGAAAATAGAGACTCCACTCCTAAGGGTGCACATAAAATCTCATACCCTCCAAGCCCAGGGCAGAAGCAATAATTTGAAAGGAGGCTGAGCCAGAACTGCCTGCTGGTCTTGGAGAGCCTTCCAGAGAGGCAGGAGGCAACTAGAGCTCACACTGGGGACATAGACTCTGGGTCAGCCATTTCTGGGAACTCTTCTACCAGGAGGACACTGGTGTTAGAAAGCACCATTTTGGAGTCTGCCGTCTAGTTTATTAGCAATAAGACCTGGCCCCACCCACTAGGCTGTGGACAATGGTACTGGGATACCCCTGACCAAGCAGCTAGTTGCTTGTGGACACAGACCCACCACCCACAGGCTGACTGCCGCTAGAGAGCCCAGGACCCAGCCCTGCCCACCAATATGCCAGAACTAGCCCCAGGACACCCTGGGCCCTGCAGTCAGAGAACCAGTGACCGAGCTCCACCCACCAGTGGGTAGGCACCAGCCCTGGGACTACCTGGGCCCTAGTGACCCACACACTAGAGAGATGGCACTAGTCCCAGGACCCCTAGGACCTTGCAGCCAGAGACCCTGGGCCCCTGCTCCATCCACCAGAGGGCCCAGGACCCAGCCTAACCCAGCAGTGGGGAAGACACCAGGGCCCCCAGGATCCTATAGCCAGAGACTGAGGCACTAGCCCCAGGACCATCTGTGGCCCTACCCCACTCACCAGTAGGCTAACATCAGCTTTGAGAACCCTGGGCCTTACAGCCAGAGAATCCAGGAAACAGCTCCACCAACCAATGAGCCAATACTATCCCCAGGACCAGACCTTACACACCAGTGAGCAGGCCCCAGCCCTGAGATCACTGAGGCCTCAGCCACACCTGCCAGTGGGTGGTTACCAGCTCCAGGACCACTGCAGCCCCACAACCTTCTGTGTCAGAATCCATCCTACCCATCAGTAGGGCAGCACCAGCGCTGGGACACCTCAGGCCCCCAGACAGGCCTCTCTGGTTTAGAGCCCCCATACACCAGCAGGCCACCACAAGCTTTGGGACACACCAGACACCACAGCCAACCATGTCAGTAAACGGCCCCACACACCGGCAGGCTGACACTAGATCCAGGACCTCCACAATCACCTACCCTGGAACCCTGCTCTGCCCACAAGTAGGACAGCACAAGACCCAGGCAGGCTTGGGGCTCAGCAGCCAGCTGATTCATGACCTGGACCTGCCCACCAGTGCACAGCAGACTCCATACAAGGCAGGGCCTGGCAACCAACTGGACTGCGAGTCAGCCACACCTACCAGACCACCCACAGTAGTGAGCCCACTACAACAGAAGGGTCCATGCAGCCCATGGGGAAACCACTAAAGCATATAGCTCTAGTGGCCAGAGGGGAGTGCACTGCTGGGATGCATAGATGTCTCCTATAAAAAGCCACTTACCCAAGACTGGGAAACATAATCAACTTATGAAATACATAGAAAGAAATATAGCAAATTAGGTAAAATGAGGCAACAGAGGAATATGTTCCAAACAAAGGAACAAGATAATACCCAAGAAAAAGAACTAAGTGAAGTGGACATAAGCAATCTAACCAATAAACAGTTCAAGGCAATGATAATAAAGGTGCTCAAAGAACTTGGGAGAAGAAAGTATAAACAGATTGAGAAGTTAGAAGTTTTTAACAAGAGTTAGAGAATATAAAGAAGAACCAAAGAGAGCTGAAGAATACACTAACTGAAATTAAAAATACACTAGAAGAAATCAACAATAGATTAGATGATACAGAGGAATGGGTCAGTGAACTGAAAGAGTAGTGGAAATCACTGAAGATGAATGGAAAAAAGAAAAAGAATTTAAAAATTGAGTATGTTTAAGACACCTGAGTGACAACACCAAGCATACTATTGTTCACACTATAGGAATCTCAGAAGAAGAATAAGAGAGTGAGAATGGGGCAGAGAACATAGTTGAAGACATAATAGCTGAAAACTTCCCTAACCTGAGAAAGGAATAGACATCCAGGTCCAGGAAGCACAGAGAGTCCCAAACATGATCAACCCAAAGAGGACCACATTAAAACACTTGTAATTAAAATATCAAAAATTAAGAGAAACTATTAAAAGCAGAAAAGGAAAAACAACACGTTACATACAAAGGAACATCCTTAAGGCTATCAGCTAACTTTTCAGCAGAACCTCTGCATTTCAGAAGGGACTGACACAATATATTTAAAGTGATGAAAGGAAAAAAGCTACAGCCAAGAATACTTTACCTGACAAGTCTTTCATTCATATTTGAAGGAGAGATCAAAAGTTTTACAGACAAACAAAAGCTAAAAAGAGTTCACACCATAAAATGAGTTTTACAAGAAGTGTTAAAGGGACTTCTCTAAGTGGAAAAGAAAAGACCACAATTAGAAATATGAATATTATAAAAGGGAAAATCTCATTGGTAAAGGCAAATATACAGTAAAGTTAGTATCAACCATGTATAAAGCTAGTAGGAACATTAAAAGAGAAAAGTAGTAAAATTATCTACATCTACAATAACTAATTAAGGGATACACAAAACAAAAAGATGTAAAATATGAGGTCAAAAATCGTCAATGTAGGGGAATGAGTGAAAATGCAGGGTTGTTAAAATGTGTTTGAACTTAAGAGATCAGCAACTTAAAATAATCATATATATTATATATATTTTTATATTAATCTTACATATTATAATTTATACAAATATATAATATATATAAGCCTCATGGTAACCACAAATCAAAAATCTATAATAAATACACACACACAAAAGAGAAAGGAATCCAAACATAACACTAAAGATAATCATCAAATCACAAGGGAAGAGAGCAAAAGAAAAAGAAAGGAACAATATAACTATAAAACAACAACAAAACAATTAATAAAATAGCAATAACTACATACCTTTTGATAATTATTTTAAATGTAAATGGACTAAATGTTCCAATCAATAGATACAAAAACAAAACCCACATATATGCTACCTACAAAAGACTCATTTCAGATCTAAAGACACACACAGTCTGGAAGTGAGGGGATGGAAAAAGGTATTCCATGCAAATGGAAATCAAAACAAAGCTGGGGTAGCCATAGTTATATCAGACAAAATAGACTTTAAAACAAAGACTGTAACAATAGACAAAGAAAGACATTACATAATGATCAGGGTATCAATACAAGAAGAAGATGTAACAACTGTAAATGTATATGCATCCAACATATGACCACCTAAATACATAAAGCAAATATCAACAGACACAAAGGGAGAAATTGACAGTAGCACAGTAATAGTAGGGGACTTTAACACCCTACTTACATCAATGGACAGATCATCTGGACAGAAAATTAATAAGGAATTACTGGCATAAAATGACACATTAGACAAAATGGACATAATAGGTATGTGTATAAAGAACATCCCATCCAAAGTTAGCAAAATACACATTATTTCAAGTGCACATGGAACATTCTCCAGGATAGATCACATGCCAGGCCACAAAACAAGTCTCAATAAATTTAAGAAAATTGAAATCATATTAAGCACCTTTTCCAACTACAACTCTATGAGACTAGAAATGAACTACAAGAAAAAAACTGCAAAGAAAACAAACACGTGGAGGCTTAACAATATGCTAGTAAACAACCAATGGGTCACTGAAGAAATCTCAGGGGAAATAAAAAAATATACTTGGAGACAAATGAAAACAAAAGCACAATGATCCAAAATCTATGGGGTGCAACAAAAGCAGTTCTAAGAGGAAAGTTTATAGTGATAGAAGCCTACCCTAAAAAAACAAGAAAAACCTCAAATAAACAACCTAACCTTACAGTGAAAGGAAGTAGAGAAAGAACAAACAAGACCCAAAGTCAGTAGAAGGAAAGGAAGCATAAAGATCAGAGTGGAAATAAATGAAATAGAGATTTAAAAGACAATAGAAAATATCAATGAAACTAAGAGTTTGCTCTTTGAAAAGATAAACAAAATTGATAAACCTTTAGCCAGAATCATTGAGGGAAAAAAAAATAATAAGGGCCCAAAACAATAACATAAGAAATGAAAAAGGAGAAGTTACAACAGACATCACAAAAATGTGGAGGATCATAAGAGATTACTATGAACAATTATACAACAATTATACAAATCCAACAATGCATTAGAAGGATCATGCACCAAGATCAAGTGGGATTTATCCCAGGGATGCAAGAATGGTTCAATCTCCACAGATCAATGTGCTACACCACATTAACAAATTGAAGAATCAAAATCATATGATTCTCCCAATAAATGCAGAAAAACTTTTGATAAAGTTCAACATCCATTTACGATAAAAACTCTCAACAAAGTGGGTATAAAGGGAACATACCTTAGCACCATATATATGAAAAGCCAACAGCAAACATACTTGACAGTGAAAAGCTGAAAGCATTTCTTCTAAGATCAGGAATAAGACAAGGATGCCCACTCTCAACACTTTTATTTAACATAGTATTGGAAGTTCTAGCCACAGAAATCAGACAAGAAAAATAAATAGAAGAAATCCAGTTTGAAAGGAAAAAGTAAAACTATCTCTGTTTGCAAAGGACATGATACTATACATAGAAAACCATAAAGATACAACCAAAAAACTACTAGAATTCATCAGTGAATTCAGTAAAGTTATAGGATACAGAATTAATATACAAAAATCTGTTGCATTTCTATACACTAACAACAAACTATCAGAAAGAGATGTTAAAAAAACAAGTCCATCTATAATCATATCAAAAAGAATAGAATACCTAGGAATAATCTACCTAAGGAGGTAAAAGATCTATATTCAGGAAACTATAAGACACTGTTGAAAGAAATTGAAGATGACACAGATGGAAAGATGTACCATGTTCATGGATTGGAAGAACTAATATTGTTAAAATGACCATACTATCCAAGGCAATCTATGGATGTAGTACAATCCCTAACAAATACCAATGGCATTTTCCACAGAACTAGAAGAAATAATTCTAAAATTTGCATGGAAACACAAAAGACCCCAAATAGTCAAAGCAATCTTGAGCAAGAGGAACAGAGCTGGAGGTATCATGCTCCCTGATTTCAAGCTATACTACAAAGCTACAGTAATCAAAACAGTATGGTACTGGCACAAAAACAGACACATAGATCAATGGAACAGAATAGAGAACCCAGAAATGAACCCATGCTTACATCCACATCATGCCTTAGGGTTTACAAATCAGAAACAATTCATTACCTTTCCTGGGTCACCTCACACAACACCTCCCATCCCCTGTCTTTCTAAATGGAATTTATGACAGGTTGAAATTTTTAAAGTTTTACAATGAAATACACAAATATAAATATTCTTCTTGCATTCTCATCTATTCCAAATAGATGACAGCAAAACCTTGATTCCGAAGGCATAATGGAATTAGCTGTTTCTTGTTTAATTCTAAGTTCTAAGAGAGTCCTAAGAGCTTACTATGTCAGTGGTGAGCTATTAACAGGACTTTTGCTAGTTGCTCACAGAAATGAAAAGGAGTTCTGTTTGAAAAACTTGAGAATTTTTCTGCAGATCTAAATTTTCCAAGAATTGATAACACCGAAGAGAAAAACAATGGTAATTTGTTTTAAAATTTAAAAAAATGTTATTGTCACTTCATATCATTTTGTATAATGCAATGAATCTCTATGAGTCTCAAATTACTTTGTAGGCATTAAATATCTAGGAACAAGGAAAGGAAGTACATGAAGTGTTCTGAGTTCATAGGGTTGTTCTAAGGAGTAAACGAGATGATGTTGACAGCTACGTGTAAAAGAATGAAATTAAAACACTCCTTAATACCATGAACAAAAATAAACTCAAAGTAGATTAAAGACCCAAATGTAAGGCTGAATACTACAAAACTCTTAGAGGAAAACATAGGCAGAACACTCTCTGATGTAAATCGCAGGAAGATCTTTTTTGATCTTTTTATTACTCCTAGAGTAATAAAAATTAAAAACAAAAATAAACAAACGGGACCTAATTACACTTGAAAGCTTTTGCACAACAAAGGAAATAATAAACAAAACAAAAGGACAACACACAGAATTGGAGAAAATATTTGCAAATGAAGTGACCAACAAGGGATTAATCTCCAAAATATATAAACAGGTCATGCAGCTCAATAACAAAAAAACAAAGCCAATCAAAAAATGGGCAGAAGATCTAAACAGACATTTCTCCAAAGAAGACATACAGATGGCAAGAGGCACATGAAAAGATGCTCAACATCAGTAATTATTAGGGAAATGCAAATCAAAACTACAATGAGGTGTCACCTCACAACAGTCACAATGGCCATTATCAAAAAATCCAGAAACAATAAATTCTGGACAGGGTGTGGAGAAAAGGGAACCTTGGTGGGAATGTAAATTGGTACAGTCACTATGGAGAACAGTATGGAGGTTCCTTAAAAAACTAAAGATAGAGCTATCATATGCTCCAGCAATCCCACTCTTGGACATATATCCAGAGAAAACCATAATTAGAAGAGATACATGCACCACAATGTTCATTGCAGCACTAACAATCTTATGGTTACAAGGGGGAAAGGGAGGCAGGAATAAATTGGGAGATTGGGATTACCAGATACACACTACTATATATAAAATAGATAACTAATAAGGATGTACTGTATAGCACAGCTAACTCTACTCAATACTCTGTAATGAACTATATGGGAAAAGAATCTTTAAAAAAGTGGATATATGTATATGTATAACTGATTCACTTTGCTGTACAGCAGAAGGTAACACAACATTGTAAATCAACTATATTCCAATAAAAATTATAAATAAATAAATAAATAAAGATGATGTTTGTTGAGCACTTAGCACAGTGCCTGACAGAGAGCTAAACTAAATCAATGTTATTTACCATTACTGTTTTATCCAAAGCAAGGATGACCAAGCTGAAATCTCTTTGTAACTTGCAACAACTTGTATGTACCTGCCCTCTGGAGGTACACATGTTTAGTCAAATCTCTCTTCCACAAGTTGTCCCTTCAGATGTGTCTCCCTGCATTGTATTGTCCCCAGTGAGGGGACCACATTTTCTCCAATAATTCATTGATCAGACACTCTGCTAGGTCCTGAGAGCACAAAGATGAATGAAAGCAGTCTCTACTCATAGAAGTCCAAAAGAGTGGTCTGACATGAGGCTGTTGATTCAGGACACTGAACACAGACCACTGCAGAGGGAAGCACAAGTTGTCAGGGAAGCATATGGAAGGGCACCTGAGCCAGACTGGAAGGACCCGGGAAACATTCCTCTGCGGAGAGGACCACTGAGTGGGGTATTGAGAGGGGAGCAGGAGCGAGCTGTGGGGCACACGTTTGAGGCAGACATGGTTACATGTGCAAAAACCTGGAGACAGTAGTCTGTGTTTTTTGAGTGAAGATGTGACAAAGATAATGACAGTAGAGCTAAGAATACGGATAAAGAACCTGCATGCTAGACTGCACAGGAGCTATGAATGGGGAGTTACTGAAGGGTTTTCAGCAGGGGAGCAGAGTGATCTGACCTGACAGGGGGCTTGGAAACACTACTTAGGCTTCAGTGTGGAGAATGCGTTGAGGGGGCTGGTTTGGAAGCAGGCAACCTAGTTTAGAGGTAGCATCCACATGAAAATAAGAAGGCTTTTCCTAAAGTGGTGGCAGTGAGGCTGGAGAAAAGCGACATCTTTTCTCATGTATCTTTTTCTAGATGAGGGCTGTGCTGACCATCTATTTACCATGCAAACTGCTTCCTCCTCTCATACTCCCAGCCCTCCTGACCCTGCTCTATTTCCTCCTCAGAACTATGATCACCTCTTACTAATTATGTAATTTATTTATTTTGCATTTTGTCCTCCCTTCACTAGAATATTAGGTGATTACTTCGGATAGGTATGTTGCCAGTTTATTTCACTTGTGTGTCCCAAGCACCCAGAAGAGTCCTAGGCACATTATAGGCACTTAATTTATATGAATTAACATCATTTGATTAAATGAATGTATGAAGACTTAGGACAAAACTTATAAATTTGGGAGGCTTCCCAAAAGTTGAAAGATGTCAGCAATGAAGAAGGATGATATATCAAGTAAATTGGTACAGCCACTGTGGAAGAGAGTATAGAGGTTTCTCAAAAAACTAAAAATAGAACTACTGTATGACCTGGAAATTCCATGCCTGGGTATATATCTAAAAAAAAAAAAAACCCACTAATTCAAAAAGATACATGCACCCCAATGTTCATAGCAGCATTATTTACAATTGCCAAGATATGGAAGCAACCTAAGTGTCCATCAACAGATGAATGGATAAAGAAGATGTGTTACACACACACACACACACACACACACACACACAAAGGAGTACTACTCAGCCATTAAAAAAGGAATGAAATGTTGCCATTTGCAGCAACATGGAGGGTATTACGCAAAGTGAAATAAGTCAGACAGAGAAAGACAAATGCTACGTATGACATCACTTATATGTGGAATCTAAAAATATACAACAAACTAGTGAATATAACTAAAAAGAAGTAGACTCACAGATATAGAGAACAGACTAGTGGTTACCAGTGGGGAGAGGGAAGGGGAAGGGGTAATATAGGGGTAGGGAATTAAGAGGTACAAACTATTATGTATAAAATAAGCTACAAGGATATATTGTACTACCCAGGGAATATAGCAAATATTTTATAATAACTATAAATGGAGTAAAACCTTTAAAAATTGTTAATCACTATATTGTACACCCCTAACTTATATTATGCATCAACTATACTTCAATATAAAAAGAACCTCAAAAAAAGGATAAACCTTAAATCATAAGTTTTTTACCTGATAGGCCCTTTGATATTTGGGACTTGGGAGAATAAGCAGCAACCTCTTGAGAGGGAGACTAGTAAGTGCTGAGGGAAAATGTTTATTTTGAGTCCTAGTGGTGAAAAAGGATACCACAAGGAAGATGAGGATGTAGGAGAGGTTGTTTACCATGGATGGGAATTCCAACACTCTGAGGTGGTCCCCAAGAAACAGTACTTTTATATCTCCCATGTGATTCTAAGGCACAGCCCAGCATGTGTGTCATGACCTTCAGACCAAACCCTGGCCACCACACCACATCAAGGAAGACCAGGATCTCAGGGCAATTGTGCGATCAGACACAACAAAGCAAAATGTAGCAGGTAACAACCACCACAACTACAACCATGAAAACCAACCTAACAAAGATAGCAATATATAAAACCCAGTAGTCTCACATTCACACATTTACCTCTACATTGTCCCGGTAAAATCTGGGGCTCAGGTACAGACCTGCACAGTTCCCTGGGGTTCTCTTGGAGATAGACCATATGACCAGCCCTACTCCCCTAGGCTAGATTAGAGTTGGGGCCCTTTCTATATACTTCTATATCTTCCTGTATATCCCCTATCAAAACCCTTGCCACATGTAAAAGAAATCATTTCTTGTTTAGTATATAACTTCTCAACATACCAACCATGACCTCCTTGAGACAAGGACTCTCCTGTTTGTTCACTGCCATATACCCAGGACTCAGCAAATGTCTGGCACATAGAAGAAATTCAATATATGTTGAATTAATGAAAAGATGAATAATGGGTGGGTGGAAGCCTCCATCCATCACTCTTCCTATTTTCAGAAGTACTATCATCAGGGTCAGAGAGACACTGAGCCTCCTAGGGATGGAGGTAGCCACTGTCACCAGTCCTTGGCCTCAGAGAAGTGCTCTGTGCATCTTTCTTGAGTGACACCATATCACGTACACAGTAAATGTAAGCCAGCCTTTAGGGTGGAAGGAGTGTGACCCAGTTCTGTGCCCCCAAATACCTAACACAGTGTTTTATGCATAGTTTATAATCAGCAAATAGTCATTGAATGGACAGATGAATGTTTTTCCACATAGAAGTATGTATATGCATAATACCCTAAAGAAAGCCACAGACAAAGAAACCCCAAAGCAGACATCTCTAATGATGGAAATTCAGACACTGTGCCACCTGAGAGGCAGATGATAGACTCTAGAGGGCAAATGAGGCTTTCTGAGGGCCTTTGAACTTGTTCATTCCAAAATTTTTTGAGTTTGTTCATTCCACAAATATTTATTGAGGGCTTGCTACATACCAGGGCTGCTGTGGGCACCTAGGATATATCAATGAACAAGACAAAGATTTATGCCCTTCTAGAGGTTACCTTTTACAGGATACAATAGCAGTAGATAGTTAAATTATATGTCTAGTAGTTAAATTATATAGTGTGTTTAAAGGGCATACATTTTCTAGAGAAAATAGAAGTAGAAGGGGCCAGTGAAGGGGCTCAGGAGTGTGGGATATGGAACGGTGTGGGGTGTTGCAGTGCTTAATTCAGTGGTCAGTGTGGCTATACGAGACTGCAGACTCTGTCTAGGAGGACCAAGTCAACCTGGGTAGCTGGATTTGCTCAAGGAGAGCTTGTATATGTTTCAAAAGCATAGCTTGAATCTATAGAACCAAAACATACATTCCAAACTGAAGAGAAAGGCAGATGATAAACAACTTCAAAGAGTTTTAATGAGCTCTTTTACAAATGCTTAAGGAAGTAGAGCAGAGCAGGAAGAAAGGGTAATTTATTTGCTTTGATGCATTCTTGCTATAAATTTTAATGTGCATTTTGGGTAACTGGAGGTTGCCTTCACTATGAGTGATATTCATTGCCATTGAATGAATGATTTGGAAACAGATCATACTCACTAACATATGTTCTTGTTAAGAGCCAAGGCATGGACTGAGCAGGATGGGCCAAGGTCTGTTTTCCCTGAAGCAGTGTACGGGTGCTTCTCCCTTTCAACCACCAGCAATGGGAGAGGCATTGCAGGCCTGTGGCCAGCTGCTACAGAACTGCAAGATATAGAATGAGGCTAATCATGACCCACAATTTCTCCTTGCCTTCCTCTAGAAACTATTGTCTGGCATTGACCTTAATGGAAAACTATTGAACTGGAGGAGAATGCACTAGCTTTAGTTAGTGGAAATAGGTTTTAATTCAGTGAAGACAGTGGGAGATGCTGACAAGATAAAGAAGGTGCTGCAGAGTGATTACCTGCCTGTGAGCTCAAAAGTGAGAGTTCCCTTTTGAGGCTATACTGTGCAGTCACTATAGCTGGTTACCAGGCTTAAGTCCTGTTACTTATGTTAGGAGAAAAGCCACATGTAAATGAAGAAAATAATAGTTAGTAGCTATGTTCTAACCAGATGAACATGAGAAGAAGGTTTGTTGGGAGTTTGGAATAAATGTATGCAATAGAAGAAGCTCAAGATCATTTAGACTTTGTCTTGAGTTGTAAATAAAGGGAATTGCATTGCACTGCTAGATCAAGACATTCCCTGGTACTGTGATTCTTTTGTTCTTCCTGCAGATGTGGTCATAGAATAGATAAACCAAGTGTTCAAGGAATCACATTGCATCAACTATCCTAGTGGAGTCTACATCTCCACAGAAGAAAACTCATGGAAGATAGTAGAACTCACTCTCCTGGTATAGTGGCTTTTTGTTAAATGGTTTATGTTTCTTACAGTTGTAGCCACTTAGAACCTTAATAATGCTCGTTGGCCTTTGCTGCTTCCAAGGAGGGTGAGCTGGAGGAAATGAGTAAGGATAGATTGAGGAGGGAGTCAAGAGTAACCAAATCTTCCTATTTCACTTCTCTATGATATAATGACTTGAATAAAAATTTAGAGCATAAGGCAAAGTTAATGAAGATAGTTTTCAGATATTTCAGTAAAATACAAATGAAAACTCTATGTAGTAACTATGGGCATGTCAAAGAAATGGATATATTAAGATGAAATCTGCAGCTCCATAGACACTTTTTTGTTTTTCTTGAATTTTCCAGATAAATAAGATGCAGCAAGAAATGAGCTTAATTCTGTAAACTTACCCTCTCTTTTTCATTATTTATTATTTATGCATACTAATAGTATTTTAAACTATACAACTTATATACATACATACATTCTGAAAACAATCAAAAAAATATAGGAAAGCAAAATAAGAAAATAAATATCACTCATAATTCTACCACTCAGAGATGAACACTTCCATTTTGATGTATATCTTTCTGGACTCTTTTTTCAGTAATCCTACCTTAACACATATATTATTTTATAACCTTGACAACTGTAAAACAAATAGTAAATTCTTTCCCTTTATGTCTATATAATATGGTTTTTGATCATTTAAAATAGGTACTTCTGAATGACACTATACTTAAAAACTGAAGATAGATAAATGAAAATAACCATTAAAAAGATGGCTATTGTTTGACGAAAATTTTTCATATTATTTTTAGAAGAAAACATAGGAGAAAATCTTTGTGATCTCATCTTAGGCAAAGTTTTCTTAAGCAAGACACAAAAACCATAAATCAAACCAAACAACAACAACAAAAAGAACTTCATCAAAATTGAGAACTTCTGCAAAACAAATGTCTGACAAAGGGCTTTTGTCCAAAATATATTTTAAAAGCCACTCAATTACAGGAAGACAAACAACCTCTCTACCCCACCAAGAAATGGATAAAATATTTGAACAGACATTTCACACAAGAAGATATATACATATTCATGAAGTACATGAAACATCATTAGTCATCAGAGAAATGCAAATTAAAACAACCATACCCTCACTAGAATAATCAAAGTCAAAACTATTGAGTACACCAAGTGTTGACAAGGATGTTGAGCAACTTGAATTCTCAACACTGCTGCTGAGAATGCAAAATGGTGTTGCACTTTGGAAAACAATTTGGCAATATTTTACAAAGTTAGCCATACACTGATCAGACAACAGCAATCTCACTCACTCCTAGGTATTTATCCAAGAGAAATGAAAATATGTGTTCTCAAAAAAGACTTGTACATGATTGTTCATAGTATCATTATTCATCATAGCCAGAAAATGAAAATAACCCAAATGTTTATCAACTGTCAAATGGGTAAACAAGTTGTGGAATACTCACACAGCAAAGGAATAAGATGTTAAACACTCAGCAACATGAACTAACCTAAAAAATTTTGTGCTAAGTGAAAGAAATGAAACACAAAAAGTATCTTATATGATTGTATTTATATGAGATACTAGAAATGCAGGTCATTGAGGGCTTAGGGAAAGGGGTTGTGGAAGGGGATGGTGGTTACATGACTGTGTACAAAATGTACGCTTAAAAAGAATGAATTTTATTGTACATAAGTTATGCCTGAATAAGCTGGAAAAAAGTGAATAGATATATGAAAATTACTATAAAGAAAAGAGCTATTGTTTGGATGCCTTGACTATGCCAAAGTCACAGAATCAAGAAGTTTCATTAACTTTTCCCCTCAGAATCAGCATCACCTGATTGATAAGACTTTCAGAAAAGATACTTCTTTGCTTTAATCAGTCATTATTGATTTGTCTTTTGGATTTATGTAGCCAATATTCTATGGAGCGCTCAAGTTTAATTCATAAAACCTGAACCTTGTCTATTTTTAATATTTTTTAAGTGAAAATAACAAAAGAAATGGAGGTGGAAATAAAAGAGTGAGGATGTGCAATAAACATTACAAGATCAAAGGAATTCATAACAGTAAGCAAAAGTGCAAACAACTCAGCAACTATCTCATAGTTGAAGACCTTATGAGGCATTATATGCCTCAAAGATGTACCAATTGCCACTTACATAATGTGTATAAATATGCAATTCAATTCAACCACATTTATGAAGTCTTTACAAAAAACTAGACCTTTGGCTAGTTCAAAAGTGCTGGAACATTAGCTAGGGGTTCAAAGACATATATTTCTTGTCTTCCGAAAACCTAGTGAAGAAACAAGCACTCTGACAAATATCTACAATTCAAAGATGTTATAACAAAGCTATACAAAAAATACAATGGCAACCAGACATAGGAGTAATCAATTCTGCCTAGGAATTTCAATGCTGGTTTCACAAATGTGACATTTGAGCTGGAGTTTTTCAGAAAAGTAGGAAGGGAATTCCATGCAGAGGGAACAGCAGGAGCAAAAGAACGAGGGTATGAATATATATAGAAGATTCAGCCTACACGGAAAATTCAAATGAGAATGGCAGAGAGGAGATATGGTAAGATATAAGGATGGCAAGGGTCAAGCAGAGAAGGGTCATGCTGAGTGTTTTTTATTTTCTTCTACTTGAACGGAGAGCTAAAATAGGCCTTCAACCACGGTATAGTAGCTGCTTTGTGTTCCCTTTACTGAATCAGCACTCACTCCCTCCAGCTGCTGTACATGTTGGCTGCTGAATGCTAACAACTGCCTCTCTTTGGAAAATTGTCTTCAGCTGACAAGTCACTTTGGCTTGGAAGTCACTCCTCCTCTCCTACCAAAATCTCAGGCAATCCACAGCCAAAGATGGAGTTAACTGAAGGTACAAGAGGCTAACCCCTTTACCTTAAGAGAGAACAATTCTGTGTTGTGATTTATGCTTATGAGCCCTTCCCCTGTGGATGGGACCAAGGCTAGACTTCATCTGACAACACATCCTTCTCCCTTTCCTATCTTCTTTGCTCCCTCCCTTACAGGTTTTTCCTGAGAGGACCCTTCAGTAAATCACAAGCACCTCACCTCCTGTTCCAGGCTCCACTTCTATAAAGAACCTGACTAAAGGCACCAGGGATTAAGGTGATCAGATTTATGTTTTAGAAGGAGATCTCAAGAGTGTGGAAGTTGGACAAATTTTAGCAGAGCGGAAGGTTCAAGGTTCATTTGGGCAATTTTGAGGGCCAGCATCAGGGCATCAACTGTTTGGGGACAAGGAAAGGGGGAAGTGATTCCATTGTCTCCTGGGTCAAGAAATGTTTGAATAAGGGAAAAAAGTGTAGGATGACCCTCAATTTTCGAGGGCAGTTAGGTGGATGATGATATATCATTTACTTACCTTCACAATGAAAGAAAGGAAAGACATCTGGGAGGCAAGATGTAGACAGAATTGACCTTGTTACACCTTAAATTTGAGGTATCTAATGGGGCTTCCAGGAGATAATGTCCAGTTAATAGTGTGAAATAATAAGTTTCCAGAGCTCAAGAGAGAGGGCTGGGATAGAAAAGCAGATGTGGGAGCCACCGACATTCAACTAGTCATTGAAGCTATAACTACAGTTGAGGAAAAGTGAGCCATGGACCATTTCTGGAGAACTAACACTTGAGAAGCTACTGGAAGAAGAGAAACCATCTGAAGAGTTAATGAAGGACTCCAAGGGGAGAGAGGAGAATCTGAAAAAAGAGATAATGTCCAAACAAGAGAAAATTTATTCCTGAAAAGAATAGTCAGAGATATTAAGGACCATGAATAGTTGAAGGAGATGAATACTAAGAAGAAGCCAACTGATTTGGTAACATGGAGGCTCTAAATGACTGTCACAGAACTATTTCAATCTGTGGTGAGGACAGAGCTCAGTGACACTGAGTTGAGGAGTGAATGGGAATTGAGATTGAAGAGGCCAGAAGCTTGCAACACAAGGATTTACCCTGTAGTTTCATTCTCCATACTAAACAGAGTTATTTTTATTCCTCGCTCATAGCCAGTTTTCTGTTTGGGCTGTGGAAGAGAATTGTGCAACTGTCACAAAGCAGAAGCATCTCTGAAGTGGGAGGTACGAGAGGCTTAGAAACTTTTTAAAACTGTGAAAAAGTAAGATCTTAGCCAGTCAGCCAACCTTCCTGCCCAACCACAACTCTGCAAGAGCAGCTCAAAAGTTCCCTGGAAAAGCCCTCGGAGTCCCAACCCACTTCAGGCATGCAGATCCCATGCTGTGATCCTGGTAGAGTCCTGGAGGTACTGCACTCCAACACCAGGAACTAAAGTTCACAGGCACCTCGGTACATGAAAAATGCATTTCCCTTGGAATTGTGACATTCTTGGGAGGATAGAGAAGAATGAAGAGAAAGGGTTCAGATAAAGCTGCACTTCCAAAACTGTTTCTTGTTTTAAATACTTTTTTGTTTCTGTCTTATAAAAATCTTTCTCTTCAGTATTTCTTTCTTTGTGTTTGGTTAATTCATGCTGTTTTTCTCATTTCTGCTCCCGTCTCTACAACATATGCCTAAGTTTTAAGGTAGAGGAAAAAGCTCAAACTCAGGAGAAAGTCTGCATTGGAAATAGGCTTTAAGATAGGATACTCTGCTGAATCTAGGTTATGTGCCTCCTCAGATTTGCTCAACTCCACTGGTTGACCACTTGCTCAGTGGAGAGCTCTGACTGCTGCCACCTAGCCTAGCCTCTTAGCATTTTAGGCTTTTTCAGCTTCCCTTGGGGATGAGGGCCAGGAGAGGCAAAGTCTCTATCTCACCTGACCTCATCCAGTGAGACAGACTATGGCTCCCCCAAAAACTTCTAGATACAAAGAAATAACTACACTAGTTTTTCTAGCAGCTATTCTGAAGGGCCAGGCAACACAACCTAAAAGTGCAGGAGGGTCAACATCCCATGGGACAAACTTTGATCAGTAAGAACTAGGACATGGGAAGAAGCCAGCCTCTTCCTCCCACCCTCCATCAGAGTGAAGTGAGGCATGGTGTTTCTGCCCAGCCTCTCTGGAAGACATTCTACCTAGTCAAGCCCCAGCTGTGTTTCTTGTGAAGATGTGTCCAGCTTGGTAGGGCAACACCTTGAATATGCTTTTCCCTCTTTCTTGGATTACATCCCTTTTCCCTCTCACTGATGGCCCTGGAAATGCACCTTCCAGTAAAGCCTTGGTAAATAAGCTTCGTCTCAGCCTTTGTTTGCTATGGAACCCAGGTTAAGCCAGAGACCTAAACTTAGAAGAGAGAACTGTTTATAAAACTTAGAGTTGAAAGGGTCTTTAAAGACAATCAAGCTCAAACACCCACCCAGCAGAGGAAACTTTCTTTCACATGTTTGGGCATGTCTAATACAGGGATTATTTCCTGGAGAGTCCAGTCATTCCATTATGGAGAACACAGTCTATGGAAATTTCCTTCTTACATTAGGACAAAAATCTGCTCTTTTTTTGTACCTTCTGTCCATTAGTTCTAGAGTTGACTTCTACTTGGGTGTCAGGCTTTAAAGAAAAGCATGATCCCAGAGGTACCCATTTGAAAATACTAATCCTGAAAAAGGACACTTGGAAATTACTCTGAATTCAATGAAAACATACACAAGTAAGGAAACTTGTTTTATCCATTTCCATCCTATTACAAAAAATATAGGTGGTATAACCAAAATTAATTAGATTACCTAACTCTTTCCCCAGTTAACAAAGTGCCAAGCAGGTGCTGGTTATGTCTTGCCAATTTGCATCAGCTTCTTTAAAGTTCTAAATGAAACTTAAGTTGAATAAAAGGAGGTCAAGCTGTTACATAATGCTTCTCTAGAGATTGTACATCAAACCTGGTTAGTCACTGAAATACCCCAGTCATTTTCTAGAGATTCCCTGTTCCTCCCCTACATTCTCATTCATATTCTACCTGTCTTTATCATGACACTCACCTCACGGTGCTAGAACTCTTTGTTTTTGTCTATCCCTCTCTCATTAGACTATGACTCTTCAAAAGTGAGAATTGTCTTCTTCATATTTCTAGTCAACACCCTGCCTCTGATCCCCATGATAAAGCCAACCATCCTCTACATAGCAGGCTTCAAGTGTGTGATGCCTGGATTAATTAATATTCCTTTTTCCTAATCCCTAAGTTAAGAATATAAATGCAGGTAGGCCTGTTTCTCTGTCAAGTTAGGGTAATTGTTGCTGAATGAGTGAGATAAAACAACTGAAAATTACTATTTTTTCTAGACTAGTAAAAAGAAATATAAAGCATAAATATTTTGACATTCCCAGTGGTATTTTGGGTAAGTGGCTTGAACTAAATTTGTGGAAGTAATGTTACTTCTTAATTCTCCTCTTTTTAATCTTAGTTCTGTGCCTCTTTTTCATTTTCTTGACAATGAAGTTCTTCTTCTTCAAACAGAGCTCTTTGATTCTTTCCCCAGCACCCTAAAGAAGGCCTCAGGGCCAGAACTTCTGTGTCACGCTGTAACACATTACCTGTGTAAACTGTGCTTTTTAGAGATAGCAGCCCAGCAATGCAGGCACAATGATACTTTTATTTTCAAAATTGTTTATTCTGACATGTTTCTCAGAACTAAAGTTTGGCATATTTATCATTTTCCTCCTATTTCTTGAAAACACTAGAGTGGTAAAGGATTGGCACCTCATTTGTCAAAAAGCTAGCTTAATTTAAGACTGTGGTCTGTGGCCTCAGAATAAAGTTAAGGTGCTGACCTACGCCGACATGACTTTCTCCTGGCGGGCATGAGGACACCTACACAGTCTGAGTGTTAGGTGTCCCTGAGGAAAGTTCACTCTCTCCATACAGAATCACATTTTGGTAGCTCAATTTTCTCACTGATAAAAGCAATAACATTCTTTTTTTAAAAAAATAATTTTTACTGGAGTATAGTTGCTTTACAATGTTGTGTTAGCTTCTACTGCACAGCAAAATGAATCAGCCATACATATACATATATCCCCTCCATTTAGGACACCACAGGACATTAAGTAGAGTTCCCTGTGCTATGCAGTATGTTCCCATCAGTTGTCTATTTCATACATAGTATCAATAGTGTATATGTGTCAATCTCAAAATGCACAAAATTACCTGAGAAGGTTAATTTAGGTCATTCCCAGCCACTAATACCTCTGTTCTATTTACTTCATCAAATTGATTAGGCTGTAATGCAGTGGGCCCGAAGGAGAAGATTTTGATGGGGCAGGGGGAGGAAATGTCAACATTCTCTCTTGAGTCTGAGATAATTTTAAGTAAGTAAAGCCTAATAGAGCCCTACAGTAGGGGCTTGTGGTTGTAAAATGACAGAAGGTAGCAGGATCCAGGAGCTCTGAAGGGAAGCTTGGGGCCTCTGAAGGAATTTCACATTAAGCCTGCTTCACAATTTTGCCCAGATCTAGTCCTTCCTGAAAACAACAGAAGCTGCCCCACCACATTGCTTAAAAACAAACATCAGGAAGTAAGGACTAGAATAGGGAGAGCTAAGTGCAATATTGATTTTAATTTAAATCTCTAGCCTACTTCTGTTCATTAGATAGGATGATTGTTAGAGCTGCCTGGCACACCTTGGAAACAAAACAACACACACACAACATGAAAAGAAACTCACTCAAATCATGTATTTAATATTGCCATCTTCAGTGGATAGTCTTATTTACTCTGGAGTTAGTTGGGGTAAAGCAATAGCTTCCCATGATTGGATAGATTGTGGTTTCAATGAAAAAAAAAATGTTACCTGCCATACCAGTAAACAAAGTATGTTACAGCCATCAAGCCACTATAGCCACCACTGACAGTGAGCCCTGAGGGAACTCAGGATGGAGATAAACGAGCTGCCCACTGCCAAGCCCTCAGCCGCTGCAGCCACCCCCAGTGTTACACCCTGAGAGGACTCAGGATGGGAAAAAATGTGGATACTGGCCCTAGATAGCTAAGGTGCAATGTTATCAAAGGAATGATTTCAGTGAGCCCAGACTCTTGCATCTTCCCATACACAGAAAAGCACTAAATTCCTTAACTTGAAATATCTGGTTTTCTTTAATTAATGGTAATCTTACCTTTTTGGAGTATCTCAGCTATCTGAGAGGCTGTGTCCTAGGCTTAAGTCCTTAGTTTTGTCCACCAAATAAAACATAATTCTCACCTTTTAGGTTGTGAATTTTTTTTCAGTTGACAACAGCCACGAAGCAAAGGCATAATTTAGCCATCGATTTAGGTTAAGATCTGCTCCTCAAAACAAATTCTTCACGTCACCCTTTGAATAAGACAGCACTGGTAACAATCAAGTGGAAAAAAATCCCTAACCAGCCTTCTGCCTTTTATATAGATCATCAGAAGACTCTCTATAGTAGTTCTTGATACTATTTAGGATTATTCTAAAGAGTTCTAACATAATTGCAGAGTTGACTGCAATCAGTGTTCATTAGAGGTACAATGTTAAGTGATAAAACTGAGACATACATACCATAAGAGTCATGATGGTCCTACTGTGGATTCTTCAATGTCTTCATCATCATTATCATCATCAACAACAATAACAACAATGTATTTGAGTGTCAATGACACTTAGGACACCGATAGTCACTTGGGCTGTAAAAAATAACAATAAAAGTATTAATATTCCACTTTAAAAACAATATACCCAGAGGAACATATTTATAGGTCATTAACTAGAATGGATATCTGTATATGTATGTATGTGTACATATATACATACATATATATTTCTTTTTTTTATTTCTTAAATCATGAACTTGTTCTCAGGATTAAATTTAAAAATTCACTTAAAACACTTTGTGCCTGTCATATAGTATTCAATAAATGCTTATTTCACCCTGCCTTCCCCTCCCCCAACATAAGCATCACTGAAGGAACTGGAGCAGTTTAATCAGGAGAAGGGAATGAATAGACAGATTTTCCCATCCAATTGTAACCAAGCAGAGTCCTGTGGGGCCTACCCTGGACGGACCCCCCTCCCACATATCCTCTGCTTTAACTCCTCTCTGAAATACCTAGATAACAGTATCTGATGTATGCTTCTTGAGTTGTTTTGCAGATGCTAAAACTCTCACCAAATGGAAGGAATTAACTATCTGATGACCATGAGCACATAGCCCCCAGACCTACTGGAGCCTGAAGATTGATAGTGTGACACTGCTCTGTTACCTCACCATCAACCAGTCAGAGAATTGTGCATGAGCTGGTCTCATACCATGTGACTCCCCTTCTTTATCTTGCCTTTAAAAATTATTTCCTGAAACCCACTGGGAAGTTCAGGTATTTTGAGCACTAGCTGCCCTGGATTCCTTGCTTTGGCACCCTGCAATAAACACTGCAGTTTCTTTCACCAAAACCCACTGTCAGTAGACTGGCTTTACTGAGTCCAGGCGAGTGAACCCAAGTTTGGTTCAGTAACACAAATGTGGCTTCTTCAAGATGCCACAGTCTTTTTTGGGGGGGGGGCGGTTAATTTATAGGTATCCTGGGCCACTGAGATGGAAGTAACAGTAGGATGTTTAGACGATTTTCAGCAACATCTTGGACAATGGTGTGGAACATCTCCTAGCCATGCACACACATCTGTCAATGGGAGATCCTCACCTCATAGGAACCAAAAGTAGCTCCTTATTGTGGGTGGTGTGTAAGGGAGGTTCATTCAATGGCAATGAGTGGACTTCAAGTATTAACTCGACTTTTCTATAGCCAGAGTCAGTCCCTCATGGTGTTCAGCTGGCACACAATACTGTCTTCATTTCTCTCTATGTGGTCCACCCTAGTTCTGATTCTTTTATCGCTGCCCCCTCCAACCTCCTCCAAGAATATGTGCCATCACCATATCATTTTCGCATCAAATACTTATGGCATAAACTCCGTTTCATGATCCTTTCAGAGCCTCCTATTTTGAATTTCCAGAATCAATTCTGGAGGTCAGAAAAACAGAACAATAACTTTGAATTTACTTTTTCATTCCAGCTTTAACAATGATGATTCTCCTCAAGGTTACACATCTTCCTCTGCTTGACTGAGAGGGTAGGAAAAGGAAGGGTGAAAAAGAACATATCCATAACGATGAATAATTCAGGGACTATGTGGCTATTAAAATTGCTCCCAAACTGGACATTCTATGGTTATACAACACAAACCAGGTTCACAATCCTTCTGAAGCAACAAAATGTATATAAAGAGCTAACAACATAGGGAACAGCAAACATGAAGTCCTGGACAAATGGCTTAGACAAAAATTCAGACAAGCTGGAAGGTAGGAGAGACCGATGTGATCTAGGGCAATCTCTTGTTTTCACATAATAGAAGATCACTTGGATTTATACTTAATTCTATTTCTGCCACTGAAGGAGACTAATAAGAGATGTTGAATAATTAAGGGGACACTGACATGAAATGAACCTTAGAAGCTGGTATGTATAAGTTCTGGGCATGACTAATCTCTGAGCCATTTTATGCTGGATTCAGTTTCCTACCCTCATCTAAACCCACTGGACTAGGATCCTGACAACTTGCCTGGAACTTGTCTTACCCTTCTACCTGTCAGTCTCTGTCTAAAAATCTCTCCTGAAAAGACAGATCCTGTAATTCATAAAACAGAGGCCCACCCACTTGTAATATCACTGTCCACCTAGAACCTTTCACTGATATAACCAACTTGGATTAAGCACACCCTCCTTACCACTAACCATTGTACTGTACATGGTTCCACTAGTGCGCCGTCTCTTCCACAGGCCAGGTCTTAACAATTCCTGGTTGGGAGTTCCTTACTTCTTAGAGCCTGGCTTCCTACTCTTCCCTATTAGTTCAAAAGGTGAGTCATTAGCTTGACTTATGACCAGATATTTTTTATTGGCAAAAAATTGGAATTATTAGGGGATTCGTGATGAGAAATGTTAGTTCTGTACCCCATAGTTAAGTACTCTGCATGAAGCACGTGCTGAATGAAGAATTTATAAATATTCATCCAAAGATATTAAGTGGATAATAAGGACATATTATAAATAACTGCACTATAATTACTTTGAAAACTTATATGAAATAGACATATATCTTGAAAGAAATAAACTACCAAAGCTCACTAAAGAAGAAACAGAGTTTATGCCATAAGTATTGTATGGGAAAATGAGATAGTGATGGCACATATTTAATTTCTGAATAGTCCTATATTTTTAAAGAAATTGAATTTTTAATGAAAAACATTTCCACATAGAAAACTTCAGACCTAGGAGGCTTCAATTAGTGAAATATGTCACACATTTAAGGTAGATATAATGCCAATTTAACACAAATTCTTCCAGAAAATAGAAGAGAATGAATAATTCCCAACACATTCTATTCATCCAATGTTACCGTGATACCAAAACCCAGAAAACAATATTATAAACAGACAAAATCAAAGACCAATATCTCTCATGAAAATACATGCAAAAATCATTAACAAAATATATATACTAAAATTATAAATATATCATATATATCATATATATATATATAGTCATAGTGATCAAAGGAAGTAGTTCTAGGTATGTGAGGTTGGTTTAACATACAAAAAAAAAAATCATTGCAATTCACTGTGTTAACAGAATAAAAGAAAAAATATATGACCACCTAAATAGATCTAAAGAAGTATTCAATAAAATCCAATCCTACTCATGTTAAACCCTCTCAGCAAATTAAGAATAGATGGAAACTTCCTCAAACTGATAGCAAGCATCTATAAAAAACTTAACATCATACTTAATGGTGAGAGAATGAATGCTTTCCCCCTAAGATAAGAAACATGGCAAGGACTTCCACTCTTTCCACTTCTATTCAACAATGGTTGGAAGAACTAGCTAGTACAAGAAGGCAAGAAAAGGAAACAAAAGAAATTAATGATGGAAAGGAAAAAGTAAAACTGTATTTATTTTCAGATGACAAAAGCATGTACATGTAAAATCCTAGAGGATCTACATAAAAACTACCAGAACAAATATGTGAATTTATTAAGGTTGCAGAATACAAGGTCCCCAAGCAAAAATAAATAATATTTCTATATAACAATTATAAACACTTAGAAATGGAAAATTTTAAAACATCATCTACAGTAACATTAAAAAACAAAAAGTACTTAGGGTAAAATTTAACAAAAATATGTGTAAGGCCTGCATAGTGAAAACTAAAAAACATTGCCTAGAGAAATTAAAGAAGATAGATATACCATGGTTATGGATAGGATGATTCAGTAATGTTAAGATACCATTTCTCTCCAAAGTGACCTATAGATTCAAAGCAATCAAAATAAAAATCTCAGCAGGCATCTCTGTAGAAATTGCCTAGCTGATTCTAAAATGCATATGAATATAAAAAAGATCCAGAGTAGTCCTAAAATTTTTAAGACCAAAGTTGGTTACTTATACTACCTGATTTCAAGACTTACTGTAAAGTGACAATGATGAAGATTGTGTGATACCGGTGTAAGGATAGTAGAACAGTAGAAAATCAAGAAATAGACTCTATGTATAAAGCCAATTGGTTTTGGACAAAGACGTCAAGGTGATTCAATTGGGAAGGGACAGTTTTTCCAAGAAATAGTGCTGGAAAAATTAGATATACCTATAGAAAAAAAAAGAGAACCTTCAACCCTTACCTCACTTTACATAGAAAAATGGATCATAGACCTATGTATAAGATAAAGCTATAAAACATCTAGAAGAAAGCAAAGGAAAATGTAAAGTCTTTGTGATTTTAAGTTAGGTAAGATTTTTCTTAAGGAGGACACAAAAAGTATGAACCATAAAAGAAAAAATATTGATGTACTGAACTTCATAAAATTTAAAAACACCTCCTCTTCAAAAGGCACTCTTAAGAAAATGAAAAGGCAAGCTTAAGAAGGGGTGAAAATATTATTTATACATATATCTGCCAACTCATATAAGTCAATAATAATAATTTGAATAATTCAATTTAAAATGAACAAAATATATTAGTAGACACTTCCTGAAAGCAAATAGACTCATGAAGAGATACTTAATGAATATGGACATGCAAATTAAAATCACAATAAGATACAATCAGCCACTTTGGAAAATAGTTAAAGAGGGAGGGAAAAAGGGAAGGAGAGAAGGAGGGAAGGAGGGTAAGAAGGAAGAAAGGGAGGAAAAGGAAGGAAGGAAGGGAGGAAGGGAGGAAGGGAGGGAGGAAAGAAGGAAAGGAACAGCTCTATCTGCTTAAAGCACAGGTTGGAGCCCTGAAGGCCTACCCATTCAGGTCTCTTCATTCCACATCCTCCTACTAACTTTCACCTCTGAGCCCCATTCAAGCAACCTCTGAGACTGAACAGTAAGTAGTTTGAAAACTATTGCTTCAGAGCAACTCTCTCAGCTCAGGAGCAAACTTTAGAATATGGGAAGAGAGCAATCAAGCCATTTGAATTTTGCTTTAATATTTAATTTCTAGTTCTTCTTAATCTAAACTCCTAGAAAGCCTGAAAGTGAAATACCTTCACTATTCTGTCTACTATAGCTAAGTATGCTAAGTACCTGTGAATAAAACACCTACATAACATATCAAAGTTAACACAACTTGCCAAAGCTTGCTCATCCCTTATGTCTACTAAATTAACTTCACTAGATGACACTAGATGAGGCCATTCATGGCTTGAGACTTGCTTTTACTGCTCAACTGTCCATTACTTGAATGTATAATAACTAATTAAATTCCTTTCTCAGAGTACAGCTCCAGGGATATGTAGGTAACTCTGCAAAGTCATGGGAAGCATTTATTATCATCATTACTGAACCCAAGGTATAAAAAGCTAAAAATGGAAACAATCATACAGTGAAACCTCAGGAAGAAAACACTGACCAATTAACTCTGTGTATGAAAGCTGAAGCAGTTTTTATCATGCAAGAAAATTAATCCTGCTGTGTTCAACTCATTAAAATACTGACAAGTAAAATGTTCCCCACCCCAGATTATGGCAAATAAATCTTTGCTAAAACTCCAGATGAACAAGGGATATTGCCTTTATACAAGTAAAGTATTATTAACCTCTGTTTGTCCAAAGCTCTGTGGTAGATCTGAAGTGGCAATAAAACTGATATATCTACCACTCATTTTATTTTCCACAACAAAGTGTTCCATAGCAACAAGGCACTGAACTGAGAACAAAAGACAATGGTTTTATTTTCTTCTCTCCAACCTATTCTCACCATGAGAATAATCTTGGGCAAGTCATTTGAACACCCTGGGCTTTGGCAGTCTTATATGCAAAATGAGGTTATTAGACTAGATAAACTCTCCCATTGCTATTCGTACTAGAAACATCTAAAATGCTACCAACGTTGACCCCACCCATGACCACCTTCTCTTTGGCACCTGTTTCATTGCATTTTAGAAACGGGAAAGATTGTGAAAGGAGGATGGGGAAAAGGAGTGGAAGATGAAGTGAAGCCTATGCAGGTTTAAAATCAGCAAAAAAATTGGAACAATAACTGGCTTCATTTCATTCCTTCTCCTTTCCTGCCACAGGTTATATTCAGATCCATAAGAAACATAGAAAAAGTGTCTAAGGCAGAAGTCATTACCTCCCCACCAGCAGATGGCCTCCTATATGAAATGTATGAAATGCAGAAAGGAAACCCAGGAAAGTTGTCCCCACATTGCTCATATTTTACTGTCACACTCTGGAAAAGGAGAAGTCAGGAGGAAGGAACTAAGAAAGAGCCCAGCAATGCGGATGCCTTAGAACTCAACTCCTCAAGGTGAAATAAAGACTTCCCAAACTGGGAAGTGTAGGATATTTTATTGCAAGCAGACTGGAGTTTCATTGACTCTTCGAACAATCATGGGTAAGACTATTCTCTGTATCCTGATTTTGCTTCCTATATATCAAGAGAAAATACTAAAAACTCTATTCAGAAAATATTAATTGAATATCTGCTCTGATCTAGGCACATGGACATTGGTCTTAAGGAGCTCACAGTCTAGTGAGGGTGACAGATATGCACATGAGCAACTAAGCACTAAGACAGCCAGTAACAAGAATTAAGTTAAAGGCACAGCAAAGCACTGGGAGCCAGAGGAAGGAGAGACTATTTAGCATAGCCTTTCTCTTTCTCCTTTCTGTGACAGGATAACTTTTTCCCATTATCTGCTGGATTTTCTGGGATGAAATATGTCTTTTTCAGATTTTGGGTCATTTGTCTTTCTCTTTCAATACCTAGTCATTGGCAAGCAACCTGCTGATGATCAATAAAGACTGAACTGACTGACTGTCATTTCTGATCACAGATGACGTTGGATGAATCTTACAGGGAATGTGATGGACAGTGAGAGAATGGAAATCCCTTTCCACCAAAGTTTCACACAGGTTCTGCTCTCCAGCAGCTGTCATCACTCTTGTGCAAGTCATGTCCTCTTCCTGATTCGTGGTCAGTATCTGTGCCCCCTGGGCATCAGACTTTTCTTATCATTTCAGAAGCAGACCCTGATATATATGAAAATACATTAAAACCTTCTCAGAAAAATAATTAGCTACCCTTTGCGGGGGGTGGGGGAGGTTTTTGGATAAAGGGAGAAGAAAAGGTGGAGGAGAATATATACAGAAAAAGTGATTTTCAAACTTCTTGTGTGATTCTATTTAGCTCAGTTTTTATGGCCATGAAGTTATCGCTAATATGTAATCCTTCCCTTAATAAAAAAACATTACCACTGTCCTGCCTTCAGTGGAAAAGGGGCAAACTTTGAGAAGTCCTTCTCATTCACTCTTGCCTCTAATAAGTGTTTGAATTTAATCAACCTGGATTGGAGTCACAGGTGTCATTAACAATGGGTCACTTTCTTTGTCTGAACCTGTTTCCTTTTGTGTATCAGTTTTCAGCCATAAAATGAGGATGATAATTCCATCTATGTCATAGGGTTATTAGGAAGATTCAAGGAAATAATCTATTTATAACACTAGGAACAATAACCTGGTCCATAGAAAGCACTTAGAAAATGTTAACTTTTGTTATAGAATGCACTTTTACTGTGTGTTCAAAGGCCATGAGAACACCTTGTTTCTATCCTTAGATGATACCGATCTTTATCCTCAAAAAATACTTGAGCTATTAAACTATGGGCTTTGGGGACATTTAAAGCATAATAATCTCTATGGGAGTACTTTTTTCTGCCACTTACAAGCTGCATGATTTGGGGCTTTCTGCAAAGTGAGGATAATAATATCTACCCCATAGATATTTGTTGGGATGATTAAGTGAGTTAATGCATGCAATTTCCTTATCAAGATACTTAAATAAGTTGGCTGACCATGGCTTCTGCTTTGCCAAGGAAGATGGTTCTTCTCATTGTCCCTGTAGATGAATTGGTCTTCAGCAGCCAAGATATACATACCTTATAGCAATATCGTCATTGGCTGAGGCTCCTGGGATTGTGAGCAAGCATCTGAATCAAAGCACCCAGAAATTAGCTTGGTGTAAAAGAAACATGCCTAAGAAAGATGGTTTGAACCAATCAAGTACTTGCTTTTGGAAATTTTAATTTGGAAAATATCAAGAGATTTAACTGTCAGCAGTGGAATAACAGAATTGGGAGAGATAATGAGATATAGTCCAGATAATGAGGGAACATTACAAAATTAAGTTATGAATACCACAAACTATGATCAAGGGAAACAATACATGAAATACAAGCCAAAGAGGCCAGCAAGAGGAGAGTAGAAAAAACATTTTGAAAGTATTTGAGTTTCTTTAATGGTGGAATACTTGAGAGAAGATTCTCAGCGTTTTGCTACTGAGCTCCTTAGAGCATCTTCTTTCTGAGACTGTGTCAAAGTTTGGTTTCCATCCTTGGCTCCCAAGCAGCCCTCTCATCCCTTATCTACAGTAGTCCTTCTCTTCTCACCCGTCCTTTCTTGAGCTAATCTGTGTATCTCTATTCCTTGAGGCTGAAAGTGTCTAACTGAAACACAGGCGTATGGGAGACCCTCAATAAGCAATGCCTATTATTAACTTGGAAATGCATGAAGCACTGTGAACCCACAACTAGAAGATATGGTGAGACAACTGAAGGGCAACTCCATGAGACTGTGTTTAAATCTATAGTTTAAGAGTTAGGAACACTCAAGACTCCAAGGTGGGTAGGATGAAATCTCAGGAAAACAGTATTAGTAATAAGATTTGTGGACAAAGACTGTTGCCTGTAGTCAAGTCATCAGTCGCTGCAGCTGTCCCCCACCCCAATGGTGCACCCTGAGGGAAATACAGGAATGAGAAAAACAGGATACTGGCGCTAGGTAGTTAAGATGCATATCAAAGGAATGATTTCATTGAGCCCAGACTCTTGCATCTTCCCCTACGTAGAAAGGCACTAAATTCATTAACTTGAGATGTCTGATTTTTGTGATTAGCAGCAATCTTTTGATGTTCAACTACATGTTTGTGTTCTTTTTTTTTTTAACAAAAACTCCTATATATATCCCCGGCTCCTCCCTTACCTCTTTGGAACAGTCCCTCAAAGCTATCTGAGAGGCTGCCATCTCAGGCTTTAGTCCTCAATAAAGCCACCGAACAAAATATAATTCTCAACTTTTAGGTTGCGCATTTTTTTCAGTCGACAGTCTGTAATTTCTTAATTATAGCAACACAAATTATAAATTACCCTGTTTGGATAAAGAGCATAAGAAGAGAAGATGTGGCTGGTCAGCATAGAAGAATAAAGTACAAAAGCCTGATGCTGGCAGTGTTTATTCAGTACCACCTAGAAAGAGAGACAATAAATCCTGGATACATGAATTTTTCAGTCACTGGGGAAATGCACTCCATAATGGAGCAGAGGTGATTCTCCGGAAATCACCAGAACCAGGAAAATAGCCCTTAAGGCTATCCATTTCTTTTGCTCCAATTTCTCGCTCTCAAAGCAATCTTTTGATTGTTATTTTGGCTTTCTATGTATTCTGACATTATAAGATGATATCAGGATGGAAGACATGTGCATTCATATCACAGAAAAAGAAAACTTTCTTCTGTAAATTAATATATAGCTTATCTAGACTTTGACTAGGACCAAACCACATCTACTGCACTGAAGAGGCAGAGAGACAAGATTTTCAGGGTAAACTCAATAAGAAATTGCCCTTCTGAGCAATATGTTGGTAGAAGTCTTATAACCTTGTATGGTATAATAGAAATATATATGGTCTTTGTTCAGACAATGAAGTCTGAAAGAACAGATTGAATTGAATAGCCTAGCCAAGAAGCCTCTGTATCAGGCAAAGAGAAGCTGTGGGTTTGATGGTGTGATACAATAAAATATAGACATCTGGTTTTTGTCCCTGGTTCCTGGCATAGAGCTCCTAAAACTGTTGGAATTTCCTGAGTGATGAGTGTCTTTTGTAAGGCAATGAGATGACTCCTGGCTGGGCCCCTAGATTGCTTCAGGGTGGGGCTGGTAACCAGAAAGACCAAGCCATGATTAGAGGGTTAGAACTTTCCACCCCATCTCCTGACCTCCAAGGAAAGGAGAAGAGCTGGAGACTGAGTTCAATTACCAATGGCCAGTGATTTAATAATCATGCTTACATAATGAAACCTCCATAAAAATCCCTAAACAATGAGGTTTGGGAAGTTCCTGGGTTGCTGAACACATGGAGGTGCTGGGAAGGTGGTGTGCCCTGAGAGGGCATAGAAGTCATGTGCCTGCCATTCCATGCCCTGCTCTATTTATCTCTTCCATTTGGCTATTCTTGAGTTGTATTCTTTAAAATAAATCGGTGTTAAAAAACAAAAACCAACCAAATAAATTTTAAAGATCTAACTGACTTTATTGAATGATTCATGATTGGACAAGCATCCTATTTAGCAAGTAGATGGGAGCTCCAAAGGGTTACAGAAAGGAAAAGGTTTTTAAAAACAGAACATAAAAAGAAAAAAGGATTACTTCAGATTAGGTTCTGTGAGCTATTCTAGCAAATTATCAAACCTGAGAGGGGAGTCATAGGACACACCCCCCTAAACTTGTAGGTTGTTGGACAGAAGAGTGGGTAGACTGGGAAGCCCATTTGTAGCTGGCATTTGAAGTAGGGGCAGTCCTATTGGACTGAGCTCTTTAACTCATGGGATCTGACACTAGTTTCATTTAGATAGTGTCAAGATTGAATCGTTGGACATCCAGTTGGTATCAAAGAATTGGAGAATTGGTTGTTGGTGAGGAAGGAATACCACAGACTTTATTATCTCTCTCTGTCCCCTCTTTTTAACTTGCAACACTTGGTTATTGAATAGACTTTATTTGACTCCTAGTCTAACAAAATGTGTTGGGTAAATGTAAGTGTGTGTTTGGGGAGGAAAGTTTCTGCTCATAGTCTCAGCCATACAAAATTTTCTCCTCTAGAAGAATGCAAGACAGGTTCATGATCTTGGGAATTAGTGGCTGTTGAATATGAATTTGGTAATGCACTTGATTGCTAGATGCTGCCATTTCTTCAGTAGCTACAAGTGTGTAGAGAGAGAGTAAGAAAGAATTAACTTATTAAAGAGAAAAAGGTTAATAACACCACCATGTACTTGTATGATATATTATAATTTATAAAGAGCCTTATGTACACTAATTTTATTTTTACAATTCTGTGAATTATGCCTATATTAGAGTGGGAAAGTGAAAGTTTAGGTCATAAAGATGTTAAAAGATAAGCTGAGGCATATTAAAATTTTTAAGAGTTTATTTGGGCATAAATTGATTCAAATAGGGCAACACCAAACCAGAAGTGGTTCAGGACACTCAGCTGACAGGAGCACAGGGAAAGACTTTTAAAGAGAAAAGGCAGAAACAAAGCAAGGAAATTATTTGACTAGCTATAGTTTAAGTGGTTGTCTTATTTGGGAAAGCCTCATTGGTTGTCTGTGATTGGTTGTTCCTGGGTTTCTCATAAACTTGAGGCATTATAGACTTAGGTTTGGGTTTGCATACACAGGCTGCTAACACAGTAAAGCCACCTCAGTTTAATGGCCTCCTTGTTTAATTAACATAACAAAGCTAATAAACTGTAGATCCATCATTCAAACCCATTTTTTTACACAACAGCTCTAATATTTTCTTCCAGTAGGTGACAGAAACCCCAAATAAATCATGAATCAGAGTAGCCCACATAAACCAAGAAAGGGGCATCATCTGTGCAGAAGTGTTGGGCGACATTCCTGAGCATGAGTGAGTGGCACTGTGTGGGTGAAAGACTTCATTCTAGGGCGGATTAAAGAACAGAATAGGGCTCAGGGTCCATCCATGTGCATGAAGAAACAATTTTCCAGGGAATATTGCTGCAATGTAGCTACTCCAACACTCTTCTTCCTCAATCTTGAAGCAGTCTAGATATCATTGGAAATGCAAAATGTGCAGTGTGCAGATTAAGAAAACTTAATCTCTCCAGAGAATCTTGGTTGAATACCTGGATATAGAAAAGGTGTATAAAAATATTTCTCCCTTTGATAGAAGACAATGTTTTCAAGAGGTTATAAGATACATATATATAAAGAACTATAGAATGTATATATGGAAATTCCTCTGCTCCTTCCAAAGCCCATTGATGTATTCCTATGCCTTCAACCATGGATTTATCCTTATCCAGAATTCTCCTTTTCACACTTAATCTCCCTTCTACATTCTAAAATAATGCCATTAGCTTCTATTTTTTATTTCTATTTTTTATGTTTTAATAAATAAACAGCTACTATTTATTGAGGGATTACTATATTCTAGGCACTGTGCTAAGTGTTTTTTATATATTTTCTCAATTTCTTTTCCCAAACTCTATGAAGGAGCTATTATTATTGTCCAATTGGCAAATGAGGAAACTGAGGCTTGGTGAGAATGAGAAGATTTGACTCCAGGTTGTCACTCTCCAAAGCCTGTCCCCTGACTGTGAATCTATACAACCTCCACCTCCAGCCCTTTTCACTCCTGTAAATACACTGCCCCTTCCCTCTCTCAGAAATCTCCCCCTGTCTGTATTTCCTTCCTTTCCTTGACTCTCTTCCTTTGGAAAACCATTGCTTCTTTATGTTCAGGAACCAGCCTAGAGATCTAGTTCTAAGTCCTAAGGAGCTCACTTTGAGGCACTTCCAGCTCAGATCTCTCCCCCTCTCTTTGATCCTATCCCTTTAACACACCTCTCTCCGTTGGAATGTCCCCTAATAAGTTTAAAACGGACACGTCCAAAATGATGCTCATTACTAATTCCTCCTTTCTAATTTCCCCATCACTGGATGACACGCCAATCTGCTGTGCTTCAAACCTGGGAATGGTCCAGGACCCCCAGTCGACCTGCAGTAACCTGGTGGCTTCCTTCTCTGCATGCAAATCATCAGACTGTCCAGAAACGTGGCAGAGGCAGAGAAACACAGCTTTTCCCAACACCTTTCTTTCTCTGCTGACTCCCACGTGATTAAATGACCCAAGTGTCCTCCACCGATTAAGCTTCTCTTCTTCAGTCTGCAAATTGCCCTCCTGCAGCCGTTTCTGGGGTGGCAGTTTCCTTCTTTCATTCATCCCCATTTATACAACACTTTCTGTGACCAGCGTTGGATAATTTATTACCAACGTGTGGTAGCAGCCTTACTGTTTACGTTCTGCGTTTTGATTATTGCCCTGTGGTTGCCATTTCAGCTACCAGCTTTGCCCAGGAAAAGATGGATAGCAGCACAGGCACAGGGCGTGGCACGGCCTCGGCTCCGCGCTGCAGGCTCCTCGTGCATTGCGCTCACGCCCCAGCCGCTAACTGCGTAAGACAGAGATTCCCTCTTCAAAAATCTCCATGTCGCTGTGCTCAGCAGAGTAACGTTTTTTGTTTTTTTTTTTTGTTTTTTTTTTTTTTTTTAACATCTTTATTGAAGTATAATTGCCTTACAATGGTGTGTTAGCTTCTGCTTTATAACAAAGTGAATCAGTTATACATATACAATATGTTCCCATTTCTCTTCCCTCTTGCATCTCCCTCCCTCCCACCCTCCCCATCCCATCCCTCTAGAGAGTAACGTTTTGATTTGTCAGGGCTGCTTCTGCCGCATGGCCGCTCTGGGGACATTAGGCATTCTCATCACACTGGCGACGTTTCCAGTTCAGTGTGCCGGTCACGGGTCCCTTTCTGAATGCAGTACAAGGCCGCTCACGTGGGAACGGCCCCTGAAAGCAGTAGTTCACTGAAAAATGTTCACACACACACACACACACACGACTGCTAGGAGGTGGGTGTCATTATAGATTCCCATTTCCTCAGATGCTTCGTTTATTGAGACCTTGAGAGAAACATGAAAAGCACTTTATCTTTCAGAAGGTTCTCAAGAAATGCACTTGCTCCGAATATTTACCCAAAAGGGAAAGAAGAGATCTTGCAAAATTGCACTCTCTCAAATGCAAATGAAGCTAAATCCCTTGAATAGATTAAAATACAATATGCTGTATACGTAAAAATAAAGAGATCTTACTTTGTGTCAACAACCAAAATTTACAGTCCTCCACAATCTCTAGGGTCCTCTTAAGCATTTTAAGGCCCCTCAGTTAAGTGTTCTAACTTGCTTCAAACATCTCCCTTTGCTTGAAACTAAGCATTCACATGAAAGGACTTTGGACAAATGCTTCTCCCTCCCCCTTTATCTTCAAATTATCCTGCACTCCTAGGTTCCTAATGATAAAACCTGCTTTTCCCACAGATAATTCAGGATCTGATCTACTTCTTATGCACCTCACCTTGACGCCATCTGAACATCCGTGAATGAACTTTAGGAAACTTCTCTGACCTCCCTCAGAATCAGGAAGATGCATGCATGTATGCACGAATGAGCAAACAGGCAAGCATAAACACAAATGTCAACAAGAACGTAACTCGAATTCAGTAGATAGTATTTTCATTTTTCAAGTAGAGGACAGAGCAATCCCTAAAAAGCAAAAGTAAAAGATGAAGTAAGTGTTCTTGATGTGTGTTTGTTCAAAAATATTCAGAAGTCATTTCCTCTGCAGTTAATAGCCTTGTGCCTACATTATTTCTCTTTTTGGCCAGCATGACTGGGGAAGATTCCTTGAAATAGGATTGCTGAGTCAGAAGGCAAATGGATATAATTTTTGCTACATGTTACCTAATTCCTATTATGCGTGGTAACAGTTTAAACCTAATAACTCAGAGACTTAACATAAAGATATTTTTGTTTTGTAGTTCAAGCTTCAGGTTCAAAACAGATCAGTGGGAGTTGGGTATGCTGAGCTGTGTCATCACTCAGGGACCCAGGCTGATGGGAGCTGTGTGCTCTGTGCTTCTGCCATCTCAACACTCGTTTCACCAGATGGGCAAGTTCTCATGGAGAACTCAGCCAGTCTTCTGAGTTGAGTCTTCTGTCACTTGTCCACGAAGTGACATAGCCCATTGACCAGAACTTGTCACATGAACCTACTGAACATCAGAGGGTGAGAATTTGGAGGACAATGGATCCCAGATACTTGTGAACCAGTTGTTACTCACATTTGAACTTTGAGGTCATGTCCCTAAGATTTTGCTACACAGATGCTCATCAAAGAGCTGTTTATAATAGAAAGAAAGGAGGGGAGGGGAGGAGGAAGAGAGGGAAAAAAGAAAAGAAGAAAAAAAGGAAATGATTTAGAGGTCTAACAGTTAGAGAAGTGTTAAATATATTGCAGACTGTGCATGCAAAGGAAAAACTGAGTGATATGATTCAGGACATAAACTCTTGGAGTTAGAGTGCCCAGGAACCTTGTTTCTTTTACTTTCTAGATATGTGTACTTGGATATATTACTTAAGCTAGACTTTGATTTCTTTAACTGTATAATGAGGATAATAATAATACTGACCTTTTAAGGTTGTTATGAGGATTAAATTTGAAAAGATAATTTAAAATGCTTAGTACATGGCTGGCTCTAGAAAACACTTTATTTTTTTCAGCCATTAAATCATGCATAAAAATATATACTGACATAGAAAGCTATTCACATTATTATTTTGAATGAAAAAGAAGCTTCAAAACTCTTTGCTTGGTGTAATAAAGGTTTGTTATTTAAAAATCACAAATATATGCATAGAAAAATCGGGAAGGTACAACAAAATGTAGACAATGATAACCTTCACTGTATGCTTTTCTGGATTTTTGTATAATAAAATACAATTCTATCAAGAAAAGATAACAATTAAACTTAGATTAGATGTACAGCATGAGCCAAATCGCTTATAGATGAGTCTTTACTTGTCCTATAGTTTTATGTTCCTGTAGCTCATCAGGGAGACTGAAACTATGTCTTCAGTTACACTTATAAAAAAGAGAAATTCTGTGTTCAAGAAACCAGCCTTCCATGCAAGCAAATATACATACTGCTCATGCCAGGAGGCCTTTGGCAAGTCTCATGGATTATTTCAAAAGGAAAAAAAATGTACTTGTAAGGCAGAATTGCATCCATTTTTCTTTTTTAATTGCAATGTCATTCTGGAACCCTACTGCCCCTTCTTTCTACCAACACCTTCTCTGAACAGCTGCTTCAGGCACCTCTCAGACAGTATGTGGTACTGTCTTCAGAGAATTTTCTGCTTCTAAGGAATCTAAGAGAAAAATATTTCTGCAGTCTGTGTGGCATTAGTGTTTCAATTGTCCTATGACTGCCACTACTAATTAAGAGGTTATAACTTCATGTTCATGCCAATAAATGCAATTTCAGGTTTAACTTTAAAATCTTTCTCTGTAGAATGGTGGGTTCTGAAATTTTTATAAGTAAATTGAGATTCAGTTTTATCTTTACAAAAACATACACTAACTTCCCACATAGGCAATTTTAGTATTTTCATTGAATGAAGATTATCTAGTACTTGATATGCTTACCACTAATAATGACTTGATTCTCAATAGCTAAAGTAAATGTCAGTCAACTCTGCACAGTTTTCAGAATATCATTTGCTATATGAGATAATGAGTAAAAAGACTGGAAGCTCTTTTACCATTTTGAAAAAGGGGTTTATCCATAGAATTTTACAGATATTTCAATTCACCAACTCTAGCGTCCCTATTAGGTTATCATAATATTCTCTATACGAAATCAATAATATCACATTTATTATCCATTGGGAAAATCACATGCTAACTTCTATTTGTTACTCATCTTTTCTGTAGATGTCTTCTTCACTGTCTTGTAAGTACTCATGCAAGGGCATTTCTTCTTCTCATTATCATCATCTACTAAGAAACATATTTTTTGTTGATCAAAAAACTTATCCACTGATCATGAGAAAGTCAGTCCACATTTTAGAATTTCAAGATTGGAAAGAATCACGTGAACAATCCATTAGTTCTAGTTTTCAAGTCTGAAATAAAATTATCTTCTATTTTTTTTTATAATATGGTGTAGCAAAAAGGACACTAAACTGAAAGTCAGTCTCCAACACTACAAGAAACTAGCTATGTGATCTTAGGGAGGTTGTCTGATATCTCTGTGTCTTAGGTTTCCTCATCATTAAAAGTGGAGAAGTTGTAAAAAAAGACCACTAGGATTCTTCCCATTTTTAGAGTTCTATGGTTCTCTGTGCATTTGTGTTCCCAAAGATCAGCTCTGAAAACTAAGTTTTCAAAGTTTGCGTAGTAAAATCTGATCTTTACTGATATAAACCCACTCATAGTCTAGTTATTTCACTTATGATTAATATGTTTTACTGCAAAAATATTAATGTGTTAAATTATGGCAGCTGCCTAAGACACTACTGTGATTGTTATAGAATATATGGTATATGTACCACATTACTTTTCTAAAATAAGGAAAATTCTGAATTCCAAAACATATTCAGCCTCAAGATTTGGATAAGGGATGAAGACTTGATTATCACTCTTCTAAAGTTGAGGAAACTGAAGGACAGAGAAGTTAGTTAACTTGTCCAAGGTTACACAGGTAGTAAGTGCCAGAGTAAGATTCAAAGTCAGTCAGTATGACTCTAACTGCTTTTCAAGGCCATATTACTATTTTTAACCATAATACAACTACTATTGCTACTACTACTACTACTACTACAAAGATGGCAAAAACAATGATTACTTCTGTTTTTAAATATATTCTCAGCACTTAATACAACCTTCATTCATTAAAACTCTGTTTACTGAATTATGCGCAAGGCTTCATGCTAGCTACTGGAGAAGCAGTCCCAGTTCTCAAAGTGTACATTCAAGTGGTAGGGGAAAAATAATAAATAAGCAGATAATAATAATAATCAATAATTACTGATTTTGGTAAATGTGTTCAAGAAAGTAAACAGAGTGATAGAGAATATTAAGTTGAACAAGCTAATTTAGTTAGGTCTGGTTTCCCCATGAGGAAGTCATATTTCACTGAAAACTAAAAGATAAGTTAGAACAAGCCATTCAAAGAGGCAGGGATGAATGGAAACAAAAATAAGCTCCTGGAATTGGGAAAAACTGATAAACCTAATGAGGTTGAAGAAGAAGTTATCTAACTACGAACAGGACTTAGATTTCATTCTAAGCTTCATGGGAAGCCATTGGAAAGATTTAAAGTGGGAAGTGGCATAATTATATATTTAAAAGATCACTCTAGCTCTTCCTTTTCCAGTAATAGCAGACTAGGTAATTTAGACAAACTACCTGAACTACAAGTAAACCAAACCTTCACATTTATCCTAGTCCTTAAATTTTTCTTACAAATAAAATTCCAATAACTATACCTAAGACACAACAAAACATAACCAGGCACATTAAAACATACACACACACACACACACACACACATTTTTAAACTGTACTTACTATGTTCTTGTTTAGGTAGAATATTTTAGCCAAGAACTAAAAACAATAAAAAGTGATATAGATTTGAAAAAGAATCAAATAGAAACTTTGAAATTAAAAAAATATAGTAACAGAAATTAAAAATGATGAGTGGGTTTAACTGCAGATTACAATCCATACATGGCTAGAGAGAGAATAGGCTGGAAGTTGGGTCAGAGGAAAATATCCAGAATGACTCATAGGGAGACAAAAAGAATTCACACACACACACACACACACACACACACACACACACACACACACATGACAGAGAGACAGAGACAGAGAAAATACAGTAATAATGGTATAATATATACAAAATAGTACTTCCTGAAAGAAATAAGACAAAGAATGGAGGAGAAGAAATATTTGAGAAAATTTTCCAAAATTATTGAAAGACAAAGGACCCAGTAACCCCCTAGCAAGATAAACACACACACACACACAAACACACACACACACACATACACACAATCTAGACACATCACAGTAAAACTGAAGTGCAACAAAGTTAAAGAGAAAATGTAAAAAGCAGCCAGAGAAAAAAATTCAGATTTCATGAAAAAGAGTAAAAACTGTCACCTGACTTCTCAACTAAAGAAATTGAAGTCAAAAGATAATGAACTGAGATCTTCAAAATGCTGGGAGAAAATAACTGCTAACATAAGAGATATAACTATAGATCATGCAGTCACTGAAAAATAGTAAGAGGATACTATGAACAACTTTATACCAATGCATTAGGGACTTAAATTAAAAGTAACAAATATGCATATTAAAGCACCAACTTAATAGAAGTGACATAAAAGGAAATAGAAAATCTGTGTTCCTATCATGATTAAAGACATTGCATCCATAATTGAAATTTGGTCCAAATCATTTCACTACAGAATTCTGCCAAACATTTCAGGATCAACTAATACCAATAATACATAAACTCTCCCAGAAAAATTTTTAAAAGGGAACATTCCCAAACTTGTATTTTGAAGCCAGCAGAACTTTGTTTCTAAAACCCAACAAGGACATTAAAAAAATTCCAGAAAATTTTAATTCATGAATAAAATGGAAAAAAAATCAGCAAACAGAATTTAATAACATTTAAAAAGGATGAATCATAACCAAATTGTGTTTATTCTGTCAATGCACATGTTTTTGACATTAGAAAATCAGTGTAATTATATACATTGACAGACTAAAGGAGAACTATACAACTATCTTATCAGATGCAAATAAAGTAAAAATTCCACTTTGTTTTTCACAAAATCCCCATTTTTAACAAACTAGGAATAGAAGAAACATTTCCTAATCTGATACAGGGTATCTTAATGGTGATATCGAAAACATCCCCTTTAAGATCAGGAAGAAAACAGTAGTACCCATGATTAGCACTACTATTTTACAATATACTGGAATCCAGTGCAGTGTATCAAGAAAAAGAAATAAACATGAATAAAGATAAAGAAGAAAGAAAAAAAATCGTGTAGTAAGGAATTTGTCTTCCAAAGAGAGGTCTGGCCTCTGCCCAGACTCTTGAGAGGTAAGTTCTAAACACTTGGAATTTCCTGAGTGCTAGAGTGTCTTTGTTATTCATGGTGAGCTCCTCAGATACCACATGATAATTTGTGCTAATGTGATGATTCTTGATGGGGCCTTTGGGCCATGTAATGTCAGCTCAGTCTCTGGGGAGGGGAGGCTGGAGATTGAGTTCAACCACATGGGAATGATTCAATCAATCATGCCTACGCAATGAAACCTCAACAAAAGTTCTGGACACAGAAGCTCAGGTGAGCTTCCCTGGTTGGCAGGAATACTCTGTACATGTTGCTACTCATATGGCCAGGAGGAGGTAATGCCATCAATGGCTCCACAGGGCTCTCCTGACAACCAGAAGCTCTACACCTTCCCAGACCTTCAGCCACTGTGTCTTTTCCTTTGAATGCTTCTAATTTGTATCCTTAACCTTAATGACTGTCAGTAGAATAGCTTTCAGTGAGTTTTGAGTCTTTCTACAAATTTTCAAACCTGCAGCTGGTTTGGGGAAACTCCTGAACTTTTACTAGGTGTCAGAAATCTTGGCCAGACTTAGCAGTCTGGAGGACTTCTTAGTCTTAACCTCGAGTTAGACTAACTCCATATATTATTCACAAATGATATGACTGGGCACATAGAAAAAATGTAAAAACTGACAAATTCTTAAATTAGTGAGTTTAGCAAAATTTATGGGTTCATGGTCAATATAAAACTCAATTGTATTAGTACTATCAACAAATATAAAAATTTTAAATGTTTTCAAGAACACTGAAAATATCATATACCTACAAGTAAATTTTACAAAAGTTGGGCAAACTTTCTATGTAGAAAACTGTAAATGTTTTTAAGGTAAAATTTAAATGATCTGAATAAATTGAGAGATACACCACCTCCCTGGATTGAAATCTCAGTATTTTAGAGACATTAATTATCCATAAATTAACCTATAAACTCAATGTAATCCCAACTAATATTTCAAGTTTCTTTGCATATCTTGATCAACTAATATGAAAGTACATGGGGAAATACACAGCCAAGAATAAACTAAACCGAAGAACAACAGTATGAGAGAAATTGTTCCAGTAGATAGCAATGTTCTTTAAAAGTGGGGCAATCTCTTATTGTATGGATAGACAAATAAAATAATAGAAAAGGGCAGAAGGCCCAAACACAAGGTCACTTAATATATTGACACTTGATTTATGACAAATGCATGATGGCAGAGCAGTTGAGAGAGAATAACTCTCTTTAATAAATGGTGCTGAAACAATCATCCATCTAGACCTCTACTTCACTCTAAAAATCAGTTCCAGAACCAAGGGTGAAAAGCAAAACAATAAAATTTTTGGAGAATAATATAGGAGAACATCTTTAGAATCTCATGATAAAGAGATATTGTTAAACAAAAGTACTAAACATAATGGGAAAAATTAACTGAATACATTAAAATAAGGTAGTTCTATTAATCAAAATTAATCATTAAGAAAGAGAAATGGCAAGCCTACTGAATGAGAAAAAACTTTTGAAAAATATATAACCAACTAAATGGCTAATATCCTGAACATATAAACAATTACAATTTAATAAGAAAAGTCAGACATCCAATAGAAAATTTGGCAAGAGATTTGAATAGAACTTCCTAAAAGAGGATGTTCAAATAGCCAACAATCATATGATAAGATGTCAACCTTATTAATATCAGGAAAATGTGAATTAAAACCACCATGAGATGACAGAAATTGAAAAAAGAAAATGAATGGAAATAACACATTTTTGGCAAAGATGTAGCATAACTGGACCTGTCACCCACTGCCAAAAGGAGGCTAAATGGGTACAATCACTTTGGAAACAGTCTGACATTATCTTCTAGAGCTAAATATACACTCCCTCCAGCAATTCACTCCTACGTATACACCCAAAAGACATAGAGGCACATTAAGCTCCAGGTAGGGGTGTGCTGGAACCAGCTTGCACCAGTTCAAGAGAGCTGTTGATGTGCAGCTCTCTCCAGTGCCACATTCAGTGACATTGGTAGCTTGAAATTGGCCATGGTGGAAGTATTTACATGATGGAAATAGGCAGACTCTACAATCAGGGCTTTTTTCCCTGGAGAGCCAGTTGTTAAATATTCACCAACATACTACTGACTACAGGAAAGTTCTTACAAGTTCTTACTGACTTACAAAAATGTTCTTAGAAGCATTATTTATAATATGCCAAAACAGAAATCATCCAAGTGCCATTCAAGGGTAGCATGCGTAAGTAGTTTGTAAATATTAATACAATGCAATGCAATTAAATGAACAAATTAGAACTACACACAGCAACATGGACAACTCTCTCAAACATAATGTTGAACAACAACAATAATAAAACAGCCAAACACTTTGAAAAACACAATAGTATTTCTATAGTATGATTCCATTTATATAAAGTTCAAAATTAGTTAAAGCTGAACTATAGTTTACAGGAATGCAAATTAAGGAGATAAAAGTCTGAAGAAAAGCAAGGAAGTGATAACCATGGATACTGGAGGAGTAGTTGAATCAGGGGTGAAAAAGGGGGCTGTGGTTAGGAATGGGCAGTGGGTGGAAAGAAGGGTGTGCCTCTGTGATGCAGACAATGGTCTATTTCTTGACCTTGGCTGTGTTTAGACAGGAGTTTATATTTCATTAAGCTGAATATTTGGTTTTCAGATAATTGTATATAAGGGTCTGTGGTCAATAATAGCCCCTACCTCCCAGGATGAGGCTAAATATTGATAATACATGAAAAGCTCTTTCATGCTTGGAATATAGTAACATGCTTGGAATATAGTAAGCACAGACTAGCAACTGGTAGTGGTAGTACATAACAAGAATTTAAATTGGAATCTGTTCAAAGAAATGGTAATCTTGGAACAAAGAAGTTAGAATGTCATTCCAATTGGGTATTGAAATAATAAAACATATATTTAATATTTATTTAAGTCACCTTCTTTTTTCTTAAATATAGACAAAGTCCAGTGCTGCGAGCTGGTTATACCAAAGTGGATAAGACATAGACCCTGACTTTGAAGCTAAATTCTAGCAAAAGAGATAATTCATTCACTCATTTATTCATTAAACAAACATTTGTTTGATCTCTACTATGTGCCAGGTACTAGAGATATAAGTAACCTTTTCAGGGAGTATACATACAATCCTGGAAAGGCATACTTAAATAATCACATTGGAATATAAATGCTATTCCAGAAATAGGTGCACAATGCAATTGGGAAAAGAAGTAGCTATGATGCACCTGCTATGTAAATAGAGTGCTGGAAACTCTGAATTAACTCATTCTACCACTACACCACACTCGTGGTAGTTAGAGAAATTAAACATCTAAAAATTACACTTTTCAGACTCCCTTGCAACAAGGATTCTGAATGCAAATTAGACTCTCAATTAAATGCATTCATGAGATGTGGAAGGCAGAATTGGGTGCGACCATCTTTTGCAATTATTGGCCCTTTCTACTGGTATGACCATGAGATCAAGAAAGTGGAAGGTTTCCCTATAGCAGTGTCCCTGTGTGCATTCTCCAGTTTCCTGGATGTCAGGAAGTCGTGGAAGCAGCAACAGTTTCAAGATCTGGCTCCTTAATCCCTGGATTGGATTTAGGTGTCCATTCTCCATCTCCCTACTAGATGAGAAACAGTTGAGGCGGCAGCAGCCTCTTACTGCCAGCACAGCTCCAGGGATGTCCTCAGAGGTAGCATCCCCTCTAGCAGGACAGTCCTGAAGACCCAGAAGGAATCAGCTCCTTTCTACTTCCCTATATTTAATCTCTTTCTGCTTCACATAACTTCTCTTTTCTGCATTGTCATGAATAGTACAAATGGAAGAGTTTTCATTTACTAAACTTCATTGGAATAAAGAAGTTAATGCACTTCTCATTGTAACTGCCACCAAGATAATGTCTATTGTTCTAACCACCATTGTTCCTTAGGAAATGCTATCTGTGGGAGTCAGCTCTACAAGCACACTATCCAAAGTGAAAACAACACATGGAAACACATATTTTCCCAAGAACATTCCTTAATAATATTTAGTATATAGAAATAGAGCTTTCTTATTGCAAAGAATACATTTTCCTTTGTTGACGTTGAATAGTGATGTGTGCCAGATATGCCAAATGCTCATGCTGTGTATTTTACTTCTTGTAAATTCCTGACATCAAAGACAAACTTGGCTTAAACAAACAGGTGAAAAAGAGGCTGATACATTTTCAAAAATGCGACATTAAATAGATTAAAAAAACAAGGACACACACACACACAGATATCCCAGCACTATTTGTTTATTCAAGGAATTCCAAGCATTACCTTGGAAATTTTCCTAGAAGAAATCTGTTTCTTGAATTCCCAAGAGCTGAGAATAAAGTGAATTGGCAACACATCTCTTTGAAGAAAGTGGTCCCCCTGAGCATAGTAAGAAACCATCCAAGTAGAATTCATTCTTAAGCCTTCTAATCAGGGAAAAACATATTTCACCAGCTAACAAGATACTGGTCGTCTTACTTCTCCACAGAGCTTCCTTCGATGTGGAAAGTCCCTTTAATGTCTATTTTTCTTCTTCCCTCCTGTGCCCCTTGGGCAGGATTTAGGAGAGAAGAACAAAGCACAGAGATTATAGGCTCTCAAAGAATGTGTCTTAAGTTGATTGTTAGCTGTGGCCAAAAGCACAAGCCAGTCAGTCACCACCTTCTCCAAAAGGACATTGCTCAATGTCACGGTGTCAGCACTTCGGGTGCATTGCACTCATTAATTCTCACAGAAACTCTACAAAGCGGGTTCTATTGCTATTCCCAGTTCTCAGGTAAGGAAACATGGGCTCAGAAAGTGATTTTTGCTCAATGTCACATATCCTAAAGGTGAGAGCCAAAAATGAAACCTCCAAAATTATGGCAAGCCAAATTGGCCTTTATCTTTCTGTGAGTTCCTTCAAGAACTCAAAGGGCAGCAGCAACTATAAAAGGAGTCCTGACCCCCAAAATACATAAACATTTCAACCCTGAAGGGGAAAAGGAGTCATTAAAGATACACCTAGTAGAGAACACGGATTCAGGGCAGAGCAGCCCCATCCAGTGGGCTGAGCCCTTGGTACTTGCTCTTGTGCACAAATGCCCCAGCCTTCAGTCCCTTCTCTACCACTGCCTTGTAAACCACGCCCTATGCACTACTGCAGCAGAGCAGATCCCAGATGATCATTTGTCTTATCTGTATGCCATCCAGTCGCCAGAGAGCTGGTAGCTGTCATCAGTTCGTCAGCACTCAGAGTAGAAAAAAGTTGACTTGAAGTCAGATTTGAGTTTAAGCTCACCTCTAACACTTCATCTGGGACCTTGGGAAATTGTAATTACTTAGTGGACGTCCATGAGGTTGCTTTCCATCACTACCTTCTCCTGGGCACTTGCACCCCCATACTGGCCCCCTGCACCCACATGGCTGCATGGAGCTGCCATGTTCTTACATGATGTCTGCCCTCTGGCTACAGGTGAGTGGAATGGGGGTGGAGGTGGGGAGGGGGGGCACTTGATGCCAGATCAGGGACCCAGAGAGTTAAGTTCTAATTCTATTCAGTGGCAGAGGATATAGAACTTAGCAGCCATCATATTTGCCACCACGTGAAGGAAAACAATCTGTAATAAGAAAGAATGAAAATGACATCAGAGAAAAGTTGGGAGAAAAGATGGAGCGATATCTCAGCTGCCTTCATATTGCTGATTGTAGTTTTTAAGGTTCAACTGTATCCCTGTTATTCCTACAGTTTGGTTAAGATAAAAAATAAATAAATAATTTGGGTTAGAATTTGGTCACTTGAAGCCAAGAATCCTGACAAATTAAAATAAAATCTTTATTGAGCATCCACCTTTTTTCAGGCATGGTTGGGTATTTTACCTGTACCTATTATCTTACATGATATTAACTAGAAACATTGCAAACTATAAACCATAATCTTTATTTTGCATATAGGACACTGAGGTCTAGAAAAGTTAGTAACTCATCCAGTGTCACAAATTAATAACTCTCAGGCTGTGCTGGGATGTGAACACAAGTCTGTCTAATACCTGGTCCATGCTTTTTCTACCACGGTGCCTCACTGAGATGATTATTTTTTTCTTCTAAAAAAACTCGAACAATCAATAACTTCTTCACAGAATTTTTGAGAACCAAATGATATGATGTGTGCAAAACCTCTTTGAAAACTTTAAAAGGAATGTACAAATATTAAATGTTATTACTGCTTCAGATAATACCAGACTAGGTTTTTTACTGCAAATTTAAATAAAAATTATGTTGTTTGAGAGTAGCAGTCATACTCTGGGCAAACCTAGAAACATCTTTACTGAAGATGTTTCAGTAGTTCCAGATTTGAAATGACTTTTTTACTACCTGTTTCTCCCAATTAATAGCTTTTGTCAGGCGTGAAGAGGTCAGTGTGTCAGTGCTACTCCGCTGTCCCTAGTGCCTTCCTCCCTGGCCTCCTGGGCCTCATTTTCTCTCTTCTTGTACCCACTCATGGATTTACAGCCTGCTCTGTGATGTACTCAATGCCCAAATATCCTAATCTGATGGCACTGTCATGAACAATTCTAAATTCTGAGTCGTTACGAGAGTGGATTCTGAAGTCAGTCCGACCTGTTCTAAATTTTGCATCATCTCTTATAAAGCTGTGTCTCTGGGACTTGTTACTCAATCCCTCTGTGTTATTAGGAAGTAATGCATATTACAGGCATGGACTAAATGTTTCTTTGTTGTGGTTGTGGTACCAGTATAACTAGTATTTGTGATCATTCTTTCATGTTTTGTGTTACTCTCTCTCTCCCCTGATGACTTCTTTGCACTCTGTCATTTCTCCTGAAATTTCTCTTCCCCTGCTCTGCTTTCTCTGGTCTGCATTACATTCCCTCTCTCCTGTTTACTTTCTTCTTTCTCTGGATCCACCCTTAGGGTACTTGCACAAAACTGTTCTTTCTTTCTCTTCTGTATGTCCTGCTGCTGTTTAACTCTAAACCTGTAACTCTCTCCTATGTCTCTTGAACTCCTTTCAGTGCTTCAGACCTCGGTTAAAACTCAACCCACTGAATTCTGGTGTTTGTTTGGAATTTAGTTATTGTGGATTCACTTCACAATGTGGGAGGCTATTTAATTAGTATTTATTTGCAACAGCAATATGGTGGGATGTTCATCTGTATGGGGTTTGGGATTGAAAGTCATGGTTTCAATGCCCAGATCAGCCACTAACTGGGTGTGTAGAGTCTGCAAATAAATGAGAGATAATGATCCTATTAACTTTTATAAGGATTAACTGAGATAAAGTGTGTTAAAAATTCTTCATATACTAGGAAAGCACCACACATAAATTAGTTATTATTGTCTTAAAATAAACCATTATTTTGGAGAAAAGGAAACAATTCTAGGAGGAGCCGTCAGAAAGGTCATTCCTCTAAGAAACAAAACTAACATATTCTCTTCCTCATAGTGCTTCCCATGACCTAATTGTCAAGTGTTCTACAATTCACAGTAAAGCCACTGTATTTTCTACTTCAAAGAATGTGAACAGCCTCTTCCTGAGCTTTAACCCTTTTCCACTCACCTCCTTTTCTGAGATTATTCATCTAAAGTCTTTACTAAACCATTACATTTGCACCTCTCTCTTTGCAGAACTAGCGTGCAGAAAAATCATATAATTTATATTCATTTAATTTTGAATTTGTAATAATTATGAGTAGTGCTTAGTTTACCTTTGCTCTAGTTTACCTTTATAGTTTATAGCTTTCTTATATAGTTTACCTTTGCTCTATGAGGAACAATGTTTTCTTAAAAAATAATTACATAATAAATATTTCCTAGTTATAGTTTAAAATATGTAAATGAAATAATTAGTTTTGCATATTTTTCAAGGTAACTTGAAAACATGTTTCTATAATAACTGCTGGTACTATGTGACAAGGATGCTTCTAAATGCTTTATATAAATTCACTTACCTAAAAATAATTGACATGATGATTTCAAAACATTCTTATCTAGTCATTTAATTGTAGGAGAAGTTTATCCAGGCAAGAAACTTATCCAGGCAATAAAAAGAAACCTACAACTAGCCACCTCATGGCCTAACTACTGAAAACCAAAGATAAAGAAAATGTCTTGAAATCACCCAGAGAAACAACAATGTGAATGACTGCTGACTTCTGGTAAGAAACAACAGAGGACAGAGACAGGGGGATGACATCTTTCCATACAAAGAAAAAAATTTTTCAACCCAGAATTCTATGTCCAACAAAGTATTTTTCAAAATGAAGGTGATCATTGCTGTGAGAATGAAAAATGATGCAGCCACTTTGGAAGACAGTTTGGCAGTTTCCTACAAACTAAACATACTCTTACCATATGATCCAGCAATCTCACTCCTTGGTATATACCCAAAGGAGTTGGAAATGTATTGGGTTGGCCAAAAAGTTTATTTGGGTTTTTCCGTAAGATCTTATGGAAAAACCCAAATGAACATTTTGGCTTTTTGGCCAACCCCAATATGTCCACACGAAAATGTACACATGGATATTTATAGTAATATAACTCATATTTGTCAAAGGTTGAAAGCAACCAAAATGTGAATGGCACAACAGTGGTACATTCAGACAAGGGAATATTATCTGATGATAAAAAGAAATGAGTTGTCAAAAAGCCACAAGTAGACAAAGAGGAATCTTAAATGCATATTGCTAAGTGAAAGAGGCCAATCTGAAAAGGATATATATATATATATATATATATATATATATATACAGACACACACAAATAGAAAGAGATTTATTATAAGGAATTATGACTCATACAATTATGGAGCTTAACAAGTTCCAAGATCTGCATTCAGCAAGCTGGAGACCCAGGAGAGATGATAATATAAGTTCCAGTCCAAGTCCAAGTCCAAAGGCAGGAGAAGACCAAAGTCCCAGCTCAAAGACAATGAGCAGAGAGAGCAAATTCTCCTTCACTCAGTCTTTTTGTTCTATTCAGACCTTCAGTGAATTAGATGAGGCCTACCCACACTGGGGAGGGCAATCTGCTTCATTTGGTCTATCAAATTAAATGTAAATTTCATCCAGAAACATCCTCACAAACATGCCCAGAATAATGTTTAACCAAATATCTGGGCAACCCATGGCCCAGTCAGGTTGACATATAAAATTAACCATCACATTGTATGATTCCAATTGGATGACATTCTGGGAAAGGCAAAATTATAGAGAGAGTAAAAAGATCAGGATTGTCAGGGGTTCAGGAGGATGGAGAGAGGAGTGAATAGGTAGAGCACAGGATACTTTTAGGGCAGTGAAACTATTTTACATGATACTATAATTTTGGACACATCATTATACAATTGTCAAAACCCATAGACCGAACAACAAAGAATGAACCCTAATGTAAACTATGGACTTTAGTTAAGAATACTGTATTAATTTTGGCTCAACTATAACAAATGAATTGAACTAATGTAGGATGTTAACAACAGGTGAGGGGAAGGAGGAGGGGGTTTATGGGAACTCCCATTACTTTCTTCTCAATTTTTCTATAAACCTAGAACTGCTCTAAAAATTCAAAGTATTAATGTAGAAACAAAATGACGATGGAGTAAAACATTCTAAGATTAAAGAAGTTAAAATAAAGTTCTTCAGGCTGAATAGAAATGGCACCAAATAGAAACTCAAACGGAAGGAATGAAGAGTACTAGAATTCATAAACATGGGGTAAATGTAAAAGACTATATTTTTTTCTTACGTTCTCTTCCTAATCACCTCTATTTGTCAACATAATGTTACCCTGAGGCTAGTTAATGTGAATATGAGAGAAAGATGCAAATTAATTTTTTTTAAAATAGTTAATAATTTATATTTTTAATAATTAAAAGATCTTTTATCCCAATTAAGTTGAATTTATGGGAGAATGGATTACAGAATATGCATGAAGCCTAAAACAAAAAAATTAGATGTTAAAATATCTGCTCTTCATTTGAGTTTGATTAATTCAGCCTGGCCAATTCTGGCAGCCATAGGGGTGAGCCACTCAGACCCTCTGCAAGAGAGGAACTGTTGAAAAGATCACAATGTGCTAACAGCTTCTAACACAATGCCTTTGGGATCCACTACAACATTCAAGCTAAGGACATGAGAACACGTTATCCTGGGCAGAGACTGCCAATGACAGAGGAGGACGGGGTGGCAGGGAGCAGATAACGTAGGGTCTTGTAGGCCACCGAAAGGACTTTGGATTTTACTCTGTATGAGATGCACAGCCAGGGGAAGTTTGTGAAGAGGTGAGAGATGATCTGACTTACACTTTAACAGCATCTCTTTGGCTGCTATGTTGAGAATGGAGTGTGAATAGGCAAGGCAGATCACCCTCAAGACCTCTGTTCTGGCAATTTCTTCTGCTGAATGCTCATCCTCCAGACATCAGCATCTCTAATCCCCATTTTTTTGAGGAATTGATTCCAGAGTTGTTCATGTTTCCAATGAAGGTGCACTCTGCCTCCCTTTGATTTCCTTTTATTTGGGATGTGGCACTTGGAGTGTGTCCTCACCTATCAGTTCAGCGATGTATTAGAAAGTCTCTGCTCCACATACACCTAGCTGTTATGTGGGCAGTGGCACTGCTTCAGAATCTACTGTACTCCTAGAAGCAAAATCCCCCTGCAATTTATTCTTTCCAAATTTAGCTACTGAAATAAATCATGAGAGGCAGAACCTAAGGCATAAATGACCAGGGCCAATCAGGAAATTGGAATTGGATAAGCAAGCCAAGACTGGGAATTGGAGAGTTGCTCAGGTAAGCATTTACCCGGCTTGATGCAGATAATAAAACAGGAGGCTGGAGAGGAGAGGAGTTCAGAGTGCAGCTCCTGGAGCCAGAATTGCGGAACCCAAAATTACAGGCTGTGTAGGGCCCGGGACAAGTCCCTTAACCTATCTGTGTTTCAGTGTCTTTATCTGTAAACTTGAGGTGATAACAGTAGTAAATCCTAGGGGAGGAGAGGATTAAGTGAAATGGTTTCAAGTACTTTCATGAATTAGCACAGTGACACAGACAGTGCAATGAATATTAATCTCTAATTATCTGTTCCCTTTTTAAATGTATAATGTGTCCTCTCTTGTTTTATATGGTAGTGCTCAGATTTTATACTTTAAGTAAATTTTATTAATTTCTGCCTTTATGAATATTATGCATATAATAATATGTTAATAGTTATATTGTTCCTGTCTTTCCTTAAAGCAATAGATCTTCCTTTATCAAAGAGCAACTGATATCTCTTTATGGGGACAGCAGGGCATGTGGAAGACTGGGTAATTATTAGGGTCAGAGAAAAGGCTCATGGGCTATGCCTGCTGCACCAAGAGTCTTCCCTTCATTTTGGTGTGTTAGCCTGCATGCCAAGATGGGATTAAATGTGCAGGGATGCGATTAGGTGTAATGCCTGGTGGGAAGGAAAACAGGGAGTCAGAGAAGCTGGGAGAATTATCAGTCTGATCCCGAGTGAAGTGAAAAGGAGGAAGGCAGGGAGGTAGAAGCGCCCTGACTGTTGCCTTGCTGTCTGAGGAAGGCTCGGCAAAGCCTTGGGAAGCAATAAAGCCAAAGTCCGTCATCAGAGGAGTCCCTTATCTCTGGTCGAGTGTTTCTCCCTCTGAGTTCAGGCTCTGGAGAGCTGAGGCATTGGCTGGGAGCAGCCGGTGGTGGGGGTGTGACTCCCAGATGATGTCATCCGAGGCCTGTGAAGAGCTTCTCCTGGCCGCCACCTGAACACGGGGACGAGCAGGGAAACAGGCAGCGAAACTGCCTCACGTGGAACACTGATGCAGTCTGGTTTTTAAGACTGTGGTGCATCTGTGCAACCGAGTTTGTTAATCCTGTTTATCCTTGTTTTAAGTAGGAGATTTAATTCTCAAGCGTAATAGTTTTCATCCGCTAGTGTGGTGTGTTATTCTAGTAAGGTGGTAACTGATCCATAGAACCTAACAAAATGTTCTGTGCTTGAGGGACTTTTTGTGATTTATTAAGTCCTTGAACCGGTTCATTTATTTCACAATCATGCATCAAGTGCCTCCTGTGTGTAAGCGCAAATAAGACACTGCAGATCCTGCCCTCAAGACAGACAAAATGTTCTGTACATTTTGTCATGTCCACGATTTCTCTCCTAGAGTAGGATTGGCTGGGACCCTGAAGATGAATCCCTCTAAAGGGGAGCTTGAAAGATTGTAGCGTTGTACATTATATATATCTAAGAATTTTTTTTAAATTCCCGCACGTGTAAAGATTTGATTTTTTTTCTCACTGAAACATCTTAGAGGTGAGAGTAGATTGACTGCTCTGAGCTTCCTCAGCCTCAGGGGCCCTCCTCCAGCTTCTTCTCTGGAAGGAATCAGTTTCTCTGGATGTGGATTTCATTTGCTGACAGGTTTGGTGTGACTTTGCAGCAACGTTTACATCCCTCTTGTCAAGTCTTGTGCTGCCTGATTGAAACTCTGATCATTTTGATTAATTTTAGCCTTTATTTATTCGGTGTACTCTGGCAGTGCAATTAATTATTTCTGGGACCCCAATTTCCGGGCTGGCAGCACAATTGATGGGTACTACCTGGAGTCATGGAGGAGTACTATTGTTTTCCCATGGGCCATTCCTCTAGGGACGTGTTTGTCAACAACGATGGAAATTTCTCTACCAGATTTATACACAAGCGATCCCTAGTAGTGCAGAAAGTAGCAAGTGTGTAAATCTTGGGAAAATTTTACGTATATCTCTACCCTGAAGGCTTTAATATCCTTAACCCTTCCAGCTTACTAATGGTATCACTCCTAGAGGGAAAATTTGAATTATGCTTTCAGACCCCATAATGTTGGTAAAGCAGGGGACGTGGTTACCAATTTTAAATCTGGTAGTCAAGGTCCTACAAACCTAGATTACATTTGATGCCAAAAGGGGTTTATTTTTCTTAGATTTAGACATCAAAGCCACCTACTCTGAACATTATTGGACATTTGACTAGAAGTACAGATGAAGTAAAGAACCCGAGGAAGATTTTCTTCCTCTAAGCAGGTCCTACATTAGTCGTTCTAAGTGATGAACTTTAACCCTTGACAAATTGCTTATCACCATAAAGTCCATCTATGGATGTATTCACCACTGGTTAGAACCACAGTGTGGTCAAACCAATTATTTTAAGGGGCGTTTCTCTGCCCCACCCCCTTTACACGGCTTTTTTTTAGCTTACTAGACATTCCATTTATATTATGTGTGAGAGTCCTTTGTCATAAATTGAAGTCTGAAACTTTGGGGCTTCCATGTTCATTAGGAGCAGGTTGCTTTAGGTGAGACTGATTCTCCATTAATCATAATTATACTTTGTATTACCTTATGGGGGTCATATATGATAATTGACAGTTTTAGTCAACCTTTGCTCAGTGGACAGGAGTTGGTTATATGCTCTATATGGGCTCAGTTACGGATGCCTGCCTCTGAATATTTACAGACAGATTCAGGATCACTAGGAATGGCTCTGATAAATCTAATAACACTTTCAGAGATAAGCATAAGCAGAAAGTCCCAGGAGAGAGAGAGACCAGCAGCATGGCAGCAGATCAGAGACAGAGGAGAAAAACTAGTCAGGGAAACATTTCCAGAAGGAAAGGGGATACCTGAGGAAATTTCCAGAAGTGCAGTGTCTGGAGTTTCAGTTGTCTCCTGGCCTGGGCTGTGCCCTTTTTACACCACTCCCCCATTTCCTAGGTGAGAACCCCAAACATGAAGGAAAGTTCCAGCCAGTACAGCCTTGTGTCGGAGGGTGGTGAGGAGTTAAGGAACAGGCAGTAAAAGGAGGTGTAGTCTTCTCTGCATCACACTGCCAGCACCCCACATTATCTCCTATATGCCAGGGAGTCCTGAAGCAGAAGAAACATCAAGGATGGTGGCTCAACCTCTCCTTAGGCAGTACCAGAAGATGTTAAGCCTGGAAGGGACCATTTGGGCCAGTCCAGCCTCTCATATAGAGGCAGCGGGCCTTTAGTTAGACCTGAGCTAAATCAGTTGTCAATTTCAAGCTCTGGAATATGCTGGTGGTATCCCCTACATGTCTGCATCTACCAGAGCTCTGTTTGCTCAGGTCCCATTCCTCACCCATGCTCCTCTGGAGAAACTGGGCCCAGAGGTGTCAAGGATTATTCATTTGTACTCCACCCTCTCACTTTTCAATACTGCCTTACCTCTCCCACTCACATCTCTAAGGTCTGAAGGAAATCAGCATTGTAAATTTAAGGACCTACCTATGAAACTGCACTCCTTCGGATGGGATTCCAACCCAGCCGCACCTCAGGTTGGGACTTGAACCCATAATCCCTGATTTAGGAGGGGTCTCGTACCCACTGTTTTTTAATTGAAACCACTCACCTGGTCTCAGGACTTTCTGAAGCTCAGGTTCTTTTGTCCCAATGCAAAAAAGAATTCAGTGTGAGGCAAAGTGATAGGCAAAGAGTGAGTTTATTAGCATCATGAGAGATACAAGTGGGCTGGCAGGGGTACACAGCCCCGGGAACAAAGAGGGCTCCATTTTTATAATCAAAGAAAAAGTAGGAAGGGGAGAAGACCACCTTCTTCCTCATTCTTGGGCGGATGTCAAGGCTCACATCATTAGTTCCTCCTTTAACCCTAGATGGTCTAACAGGGACTGTTGTAGTGCTATTTAAATCATATATGTATTAGCACAAGCGTGACAACATATACTAAAATATGGTAATCCATTTCAGGTTTTGGTATAATGCCCCCATTCCCCTAGTTTTGTCACCTTTCACTGATATTCCTGTCTTGGTTACATGCAGGAATGCAGTTTTTTTCAGGGTCTGTTATCTTCTAGACCTCCCAAGGCCAAATGCATGTCTTGTATCCATTTTTCTGTGGTAGTGGCCTAAGTAAGTCTGCTTAGTTTCTGATAGTTGCTTAGCTACCAGATGTTCTGGGCATTTTCTGGTTGGTGTCTAGCTTATGGTGATGTCCTGAAGTTCCTCTTTATCTTCCCCTAGTGGGATTTCTAGCTGTGTAACTATCTTATTCTATCCCTAGTACCTATTCCCCTCAAATCCTACTTGTTCACTGATTCCTGATATTTCTAGGTGAGGGATAACAAATATTTATTAGGTGGCTGTTGAAATCTACAGTTTGACAAAATAACTTAAAATGATGGTGCCTGTTGAGGTATCATGTGCATCTTAAAATGAATTTGGACATGGATCAACAGCCATGACTGAGTGATGTCAGGTAATTTTCATCTTTCTGGGGCAATGAGTCAGGAAGTAAGGCCTTAAGGTCCATAAGGTCGTCTTGGCAGAGGAAGATGGCATGAAAGGGAGCCGGTGGCCACTGAAAACATAAGGAAAAAGCAACCAATACCAGACATTGGCTTCTTTTCATAGGGGAAATTGAAGTGGGTAAGGAAAGAACCAGGACCCTGAACACAAAGAAATGTCTACTAGGGAAGTGGAAACACTGAGCACCCTCCCTCGGCCTCTTGATTTTGCCCTTGCCCTCCACTGGCATACATCAGTGGAGGCTCCATTGGAAGGTATTTTTGTCCTGGAGCAGAACATTGCCCAGATAATGGAGGAACTCTGCTCTATATGATTTTTTTTTTTTTTTTTTTAAAGAAAGTACCTCTCTTTTATTTTTCTAAAATAAAAATTTGGAAGAAGTCTTTTCCCAGAATTCTAAGTTTCCTCCTCTTTTTTCTTACTCTCTCTCTTTTCAATACTATTTTGCTATGTGGAATAATTTGTTTATATTTTTTAACAGAGACCATTCAGTAGAGTAGTATAAATGAACAAATAACATTTGTAGCAATGCAATCTGTTTTTTTCTAGTATTACTTAATGTGACTGATAAAATTAAATACACATAGCACAAGGAATATAGTCAATATTGTTGTAATAACTTTGTATGAAGGCAGATGGGGAGTAGACTTATCACAGTCATCATTTTGTAATGTATTTAAATGTTGAATCACTATATTGTACACCCTAAACCAATCCAACATCACAAGTCAACTACATTTCAATTAAAATATAAAATTAGTTGAAAACCAAAATAAATACATACGTACATACATACACATGCACGTCCAGTTGACTCTTGGACAACACAGGGGTTAGGGGTGCCAACTCCCACACATCTGAAAATCCACATAACTTCACAGTTGACCCTACATATAGGTGGTTCCATATACAAAGACTCAACCAACTGCCCATCTTGTAGTACTGTAGCACGTATTCATCGAAAAAAATCCATGTATGCATGGATCCCCACTGTTCAACCCATGTTGTTTAAACGTCAACTGTACTTGTTATTTTTTTGAAACTCCTCTCCCTGGATTCAGCCTTTATGTTGTCCCTGATCATCTTTCTCTGTGTCCTTCTCTGATCATCTTTTTTATGGACATCTTCATGTTGGAAATAGTCATGGTGAATGTGAGAATAAAAACGACACTAAATATTTATATATAATTTTGTATTTTATCAAGTGTTTTGCACAGATCACCACTTTTACAAATATTTATCAAACGGTAATCACAGATACCATATGGATGCATATATATTGAAGTTTATTCATTTTCTTTTTTCAAAAGTTTTCTTCTAACAAAAAGTGACTCTTGTTTATGTCATCACTTTTTCTTTCCTGCAACCTGGAGATATTTACTTATACTGATAAATATTATGAGGTTTGAAAAGGATTTTTCACTTACCTGAGGTCACATGGATAATTTTATGAATAGTAAGGATGAAGCTAAGCTCTTCATAGGCATTGTTTCTGTTTACCCTCACAATGTTCCTCTGAAGATCTGACGTTTTTAAAGCCAGCTTTATTACAAAACACCTTTGTTATCAGCGACTTGAGTTACCCTCATTTCCTCACCTTCTTTATCAATAGTCTAAGTTTCACATAGCAGAAACAGTCTTTGACCTTGGTGTCTATCACCAAAGCTTAGACCAGGCTTGCCATCTATTTTTGTAAATCAAGTTTTATTAGAACACAGTCACACCCATTCATTTCCTACTGTCTATGACTGTTCTCTTGCTGCAAGACAGAGTTAAATACTTGCACCCCAGGTTCTGTGGCTCACTAAGCTTGAAATATTTACTATCTGGCCCTTTTCGGAAAACATTTGTAGACCCCTGGCTTAGAGCGATGCTAGCGCCAATAGGAACCTGGTTTAGTAACTGAGTTATTAATAATGTATTTCTCCTATCTGCCTACACTTTACTCAACTCATCGTTAATATAAATATACACACTTACATTCATCCATTGATCAATTTTACTTCTTTCCCTTCTTCTTTACTCAGGAAAGTGAGAGTTATTTTCAGACAGATGCTTATATAGCTACTTTTTATAAATGAAAATTGTTGAACAATATTTATAACAAAGGTAATATTTTGAATTTATTTCTTCCTCAGAACCAACTGTAAGCTGGGACTTACAGAAACTTCAGTGGAGTTGAATTTCTGATGTGTATGGCTGTGGATAGAGAAGATTCTCTGAGGAAGGGACATTATAAAATTTTATGAATATTTTTCCCACCACTTTTGAGATTTCACCTCACAATAAGATGCTTTTCTGCAATTTATCACAAGGAGCTGAATTTGAATGAAAAAGGAGTGGGAGCTGCTAGTCTTTCCTTCACCTTATTATAAGTTTTCCTCCCCCAGGTCCTCCTGTGTTCTCTCCAACATCACGACCCATGCTGAGGTCTAGTTGTGCTGAACTCTAATCCAAACACTTTATGAACACTGCACTGCTTAACCTTTACAACACTTGGGATTTATTTGTTTTATATTTAATATATTTATATGTATGTGTGTGTGTGTATATATATATATATATATATATATACAGAGAGAGAGAGAGAGAGATTTATCCATTTATTTATTTAGGTTATACATGAGGAAACAAAAGTTCCTCAAAACTTATAGAGCTGGTGAATGACAAAGCCATAATGCACAGGAGGAATGGGTGTTTAACCCATGACATATACAGCCTGAAATCTTCCAGCCATGTGCAAGACTACTTGAAATGATGCCTCACAGGAAGGTTAGTGGTCACACCAAACTCTTACATCATTTTAGCATTTTAGGTCTTGCTTTTGTTCATTTTGATCAGTGAGGTATCTTATTTATTTATTTAAAAATTTTTTTTCAAATTCTATCCTTTTAAAAATTTTATTTATTTTTAATTTTAAGGTGTACAGTGTGATGATTTAACAAATATACACATTGTGAAATGATACCACAATGAAGTTCATTAATATATCCATCACCTCACATAATTACCATTTTGTGTGTGTGTGTGGTAAGAACACTTAAAATCCACTCTCAGTGACTATACAATAGAGTATTATTAACTATAATCACCATGCTGTACATTAGATTCCCAGAACTTATTCATCTTTTAACTGATCAATACCTTTTCCCACCCCACACCCCCGCAACTCCTGGAAACTACTGTTCTACTCTCTGATTAAATGAGTCTGACTTTTTAAAATTCCACATATAAGTGAGATCATATAGCATTTTGTCTTTCTCTGTCTAGCTTAATTCACTTAGGATAGTCCTCTGGCTTCATCTATGTCATCACAAATGGCAGGATTTCCTTTTTATGGCTGAAGAGTATTCTATTTTGTGTGTGTGTGTGTGTGTGTGTACCACATTTTCTTCATTAATTCATTCATTCATTGATGGACACTTAGGTAGTGCACAGAAAAGGAAACCATCAGCAAAATGAAAAGACAATATATGGAATAGGAGAAAATATTTGCCAAACATATATCAAAAATATAAAAGAAACTCATACAACTCAACAGCCAAAAAAAAAAAAAAATCCAATTAAAAATGGACAGAGAAACTGAATAGACATTTTTACAAAGAAGACATATGAATGGCCAACAGGTATATGAAAAAGTGCTCAACCTCAATAATCATCAAGGAAATACAAATCAAAATCATAATGAGATATCACCTGATACCTCTTAGAATATCTATTATCAAAAAGATAATAGATAACAAGTGATGGCTAGGATGTGGAGAAAAGGGAACTATTGTGCACAGTTGGAGGCAATGTAAATTGGTGCAGCTACCATGGAAAACATATTATGGAGGTTCCTCAAAAAGTTAAAAATAGAACTACCATATGATCCAGCAATTCCACTTCTGGGTATATACCCAAAAGGAGTGAAATCAGGATCTCTAAGAGATATGTGCATTCCAATGTTTATTGCAGCATTACTCATAACAGCCAAGATGGGTAAGGTACCTTAGAAATCACCTAGTCCAACCTTCCACACATCAAAGGGATCCCCTCTGTAAACAATCCAAGATACAGAGTCCATGACCTGATAAGCCCGTCTACTCCAGTGCAAGTCTCATTATCTATTATAACATTTGTAGCAAGTTTTATTATTTTTATAGGCACTATTACTTTACAAACTTAGTCTCATTTAATAATCACTACATTCTTGTGAGGAAAGTAGGGCAGTAATTACTTTATCCATCTAGTAACTGTAAATTGCAGAAATCCTGGAGTATTGACTCCAAAACTAGCACCCTGGGCCCCGCACCACTCTCCCTCATTCTTTACTATATTCCCTGCCTTCTGCCTTCTTACTTCAGATGAATTATGTTTCTGTCTAAAGCCAAACTTCCCTTTGGGCATTAGATCCCCTTCTCTCTCACCCACTCAAGGCCATGATTGCAGCTGATCTCCCCTTTCTCTCCTGCATTATCGATTTCCCCCATCTACTGGAGCACTGCAGTCAGCATACAAATACGCTGCTCTATTTGTAAACATTAAAAAAATTCCTCACTAGGCCCCATGTCTTGCTCCAGCTACTTTCTACTTTCCTTATTCTCTTTTTCAACAAAACATCAATGATCATTGCTACTCATTCTTTTTCCTTTCATAGTTTTTTAAACATTAAAAAAAATAAAAGTATAATGTACACAAAGGCAAATATTTTTTCAAATGTATTTACCTAGGTAGCCAATCAAGATATGGAACATTTCCATCACTCTTGAAAATTCTCTTGTGCAACTTTCCAGTTAGCCTTTCTTCTCCTAGGGGCAACTATGATTCTGATTTCTATCACCATATATTCCTTCCACCTATTATTGAATTTCTTATGTAAGAAATTACATGATATGAGCTCTTTTGTGTATGATTTCTCTGCCCAATACAATGTGTTTGGGATTCATCCACATTATTGCATGTATCTGTAGTATGTGACTTTTTTTATTGTTGAGTAGTATTCACAATTTTTTAAATCCATTCTCCTACTGGTGGATATTATTTCCAGGTTTTCACTAATGTGAATAAACTTTCTATGAATAGTTATTTATAAATCTTTTTGTGGACATATGTTTTCATTTCTCTTGGAAATATATACCTAGGAGTGGAATTGGCTGATCATAGAATAGGTACATGTTTAACTCTATCAGAAACTGTCAAACCATTATCCAAAGTGGTTGTAACGTTTTATATGCATACATTCCCAGTTAATCTATTTTTTTAAAAAGTGGTATCTTGTGGGCATGTAATAATACCTAATTTTCATTTTAATCTTTATTTCACTGATGCCTAATGATATTGAGCATCTTTTCATGTGCTTATGGTCACTGTATGTCTTCTTTTGTGAAATATCTGTTAAGTTTTTTGCTGATTTTTAAAAACTTGAATTGTTTGTCTTATTATTGAACAATATGATGTGTTATTTTTCAAGTGCTACATGACAAATTACCATAAATTACTTATTGCTTAAACAACATCCATTTATTATCTCACAGTTTCTGTGGATCAGGAAGTTGAGAATGGCTTAACTGGGTCCTCTGCCTAGGACAAGATTGCAGTCAAGGTGATGGCAAGGGATAGTTTCTCATATGGAGCTTGGTGTGCTCTTCCAGGCTCATTCTGGTTATTGGCAGAATTCAGTTCCTGAGAAGACCTTCAAGATGGCAGAGGAGTAAGAAGGGGAGATCAGCTTCCTCTCAACAAATACATCAAAAATACATCTACATGTGGAACAACACCTACAGAGCACCTACTGAACGCTGGCAGAAGACCTCAGACTTCCCAAAAGGCAAGAAAATCCCCACATACTTGGGTAGGGCAAAAGAAAAAAGAAAAAACAGAGACAAAAGAATAGGGACAGGACCTGCACCTCTGGGAGGGAGCTGTGAAGGAGGAAAAGTTTCCACACACTAGGAAGGCCCTTCACTGGTGGGGACAGGAGCCACTGGTGGGGAAGCTTTGGAGCCACAAAGGAGAGCACAGCAACAGGGGTGCAGAGGGCAAAGCAGAGAGATTCCCATACAGAGGATTGGTGCCAACCAGCACCCACCAGCCTGACACGCTTGTCTGCTCACCTGCTGGGGTGGGTGGGGGCTGGGAGCTGAGGCTTGAGCTTCGGAGGTCAGATCCCAGGGAGAGGACTGGGGTTGGCTGAGTGAAGACAGCCTGAAGGGGGCTAGTGCACCACAGCTAGCCGGGAGGGAGTCCGGGAAAAAATCTGGACTTGCCAGAGAGGCAAGAGACCATTGTTTCAGGGTGCATAAGGAGAGGGGCTTCCTGCTCTGTGTGCACACAGAAGGCAGAGCACCACCTAAGCAAGCTCCAGAGACGGGTGTGAGCTGCAGCTATCATCTTGGACCCCAGAGGTGGGCATGGACCGCTACCGCTGCCGCTGCTGCCACCAAGAATCCGATGTGCAAGCGCAGGTCACCACCCACACTGCTCCCCCCCACCCGAAGCCTGTGCAGCATACCACTTCCAGGGACCCGTGATCTAGGGCCAACTTCCCCGGGAGAACACATGGTGTGCCTCAGGCTGTTGCAATGTCACACCAGCCTCCACAGTCACACGCTGCATTCCAGTTATGACTACCGTACCCCTCCCTATCCCCAGCCTCAGTGACCAAGAGAGCCCTAAGCAGCCGCTGCTTTAACTCTCTCCTCTTTGGGCAGGGAACAGATGCTTGAGGGCAGCCTACATGCAGGGTGGGGCCAAAACCAAAGCTGAACCCCAGGAGCTGTGTAAACAAAGAAGAGAAAGTGAAATTTCTCTGTGCAGCCTCAGGAGCAGCAGATTAAATCCTTGCAATCAACTTTATAAACCCTGCAATTGTGGAATACCTGAATAAACAATGACTGTTCCCAAAATTGAGGCAGTGGACTTTGGGAACAACTTTAGACTTGGGATTTGGTTTCTGTATGTGATTTGTTTCTGGTTTTATGTTTATCTTAGTTTAGTTTTTAGTGCCTGTTTTCAATGGTGGGTTTGTTTTTTGGTTTGGTTACTCTCTTCCTTTATTTTTGTTCCTCTTTTTGTGAGTGTGTGTGTGTATGTTTCTTCGTGGATTTTGTCTGTTTACTTTTGCTTTAACCATTTGTCTTGGAGTTCTGTCTGTTCATTTTTGGGGGGTTCTTTGGGTTTTCTATTTCTTACTTTTCTTCCATGCAACATGGCTGGCAGGGACTTGGTGATCTAGCCAGGTGTCAGGCCTGATCCTCCAATGTGGAAGAGACAAGTCCAGGACACTGGACAACCAGAGAACTTCCAGCCCGACGTAATATTAGTTGGCGACAGCTCTCCCAGAGATCTCCGTCTCAAAGCTAAGACCCAGCTCCACCCAATGGCCAGCAAGTTCCAGTGCTGGATGCCCCATGCCAAACAACAAGCAAGACACGAACACAACCCCACCCATTAGCAGAGAGGCTATCTAAGGTCATACGAAGTTCACAGACACCCCAAAACAAACCACTGGACATGGCCCTGCCCACCAGAGGGACAAGATTCAGCCCCACCCACCAGAACACAGGCACCAGTCTCCCCCACCAGAAAGCCTACAAGAGCCACTGAACCAACCTCACCTACTGGGGGCAGACACCAAAAATAAGAGGAACTACGAACCTGCAGGCTGTGAAAAGGAGACCGCAAACACAGTAAGTTAAGCAAAAGGAGAAGACAGAGAAATATACATCAGATGAAGGAGCAAGGTAAAAACCCACCAGACCAAACAAATGAAGAGAAAATAGGCAGTCAACCTGAAAAAGTATTCAGAATAGTGATAGTAAGGATGATCCAAAATCTCAGAAATAGAATGGAGAAAATACAAGAAACGTTTAACAAGGACCTAAAAAAGTAAAGAGCATACAAACAATGATGAATGGCACAATAAATGAAATTAAAAATACTCTAGAAGTCAATAGCAGAATAACTGAGGCAGAGGAATGGATAAGTGACCTGGAAGATAGAATAAAGGAAATAACTGCCACAGAGCAGAATAATGAAAATAGAAAGAAAAAAATTAAGGACAGTTTCAGAGACATCTGGAACAACATTAAATGCACCAACATTCAAATTATAGGGGTCCCAGAATAAGAAGAGAAAAAGAAAGGGTCTGAGAAAATATTTGAAGAGATAATAGTTGAAAACTTACCTAACATGGGAAAGGAAATAGCTACTCAAGTCCAGGAAGCGCTGAGAGTCCCGTACAGTATAAATCCAAGGAGAAACATGCCAAGACACATATTAATCAAACTATCAAAAGTTAAATACAAAGAAAAAATATTAAAAGCAGCAAGGGAAAAGCAACAGATAACATACAAGGGAATCCCAATAAGGTTAACAGCTGATTTTTCAGCAGAAACTCTGCAAGCCAGAAAGGAGTGGCAGGACATATTTAAAGTGATGAAAGGGAAAAACCTACAACCAAGATTACTCTGCTCAGCAAGGATCTCATTCAGATTCGACACAGAAATAAAAATCTTCACAGACATAGAAAAGTTAAGAGAATTCAGTACCACCAAACCAGCTTTACAACAAATGCTAAAGGAACTTCTCTAGGCGGGGAACACAAGAGAAGGAAAAGACCTACAAAAACAAACACAAAACCTTATGAAAAAGGTAATAGGAACATACATATTGATAATTACCTTTTATGTAAATGGATTAAATGCTCCAACCAAAAGACACAGACTGGCTGAATGGATGCAAAACAAGACCTGAATATATGCTGTCTACAAGAGACCCACTTCAGACCTAGGGACACATACAGAGTGAAAGTGAGGGGATGGGAAAAGATATTCCATGCAAATGGAAATCAAAAGAAAGCTGGAGTAGCAATTCTCATATCAGACAAAATAGACTTTAAAACAAAGTCTATTACAAGAGACAAAGAAGGACACTACATAATGATCAAGGGATCAATCCAAGACGAAGATATAGCAATTGTAAATATTTATGCACTGAACATAGGAGCACCTCAATGCATAAGGCAAATGTCTTGGCTACTGTAAATAGTGCTTCAGTGAACATTGGGGGTATGTATCTTTCCAACTTATGTTTTTCTCCAGATATATGCCCAGGAGCGGGATTGCAGGATCATATGGTAGCTCTATTTTTAGCCACTCTTCTCCATAGCGGCTGTACCAATTTACATTCCCACCAAGTGTGTAGGAGGGTTCCTTTTTCTCCATACCCTCTCCAGCATTTATTATTTGTAGACTTTTCGATGACGGCCATTCTGACCATTGTGAGGTGATACCTCATGGTAGTTTGATTTGCATTTCTCTAATAATTAGCAATATTGAGCACCTTTTCATGTGCCTTTTGGCCATCTGTATGTCTTCTTTGGAGAAATGTCTATTTAGATATTCTCTCCATTTTTCAATTGTGTTCTTTGCTTTTTTGATATAAAGCTATATGACCGGTTTGTATATTTTGGAAATTAATCTCTTGTCAGTCCCTTCATATGCAAATATTTTCTCCCATTCTGTAGGTTGGCTTTTTATTTTGTTTATGGTTTCCTTTGCTGTGCAAAATCTTCTAAGTTTAATTAGGTCCCATTTGTTTATTTTTGTTTTCATTTCTATTATTCTAGGAGAAGGATCCAAAAATATATCGTTGCAATTTATGTTAAAGTGTCCTGTCAATGTTTTCCTCTAGGAGTATCCAGTCTTACATTTAGGTCTTTAACCCATTTTGAATATTGTGTGTGTGTGTGTGGTGTTAGCGAATATTCTAATTACATTCTTCTACATGTAGCTGTCCAGGTTTCCCAGCACCACTTACTGAAGTGACTGTCTTTTCTCCACTGCATATTCTTGCCTCCTTTGTCATAGATTAATTAACTACAGGTGTGTGGGTTTATTTCTGGGTTTTCTATCCTGTTCCATTGATCCATATTTCTGTTTTTGTGCCAGTACCATACTGTTTTGATAATTGTAGCTTTGTAGTATAGTCTGAAGTTAGGAAGACTGATTCCTACAGCTTTATTTTTCCTTCTCAGAAGTGCTTTGGCTCTTCAGGGTCTTTTGTGTCTCCACAGAAAGTTTTAAATTTTTGTTTCTAATTCTGTGAAAAATGCCATTGATAGTTTAATAGGGATAGCATTGAATCTGTACATTGCCTTGAGTAGTATAGTCGTTTTGACAATATTGATTGTTCTAATCCAAGAACATGGTATATCTTCTGTCTGTTTGTATCATCTTCGATTTCTTTCATCAGCCTCATAGTTGTGAGAGTACAGGTCTTTTGCCCCCTTAAGTAGGTTTATTCCTAGGTATTTTATTCTTTTTGATGCAATTGTAAATGGGATTGTTTCCTTAATTTCTCTTTCTGAACTTTTTTGGTTAGTGTATAGAAATGCAACAGATTTCTGTGTATTAATTTTGTATCCTCCAACTTTACTGAATTGATTGATGAGCCCTAGTAGTTTTCTGGTAGCATTTTTAGGATTTTCTATGCATAGTATAATGTCATCTGCAAACAGTGACAGTTTTACTTCTTCTTTTTCAATTTGAATCGTTTTTATTTCTTTTTCTTCTCTGGCGCCTGTGGCTAGGATTTCTTCCATACCTATGTTGAAGAAATGTGGTGAGAGTGGACATCCTTGTCTTGTTCCTGATCTTAGAGGAAATGCTTTCAGCTTTTCACCATTGAGTATAATGATAGCTGTGGGTTTGTCATATATGGCCTTTATTATGTTGAGGTAGGTTACCTCTTTGACCACTTTCTGGAGAATTTTTATCATAAATGGATGTTGAATTTTATCAAATGCTTTTTCTGCATCTATTGAGATGATATATGGTTTTTATTCTTCAATTTGTTGATGTGGTGTATCACACTAATTGATTTGGGGATATTGAAAAATTCTTGCATCCCTAGGATAGACGCTACTTGATTATGGTGTATGATCCTTTTAATGTGTTATTGGATTTGGTTTGCTAGTTTTTCTCAAGGTTTTTTGGGTCTATATTCATCAGTGATACTGGCCGGTAATATTCTTTTTGTGTGATATCTTTTTCTGGTTTCGGTATCAGGGTGATGGTGGCCTCATAGAATAGGTTTGGGAGTGTTCCTTCCTCTGCAATTTTTTGGAAGAGTTTGAGAAGAATGGGTGTTAGCTCTTCTCTAAATGTTTGATAGAATTCACCTTTGAAGCCATCTGGTCCTGGACTTTTGTTTGTTGGAAGATTTTTAATCACAGTTTCAATTTCATTACTTGTGATTGGTCTGTTCATATTTTCTGTTTCTTCCTGGCTCAGTCTTGGAAGGTTATACCTTTCTAAGAATTTGTCTATTTCTTCCAGGTTGTCCATTTTATTGGCATAGGGTTGCTTGTAGTAGTCTCTTAGGATGCTCTGTATTTCTGCGGTGTCTGTTGTAACTTCTCCTCTTTCATTTCTAATTTTATTGATCTGAGTCCTCTCCCTCTTTTTCTTGATGAGTCTGGCTAATGGTTTATCAATTTTGTTTATCTTCTCAAAGAACCGGCTTTTAGTTTTATTGATCTTTTCTATTGTCTTCTTTGTTTCTTTTTTATTTATTTCTGCTCTGATCTTTAAGATTTCTTTCCTTCTACTAACTTTGGGGTTTGTTTGTTCTTCTTTCTTTAGTTCTTTTAGGTGTAAGGTTAGGTTGTTCTTGAGGTAGGATTGTATTGATATAAACTTCCCTCTTAGAACTGCTTTTGCTGCACCCCATAGGTTTTGGATCGTCGTGTTTTCATTGTCATTTGTCTCTAGGTATTTTTTGATTTCCTCTTTGATTTCTTCAGTGATCTCTTGGTTATTTAGTAACGTATTGTTTACCCTCCATGTGTTTGTGTTTTTTACGGTTTTTTCCCTGTAATTGATTTTTAATCTAATAGCGTTGTGGTCAAAAAAGATGCTTGATATGATTTCAATTTTCTTAAATTCACTGAGGCTTGATATGTGACCCAAGATATGACCTATCCTGGAGAATGTTCCGTGTGCACTTGAGAAGAAAGTGTAATCTGCTGTTTTTAGATTTAATGTCCTATAAATATCAATTAAATCTAACTGGTCTATTGTGTCATTTAAAGCTTGTGTTTCCTTATTAATTTTCTGTTTGGATGATCTGTCCATTGGTGTAAGTGAGGTGTTAAAGTCCCCCACTATTACTGTGTTACTGTCGATTTCCTCTTTTATAGCTGTTAGCAGTTGCCTTATGTATTGACATGCTCCTATGTTGGGTGCATATATATTTATAATTGTTATACTTCTTCTTGGATCGATTCCTTGATCATTATGTAATGTCCTTCCTTGTCTCTTGTAACATTCTTTATTTTAGAGTCTATTTTGTGTCATATGAGAATTGCTACTCCAGCTTTCTTTAGATTTCTATTTGCATGGAATATCTTTTTCCATCCCCTCACTTTCAGTCTGTATGTGTCCCTAGGTCTGAAGTGGGTCTCTTGTAGACAACATATATATGGGTCTTGTTTTTGTATCCATTCAGCGAGCCTGTGTCTTTTGCTTGGAGCATTGAATCCATTCACATTAAGGTAATTATCAATATATATGTTCCTATGACCATTTTCTTAATTGTTTTGGGTTTGTTTTTGTAGATCCTTTCTTTCTCTTGTGTTTCCCACTTAGAGAAGTTCCTTTAGCATTTGTTGTAAAGCTGGTTTGGTGATGCTGAATTCTCTTAGCTTTTGCTTGTCTGTAAAGCTTTTGATTTCTCCATTGAATCTGAATGAGATCCTTGCCGGGTAGAGTAATCTTGGTTGCAGGTTCTTCCCTTTCATCACTTTAAGTATATCGTGCCACTCCCTTCTGGCTTGTAGAGTTTCTGCTGAGAAATCAGCTGTTAACCTTATGGGAGTTCCCTTGTATGTTGTCATTTTTCCCTTGTTGCTTTCAATAATTTTTCTTTGTCTTTAATATTTGTCAATTTGATTTCTGTGTGTCTCAGCATGTTTCTCCTTGGGTTTATCCTGTATGGGACTCTCTGCACTTCATGGACTTGGGTGGCTCTTTCCTTCCCCATGTTAGGGAAGGTTTCGACTATAATCTATTCAAATATTTTCTTGGGTGTTTTCTCTCTCTCTTCTCCTTCTGGGACCCCTATAATGCGAATGTTGTTGCGTTTAATGTTGTCCCAGAGGTCTCTTAGGCTGTCTTCATTTCTTTTCATTCTTTTTTCTTTATTCTGTTCTGCAGAAGTGAATTCCACCATTCTTTCTTCCAGGTCACCTATCCTTTCTTCCACCTCAGTTATTCTGCTATTGATTCCTTCTAGTGTAGTTTTCATTTCAGTTATTGTATTGTTCATCTCTGTTTATTTGTTCTTTAATTCTTCTAGGTCTTTGTTAAACATTTCTTGCATCTTCTCGATCTTTGCCTCCATTCTTTTTCTGAGGCCCTGGGTCATCTTCACTATCATTATTCTGAATTCTTTTTCTGGAAGGTTGCCTATCTCCACTTCATTTAGTTGTTTTTCTTGAGTTTTTTCTTGTTCCTTCATCTGGTACAAAGCCCTCTGCCTTTTCATCTTGTGTATCTTTCTGTGAATGTGGTTTTTGTTCCACAGGCTGCAGGATTGTAGTTCTTATTGCTTCTGCTGTCTGCTCTCTGGTGGATGAGGCTATCTAAGAGGCTTGTGCAAGTTTCCTGATGGGAGGGACTGGTGGTGGGTAGAGCTCTGGTGAGCAGAACTCAGTAAAACTTTAATCAGCTTGTCTGCTGATGGGTGGGGCTGGGTTCCCTCCCTGTTTGTTGTTTGGCCTGAGGTGACCCAACACTGACGCCTACCGGGGCTCTTTAACGGGGCTAATGGTGGACTCTGGGAGGGCTCATGCCAAGGAGTACTTCCTAGAACTTCTGCTGCCAGTGTCCTTGTCCTCACAGTGAGCCACAGCCACCCTCCGCCTCTGCAGGAGACCCTCCAACACTAGCAGGTAGGTCTGGTTCAGTCTCCTATGGGGTAACTGCCCCTTCCACTGGGCCCCGATGCACACAGTACTTTATGTCTGCCCTCCAAGAGTGGAGTCTCTGTTTCCCTCAGTCCTGTGGAAGTCCTGCAATCAAATCCCACTACCCTTCAAAGTTTGATTCTCTGGGAAGTCCTCCTCCCGTTTTCAGACCCCCCAGGTTGGATAGCCTGACGTGGGGCTCAGAACCTTCACTCCAGTGGCTGGACTTCTGTGGTATAATTGTTCTCCCGTTTGTGAGTCACCCACCCAGCAGCTATGCGATTTGACTTTATTGTGATTGTGCCCCTCCTACCATCTCATTGTGGCTCCTCCTTTTTCTTTGGATGTGGGGTATCTTTTTTGGTGAGTTTCAGTGTCTTCCTGTCTATGATTGTTCAGCAGTTAGTTGTGATTCCGGTGCTCTCCTAAGAGGGAGTCTATTTGAAACCTTCTGCTGCACTTTCTCATTTTCCATTTTCTTTGGCTTTACTCTCTGATGATAACTTCACTTCCAACTGGCACAGATGAGGCAGCCTTGTAGTCTGCAATGCGGCGCTGTACCAAGGCAGGCATGAGCTGAATGTAAGCAGCCATGAGGCAGTGATTGGAAGGGCTCAGCTTCCCAGCACAGCTCTGCAGACAGGCCTCTTCCTCAGCATCCAGAGCTCGGTGGTGCAAACTGGGCACGCAGCCCTGGAAGCAGAGTTCCGTCATCCAATTGTAGACGAACAGGAAGTCCCGCAGGTTTCTTAGCTGCTGCTGCTGTGGCTTCTGCTGCTCCATCACCTCTATTGTTTTCTTAGTCTCATTTTATTTATTTCTGCTCTAATCTTTATGATTTCTTTCTACTAAATTTGTGGGGTTCTTTTTCTTTCTCTAGTTATTTTAAGTGTAAGGTTAAATTTTGTTTTGTTTTGTTTTGTTTTTTGAGATACTCCTTGTTTCCTGAGATAAAATTGTATTGCTATAAACTTCCCACTTAGAACTACTTTGCTACACTCCATAGATCATCCTGTTTTCATTTTCATTTGTCTCTAGGTATTTTTTGATTTTCTCTTTTATTTCTTCAGTGACCTATTTGTTGTTTAGTAGCATATTGTTTAACCTCCACACGTTTCTCGGTTTTTTTGTAGTTTTTTTTTTCTTGTAGTTGATTTCTAATTTCATAGCATTGTGTTCTGAAAAGATTCTTGGTATGATTTCAATTTTCTTAAATTTTCCTAGACTTTCTTTGTGGCCTAGCATGTGATCTATTATGGAGAATGTTCCATGGGCACTTTAAAAGAATGTGTATTCTGCTGCTTTCAGATGGAATGCTCTATAGATATTAATTAATTTCATCTGATCTAATATGCCATTTAAGGCATGTGTTTCCTTATTGATTTTCTGTCTGCATGATCTCTCCATTGATGTAAATGGAGTGTTAAAGCTCCCACTATTGTTGTTTTACTGTCAACTGCTCCTTTTACAGCTCTTAGCATTTTATAGCATATATAAATTAGGATCCACTTCGGTTGGGTGTATGTATATTTACAATTGTTATAGCTCTTCTTGATCATTATGTAGTGTCCTTCCTTATCTCTTGTAACAGTCTTTATTTTAAAGTCTACTTTGTCTGATATGGGTGTTGCTACCCTTGCTTTCTTTTGATTTCCATTTGCATCGAATACCCTTTTCCATCCCCTCGCGTTCAGTGTGTATGTTTTCCTAGATCTGAAGTAGGGATCTTGTAGACAGCATATATACAGATCTTATTTCTGTCTCCATTCCACCAGTCTATGTCTTTTGGTTGGAGAATTTAATCCATTTACATTTAAGGTAATTATTGAAATGTATGTTCTTATTGCCATTTTCTTAATTGTTTTGGATTTGTTTTTGTAGGTCTTTTTTCTTCCTCTCCTCTTTTGTTCTCTTCTCTTGTGATTTGATGACTGTCTTTAGTGTTGTGTTTGGATTCCTTTTTCTTTTTTGTGTGTATATCTATTATAGAATTTTCATTTGCATTTGCCATGAGATTTTCATACAGCAGTCTGTATATATACATGATTGTTTTAAGTTGCTGATCTCTTAATTTCAAATGCATTTCAAATATCCTGCATTTGTACTCTCCTCCTCTCACAATTACTAGTTTTGATTTCATATTTGCGTGTGGTATCCTACCTTTACTGTATAATTCCCTTTACTGGTGAGCTTTCCTATTTCATAATTTTCTTGTTGCTAGATGTGGTCTTTTTTTTCCACTTAGAGAAGTTCCTTTGGCAGTTGTTGTAATGCTAGTTTGGTGGTGCTGAATTCTTCTATCTTTTGCCTTTAAAACTTTGATTTCTCCATCAAATCTGAACAAGAGCCTTGCTGGGTAGAGTATTCTTGGTTGTAGGTTTTTTCCCTTTCATCACTTTAAGTATATTGTGCCACTCTCTTCTGGCCTGCAAAAAAAGAAATTAGCTGATAGTCTTATGGGGTTTTCCTTGTGTGTTATTTGTTCCTTTTCCCTTGTTGCTTTTAATATTTTCTCTTTGTCTTTAATTTTTGTCAATTTGATCAATATTTGTCTCAGCATGTTCCTCCTTGGGTTAATTCTGTATGGGACTCTCTGTGCTTCCTGGACTTGGGTGACTCTTTCCATTTCCATGTTAAGGAAGTTTTCAGCTATTATCTCTTCAAATATTTTCTCTCCCTTTCTCTCCCTCTTCTCCTTCTGGGACCCCTATAATGCGAATGTTGGTGTGTTTCACATTGTCCCAGAGGTTTCTTAAACTGTCCTCATTTCTTTATGTTCTTTTTACTTTATCCAGTTTCATGGCAGCACTGATCCATTATTTTGCCTTGTTTATTCTTCTATGGATTCCTTCTTGGGTATTTTTCATTTCAGTTATTTTATTATTCAACTCTCTTTGGTTGTTCTTTATATTTTCTATCTCCTTGCTTTAAAATTCTTGTAACTTCTTGCTCTGTGCATCCATTCTTTTCCTGAGTTCTTGGATCATCTTTACAATCATTACTCGGAACTTTTTCTCAATTAGATTGCCTATCTCCACTTCACTTAGTTGTTCTTGTGGGGTTTTATCTTGTTCCTTTGTCTGGAACATATTCCTTTGATGTCTCATTTTGTTTACATTTCTATTTGCATTTTTATGTATGTAGTAGCTTAGTTACATTTCTCAACCTTGGAGAAGTCGCCTTCAGTAGAGGATAGCCTATGTATCCCAGCAGTACACTCCCCTCTTGTCACCCAAGGTCCAGGGACCAACTGGTCCCAGGGTAGGTTCTGACCTGTGTTTGCAGACTCAGTTCTGCAGGCTGCAGGATTGTAGTTTCCTTCCTTCTGGTGTCTGCCCCCTGGTGGATGAGACAGGTCTAGAGTCTTGTCTAGTTTTGTTGATTTCTTCTATTGATTTCCTGTTTTCAATTTCATTGATTTCAGTTCTAATTTCTGTTATTTCTTTTCTTCTACCTACTTTGTATTTAATTTTCTCTTTTTTTCTAGTTCCCTAAGGTAAAATCTTTGATTGTTAATTTTAGTGTCTTCTTTTCTAATACAAGTATTCAATGCTATAACTCTCCCTCTAATCGTTGCTTTCACTGCATGGCACAAATTTTGATAAGCTGTGCTTAGATTTTCATTTAGTCACAATATTTTTTAATCTCTCTTGAGATTTATTTTTTGACATATGTGTTATTTAGAAGTGTGTTGTGTAATCCCTGGGTATTTTGGGATTTTTTTTGCTGTTTTTCTGTTACTGATTTCTAATTTAACTTCATCATGGTCTGAGAAAAGATGTGATGTATACTCTTTTAATATGTTAAAGTATATTTTACAGTCCAGAACTTGGCCCATCTTGGGGAATGTTCCATGTAAACTCAAGAAGAATATGTATTCTGTTGTTCGATGAATTGGCATGCCAATTATATCCACTCAATTAATGGTGCTGTTTAGGTCTATCATGTCCTTATTGATTTTCTATCTGCTTTATCTATCCATTTCTAATACAGGGGTATTGAAGACTCCAGCTATAATAGTGGACTCATCTATTTTTTCTTGATATATTCTCAAGCCCAGATATTTTTCCCTCAGTGGTGTCCAGTTGACTTAGGAAGTCTATCAAAAGCATTCTTCCTTTCTGTTGCTGTGTTTTTTGTCTCTAAGATTTCTTTTTTAGTTCTTTCTTATAATTTCCTTCTCTCTACTTACATTGCTTACCCATTCCTTCCTTTTTCTTTTTTGTTTTTTGGGCAGGGCTGGGCCATGCAGCACATAGGATTTTATTTCCCCAACCAGAGATCAAACCCATGCCCCCTGCAGTGGAAGCACAGAGTCTTAACCACTGGACTGCCAGGGAATTCCCACCCATCCATTCTTGTATGTGTTCTATTTTATCCATTAGAGACTTTAGCATATTAATCATAACTGTTTTAAATTCCTGGTCCAATAATTCCAACAGTCCTGCCATGTCTGGTTCAGATGTTTGATCTGTCTCTTCAAATTTTGTCTTTTGCATTTTATTATGTCTTATAATTTTTTTCTTAATAGCTGAACATGACACACCAAGTAAAATAAACTGCCGTAAATAGGCCTTTAGTAATGTGGTAGTGAGCTGTGTGAGGAAGGGAAGAATTGTTGAGTCCTGTGATTAGGTATCAGTCTTTTAGTGAGCTTGTGCCCCTGGACTGTGAACTTCACAAATATTTCTCAGTTTTTCCTCTTCTCCCTTGGGTGGGACAGGATAGAGAGGACTGGAATTGGGTATTTCCTTTCCCTGGTTCAGTAGGATCTGATAGTATCCTAGGTTCTGGTTAACTAGTTTCCCCTGAGGGCAGGACTTGTTAAGAACAGTGTGCTCTGTGGTATCTCAAAATGTTTCCTTTCTCTTCCCCCTGCTGGAAGCATGAGGGGATTTTTCTCCTGTTTACTACAGGAACCTGGTCCAGTTCCTGAAGGTTAATTTTGCAATATTGTAGGGAACCCATATGACAGGGTCATCCTGGAGTTTTTAACTCTTAGAAGACACACATTGAGCCTCCAGCAATTTGTAAATTACAGTTCAGGTTTTCCTATCCAGGCACTGGTTCTTATGGCAGTTTCTGCTTGTGAGTCTCTGCTCAGTAAACCATGATTTCCTGTATTTGCCTGTCCATCTCTCCAATCTTAGACACATTGTTTGTCCTGTGTCCTTCTTCTCTTAAGGATCTAAGAAGAGTGCTGATTTTTCAGTCTGTTTAACTTTTTACCTGTTGTTAGGACAGTGTTTCCACTTCCAAGCTCCTTACATGTGGGACTTGAAACTCCTTCAAGCCTTTGACTAAATATTATTTTATTAGACAGGACTTTTCTGACTATCTTATGTAAATAGTAACACCTCCTGCAATCCCCATTCACTTGCCTTCCCCCTTTCTGCTTTATTTTTCTCCATGCCAGTAATTCCTTTGTGATGTATGTATGATATACTTACTTAATCATTCATAAGTATGCTCAGTTATGGCAAGAGTTCTGCTTACCACTACATCCTCAGTGTCTAGAAGACTGCCCAACATATAATAGGGGATCAAGAAATATTTCCTTAATAGATGAATGAATGAGTTAGAGTCCTGCTTTGATCTTTACTATTATATTCTGCAACTCAGCCTGTTACTTATTCCCTTTAAGTGCTATGAAACTTTGAGAGGTAATGGTATTATTTGAGGGAAACATTTCCCATATTGTTCTCATTGATTTTCTTTTCCTAGAAGCCAGTGATTAGGATCTGAGGCAGAGATATGACTGTGAATATGCTTTTGCCTCCCTGACCCTTACCTCTATCTTTGACGCTCCTCTAATCTAGTCTTTTACATTAGAGCTTTGCTTCCTTGGCAACTTTCAATCTTCCACTTCTCTGTCTAAAGCCACGTAGGTCCCAGGAGAGTAGCACAAAACCTTCTCAGCAGATGCTATGTCATTAATAGAATGATAACCACACACTTTTCTGGTATCTGTGCAAGTTCTATTGTAAAAATGAACTTAGAAGTAATGTGTAGCTGGTAATATGTATCAGAAATTAAAACTGAATGAAATTATGCCTTTGTTCTGCAAGGTACTATGAAGATAAAAATAAACATAACAAATCTCATGAAAATATGTACAATAAAAATACCCAATATACAAAAACTGCTGTTAGTTCCCTTTCTACTATCTCCACGCTGAAGTAGCAAGAACACTAACTTGGCAGTCAGAAGACATGGGCCCTATCTTTTGATCTCTGATAGATGTCATTGATCAGCTATGTGACCTTAGATATGTCTCTCTCAGTTGTTCAGGCTAAAACCATTGAATTCATTTTTAACTCTTCTCTTTCTCTAATAACTTACATACAGTCCATAAGCAAATCTTGTGCATCTACCTTCAAATTATACCCAGGATCGAAACACCAGCTTCACTGGTATCACCCTGGATCAAGCTACTGCCCTCTCTTCTCTGGGCTTCTGTTTTCTCCTTTCCAAACTTAGACAACTCCTGAGATCACCTCCATCTCTAGTATTATCAAGTCTATGGATTTTGTGACTCGGAGGTTTTGGAAACGTTGGTGCATTATCCCCCAAAAAAGAATGTATGTCATTTTTTGCTACCAAAATAAAAGTGAGCATGTGGGCAGCTTTTATCCTAACAAACAAGGGAGGAATTTCCACTCATAATATATCAAGAGAATCCAGACCCAGGAACCAGGATGTGTGGAAATTGGTAAGGCCTGCTGGCCGGTTGCCACTTGAGCTGTTTTTACTCACAACACTTCTGACACAAAATGTGTGGGGGTTTTTTTCACACCAACAACCAGTTCTCCAATTCAAGGGACACCAACTAGGTGTCCTATAATTCACCTCTCAGTTCTGACACTAGATACCTGGAGGTAGGGCAGACCCCATAGATTAAGGGCTCAGTCTTACAAGACTGCCCCCACATGAGACAACAGTCTCAAGTATTCAGTGCCCAAGCCACCCACACTTCTCTCCAATTTGGCTACAAAGTTGGGAGTTCCACAGCCCTGCCCTTTCAGGTTCAATAATTTGCTAGAATGACTCAGAACTCAGGAAAACACTTTACTTACTATTAGAGGTTTATTATAAAGGATATGGCTCAAGAACAGCCAAATGGAAGAGACACTTAAAGCAAGGTAGGGTGGGGGAGGGAGGGACCAAGAGTTGCCATGCCTTCCCTGGACATGCCACCTTCTCGGTACATGGATCCATGCACAAACCAGGAAGCACTCTGACATCTGTGGTTTAGGGTTATTTATGGAGGCTCCATTACAGAGGCATGATTGACTAAATCATTTGACATCAGCAATTAACTCAATCTCCAGCCTTTCTCTGCTTCCAGAAGATTGGGGGGATGGGACTGAAATTCCAACCCTTTAATATGGCTTGCTCTTTCTAATGGTGACAAGCCCCAAACATGAAGCTACCCAGATCCACAGCCCCAGTCACCTCATTAGCATACAAAAGATAGTATTATCACTCCAGAGGAGTTTTAGGAGCTGTGTGCCAGAAACCAGGGACAAAAAACATTTATTTTTTATTGTATCACATCACTAAACCCACAACTTCTCTTTGCCTCGTACAGAGAATTCCTGGCTAGGCTATTCAATTCAATCTGTTCTTTCAGGCTTCATTGTCTCTTTGGGAAAAACTGGAGCCAAATTAAAATTTTAAAAAATAATAATCATATTTATAGTCATCTTTTTCTAAAAAGCATGATTTTATTAATACAATAAGAAGCCAAAAATTGTTGTAAAGATGAGCTTCACATAATCAGAGGCAGAAACACAAAATCTTAACCTGATATATAGGTCAGTCTTATGCCTTCAAATAAAGCTGCAAATGTAAGCAGCTCTTTGCAGGAAACTGCCTTCAGCAGGAAGTCTCTTTTTCTTGTCACTTTAGCAAAGCTACATTGTAACTAAATTTTAAATCAGGAGCCCCCATGCTCTACTCATGTTCAGCCTAAGCACACCATTCAAATCTTTTGATCACAAATACCTTGCCTAACCTGTTGGTTCTTTCCATACTGTCAAAGAAGTAGAAATGAAGAATAAGTAATTAACAGATGACAAGATCCCTTCCCTAGCTTCCCCTTCAGTAATCTCGTGAACAAACTATGTGAACAAGATAGCATCTAAAAAAAATCACACACAAACAAACAAAACAACTAATACTAAACTTTCATTGGGTTATTTGTATGGAAATATGTTAATATAAAAGTTTCAGACATTACATGAAATTTCTAAAAATCTTATATGTTCTGGTATAATGTTATAAGTCATAATTCTAGTTATTACTTTAAAATGTATATCTCAGAAATAACTAAATTTCCTTGTCAATTGCATTATTATGAACTTTCATCAAATCTTTAACCGTGGTCATTTTTAAGTCTTTTGTCATTTACAGACAGTTCTGGGTGTACTCTGATGCTTTTGCAAATATGTTCCTATAAGAGGGTTTCATCTTCAAGGAATTCATGGAAAAGATCCTGACAAGTACAGGTTTCTGGTAACTGACTGTACTGCTGAACTGAAATGAATAAGCATTTTCAGAACTCTAATGAAAAACTGATGAACTCATAAAAGTGCTAACAAAAGATCAAGATGAAAAAAAAAATTAATTACATGGGACTGAGTGAACTGATGAGGATGATTATAGGTTTTGTGACTTTCTGTTTGAATTAAAAAAAAAAATCCCACAAGGACTCAGAGGCAAAAAATATACAAATTGATTTTCACTGCAAAGTAAAGGAGCTGTTACAGTGGAGGATTACTGGACTGAATGTCAATATTATGACATAGTATGAGTGTGTTTTGTGTTTAGTAATTGCAATCATTGTTGCTTTTGTTGTGGTCATCCATTTACAATGCTTGGTGTCAGTCTATTTATCTCTTGTAAAAATAAAATACAGTGTGTGTGTGTGAAAAAAAAATCACAAAAAGTTGACAAGCTTGCACACAGTGAGAGATGGTGACAAGTGTGAACCCCTATCTCAATGATTATGTGAGCTTACTTTCCCTTTTCCCTTTAAAAACTTTCATGGCCAAGCAGAATCTTCAGAGTTGGTTTTGGGGGACATGAGTCCACCTTCTCCCCAGATTGCCAGCTTTTCTGATTAAAGCAACTTTCCTTTCTACCAACACTTGCCTCTCAAGTATTAATTTTTGAATGGCAAGCAGCTGGACCTGAGTTCAGTAACACAAATGGTCTCAGACTGATGTGTTAATTTTGGAAGTTAGCTGGCTTCATTAGTTAAAGATCCTTTGGTTGTGTATCAATCAGAATAAATTTATGCTACACTAGCAAACTACCTCAAAATCATAGTGGCTTGCAATAGCAGTTTTATTTCTTGTTCACGTTACACATCCTTCTTGAATCAGCTGGAATACCTCATACCAGGACCCACACTGACCATTTCAATAGCTGCCAGTCTCCATTGTGGATGGAAAGAGTTCTGGATGCCTTGAGCTTTGTCCTGGAATAAAATGCTCTGTGCTGGAAGTGACACCTGTAACCACAGCACACAACACATTGTCCAGAACTAGTCATGGGGTCCTCCTCAACCAGAAAGGCAGGAGTGAGGAAATACAATCCTTTCATGTGTCCAGTGCTGGAAGATTTGATGAACAGTATTATCAAGTACATACATGCTTCAAGAGACAGAAGCACAATGTAAACTACTTAAGCAGAAAGAAAAATCAGTTTTTAAAGGATCTCAGAAACCACTAGATCCAGAGACAAAAACAAAACTCTCTCTTCAACTCTCTCTTGCCTCTTTTTTGTGCATACACATTTTTCTTTTCCTCTTCATACTCTGGCTTCTTCTAATTCTCAGGGACATACAAACAACGTGGCCAGCATCAGATCACTAGCTTTATATCTTATCATTTGGATACTCTATTAAAACTGGCTTCTTCTTTGCATTCCAGGTGAAAGACCCTGATTGTTCATGCCTGTGTCAAATGCTCACAAATGGTCTAAATAATTCTTCTGTGTGTCAGGATCAAAAGCAAGAAGATTCTTCTGTGTGTCAGGGTCAAAAGCAGCTTCCATGTGAATGTGAACAGTAACAGTTCTCAGAGGAAGAGTTTGTTTGGCAGACAATACATAAATAAATAAGTTGTGTTTCCTACAAGATTCTTTATGCATAAGACAGTGCAAAAAATGCCTTTGAGTTTTCCCTGTGGGCCTAAGCATGAATGTAAGGGGGGGAGTGTTATTTAAAATTCGATATTTGAACAGCTAGTTTTTGTTCAATTCTTCATAATCTCTGGAGTTGAAGATTTCTATATTTACTACAAAGAGGCTTGAGCGAGACCTGCCCTAATATTTAGCACCTGCATGTTTGTGTATATAAATTCTATAAGGGCAAGAACCACATCTGTATCCTCAGATCTTCACATATTGTTTTAAAAAGATACAATAGAACTTTAAGGAAAGAAGAATCTGGAGCAAAAAAGATCACATCATTTTGAGTAAAGCTCAGCAGGGTGAAATAATAATTTAAAATTTGATTTACCAATAATAGGACCTGAAAAATGCATACAGCAAAATGTGAAAAAAATTACAAAGCAAAGCTATAGTAATTAAAACAGTATGGTATTGGCATGAAAACACACACATAGGTCAAAGAAACAGAATAGAGAGTCCAGAAATAAACCCACACATATATGGTCAATTAATTTACAACAAAGGTGCCAAATACATACAATGAGAAAAGGACTGCCTCTTCAATAAATAGTGTTAAGGAAACTGAACAGCCACAAGCAAAAGAATGAAACTGGAGCACTATCTCACATCATACACAAAAATTAATTCAAAATGAAATTAAAATCTTGAACATAAGACCTGAAACCATAAAATTCTTAGAGGAAAACATAGGTGACAATCTCCTTGACACTGGTCTTGGTCCTGATTTTTTTAATTAGATACCAAAAGCAAAGGCAACAAAAATAAAAATAACCAAACAGGACTGCATCAAACTAAAATGCTTCTGCACAACAAAGGGACCCATCAACAACATAAAAAGACAACCTACTGATTGGAAGAAAATATTTCTATATAAATATATGTATGTATGTATATATATATATATATATATATGTATTTATATATATATATATTTAAAATAAGGTGTTAATATCCAAAATATATTTTAAAACCTACACAGTTCAATAGCAAAAACCCAACAATCTGATTAAAAATTAATAGAGGATCTGAATAGATATTTTTCTGAAGAAGACATACACATAGCCAAAAGGTACATGAAAGGTACTCAACACCACTAATCATCAGGGAAATGCAAATCAAAACCACAATGGGATATCACCTCAGACCTGTTAGAATGGCTATTATTAAAAAGACAAGAAATAGCATGCATTGGCAAGGATGTGGAGAAAAGGAGCCCTACAACACTGTTGGTGGGAATGTAAATTGGTACAGCTACTATGGAGGAGTCTCAAAAAACTAAAAATAGAACTACCATATGATCCAGCAATTCCAATTCTGGGTATATATCCAAAGGAAATGAAAACTCTAATTTGAAAAAATATCTTCACCACCCCACGTAAATTGCAACATTATTTACAATAGCCAAGACATGGGAGCAACATAAGTGTCCATTGATGGATAACTAAAGAAGATGTAGTACATGTGTACCAGGATTATTCAGCCATAAAAAGGAAGAAATCTTGCTATTTGTGATAACATGGATGGACCTTGAGGGCACTATGCTAAGTGAAATAAGTCAGAGAGAGAAAGATAAATACTATGTGATCTCACTTATATGCAAAATCTAAAACAAACAAACAAAAACTGAACTCATAGATGCAGAGAACAGATTGGTGGCTGCCAGAGGCAAGGGGGTGGGGGATGGAGGGTGAAGGAGGTCAAAAGATGCAAACTTCCAGTTATAAAATAAATAAGTCATGGGGATGTAACATACAACATGGGGACTATGGTTAGAAATACTGTATTGCTTATTTGAAAGTTGTTAAGAGAGTAGATCTTAAAATCCTTATCACAAGAAAAAAAATTTTGTAGCTACATATAGATGTTAACTAGATTTATTGTGGTGACCATTTTGCAATATATAAAAATATCAAATCATTACGTTGTACACCTGAAACTAATATACTATTATATGTCAATTATATCTCAATTTAAAAATATTGTTATGAACTGAAAAAAAATACAAGAAAAAATATGAAAATCCACCATCACATCGAATATTTTTAACCCATTACTTTCATTAATTGATAAAACAAGCAGACCAAAAATCAGTAAAAATATGAGAATATTTAAATGACAGATTAAGAAACGGGACTTAACACACATAGATAGATTTTGCACTGCAAAATTGCTGAATACACATTCTTTTTAAACACACAGAGAATATTTATAAAAGTTATTCATATTTTAGACCTTAAATTTAATGTCTCAACATATTTCAAAGAACTGAAATAAATCCTTCCAACATCTCATTACAAGGGAATCAAATCAGAAATAAATTGCAGAAGTAAAAGCCCCACATTTCCACAACTAAGATGTACACTTATAGTACACTGGCAAAAGAAAAAAAAATCATAATGCAAATAAGGTTACGTTTAAAAGTAAACAATAATGAAAGTACTGTTATCAATTTCTGAAGGATGTAGGAAAAAAAGAAATACATGGCCTTGGATGCTTATGATATGAAGGGAGAAGGGATAAAAGTAATGAGATAATCATTCAACTCAAGGAGTTAGGGAGGGGCTTCCCTGGTGGCTCAGTGGTTGAGAATCTGCCTGCCAATGCAGGGGACACGGGTTCGAGCCCTGGTCTGGGAAGATCCCACATGCCACGGAGCAACTAGGCCCGTGCGCCACAACTACTGAGCCTGCATGTCTGAAGCCTGTGCTCTGCAACAAGAGAGGCCGCGATAGTGAGAGGCCTGCACACCGCGATGAAGAGTGGCCCCCGCTTGCTGCAACTAGAGAAAGCCCTCACACAGAAACGAAGACCCAATACAGTCATAAATAAATAAATAAATAAACCCAAAGTTTAAAAAAAAAAAAAAGCAGTTAGGGAAAAAATAGAAAAATCAAAGTTAAACATAAGGAAGAAAATAATAAAGATAAATGCAGAAAGTAATAAAATAGAAAATCAAATTAAATTCAATGAACATGACAAAGTTAAAAGTTGATTCTTTAAAAACAACCCAAGGTAACTCTAATCAAAAATGAGGGAGAGGGCTTCCCTGGTGGCGCAGTGGTTGAGAATCTGCCTGCTAATGCAGGGGACACGGGTTCGCGCCCTGGTCTGGGAGGATCCCACATGCCGCGGAGCAACTAGACCCGTGAGCCACGACTGCTGAGCCTGCGCGTCTGGAGCCTGTGCTCTGCAACAAGAGAGGCCGCGATAGTGAGAGGCCCGCGCACCGCGATGAAGAGTGGCCCCCGCTTGCTGCAACTAGAGAAAGCCCTCGCACAGAAACGAAGACCCAACTTAGCAATCAATCAACCAATCAATCAATCAATAAATCTTTAAAAAAAAAATGAGGGAGAAACCACAAATAAATAGTATTTGGAGTGAAAGGTGGCACATAATTATAGATGTTGCAAATATTAAAAAGATGGAAGAGGATATTATGAACAACTGTATGCCAATATATTTAAATGAAATGGAGAAATCTTAGAAAAATACAAAACTGGCACAAAAGAAATAAAGACTTTACAACTTCTGTAACATTTAAATAAATTGAATTAGTAGTCAAAAATCTGCCCACAAAGAAACATCCACCACTATATTGATTTGCCAGTGAGGTCTACAACTAAAAAGATGATAATTCCAATCTTGCACAAACTTTCCCGGAAAATAGGAAAACAAGAAAACATTCCCCAACTCATTTAATGAGTCTGGACTAATCTCAATACCAAAACCAAATGTGAACAAATATGAGAAAGAGAAATTACAGGCCAATCTTATTAGGAAGACAGATGAAAAAAATCATCATAATAAATGAGCACACCAAATCCAGCAATGTATAAAATACATTATATAATGTAATGACATTTAATTTATCATAGGAATGTAAGGTTTATTTATTAACAATAATATAAACCTAAATCACCATATTATTTAGCTAATGGAAAATAAAGGAATCTCTATAAATGCAGAAAGCTTGGTAGAGAATATTCACATCCACTCATGATTTAAAATACTTTCAAAAACTATGAAGAAGTGGGAAATTTTTTAATGAGATAAAAGGTACATAAAAAAACATACAGAAGGCATCACATTTAATGATAAAGCATTGATAGCATTCCCATTGGAACTACACTGGAGATTCTAGTCAGTCAGTGCAGTTGGGGAAGAAGAAAAATAACACATACAATTCAGAAATGATATGCTTATGAACAAATCACCCCAAATAATCTGTAAACAAATTATTAGAATTAATTTAAAATTTGGCAAATTTATTGATACACAACGAATATACAAAATACACTGCATTTCTATATGCTAGTAAAAATAGAAAATGAATAGAAGATATTATTTACAGTAGCAATAAAATGTATGATGTAGCCATGGATAAGTCTAATAAAACGTGTGCCTCACATAAAGACAAAATTGTAACACTTAATTAGATGTCTAAAGTAAATAAATATGCCATGGTTTTATATAGGAAGCCAATATGTTAAAGATGGCTCCTCAAATGGGTGTATAAATTCAGTGCAATGTCACTCAATCAAAACACCAAAAGGTGTTTCACTGTGGTTCTTTTTGTCCTGAGAATATATCATCAGCAAGCATACAGTCAGAATAGTGGTTTAAAAGTTATTTGGATTATTACTTTTCTTCTGAGTATTAAAAATTGATACAGTTAGGTTCATTTGTTTCTGTTGACATGAAATTTTAGTTTTTTATTTCTTATTGAAATATTTTAAATTTCTTGAATATGTAACATACTAACATGGTTTGAAATCAAAAAACACATTAAAAGATGTATACTAAAAGTTTTCTTTCTTTCACCTGCAGCACTTCCTACTCACCCTCTGGATAACTAATTTCACTACTGGTTTATCTTTGTGTTTCCTTTTGCCATGTTATGCAGATATGAACTAAAAAGAAACAAATCTCTAATACAGAGGACTGAGGAAAGAAATTGTGATAGACTCATACAATGGAACATTACAAGCAGTGCAAATGAAGAGATGGCAGCAAGACACATGAGCATGGATAATTCCCAGAAACATAATAAGGAAGGAATAAGCAAGTTTCAGTGAAACTAAGCAATATTTGTTTAAGGATACACAGAGAGGTAAAACAACCATAGAGTCAAGCACTGGGATGACAATGGCAGAAGTTGGGGTAATGATTGTCTTGGGGTTGGAGAAGAAATGCAGTCTGCTGGGGAATAGAAGTGGTCAAAGTTCTGTCTGGTAACATGGATAATGGTTATACAGGTGATTGCTTTAATTTTATTCTTTAAATACACATATACATTGTATATAGTCTTCTCTGTATATGACAAGTTAAAAAAACTAAAATTGCAAGTTCAAAAAAGAATTATAACCTAAATATAACATTTTGACTCAAAAAGTAGATTTTGTTTTCTTACTAAAAATTAAGCTTCAACGGTTAGTGTTTTTATAGTCTTTTCCACTATGACCATCTCTGCAAGTTATATTTATTGCCTATTAACTCCTGGTTCAGTGTGAAACTTGCCTATATTAAATTGACAAGAAGGAAAATAAAAAGTGTATTTATGTCTCCTTGCTGTTCCCAGGGAAGATAACAAGGCCTGGGTTCTCTTCAGCTGTGGGATAAAGGGAATAATCAGAGTGTTGGATAAGGTTGCAAATTTTTCACCATGACATTTAGGACCTGGCTAGCCTCATTATTTCCACCAATATACCCAAGAAGGGGTGGAAAGATAAGAGAAGGAAAAAAGTCTCCTTTGTAATTTCAATTCATGGGCTAACAAATTCATTTTAATGGAAATAAACCTAGAGATATTCCATACAAAGTAAGCGAGCGATCTATCATTGTTATAGCACTGGGATGTGGTTTTCAATCTCAGTGCCTTATGTCATCTGTGAGTCATATTCCAGAAAATTTCCCTGCTGGCCCTGAGTCAGCTTGAGTACGTAAATGACTTGATTAGCAGGAGGAGGAATCCTAAACTCAGAGCAGTGTGACTTAAATGGTAATGCAATCACCTGGAGTAGGTGACCCTAGTACTTTTGGGGATCTATTGCTCATGACATAAGTACCAAAGGGATCAGGCATAGGAGCCCAGCCCATTATCAAATGATGATCATTGCCTGGAGATGTAGCCTCCACTGACTCAGCCTCCACTGATCACATTGGCATGAGAGTGGGGGCAGCGTCCCCCACTGCAGAGTCCCTCTGGGTCCCCCACTGAGCTTCCCTGTGGAGTTTAATGCAGCCTTTGCCTCTATACTCATAGTAGCCTCCTTTAATGCTGAGAGAGGGTAGATGACAGGACAAAGCACTTCGTAAACGCATGTTAGGTATAGGATTGGAGGTAATGACCTCTTATTAAAAATTCCTCAAATTTTATTCTCCTATGTATCCCTCTACTCTTTCAAATTTTCAAAGTAATTTTATACCAGTTAGTTTCTACTTTGACATTCACAACAACCTTGGTCTCAGTAGGTTCTCATGCAAATGGAAGAGAAGGACTAGGGTATACTGAAAACAGGAAACTTGTATTTGGAGTCCTTGGAGCAAAAAGAGAAAAATCTAAGCATATGGTTGATTATGGCACTCAAAATGGACTTTACTAACTTTTTGCAAAAACCTGTATCTAATAGTTTCAGTTTTTGGTTCTAGATATCTAAAAGCTAAAATTTTACAAGGATGTCTCCTTCCTCTCCACCTCCCTCCTTCCTCTCTTTATATGATAAGCATGACCAGAGCTGCTACAGAAGTAGATTTGTCCCCTTTCCTTAAAGTAAAGATCTTTTGGCAAAGAGAAAATCAGATCATACTACTGCAGAGTCCTCCTTGAACCCTAACACCAGCCAATTCTGGCATCATTTTTTATCCATGGGGTCAGTGTGCCCTTGGTTCTTCTGGAATGCAGCACTGTGTCACATTGATACACCTGTTCTTTCACTCATTAACTAGCCCTCCTTAAGCAGATTATTTGGTTTTTTGAACCTCATTTCCACATCTGCAAAATAAAGAAAATAGTAGCTAACTGGGAAGATTCTCATGAGTATTAAATAAGATGATGGAGGTGAGAATTTTTCTCATGATAGACCTTTAACAAATAGCTACTTTTAGTAGCTATTATTGTCTCCACCTAATCTTTGGTGCAACTGTACCATGGAAACACCCTCTGTAAAGTAGGTGGAGAAGGTTGAAGGGTAATGGAGGGTCAGAAGTTGGTGAACAAGCATGGTGTTTGGAGTTTGGAGTATGTGGGTCTCAGAGTTTTCATCTACAATAAGCTTGGAGAGGGAATGGGCTAGATTTTCAAAGCTTTTCTCTAAGGTCAAGAGAGGTCAAACTGCTTCTTCTCAATTTTTTTTTTTTCATCCTTAACCCAGGCAATGGGTTGGGCTTTACTGGTATAAGTAGGGATCTTTCTGACCCCTCCATTCTACCAGAGAATATTCATACACTCACAGAGGGAGAAGTAATACGTGGTAGAGTCAGGATCTGAACTCAGAGCTAAGTCTTACCAGTCAGATATTCTTTACTTTCCACCACGGTTGTCAGTATTAAGGAAAGTGGAAGGTGGGAGGTGGTCACTTTCTGTCTTTTCAATCATTAGGATAATGAAAGAGCCAAGGAACAGAACCCAAAACACCCACCATTAGTTTGTGAACATTCTAGAGTTGGCAATGAATATATGTGTGTACATATAGATGTATGTGCATGCACATATGTGTGTGTGTGAAGTGAATATGTGTGTTTTGTATGCATCTATATATCCCTTGCAAGGGATATATGTTATATATCTATACCTATCTATCTATCTCTATACATATAGAGAGATATAGAGATAGATAGATATGCAAGGGATATATAGATGCATACAAAACACACATATTCATTTCACACATACACATATGTGCAGCACCACATAAAGGCCACTACTTTTGTAAATTCCATTCATATTGATATTGGTTTCAAGTTTACATTTCCTTGCTCCTCAAAGCAAATTCTCTTACTAAAGACATGATAGTTATGTTTTAGGGAGTAAGGAAATACTCTAGAAGAATTTTTAAACTTATATGTATTTTCATTCATGATAAAGAATTATAATCAATTAAAGAAAATGTGGAAACAGCAAAAGAAAAATGAATCACTTTTTGAATTTCAGTGCTCTAACACAATGACCATTAGTATTTTGATCTCATTCATTCCAGTCTCCTTCCTTAAGAAATTTTCTCTTCAATAGTCTTTTCTTTACACCTCTCGGTTAAAATATGTTAAATCAATAAAATATCTCAATAATCTAACTGACAGTATTAACCATTACTTCCTCTCCCAGTAGATTTTAAAGTCCTTTAAGGCAGGAACCATGTGTTACTCAACTTTCTATTTCTGATTTTTCTCTTTTCCCCAAGGCCTACCATACTGCCTTGTACCCAGCAAGTATGCAATGAGTCTTGCTGAATCATATTTTGCATGAAAATTGTAGGAGACTTAAGAAGTCCTGGGAATAAAGATTCAAGTGTCAAATGAAAGATGGGTTTTAAGTTGAAGACATAGTAATAAAGCATTTACACTATTCCCAGGAGACCAGCCTGGTTCCAAATATGCACTCAACATTGGGATTTCCATTTTCTCTCAGGTAAGAGTATTCCAATTTATTGGATCCATTCACAATTTGCTCAGATTCCTGTCATTCAAATCAAATTGGCTTACAGCAATGCCCTTATGCAAGAGGAACATGCAAAGTAGATTTTTATTAACAAATGTACCTGCTCAGTCTCCAGAGGAAGTGGCAGAACTGCTTTTCACATGATAAAGAGGATTAAATAAATGAAGAACTGCAGTTAATCACTGAGTTTGCCCTGATTGTTCTGGAGTGCTCTTTTCAAAAATAAAATTTGAAGGTCTTGACTTCACTGGAGTTTTTCACTGCAACTTATTTAATCTTCAAAAGGAATTCCAAATGTGGATGAAGTGTGTGTGTCTGTGTGTCTGTGTGTGACTGTGTGTGTGTATGACAGACTGTCCTACTTTGGTCTAAAACTTTTGAACTTTAAAATATTATAATAATCATAATGCAAAATAACATGAAATATTAATTGAATCCTGGTATCTTGGTTTCAGTTATCTCACTGATTCCTCCTTACAGTCTTTAAATCTGAATAGCAGTGGTCTCTCAGCCTGTGCTTGAAGGTTTTCAGTCTTGGGGAATTTACTACGTCCTCCCACAAAAAATCCATCTTTGAATGTGGAAATTTCTGAAGACCTTCTCCCTATACCTTCTACTCACTGATATTACTTCTAAGAGAGAAAGTTAATGAGTTATGATTGCCCATTAAAGTCCACTTGAAGTGGGACCTGTTTCCTACATCTCCAGAACCACCTATATGCCCAGGCTGGCCCAGGAGACTTAGATACTGGAGCTTAGCAGAGGGAGTGGCAGATACACATTTGGAAATTGTCAGAGGTAAAGAAAACAGATTTTGCATGGAAGGATGGCAGAAGTATTTTAAAAACCCTATAAAACTGTGACGATAGAAGAGAACTGGGTGGGGTGAACTGGGGTGTGTGTGTGCAGGATGTGGGGAAGGGAATTACAGGACAGAGAGGAAGTAAATTCCAAGCCAAAGGGGCTCTGGAAACCAAGGAGGGGCCACAGGACATGAACAGGAAAATGACTTTGAATTCAAATTTGAATGCCTTAGATTTTTTACTGGATCCTCAACCTCATTACCCTACGCATCCCTTACTCCTCTGGAGCACCAAGGTGAGGGGACAGGGAATGAGCCATCCTCAGTGAGCTAGCTGTCCAGAGAAACCTTCTAAAAGGAATGCTAACCACAGTTGTTGTTTATAATGAAGTGCTAAGGCTTTTACCTACATCATCTATTTTAATCCCCAAAGCACCCTCTTAGTTATTCTTATTTTACAGATGAGGAAACTGAGGCAGAGAGAGGTAAATAACTTGTTGAAAGTAAAGCAAATTAGTGACAGGGCCAGGATGCAAACAAGATCACTTGACCCCAGAGCCCATGATCCAACCTTCACACCACACACTGCCTGTGTGCTGGAGCCACATAGCCATAAACAAGTGTTGGTAGAGGTGACGGTGGCAATAGGTGTAAGGTGTGTGTGTGTGTGTGTGTGTGTGTGTGTGTGTGTGTGTGTGCTCAGTATCTTCTGCCTAGCCTGCAACTAAGATGGCTCAGAGACAATCTAAAATCAGAGAACAAACTCAACTAAAATAACTGAGTTCATGAGGGAAATAGAAAGAGATGAACATTTGTTGAGAATCAACTTGATGCCAAGCAGAATGCTAGAAGCTTAAGATAATAATATACCACATAATGGATATAATAAGCTAAATAATAAACTGTCTTTTGAAAACTAAAAATAGTAAGAGAAACTATAGCAGAAAAATTTTATTGAATTTAATGTTACTTAGACCTGACTCTAATTCCATGTGCTTAATATATTTATTAAATTAATAACAGATGGATAAAGATCTCCAAAATAAGGTAAACAAGAAGCTTAAGTTAGCACTGTTTATGAGCACCCAACAGGATTCTATGCTCGTGGTACAAGGGATATAAAATGAATATGACACAGCCTTCTCCCCTGACACACACACACCAGGCAAGATATATACAAGAATCTACAGACAAGATGGAATATGCTAAGCGTCATACATGAGTAGACAAATGAGGAAAAAAAGAAGAAATGCAGGTTTTATATAAAGGAGGGGAATAGATGAGAGCCATTTCACTGTCCTTGAATATCAAGGCTCAGCTTTGCAAAATTGAAAAAAAACCCCTTTGTTCTTGTACATAAAGCAAATCCCAAACTATCTACTACGATGACTAATGATCCCTGAGCTGGGGACATGCTTTGGGAGACATCTGTGAAGACACACTCCTTGCACTTGTTTCCAGTGGGATTTACATAAGGGAGGAGAGCTGCTTGTTAAGCTTCAGACAAAGAGGTTGTGTGACATCAGGTTTTCCCTTACTGATAACTGCCTCTAGGTCAAATAAACCTTAATTGTGGGTCCCCTGTGGCCTCCACACCATCACCTGCCCTCAACCTTCCTTATATCTCTCTCCAAGGGCAATTTGTTTAACTCTTGGAAGCCAAATACAATTGTAGTATTTTTTTTTTTTCTTTTCCTCTTTACAGATAATTCTTAAAGCACTGGTGAATTTCAATTTATCTATTTTGGCCACTCCATCCCAAGATTCTGATCTTTCGTCTCTATTATTTCCAAATGCCTTCAGGTTTTTGTGTAAGAAACTTAAAAGATTAGAGTCCAGGGGCATTGCTGAAGATTGTTAAAGTGTTATATGCTAACAGGATAAAGGTGCATCTGTGAGTCTCTGAGTTTATTTTCAAAGAAAATGGAAGTGATAAAAACCAAGGTACAAACAGTATGGAGCTAAATGGGCAATGTAGTGACAGAGGGTCTTGAGAAAAGGCATCTTGTGTCACACAGGGATAGAACCCCAGTGTGCAGTACCTGAGGTCAGCTCTCAGGAAGCAAAGGTGACACTGGTTACAACAGTCACATTTCCTCCTCTCTTTTACTGATTCCCCTGCATAGGGACAGGCAAGGTAAATGCTATAGCCACTTAACCTCCTTATCAACAGAATATCCCAGAGAGTGTCTTGTTCTCGTTTGCATTTTCATCAGAAGCAAATCTTCCAGCCAGATTAACAACATGCTGGTTTTCAGCTACACCCATGCAAAACATAAACTAACATATTGATGAAACATAAACTAACATATTGATGAAATAGGACTGTTGCATTGTAATGAAGTAGGAAAATGAGCCATATTTGTCTCTTTTTTTCTTTTCCTGTGTGCAGTGGTGTCTGGTGAATGTTTAACAAGCAGCTCTTGAAGCAGGGAGATGATGGTAGGAGGAGTCCATATTTGCTGATTTCCATAGTGTAAATACTCCCATCATTGCTCATTTCGAGTTACCAGCCTGAAGTCACTGAACATGGATTTGGGAGGAGACGTGAACAAATACCCCTCAGGCCTGTAGGTGCCAGCTCTAGCCTGGCACTGCCTATACACCAAACCAAGAGAATAAGACTTCACAAATAAAATTTAGCCCTGAAGTTAGAACTCCAATATTCTTCATGATTGGGTCCTGACCTGGGGAACTATTACATTCAAACTAAGATAAATGTTATTACTATGATATCATCATAGTGAGTATTGAATTTTTGATATATATTTCCTGTCCAAGTGGACCAGAACACTATGAATGACTCTAAAAAATAAGTACTACAATTTAAAGCTGACTTCACACTGCTTATATTCACACATTGCTCTGTGCTTTCCTGGCATGTCATAAAATTAGATGCTTTGTGTAGGTTCTTTTGGTAAATGATGGTAATTTCGTAGGTGTCATTTGTATTCCCAGAGGGACTCTGAGAAGGAAGTAATATAATCTAGAAGGGAATCCCTTTTGAAGTATTTTTACTAGAGGATTTTTCTTGAGTCTCTTAAATTAACTTCATTCTTTTTTTCCCTGGATAGTCTACCCATGGACTTCAAATTGCTTCACCAAGAGGTCTGCAAAAAGAGATGAGAAGATAGGCAGAGGCAAATAAAAAGAAATGACTTATAAATGAAAGGAAAGGAGATCTTTGAAAATTATTCTAAGTTCTAAGCTATGAGACTTAAAGGAAACAATGAAAATCTTTGGGTTTAAAATCCACAGGTTCCTAGATTTTTTCTAATAATACAAAAAAAAAAGAGGATGGGGAGGGGGGTGGAAGGAGGAATGGAGAGAGGGAGGAAGGGAGGAAGAAAGGAAGGAGTGAAGGAAAGAAGGAAGGAAGGAAAGAAAGAGAACTTATCTTTCATGTGATAAGCTTGTACCAGGCTTACGGTCTTTGTTGCTTTTTCCTTTTATCCTTAGGCAGCCTTCCTTTACCCTGAGCTATTTCTAGGGAGAAACAGAATATATCACTCCCTTTGGTCAGCATACTGTAATGTAAAACATAATATGATATCAATCATGAAATTCTGTCTGCCATTTTCTCTCTTTCTCCTCCTCCTGCATGTTTTACCTTCTATAGAGAATAGGATATACACCTGTAACTTATCTTCACATTGAGTCAAAATTTATGCAACTGTTTAAAACAGAGGTATTGCAATCTCTACCAATCCCACCAGCTGTGAACTTTTCCTTCCCTCCCTGTTTCAACATGGTAGCTCTCATGATGATTGTAATACTTGAGTGATAAAATGTTCCAATTTTACTACCTGGAATCGTTCATTTGACTATCATAGAGAGTGATTTCCCCCACTTCTTCTTTGTGCTAGGAGAATAGGCAGAAGATGGGATCTGTTTTTCTGTGACTTCTAGATGGTGGTTTTACTTGAATGTGGTCAGTACCTGTGACTATCATTGCTCTTTGGTTTTAGCTTTTGAGAACTAGGGGTATTTGGCAAGTGCAAACCACCTAACTGTTTCTTGACCCTACTGATTTGATAGTCTGTGTTGGCTGCACATATCTTCTTCTTATTTGCCACTTGTTATTTCCTGCTGGCCAAGGAAATGAATGGATCAAGAAATATCTGTGCATATGTAAGCAAGGCTGTTATAACAAAACATAAGCATTGGTGAATTGGTCTACACTTCCTTCTGATGGATGAGAGAAAAGCCACAATAGGAGAGAGACTGGGTTTCCTCTGCTCAGGTTTGGATTCTTTGGGACTCTTAGTTGAATGGGGTCAGTGGCAGTCAGATATTTTTTCCCGTGGCACATGGTGGAGCTAGTTGCCTCTACATACTCTGCCCAATAACACATTTATTATTATTGGGGAGGGGGTTTCTAGCATATTTATGGAGCTGCCCAATTATGCATTGTGGAGTGATATGTAAAAGTCATTTTAAAACCTAAAGTACTACTCCAATGTATGGTATTATTATCCACACTATTTCTAATGGTGATTATAATACAATATGTCTTGTACTTCACATAGGGACTTTTATTTTTTTAATTTTATTGAAGTATAGTTGATTTACAGTGTTGTGTTTAATTTCTGCTGCACAGCAAAGTGACTCAGTTATACATATATATATATTCTTTTCATATTCTTTTCCATTATGGTTTACCACAGGATATGGAATAGAGATCCCTGTGCTATACAGTAGGACCTTGTTGTTTATCAATCCTATGTATACCAGTTTGCATCTGCTAATTCCAAATTCCCAATTCTTCCCTCCCCCACCCCCCTCCCCCTTGGCAACCACAAGTCTGTTCTCCATGTCTATGAGTCTCTTTCTGTTTTGTAGATATGTTCATTTGTGTCGTATTTTAGATTCCACATACAAATGATATCACATAGTATTTGTCTTTCCCTTTCTGAATTACTTCGCTTTGTATGATAATCTCTAGGTCCATCCATGTTGCTGCAAATGGCATTATTTCATTCTTTTTAATGGCTGAGAAATATTCCAGTGTGTGTGTGTGTGTGTGTGTGTGTGTGTGTGTGTGTGTGTGTCTACATATATACCACATCTTCTTTATCCATTCATCTGTCAATGGATATTTAGGTTGTTTCCATGTCTTGGCTATTGTAAATAGTGCTGCTATGGACATAGGGGTGCATGTATCTTTTCAAATTATTGTTGTGTCGGGTATATGTCCAGGATTAGGATTACTGGATCATATGGCAACTCTATTTTCAGTTTTTAGATGAACCTCTATACTGTTTTCTATAGTGGCTGCACCAATTTACATTCCCAACAACAGTGTAAGAGGGTTCCATTTTCTCCATACCCTCTCCAGCATTTATTATTTGTAGACATTTTTTTTAAATTTTATTTATTTATTTATTTTTGGCTGTGTTGGGTCTTCGTTTCTGTGCGAGGGCTTTCTCTAGTTGCGGCAAGTGGGGGCCACTCTTCATCACGGTGCGCGGGCCTCTCACCATTGCGGACTCTTGTTGTGGAGCACAGGCTCCAGACGCGCAGGCTCAGCAATTGTGGCTCCCGGGCCTAGTCGCTCCACGGCATGTGGGATCCTCCCAGACCAGGGCTCGAACCCGTGTCCTCTGCATTGGTAGGCAGATTCTCAACCACTGCGCCACAGGGAAGCCCTATTTGTAGACTTTTAAATGATGGTCATTCTGACCAGTGTGAGGTGTTACCTCATTGTGGTTTTGATTTGCATTTCTCTAATAATTAGTGACGATGAGCATCTTTTCATGTGCCTATTGACCACCTGTATGTTTCTTTGGAGAAATGTCTGTTTAGGTATTCTGCCCATTTTTTTGATTGAATTGTTTGGTTTTTTGTTACTGAATTGTAGGAGCTGTTTGTATATTTTGGAAATTAAGCCCTTGTTAGTCGCATCATTTACAAATATTTTCTCCCAGTCCATAGGATATCTTTTCATTTATTTATAGTTTCCTTTGCTGTGCAAAAGCTTATAAGTTTGATTAGGTTCCATTTGTTTATTTTTGCTTTTATTTCTATTGCCTTGGGAGACTGACCTAAGAAAACTGGTACAATTTATGTCAAAGAATGTTTTGCCTATGTTCTCTTCTAGAAGTTTTATGGTGTCTGGTCTTATATTTAAGTCTTTAAACCATTTTGAGTTAGTGTTGTGTATGGTCTGAGGGTGTGTTCTAGATTCATTTATTTACATGCAGCTGTCCAAATTTCCCAGAACTATTTGCTGAAGAGACTGTCTTTTCTCCATTGTATATTCTTGCCTCCTTTGTCAAAGATTAATTGTCTTAGGTGTGTGGGTTTATTTCTGGACTCTCTATTCTGTTCCATTGATCCATATGTCTGTTTTTGTGCCAATACCATGCTGTTTTGATTACTGTAGCTTTGTAGTATTGTCTGAAGTCTGGGAGGGTTATGTCTCCTGCTTTGTTCCTTTTCCTCAGGATTGCTTTGGCAATTCTGGGTCTTTTATGGTTCCATATAAGTTTTAGGATTATTTGTTCTAGTTCTGTGAAAAATGTCATGGGTAATTTGATAGGGGTTGCTTTAAATCTGTAGATTGCTTTGGGTAGTATGGTCATTTTAACAATATTAATTCTTCCAATCCAAGAGCATGGGATATCTTTCCATTTCCTTGAATCATCTTCATTTTCCTTTATTAATGTTTTGTAGTTCTCAGCATATAAGTCTTTCACCTCCTTGGTGAGGTTTATTCCTAAGTACTTCAATTTTTTTGATGTGATTTTTAAAGTAATTTTTTGTTTACATTCCTTTCTGCTATTTCATTGTTAGTGTAAAGAAATGCAACCAACTTCATTATGTTAATTTTGTATCCTGCTACCTTGCTGAATTCATTTATCAGTTCTAGTAGTTTTTGGGTGAAGTCTTTAGGATTTTCTGTATATAGTTCCATGTCATCTTCATATAATGACAATTTTATCTCTTCCCTACCTGTTTTAATACATTTTATTTGTTTTTCTTGTCTAATTGTTGTGTATAGGATTTCCAATACTATGTTGGAGAGAAGTGGTGAGAGTGGGCATCCTTGTCTTGTTCCAGATTTTAGCAGGAAGGCTTTCAGCTTTTCACCATTGAGTATTATATTGACTGTGGGTTTGTCATAAATAACTTTTATTATGTTGAGGTATGTTCCCCCCACACCCACTTTTGTAAGGATTTTTATCATGAAAGGTTGTTGAATTTTATTGATGCTTTTTCTGAATCTATTGAGATGATCATGTGGTTTTTGTCTTTCCTTTTATTGATGTGGTGTATCACATTGATTGGTGTATATTGAATCATCCTTGTGATCCTGGGATGATTCCAGCTTGGTCATGGTGTATCTTTTTTATGTGTTGTTGGATTCAGTTTGCTAATATTTTGTTGAGAATTTTTGCATCTGTATTCATCAAAAATATTGGCTTGTAATTTTCTTTTCTGGTAGTGGCTTTTGGTTGTGATTTTCCCTTTCCTATAGATCCTTACTTCTTTTATATTTAGAGAAGACTTTCAATATTTTCTTTAGGATATGTTTAGTTATTGTTGTATTTTTTAAGCTTTTGCTTGTCTGAGAAATTCTTTCTCTCTCCTTCTATTCTAAGTGATAATCTTGCTGGGTAAGAGTATCCTAGGTTGCAGATTTTTCACTTTCAGGACCTTGAATATATCTTCACACTCCCTTCTGGCTTGCAACATTTCTGTAGAGAAATCAGCTGATAGCCTTATGGGGGTTCCCTTGTAATTAACTCTTCATTTTTCTCTTGGTGCCTTTAGAACCCTCTCTTTAACTTTTGCAATTTTTATAATAATATGTCTTGGTGTAGGTCTGTTTGGGTTTATCTTGTTTGGGACCCTCTGTGCTTCCTGTACCTGGATATCTGTTTCCTTCCTTAGGTTTGGGAAGTTTTCAGCCATAATTTCTTCAAATACATTTTCAACCCCCTTTTCTCTTTCTTTTCCTTCTGGGAATCCCTATTATGTGTAGATTGGTACGCTTTATATTATCCCATAGGTCTCTTATATTGCTTTCATTTTTTTTCATTTGGCTTTCTGTCTTCTGTTCTGATTGGGTGATTTCCATTATTCTATCTTCCAGATCAGTTATTCGTCTTTCTGCATTATTCATTCTGCTATTCATTGCCTTTAGTTCAGCTTTCATCCTACAAATGAATTTTCTAGTTTTTCTTGGTTCCTCTTTATGGTTTCTAGTTTCTTTTATAATAATCTGCATTTCTGTTGATAGCCTTTCTTAATTCCTTCAGTATTTTCATTATCTCCTTTTTGAACTTGGTATCGATTAGACTGAAGAGGTCTGTTTCATTGTTCTTTCAGGAGAATTCTCTTGATCTTTTAATTGGGAGTGGTTCCTCTGGTTCATCGTTTTACTTATATTTCTCTTGCTCTATGAGTTTAGGAGAAACAATTATCCACTGTGGTACTGGAGGGCTAGTTTTATGTGAGAATGTCCCTGCGTAGCCTGAATGGGTTTAATATTTTTCGTGTAAAGGCTATTTTTAGTATGGATGCCTGCCTCAGTGAATGTTGGCCATTATTCCCTTGATAAGAGGTGTGACTGGTGTTGTGGTGACCAGAACCTGCACTGGATGTTGAGCAGGGCCTCCTCTTTGCTCTGTGGTTGTCACTGCCCTGTTAGGGGCAGGATCTGCTCCTTAGTTGTTAGAGTAGAAGCCCCCAGATCTGTTTCTGAGCTGAGGTGTGAGGTAGGCAGGACTGGAGTGCTCCCACTAGGAGAGGAGCTACTGAGTATTCATCCACCAGCGTTGTTCACTGATGAGTGTGCTCTGTTGAGTCACCTTTCACCCATTGTGCAAGCTCACAAAATACACTCTTGTTGGCACTATCCTTGGCCCCACCTCAACCGTGGGAATGCTGGCAATTGGCCCTGGTGCCTCTCAGGTGTCATTTTCACAAGGTCACCAGCACAGATCCACTGAAATCGGGTCCCAGGTCACAGTAGTCCTGCACCTGGATCCACTGTGGGAGCTATAGAGGCAGTTCAGACCCTAGCCCAGCCCAGTCCCCATGTGCATGCACCCGCAAAGCCCACAGCTGCTCAGGCCAGACCAGTCATTGAGAGCACCCATTGTCCTTTTGGATGTCCCACAGGTGTTGAATTTACAAAGCCGGCAGGGGAGGTGTAAATACGTGGCTCACACAGCCACAGGGAGAGATTTCAGCCCTGCTTCTGAAGTCACATGGCCCCTGGGGCTCAGCTGTGGTTTCAGCCCTGCCTCTTCATGTGGGCAACCCATTGGCATCTGCTCCTGGGGCCTGATGAGGCGGTGGTTGGCACCGAAGCCTGCCTATGAGGCAGCTGAGGTGCGCTCTCCCAGAGACTGTGGAGGTGGGAGAAAGAGGCTGTAATGGCAGTCCCACCCCTCTCTTCCCAAGCCACTTAACAATGATGCTTCCCTTCTATGGCAGGCCCTGGCTTCTTCCACAAACACCCCTGGTTGAAGCTGTACCACACTCCAGCCCCTTCGGGCTGTGTCCATGCAGCCAACAGCAGTTCTCTCTCCAGGTCTGTCCTCTAAGCTCCGAGTTTCAGCACCTAGTGCCCACCCTCACCAGTAGATGCACATCTCAGGCCGGGATGTGCAGCGTGGTAGCACGTACCATCTGTGTAGGTCTCTCTCTGTTCTGCCTGTCACAAACTGATTGTTGCTCTCTCCTCTTTAGCCTCTGAAGCTCCTTTTCTGTCCCAGATGATCTTCCTGCTGGTGAGGGGGCTTCCCAGGGTGCCAGAACATTTCTTCTTTTTCAGCTCCCTCCCAGGGGCACAGGTCTTGTCCTGCTTCCTCTTGTTTTCTTCTTTTTCCTTTCATCCTACCAGTTACATGGAGATCTTTCTTGTCCTTTCAGGTGTTTGAGGTCTTCTGCTGGTGTTCAGTAGGTGTTCTGTGAGAATTGTTCCATTTTTAGACGTATTGTTGATGTATTTGTGGGAGGAGGTGAGTTTCACTTCCTACTACTCTGCCATCTTGATTCTCCCCCTTAAGGACTTTTCTAATATATAGAAGATGTTGCCCCAAGTCCTCCTTGACTTTACACCTGCTTAAGCCAGAAGACTGGGGGCAATGTCTCAGGTGTTTTTAACACACTGATTCACAATGTGAGAACTGAACTGATTCTCTGCTAAGTCCCAGAGGAATTATTAGAATTGAATGGAGACTATAAAAACTCAGGTACTTCTTAGTAATAGCAATAAGCTCTTGGTATTCAAAGCTATTTAAGCCCCTACCAGTTATTGGATTGACACTCCTTTTAGTATATTTTAAGATTTATATATCTGAACAGGGTTATGGTGTTGGTTATACTGCACTGGTATGGACTGTGTAACCTTGTGAAAATTGGTTGTCACAACCAGGGAAAGTACAGAGCAGATCTTAACTCTTCTCAAAATGCAGAGTGAAAGCATGGCCCAGATGGTTGGGGGCAAATCATCAAGTGAAAAGAACACGTAAGTATCTTTGCTCAGGGAGATTGCTCAGGCTCTTTGTCTTCAAAGTATGACATGTGAAAATAAAGGGAGTGTTATTTTGAAGGGATAGAAATGTAGAAGTACTCAACATATGGATTATGTGGTACCCATCTTAGGCACATCCCTGTTCATCTTATTGCAGAATAGATGGGTTCTCTGTCTCTGTCTGCCTCACCATAAGGGATGCCTGCGTGGATGTCACCTTTCGCATGGCATCACACAAGATTTCTGGGATCAAGCATTTCATGGCTAGAAAATGGAAGCATTCCTTGGTGGATTCAAATGAAAAGTGAGAACACAACCAGGTTCATTCCCAAAGGAGACATTGGAGGAGAATGGAGCTGGACTTATATGGTAGCATACATATTTTTGCCACATAAAGTCCAAGCTCCTCATTTTGTTAAGCTGAAAACATCACTATCAAAATATTTGGACATAATTTGTTAGAAAAATAGACACTGACACTTTTTTTTCTGTACTGATTCATAAATGGGTCATAAAAATGTGACATTATGGGCTTCCCTGGTGGCACAGTGGTTGAGAATCTGCCTGCCAATGCAGGGGACACGGGTTCGAGCCCTGGTCTGGGAAGATCCCACATGCCACGGAGCAACTAGGCCCGTGCACCGAAACTACTGAGCCTGCGCGTCTGGAGCCTGTGCTCCGCAACAAGAGAGGCCGCGATAGTGAGAGGCCCGCGCACCGCGATGAAGAGTGGCCCCCGCTTGCCGCAACTGGAGAAAGCCCTCGCACAGAAACGAAGACCCAACACAGCCATAAGTAAATAAATAAATAAAATTTTTTTTTAAAAAGTGACATTATTAGAGATACATTAAATAAAGATAGATAGGAATTAATTCCCAAACCCAGTACTAAGTCCAGTAGTTGGCTGGAGTGTGATGCTTGCAGGAACTTCTGTCAGGTCTGTGCTTAAGCAGTTTGGGACAATTTTTGACAGCTGGGGTTCATTCTAAGTTAAATAAGTGATGACATGGTACTACATTCAGCATGGAGCACTTGGGTCATGCCTTATCATTTATTTTGTCAGGATCCTATTGGTCATGGCATATAACATCCCTCTTGGTAGGGACAGCACTTGGGAGAAAAATCTGCTTGTTGGGGATGTATTTTCCCTAGTTACTCACCATGATATCCGCCTTCCTTCCCTCCTTCCTATGGATGACCTTTAAATACTCCTCCTTGCATTAGAACCAAAGAGGGTTTTCAGGCCCTGGGCAGAAAAGTGAAAGGCAGTCTAATGAGACTGCATGCTAAAGGTTGTCTTAATGTCTCCGAATATCAACAAAGATATTGATTAAGAATAATGCCAAAGGGAGTTCCCTGGTGGCCTAGTGGTTAGGATTCGCACTTTCACTGCAGAGGCCCGGGTTTGATCCCTGTTCAGGGAACCATCCTGCATGCTACACAGCGCGGCCAAAACACAAAATAAATAAATGAATAAATAAATAAATAAAAATAAAGAATTAAAAAAAGAGTAATGCCATAGAGGCCAAGGACTCCTACGGTGCTAGACCAGCCTTGCAACAGCCGACTTCAAAAATGATTCTTCTAGATTAGCCCATCATCTATTTCTAAACTAGACTTGAAAAGGCAGAAAATTCATTGACAGGTTAAAGAAGCCAGGTGGTGAGGATTTATCAGGGAAGGGATGTTTTCTCCAGCCACCTCAAGTCAAGTGAGGGGTCTTCAGAGAACCAGTTTGGGAACTTGAGGGGTGATCCCTGGGGCTGGGGGGGACAATGGACCTAGTACCCAATCCCTTCCTGGGAAAGTCTACAAATGGAAAGTCATGTCTTCCTCTTGAAGAACACAAGGTCAAGGCTACACTGAAAAGTTCTACATGTCTGGAGTGGAGGGACAAGGATGTCTGATTTTATGAGCTAACGGCAGAGGCTTTTCTGGCATTGGTCATCTTTGAACGCTCTGCCCAAGAAGCCTGCTTGGGAGGTGAAATGACCCAGCAGAGGATGGACCCGAGGAAGCCAGGATGGAAGGGGGCTCAGAGGGAAGTTTTAAGCAGCTCCCCTGAGTGTTCATCACCAACATAAGAACTGCAGGAGAGAGATCCTTAGTGACAAGAAGACCTTCAAAGAACCCTCCAAATTTCCCCCATGAGAGGAAAACAATCAGCATTGGTATCTGCTACATGCAAGGAGCATCAGGGCCAGATAACCATCTGGCCAGGAAGATGTTCCTTCCCTCTTACCATTGTTCCCTGTACTGGATGCTGTGGTATGCCATAGAGACCCTCTTCAGAAAAGAAAGGCTTATTCTCTCAGCTTTCAGGAGTGCTACCTGAAGATGGCCCTCAGCTGTCAGCTTTCTTTGGGGACTACCTCAGCTGAAGAAACTGCCTTGCCCAAGGTCACAGCTCTTTCCAGGGGGGTAGCCCATACAAAGACTGATCAACATGGGGTACAAATGAATTCCCAGCCCCTTATTCCAACTCAGGCCAAGTTGAAGGGCCACCCCAGCTCCAGAGCTCCCCATTGGGTCATCTGAAGCCTTTGTTGGGATTGATTGGCCTCTCCCTTTGCCCCCTCCCTTCCACAGATGTTAATCCCCAAGGCTGCCCTTGCACAATAATCTCAATTTTAGAGTCTGCCTCCTGGGGAACCCAACCTGCAACATTCTTTATTCTAACACCTGACCTGGAGGGGCCACAAACAGTGGTTACCAAGTGGTAGAGGAGGTAGAGCAGCCTCCCTACCCAAGTGTAGGTTTCCAGGGAGAGTGGAAGATCTGTCAATTGCATGCAAAACTGGAGTACTGTGATTCTTAGACTGAATCTTCCTAAAATTAAAAAAAAATGACAAAAATAAACTATGAAACATGTTAGAAGTGTCCTCTATGAGCAAGGAAAGAATGGTTCCACAGCCTGAGTTTTACAGGGAGAAAGTGCACAGATGATTTCTACTCATTTAATGATTACAGTAGAATACATGTTAGGAACCTGGGTTTTGAAAATCAGTCCTGGGTTGGATTCCAAGTTCTGTCACTTACTTTTATGTGACCTTGAGCACTTCACTTAACCTCTTGAAGCCACAGTTTCTAGAATATGAAATGGAGGTAATAGTAAATTACTGTGAGGGTTAAACGAGAATGTATACAAAGGTCTTAGCACAGTGCCTGGCATGGAGTAAACTTTCAAACTTGCTCCCTTCCTTATATACCCAGAAAAAACAAAAACACTAATTCTAAAAGATACATGCACCCAATGTTCATAGCAGCACTATTTACAATTGCCAAGACATGAAAGCAACTTAAGTGTCCATCTGTTGACGAATGGCTTAAGAAGATGTGGTGTACATATATACATATGGTATATATATATATATATGGGGTGTATACACATACACAATGGACTAGTATTCAGCCATAAAAATAATGAAATATTGCCATTTGCAGCAACTTGGATGGACCTAGAGAATGTTATGCTTAGTGAAATAAGTCAGAGAGAGAAAGACAAATACTATGTGATATCACTTATATGTGGAATCTAAAAAATATTACAAATTAATGTCTATACAAAACAGAAACAGACTCACAGGCATAGAAAACAAATTTATGGTTACCAAGGGTGGGGGAGGGACAAATTAAGGGTATGAGAATAACAGATATACACTATTATACGTAAAATAGATAAGCAACAAGGATTTACTGTATAGCACAGGGAATTATACTCAATAACTTGTAATAACCTATTATGGAATACAATCTGCAAACAAACAAACAAACAAACAAAAAACCCTGATTCACTATGCTGTCCACCTGAAACAAATACAATATTGTAAATTAACTATGCTTCAAAAAAAAAACCTTGCTCCCCTCCTGAATAAAGAGTTCCTGTGGTTTTAGAAAGATCCAGGCAAGGATCTTTTGGGATAGGGAGGGTGTGGAAAATGATGTCTCAGGTTGGGCTCTGTCTCTTCTCACATACGAAGACTGTGACAGGGTGAATCATAAAGAGAGTTTATACAAATCACATACTATTTTATTTCTCATAATAAAATCGTAAATAGAAGCGATGATTCTTTGTAACTCCAGCTGGCTTGTTGCAATTTTGTCTTTTTCTGAACTGTTTCATGACAATTTACATTCGATTTACTAGACCCACTAATCAGCAAAATCAGTTTTCCTTCTGTGTTTGCTATGCAGGTTCTTACCTAGCTGCCGATACCTGATTTTGTTAACTTGTTTCCTATCCTCCCCTCCTTTTCTATCTGAGTTCCTGGTCTGGAGATGTGTGAGTCCTTTTGTCTCTCGTGCACACTAAGGGACTCCTTGGCCAGGTTTTCTAGTTATAACTTGTTCCTTCCCCGCTGGGTTCACCGGCCTTCCTATTCCTTTGCTGGAATTTATAGCCTCCCTCATCCGTCACTTGCAGGTAGATGAACACTGTGATGTCTGACGAGTGTAAGCCAGGGAGCTTTCTTCTTAGAGAACCTAAAAGTTTTGATTGCCTTTCTCTCATACTGTATACATTGGCTTTGAGATTCTCTGTCAAGACTTTGGGAAGTGTACATATTCAGGGGTAACTGAGGATTTTAGGAAATACTTTACCATAATTCATTTTTTTCTGTCTACAAAATTCTAGCTGAACAATCATTTGGAATAACCCTAAGTATACTAATGGCTTATTATAGTAGAATTATAGTTTATGCATCTATATTTGTAAAATAAATAATTGGGTAAAAGTAACAGGATTAAAAGGGAGGAAACTGCATGTACCTGTTACTATGATGTTAAGTGTAACATATTCCTTACAAATCCATTCCCAGTAAAGAGACTGAAGCCTGCAGAGCTTACCTTTTCATTCTGAAGCTGGGAGTACAACCGAATTATAACCCTCAGTCCAGGTGTGTGTCAGATTCAGCTGGTGAGCTTTCAGAAGATATCCTGAACATGCACCTATTCCACAGTAACACCTTAGCTATATCAAATAAATTAGTATCTCTCTTCTAATCAGACCTTTTTATTTTATGTTTAACTCTGTTAAACAACAGTAAGAACCAGCTTCCTACCTACAACCTACTGGATTTTCCAAACCAAGGTTTCCAAACCTTCTCATCCAAGTTATATACCACAAACTCTGGGAATGTTTATTCTTCAACAGCATAAAAACTCTGGGAATGTGTATTTTTCAATGCCTCATTGGAAACTACTGATTTAGTATTTTATTTCTTGACATTTGATCATTTCTTAACATTTGATCGTAATCTCATGTTACCTGTGGTTTCATTAGAGTTTGTCTATTTTTAAGATTGTAAGTTCATTTACATTAGGATTTATGATTTCTCCAAATTTTGAATGCTCATGATGGTTACCAAACTCTAAGTACACACTAGAAATTCAATACATGTTTGTCAAGTTGAAATTCTGAGTTCAATTCAGCAAAGCCAAACTCTATCTCCCTGCTAAGATCATCTAAATGTGTAACCACATTTTCTTTTTAGAATCTTATTTTTTAATTTTTTTTAACATCTTTTTTGGAGTATAATTGCTTTACAATGTTGTGTTAGTTGCTGCCGAAAAACAAAGTGAATCAGCTATATGTATACATATATCCCCATATCTCCTCCTCCTTGCATCTCCCTCCCACCCTCCCTATCCCACCCCTTTAGGTGGACACAAAGCACCGAGCTGATCTCCCTGTGCTATGAGGCTTCTTCCCACTAGCTATCTATTTTACATTTGGTAGTGTATATATGTCCATGCCAATCTCTCACTTCGTCCCAGCTTCCCCTTCCCCTTCCTGTGTCCTCAAGTCCTTTCTCTATGTCTGCGTCTTGATTCCTGTCCTGCCCCTAGGTTCTTCATAACCATTTTTTTTTTTTTTAGATTCCATATATATGTGTTAGCATACGGTATTTGTTTTTCTCTTTCTGACTTACTTCGCTCTGTATGACAGACTCTAGGTGCATCCACCTCACTGCAAATAACTCAATTTCATTTCCTTTTATGGCTGAGTAATATTCTATTGTATATATGTGCCACATCTTCTTTAACCATTCATCTGTCGATGGACACTTAGGATGCTTCCATGTCCTGGCTATTGTAAATAGAGCTGCAATGAACATTGTGGTACATGACTCTTTTTGAATTATGGTTTTCTCAGGGTATATGCCCAGTAGTGGGATCGCTGGGTCGTATGATGGTTCTATTTTTAGTTTTTTAAGGAACCTCCATACTGTTTTGGGGCATTTTCTCCAGTTCATCCTTCTCCTGGTTCCCCTGCACCTGTAGCTGTGTTATAACATTCACCTGTCTGCTTCTCCAACCAGATGAAGCTTAAATAATTTTTAATGTTGTTTTGTTTTATCTTGTGTCTCCATGGCCTAGTATACATAAATTGCTAAAATGAATGCAATTTGGAAAGAACTGGGGTGACTTGAGCATAACTAGAATAGAAATGTTCAAAGAGGGAAATGAAAGATATTTAATGTGCACTGTCCATCTTTGTATATCATTTTAATAGTTTTTACAACTTGAAACCAATCCATCAGACTGACATGTTGACAGGCAGTCTTGGTTCATGACAGATTAACTAATTCTTCATCTATTATTTATTCTCTGCCTACATTTAACAAAGTCATTTGCAAAAAAACAAAGATTAGAAAGATAACATCATTAAAACAAGGGCAAAGAACTAGAACCACATAATAAGGAGTGGGAGAAGGACATCACAGGCTTAGAAAACCTAAGACCAACAAAAGCTCCAGCAACTGAGCATAAAATTTAGCTCCAAGTTTTCTGAATTTCATTGTTGGGTACTGAATATGTTACATTTTACCTTCAAAAGATATTGCATAATGTACAGAAGCTATCAAAAGTGAACTTGGACAAGCATTGAGATGGTACACATCAGCATATATTTGTTTAAGTGATATACTACAGAAAAAAACTACTCTAATTGCCAGGAATATTGAATATCTACGAAGCCAGTAAATTCCTTTTTAGCACAGATGAACAAGTGCGGAATGTCAGAGGTGTCTAAATACTTTTATGACATTTACTAATTCCATATTATTGATGTCAATAACAATGGGTTCCTATAAAGAACAAAAAGTAAAAGAAAGCTATGATCACTACCAGGGTGGAATAAAAATATAAGAAACCATATAAAGTACATTCTTAATGGGTGCCCAGATTCAGTAAATATACGTCATTCTCACATCACTTTATTTAAGGTTAGATTTTAGTTTTGAGATTCTAGGAATGAGTGAGAGTTATGGTGTAACTTACATTATGATCAGATATTTCCTTTTTTACTGTTGAGTTGGACATACTTTATACTGGATACCATAAGAGACATATAAAAGACTGTCCCAGGTACTTATAATTTAATTTAGACTGTCAGGGTGATTTTGAAATGTTAATTCACTGTTCAGTGGCTGTAGGCATGAAGGCCAAATGAAGTGGCAATTTAAGCAATTGTCTGATTGATTTAATCCATCCACACTATGAATTAGGATAATTCAGATTTTTTTTCCTCCCAGAAGCTTTTAGTTGTACTAAGCATCCAGTTAATCTTTTCAACTATCCTCTTTACTTTTTTCTCAGTATAGACATTGGCTAATTCTTTGTGACACAGCCAATCAGACGTGTTGATATGATTTATCTGTCTGTGCTCACTGCAAAGGCCAACTTTGTGATTAAACCACAGCAACTTGACAGATCCAATTAGGCAAAGCATTTTGATTAAGTCTCACTATTGGTTGGTTTTCAACTGAGTTGGCAATAGAACCAATGTTTTTAACCCTCAGAAATATCACAGAGGTATCTGATTTTGTTCTCCTTGTGTGAATAAGATGTGACCCTCTAACAGTATAAACTCATTCTACTAGGGTCTCATCCTGGAGGCTAGTCAACTTCTCCCACTACTCACCAGCTTCTTTCCAGCTCTCTATGGGGCTCTCAGCCCAGCAGAGATGCCAGGAGCCCAAGCAAGACCAGACAGGTTTGTGTTGCGAGACGGTACTGAGAGTTGAGCCACCCTTGAGTTTCAGCCATAGTGTTGTCTCTTGTTAGCTGTGTCTCCTGGGCAAGTTAATCTTCCTGAGTCTTTGTTTCCTCATCTGAAACATGGGAATGGTTATGTTTACTTTGCAGGGTTTTTGTGAGAAACAAATGATATAATACCTTTGATGACAGTGACCAGCAAAGTAGGCACTGAAAAAAAAATGAGAACTGTTAGTCTAAAAGAAGTTTGTATGCAGATAAATACACTTTGTTAATAATTTAACTTAACATTTAAAAAAATCCTCATTGTCATTTTATAACTAATCAATAACAACTACATGGCTAATTACATGGGGGTGGGTTGTGGGGGGAGGAGAATAGGTGGAGCACTGAGGATTTTTAGGGCCCTGAAAATATTCTGTGACACTGTAATGATGGATAATGTCTTTATACATTTGTCCAAACTCACAGAATGTACAATACCAAGAGCAAACCCTAAGGTAAACTATGGACTTTGGGTGATTACGATGTATCAATGTAGGTTCATCAGTTGTAACAAATGTACCATTCTGGTGAGTGATGTTGATAATGAGGGAGGCTGTACATGTGCAGAGCAGGTAGATTTGGGAAATTTCTGTATTTTCCCCTAAATTTTGCTAAGAACCTAAAACTGCTCTAAAAAATAAAGCCTTTTTTAAAAAAGTGACGAAATCTTAAGCTGCTGGATCAACTTGACAACAAAGAATAGAGTTTCTCTTGGGTCAATGTTTTAATATGATCTTTCATAGTGTGAGGGTAATTAGTGAGGACATAATGCATGCTACCAAGGAAGGTCTAATTATTGAAATAATTTTTTCCATCAGTAATAAACCTTTAATAAAACCTGGTAATACTTAGTAAAAATAAACACATAAAAAGTAAAACGTTAAGTACTAAGGAGTATTCATTTGAGATATTTTGATCTTATGTGGTTAAAAAAAAATCCTTTATTTAGAGTCAATGAACACAGCTTGTAGCCCAGATTCTGATTTATTAGATACATGGCTTTGAGCAGGTCATTTAATCTCCATGAGCTTCAGTTTCCTCCTTGCAAAAAACGGAGATGTTAGCAATTACCAAGACAACTTTCAGATAATTTTTCCATGAAGTAAACATGATAAAGGGTATGAAAACATGCTACAAATGTAAATATTATGGAAATGTAATGTATTATTATTGTTATGAAAGGCTTAATAAAATACTCTCTGTTACTTCTTGACACTTTCAGCCTACTCTAGCCTTAATTCAGACAATGTTAACAATTTCTGGCCAATGGTATCTAAGTCTAAGTTTGAAATCAATAGATGTTGATGGCTCACATATGTTTTACTTGAAAATTCTATACAGTTTGAAAGTATTATGTAAAATACCAGTAGTGACTTTACCAATACCAAGTAAAGTATTTATAGAATAAATATAAACATTAATGAGACGCAAATTTGTTGCTGAGTGCAGTTTCTATGATTAATTAGAAGCAATCAAGGTTAATTGATAAACTGCCAATGAAAATGAATAACATCATTAGAATAACACAAGGAACATTCCTGTGGCTTAATGTTCTAATAACAATAACATAGTACTCTATACTTTATACAGTGTTTTCTTATGTATTATATAATTTTATCCCTGTAGCAATCATTTGAGGTAGTAATGATTAATCTCCATTTATTAGATAAACTTGAAGCCTATTGAAATCAAATGAAAACCATTTAGCACTGTAAAGGATCAGGTGTGGTCCCAGTTCCCAAAGAAGCCAATGTACTAATAGGATAGATAATCATAACATCTATGCTGCCTTAAGAACATATAAGAGCTATGAAAATGTATAGGAAAAAGTGCTATGGGAGTTAATTATAAATTCAATAATATTTATACATTTCAATAATATTTTTTAGTGTAAGATTATCATATTGTAATTGGCCACCTTCAGAAATATTATCTTCTCTACAACAGTTTGAATTGAGTTCAGTTTCATGTAAAATTCTCTTTTGAAGGTCCACCAGAAAATTCCATATGAATGTCATAATCAACGAATTTGGACAGGGATCCAAGAGAGAGAAAAAAACTGTGAATATGATTGCACCCAGGTTTATGTAAAATTGTTGAATCCATTTTGATGTCTGGCACTGTATACTAAATAGATTAAATATGAAACAGTACAAAATCTATGCTTTGCCTGATATTTTTGATCATAAAAACATTATCTATGAATTGATTATAATGCTCAATTCAGTAGTTTGCCTGTAACACATATACTACCAGTCTATTCCTTTAAAAAATAATGATAGTAGTATCTACAGTGTTTTCCCCTAAAAAGGTATAGTAAAGAAAAAAATCTATTCAATATGAAAACCTGACTTGATATGGAAACCATTTGTTTAAATTCTACTACACTGGAACATTTCATTAGTACTCTGAATTGGAAATCTGTCACTTGCCAAGGTTTGGCTATATCACATGACCTACAGTGTAATCTTATAGAGCAAAAAGCAGAGGTAGCCTTTGCAGAAGGGCAGTCTGGTTTTTCTAACACCAATATTACAAAAGATATATATATATATATGTATATATATACTTGTAATCATTTAAATTGTATGTTTATACTTTAAAAAGCAAAAGCAGTGAAAGCTAAATTGTAATAGCAAAATATGAGAGACAAGACAGTGGAATGTATAGTGTTGGCAGCCTTTTAATCATGGTTCAAATCCTTGCTCTGAAGTGTGATTCATGCCTGAGTCTCAGTTCCTTCCCTCACCAGGAAAATGGGGTGAATAACCTGTGTCTTGCAAAATAACTGTGAGATTTAGAGACAACCCACAGACTGGGGTACACATTACACAATGCAATTCAGCTCCTAAGAAAACCGATTTAGAATAACCAAGAATTGTGTGTGTTGTTTATATGTAGTTGCTTCATCCTCAAATTGACTGCTCATAGGATTCTATTTCAACTATTATTACAATACCATCCTCTCACATGGAGACTCTAAAAGGGTATGATACACAATCCTTGCCCTCACAGAACTTCATCAAATTCCAACCCGAAATGTCTTTCTTTGAAACTAAAATGCAAGGTGGACAGTTCTGGGGAACAGTTCTGCCAAGGGCTAGAGAGTTCAGTTTACCATCTGTGGCTCCCTTTAAACACTCCATTACACTTCTCTAGCTTTCAAACATTTAACAAGATTTTAAATGGACCTGAGAAATCCTTAACACTAGTTGTTATTCAGCTTTTTGGAAAACCAAAGAATGTTTTGAAAAACATTGATTTCAAAAATAGAAAAAGATAAAGAGATTTAAGATTTAATTATTAATATGCCGCCTTATTTCTAAAAAATCGTCGAGGCAGCCTGTCTTAAGTCTGGGCCTGGGAGGGAAAGTCCGGGTAAAAAGCTCTGGGGATGTAAAACCTGGCCCTGGGAGCCCGGAACCAAGAAGAGAACCGCACGGCTCTCGGGCCCCAGAAGCCTTCAGAACGGAGCGGAGGCGGAGTATTTGCAGAAGGGGTCCGGAATCGCCCTCCCAGGATCCGAGGGGCGAGGCTGCTGGGAGCTACGCTCCGCCGCTGGGCTACCGCACCGGGAGGGTCTGCATCACTACACCCTCCAAAGGAAAGCGTGCCAGGCTCAAGAAGACACTCGTCCTTGGGGCCATTTTCTGGGGTTGCTGGACACCCTCTGGTCGGAGTCCCCCACGGGTGGGACAAATGGGCTCCTGAGGCTGGAAGTTACTGAACTTTGAGAAAGAGGGGAGGCAGAGGTCGGGGGCGGCGAGTGGGGGAAAGGCGGCGTGATGCCAAGGAGGGAGGGGGCGCGGAGCCAGCGCCGACTTCTCCAGCTGCTCTTCGCTTTCAAGTAAAAATGCGACGGGAAGACTCGGAGCCCGGCTGAGGGAAGGCTGCGGAAGGCAGGTCCGCCGCCCGGCCGCCGCCGGCCTAGGCGCGCGGGGAGGGGCGGCGGGCGGACTCGCAGCCCTCTGCCTCCTCACTGCGCCAACCTGCAGGCGCGCGCAGCCCCTCCCCCTCCCCCGCCCCCTCCCACCGCACTCAGCCGGGGGCCGGCGTGCTGAGCGCCCGCCCGGGACCGCAGCCGCCCGCACCTCGCGCCTACGCCTAGCTCGCGGCCTCCCTCCTGCCCCATCTTTCTCCTCTCCCTCCTCCCCTCCTTTCCTTCTCCTCCCTCTCCCTCCCCGCCCGCTTCACCCCGCCCTGTCCGCGCTCGGCTCCCCGCGCCCTGCCCGCGCCCGCTCGCTCCTCCCTCAGCCCCGGCCGGCTTCTCGCACGCCCATCCCGAGCTCGCTGCGCGCCGGCCGCCGCCTGGTCATGTCAGGATGGAGATCCGGCAGCACGAGTGGCTCTCGGCCTCCCCCCACGAGGGCTTTGAGCAGATGAGGCTGAAAAGCCGCCCCAAGGAGCCCTCGCCGAGCCTGACCCGAGTGGGCGCGAACTTCTACAGCAGCGTCAAGCAGCAGGACTACAGCGCCAGCGTCTGGCTCCGGAGGAAAGACAAGCTGGAGCACGTAAGCGCGGCTCGGTCCCCCGACCGCGGCCCTGCACCTGCCACACGCGCGCCCCGGGGCCGGGCGCGGGGACCCCGCCGGCGGCCCGGCTTGGGGCCGGGGCGTCCGGGTCCTACGCCCGCCCGGGGCCTCTCCAGCACTTTCCTGCCGGGAAGGAGCGGGCTGCGGGGAGGGGAGGGGAGGAGAGGGGAGGGGAGGAGAGGGGAGGGGAGGGGCGGGGCGGGGTTCCCTTCCGCACTGCCTGGCCCAGCACACCTCGACCTCCCCGGGCTTCCACTGCTGGGGGTCATTCGCAGTGCGTTTGTGGGGTGAGCAAGAAGGGGAACTGCCCCAGCGTGGCTCCAAGGAGCCGGCGTTGCACGGTAGTGGGCTTTAGAGGGGCGTTTGCTCGCGTCTTTGGGGCTATTTTACCCGGTCCAGAACTAACATTAACAAATCCGTAAAGTTGTCGCCGCTGGTGTCCAGCCTGTGTCCGCGCACGATCCATTCGAGTTTTCTGCAGCGTATCCTCTGGGATGAGCAGGTGGCGGTCCTCTCTACTTGCGCCCAGCTAGGGAGGGGTTTGCACATTGCAAGGAGAAACAGAGAAAGGAAGAGCAGGTCTCCCTGCTCCCGGGACCCGCCGCTGGAGGGTGGGGGCTGGCGAGCGGGTACACCCTCTCCCAAAGAGTGCGTGTTTCGCCGGAAACGTTATTGGCGCTGGGGCCGAGACCCTAGGGCTCGCCATTCAGGAGAGAAAAAGTCCCTGTAAAACGGCGTTTAGTGGATTCACAGTGTCAAATCTGACCCATCAGCATCTCCTTAACCAAATGTTAACATGAAACTAAGAGAGTTATCACGAGGGCAACACAGCTAGCTACAGAGAGAATGCCGTTTCTTTCCGCGGAGCTGCATAATCCAAATTGAGTCTGTTAATGGAATGTGGAGGTTTCCTTGTATTTGGGTCACATCGCCAATTATGATAGAAAGAACTTCTGGAACTCACACATCTACCGCCGCAAGGACCTACCCCTCCCCCGTCTTCCCCGCGCCCCCCCCCCCCCCCCCACTCGGCGCGCTTCTCTTCTCTTGGGCATTTCAGCAGCAACTAGCTTCCCTGGAGGAAGAGTGCAAAGGAGTATTTCTCTTACCCAGTATGAAAGGAAGGTCTTTGCCTTTTCTCTTAGGGCCTGATCAAGTCCGAAAGCGCAGGTTTAAAGATTTGAATTGGGGTGCATGCTGTCTTGTGTGTAGAGACAATTTCCTAATATCAAATGGATGCCTCAAATCCTTAAGACCATAGAAGTAACTGAAGGAGATTTCTAGGATGCAAGTTGTTTGAAAGGCAGCAGTATATGTTTAAAAATGCAATCTCCAGAATTAGCGAAGGAACCTGTGGTTATTAGTTTAAAGAGGGGCAAATAGCATCTTCCTGTAACTTGGCTCCTGATGTCGTTTTATTAGTACTAGGGAGAATGGTCTACCCTTAGGAAGGTGATAGAGTATGTCTTCATTTCAATGTCACTCTGAATATGTGTTCATTTGCAGCTTGTGCTTTTAGCTGGTCTAGTTAGTTTATTACTGAAAATCAATACTGCCACCTTTTACGACTATGTCTCCTTGAGTCACAGACATTGCACACATTATACTTAAATGGTTTCTCACTTTTAGATTTTCACTGAAAGTATTAAGTCATACAGGGTGGGCCATGGCAGCCTCACCTTTGTGGATGAGTATAGGATGCTCAGTGCCTGCTGAGGGTTAGAGACCAAGGAAAGTGAGATCTGGTTGTTTGCACATGAGGATCTATGCTTTCTTCTTCACTCAGATGCTCCAAAATAGAACCTTGTACTTATTTTTTGAAAAATTACCTCTTTTGTTATTTAAATCAAAGTAACTGTTTTGTTTGCTTTCTCAAATACATATCATGAAACATGTATTCTGTTCTGTTGTTTTCTTGTACACTTGCTTTCAGTTAGAAAGGGGGCTTTGCTTCCAGTGAAATTTTTTTTGTGATATTCTCTTGCCCCTTTGAAACATCTACAAACATTTTAGTGAAATAATATTTATGAAAGTGCTATGAAAAATTAAATTAGCATAACAATGTAATTTTATTTTCATTCAAGCTCATCTGTCCTATGTTGTCTACACTACGATGTTTCAAGTAGTTTGATGTTAATTTCTAATTAGATATTTGAAATCTAAAAACCCGTAACAAATATAACCCAGTATGTTATTGCCACACAAAGCATGAAAATGTAATGTTCACTTTATGATAGACAACATTCTGAACATATGTGACACCTTCAGATTTAGATGTTGCAGAGACGAGGGTGAGTGTATCATGTGAAATTCAAAGGTGATATATGGTAGTTTGACCCATTTGATCTGTCTAATCAAATGGATGACTACCATTTTTATTATGTTAAAAAATGAATAACTATAATGGAGATCATATGCATGAGAACAGCCTACTATTATTTTGCTCATGCTTTAAAAGCCAATCTAGTATTAAGGCCATAAATAAATTATGGCTTCAAATGGTACGCATATTCAGTCATCCCAATAACGGAGTGTGGACTCTGTCCAGACTTCAGAGGCATTGCTTAATCTGAAAGTCAATAACACAATGTAAAGTGACAGCTAGAGAATATATTTCCACTCAATTTGCTAAAAATGAGAATAGTTTACCTCTCCTTTTCTAGTTTAAAAGCTACAGGACTAATCCCCAGATTGGACAAGAGCAAAGTGACATGAATTGAATGATTAAGGATTGGAATACATTCAACCCATCTTTAAATATGATTCCTGTCATTGGTTGGTTGATACTTAAGATGAATACCCATTAAGAAATAAATGTATGTGAGGGAATTCTCCTGTTCTTAAGTCATGATTAGAAGATACAAGGAATTTATGTTTATACCATGAATTCTAGATTTTGAACTCTACTTGTAAATTTCAGGAAAAAGTAAAGTTTCTGGGCCCTGCGTAGAATGTTGTCTTATTAGCTGCAAATAGTGTCTTGGTTCATAGAATCTTTCGCCTCCTTTTCTGCCTCATAACGCCTATGGCTTTAGAAAGCATTAGGTTTGGGAAACAATGGAAGTCTTATTCTCTGTAGGATCCCATATTTACTTTAGGTATAATGTAAAAGTGAAGGTTATGATCTAGCAAAGAAGAGGAGCATGGGGCCACTTTTTCAACTCTAACCCACTCTGCTCTGTCAGCCCTCCCTGGGGCTGGATCACTTTGAGAGTCACCATTTAATACAGTTTGGCTATCCCAGAGGATGGTGTAACATTAGGCTGGTGTCCTTTGGTGGTATATGCCTTGATTGAGTTTTTTTTTTTTCCCCACAAAGTTGGAGAGTTGCAGTGGCTACTCTGCTAAGTCGCCTGGCCTGATGCCAGTTGTGTGTGTGTAGAAGTTCCTGATGCTGTTTATGGAGATGGGGATGTCTTATTTTCTCTCCTGCTTGTTCAGTTAGCTTTTGCCACAGTGTGGTTAAGAGTGGGGCTCTGGTTAGATAGGCCTGGGCAAAGGACCCACAATGTACAGGATGTACATTCACAGTCCTCCATAAGGAGTTGCAGGTTTACTGGGTGATTCAAGGAGACAGTCCATGCCTATACTCCAGTGATGCACAGTCTCCTTATGGCAGGGGCTCAGTAAGTACTAGAAAAGAAATTTTTCTTCACTCTTCTCACCTGTGCAGGTTGGCAGGTGTCTTAGTTCGATCTGCTATGACAGACTGGGTGGCTTTTAAACATTTATTTCTCACAGTTCTGGAAGCTGGGAAGTCCAAGATCAAGGCACAGGCAGATTTGGTGTCTGGTAGGGCCTGCTTCCTGGTTCACAGATAGCCGTCTTTTTGCTGAGTCCTCACGTGGTGGTGGTGGTGGTGGTGGTGGTGATGGGGGAGCTCTCTGAAGACTATCTTGTTCATGTGGACTCCAGCCTTATTACCTGGTCACCTCCCAAAGGCCCCACCTCCAAATGCCAGCATATTGAGGATTGGGTTTCAACACGTGAATTCGGCTGGGGTGGAGGGGGGCAAAAGCATCCAGACATCCAATCCATAGCAGCAGGGTACTTTCCACATCTTAGTTGCCTGGCCTGCTGGGAGCTCCATCCTGATACTTGTTTTCATGATTGTCAAGTCAGCTGAAGGGAAGCTGGTGAATCATCTAATGCCTTTCAGTACTTCTATCCAGAAGTGATGCATCTATTTGACTTATGATAATTGGCCAAAGAAAGTTTCCTGGCCAAGGCTTTCTTGAAAGGGGGTGAGGAAGGGGGCATTCAACCAAGACCCAAAAGAAGGAGAAAGAGAACATCCATGACTAGCTCATAAGGATGACCATGAGACATAAAGCTCTTAGCACAGCGTATGGCCCGTGCTCAATGCTCAACACACAGTACCTGTAGGTATAATTGCTGCTCAGGTGTTGCCTGGGTGAGCCTGCACTCTCCACCCAAGGAGCTTCCTGATTTCCTATTTGAGATCAGCCTGCCTGAATTATAGTTCTGGACCCAGAAGTGTATGGGTCCTTTTGTCGGCAAGGCCAGCTCACCATTCCTGGCCTGTTAAGTTGCCTCTTTGCCTGGCTTCCGGTCCATTTTCTGGGGGCTTCTTTCCTGGGCCAGTGGGCCCCTGTTTGTTCCCTGCCTGGCCATTCTGAGGCTGACTCTTGTTCTCACTCTCTCTGTGGGCTCTGCTAGTGGAGACCAACTCCTTGCCCTGTCCCCAGCTTCTGCTTTCCTTCCCAGCTTTGCGCTGGTGGTGATATTTATCTGCATGGTGGCTCAGAAAGCCTATTTAAAATGGAAAGAGAAAGCAGAAGAGAGAAACTGTAAAGAGTAGAAGACAGAATCATTAACCTTCACACTTGTAGTGAGCCCTAGTGTCTTGCTTGGTTTAGTAAGTGCCTCACTAAAAAAAAAAAAATTGTCTTCTCTAAGTGTGAATTTTCACACTTAAATAGACTTTATGTTACCAGTGAATAGTAGATAAATGCCAAGTGCACACTTGCCTCCTAGAATAAATTATTCACATGATGAGCAAAGAAGAATAAATGGATTGGAGCAAACTTGGTCACTGTGGTCTAGGCTCATATTATGTAATGTTATTTATGTCCCACAGAGCAGATTCGTGAAAGTAACATACTCCACAGAGCAGATCAGGAAAGCACCAAAAGGCAAAGTTCAACCTAAGGGAACGCATCTTTAAAATGTACCATTAAAAATCAACCAACTAACCAATGAAACAAACAAATGAACAAGGAGAAAATATCCTTTTTTATGTTTATGTATTTTTGGCCAGACTGGATAATTTTAGTCTGGCAAACATTTAAGAACATTAACATTTACCAGGATTATTTACTGTGACTTTAGATAAACAGAATAGGCTGAGGCAGAATTCTCTGCCTCTCTAACCCATGCGTCAAGAAATGAAAGTCTAGATGTCTTTTAAGTGTGTTCTAATGCATCTCAGTGTTGTGTCCATTATTGTATTTGTCATTACTTTAGGTGGCATATATTTATTCTACTAATGGACTGTGGGTTGACATTTCAGTTTGTTTTGAAGAAACTTTGACTTCTTTGAACTCTGTTGGGTATGGCTTATTGAGTTATTTTAACATAATCACTGTCAGTGATATATTAAATATATTTAACTTGAGAAGCTCAAGACTACTGAACCTAAGATTCCTTTTTCTTCCCTTCTTCCATGTAATAGCCACTACCTATTTCGTCTGGCTAGTTTCTCTGAAAGTTTTCACTTCTTCTCACAGATTTCTGTATCTCTCTCAGGTTTAAACCTATGTAACAGTTTCCAGTTCTTCTGTTCTGGCTCTAAAGGTCAAGAAATCTGATGAATCTTTTGAATTTCTGGAACAAGGCAGTAACTCTAATATGTTATGTTCTTGTACTGAATTGACTGATAGATGGCATAGTTAGGCAGAGATAGAATTTGTGGTAATGTAGCAACCCAGAGATGTTGCTTCAAGTGTATGTGTTGGGGACATTTAAAGTTATTGATTGTCTCAAATTCATACCTACATAAATTGTGCTGTGAGAGTACAACATAAATGTTGAGTTACAGCTGAAATGCCACACAGTGGTTGTGAAGAGACAGACCTTTTTACCAAAAACGTATGTTTAAATTTTTCTCAGAAACAGAGACAAAACAGCCCAGTTTCTAAAATCACAAATCAAGCTGTTAAGCAGGGCGTATGAAGAAGAATGAAGAACATGGCAAACTTTCCCAGGTAGACTTACGTACATGGGAAAATCTCACTGATGCCTAACATATGAAGTGGGCCCAAGCTGGACTACCTGACTGGGTATCATGGGACTGGATGTCATGGCAGTTGGGTGATAAATATGGTTTTTTATCCTCTAGAGTAGATGGTGAACCTTGTGAACATATTCCTTTTCTGAATTGAGCTATAATTGTGCTCCTGCCAATAAGTTGTTAGGGCTATTACAGGTATAACGTGAGGAGTTAAGTTGAGAAGATGGGACTCATTGAAGTAAAGAAAGCACTAACTGACACACTCGTCATCAACAGATATTTATTGAGAGTGACTTTTATGTGAAAGACACTTTGTTAGGAGATTATGAGGACTTTCATTCAACAAGCATTTATGTGATGTATACTGTGTTCCAAACAGTAGAGAGTATACAAAGACCGAAGCAAGTCTTTGCCCTCTCTCAAGATGCTTACAACTTTATAAATATAGTTATAATATGATTACAGTGTTATGAATAATACAAAAAAATGCAAAGTAGCATAAAACCCTGTCTTCAAAGGACTTGTTTAGACAAGGATAAAATAGGTAATGAATCCTGTCGTATATTGATTACATATTGTAACAAAGTTAAATTTATTCCAGTAATACAAAGTTGATATAAAATTCAAAAGTCAATCTAATTTATCACATTAACAGAATGAAAGTAAACCCATATCTCAATAAATGAAGTAAAAGTGTTTGATGAAATTCTATACTTAGGCATGATAGAATTCTCAACAAACTGGAAATAAAAGGAAACTTCATTGATAAATGAAGTTCACTGATAAAGAGTTTCTTTAAAAAGAATCATAGTTAATGGTGAAATATTTAAAAATATCTACCTGGATAGTGAGGCATAGATGTCCATCATCATCACTTCTGTTCACCATTGTACAGGAGGTCATAACCAATGCGGTAAGGCAAGAGTAAGAATTCAAAGGAAGTAGTAAAATTGTCATTAGCAGATGACATTATTTTGTACATCTGAACAAAATAAACAACAGATAACACTTAATGAATTAATAATGTCACTGGATTTATCATAGCCACTGGATACAAAGTTACTATACAAAATTAAATTATGAAAAAACAATTCCAAAATAAAACTAAAAACTGTTACCATCTACATTAGCATAAAAATAGCAAATACTTAAGGAGATTGAAGAGACTTCTTTTTAATTTTCTCCCAGATTGATCTGTAGAGTAGATACAATTCCAATTAAAATCCCAACAAGTTTGTATATGTTGAAAAGTGATTCTAAAATTTGTATGAAAATGCAAAAGGCCAAGAATAGAGAAGACAATCTTGATGAAGAACAACTTAGTCGACTGTTTCCAGATAGCAAATCTAGATTAATTAAAGCAATGTGGTATTGGTGTAAGGATAATTGAATAGATCAATCAACAGAAAGTGCAGAAACAGACCTGTGTATATGTTATTATTGACAGGTTCTTGATTTATGACAAAAGTGACAGGCACAGAAGTGCACTGGGAAAAAGATGGTCTTTTAAAAAAATGGTGTTGAGTCAGTTGTATATCTGTATTAAAAAAATGTGGTTTGTCTTTCACACTATACACAAAGGTGGTCAAAGAAAGCTTCACCCTTGGCGAAGTTTTGTACTGGGTCTTAGGAACCTAGGAAGAAGAGCTGCTGGATATAGGACTGGCCTGAACCAAGGCTTTTGAATGGAATCTGGTCAACAAAAAGCCTGTTTGGAAGACCAGTGGGTGAACAAGTATGACTAGAGGATAGGGTTTGTTTAAGTGAGTGTTGCGTGTGAAAACACCCACCGTGGTAGATTAGGACAAGACCACGGAGGACTTGAGGATTTGAATTGTAAGCTGATGATGTTCAGCTTTATTCTGTAAGCCAACAGGAGGTATTTCAGTAGGCACTTCAGTTAGCAAGTCTGGGTTTCAGAAAACCTGCTGGTGGCTTGCAGTGTTGAGGAAGAAGAGCCTGGCTTGTGGGGGGGACCAGTGTAAAGTCTCTTTTAGTGGTAGAGATAGGAAGTAACAAAAGAGTGTGGTGAAAAGTAGAAAAATCGAGGAACAGATGTAAGAAGTATTGTGAAATGAGAGTTCATCGGGGGAGTTCCTTGGTGGTCTAGTGGTTAGGATTTGGTACTTTCACTACTGTGGCCCGGGTTCAATCCTGGTTGGGGAACTGAGATCCCACAAGCTGTGCCATGTGCCCCCCCCCCAAAAAAAAAAAAACCTGCTACTCCAGTAAACACACGAATGAAACAGCCTTATTAAAAAAAGAAAAAGAGTTCATGGGACTTGGTGCTTGACTGGATGTGGGGAGTCTGAGAAAGCTCATCCATTCAGCAAATATTTATTGAGTGCCAGCATGTCCCAGGAATTGTGATTGGCGTGATGGGTACAAGGATGAACAGGGAAAATTCCAGAAATGCCTTGAGAGTTGGAATTCTGCCTTACTCATCTTTGTATCTTGGACACAAGCCATTGTTATTGTCTTGACCCATATTATCAATATTATTATGATCATAATTAACAAACAGTCCAATTTCTGCTCTCTGCAAGGAGCTGAGCTTAAGGCTTGAGAAAATTCAAATGTCTGTGATTGGGCCTTTGACATCAGGTTGCATATGGTCTAGTTCTCCAGAACTCAGCTTAAATGTTTTCACTTCTAAACCTAAAGTCTGGTTAAATACCCCTTTTATGTGGTCCCTCTGTTATAGCACTTAATACACTGTTGTTTTTAAAATTGCCTGATTAATTGTCTATCTTTTGACCTCATTGGAAAGCTTGAGGACAACAGTGGTTTCTTATTTATAACAATGTACCCTAATACCCAGCACAGTGCCTGGTAGACATCCAATGTTGACTGACTTGACTGTTGAAACAGTGAATAAATGAATATGTGCTAGGGAGGCAGGACTTAAACACAAGTGAAAGAATGAGGTGGCATACACTACTTACGCTACTTGACAGACAAATGCTAGGATGTTAAATGCAACAAGAGTTCAGTGGAAAGAAACACCAGAAGCTCCATGAGAAACTCCTGAAAAGGGTTATGATTAAATGTCAGCTGGAGAAGATAACAGACAAGGCTGCATCTAAACCATCTGTAGTTTGTTTGAGATTCTATCCAGTTTTTTTAAGACCTGGGAAGTGAGAGTTTTAGGGCCACTTTAGTGACCTATTCCAATATCTAATGCTATTGTTTACATGAATTCTTTTTTTAGTTTTTATTTCTGTATGTCTTTGTTTTTATTAGTCAAGAAGAATATTAATTTTTAAGTTTTTCACAAGTACTTTGGTCTAACTTTTTGCCATGTCTAAATCTGCTGGTTCATTATTTAGCCTCTGCCCTGTTCTGGCTGAGTGCACTTGATCAGAGACTGTGGGATACTCTACAGCAGGGAATGTGTCAAAACTGCCAAAATCCCCTTAAAGACCTGCCACTCTTGATCATTAAGAATCTCCTACTATGACTTCCTGACTTGTCTGTTTCTAAACTTTTTTCATTCCCTAAGTTCTTCTTGCTGCAATCCATGACTTGTGCACACATTGCTTAAAACCTGTCCTGTAAGATTCCTAGTACATCTTTTTTTGAAAAATAAACTTTTATTTTGGAATAACTTTAGATTTATGGAAAAGTTGTAGAGATAGTAAAGGCATTTCCTATACATACCTCACCCCAGTTTAAGTTTCCCTTAGTGTTAAATTCCAAACTCCAGACTTCGTTAGAATTTCACCAGTTTTTAATGTCCTTTTTCTGTTCTAAGATCCAATCCAAGATAACACATTGCATTTAGTTGTCCTGTGTCCTTAGTCAGCCTCTGGTCTGTGATAGTTTCTCAGGCTTTCCTCATTTTTTTATGGCCTTGACGGTTTTTGTTTTCAGCCTAATTGAGGTATAATTGACTAATAAAATTGTAAGATATTTAAAGGTTTCCCGCCATTGAGTTAATGAAAACATCCATCACATCATATATTTATTTTTTTTCTTGTGTGTGTGAGAACATTTAAGTTCTATTCTGTAAGCAAAATTCATTTATATCACAGTGTTATCATTGGCAATCACTATGTTTATATTGATCTTCAGACCTTATTCATCTTATAACTGAAAGTTTACACTTTTACCAACCTTTCCATATTTTCCCCATTCCGCAGGCCCTGGCAACCACTTTTCTACTCTCTGAGTATATGAGTTTGAGTGTTGTTTTTTTTTTAGATTTTACATATAAGTGATATCATGCAGTATTTGTCTTTCTCTGGCTTACCTTACTTAGCATAATTCCCTCAAGTTCCTCCATATTGTTGCAAATGAAAGGATTTCCTTTTTACTCATGGCTGAATAATATTCTATATATTTGTATATCACATCTTATTTATTCATTCATCTGCTTATGGATGCTTAGGTTGTTTTCACATCATGGCTATTGGAATTAATGCTGCAGTGATCATGGAAGTGCAGATATCTCTTCAATATCCTGTTTTCATTTCCTTTGGGTAAATACTCAGAAGTGGGATTGCTAGATCATACGGCAGTTGCATTTTTAATTTTTTGAGGAGTTTGCATACTGTTTCCCATAGAGGCTGTACCAATTTATATTCCCACCAATAGTGCTATAGTGTTTCCTTTTCTCCATATGTTTACTAGCACTTGTTATTTGTTGTTTTTTTTATTATAGTCATTCTAACAGGTGTTAGGTGATATCCCATTCTGGTTTTAATCTGCATTTCCCTGATGATTAGTGATGTTGAGCATATTTTTATTTACCTGTTGGCCATCTGTATGTCTTCTTAGGAAAAATGTCTATTCAGATACTCTGCCCATTTTTTAAAGAGTTGTTTGTTCTTTGCTGTTGAGTTGTATGAATTCTTTGGTTATTAACTCTTTATCAGATATATGATTTGCAAATATTTTCTCCCATTTGGTAGGTTGCTTTTTCACTTTGTTGATGGTTTCCTTGCTGTGAAGAAGCTTTTTAGTTTGATGTAGTCCCACTTGTTTATTTCTGCTTTTGATGCCTTTGCCTTTGATGTCAAATCCAAAACATTATCACCAAGACAGATGTCGTGGAGCTTACAGCCTATGTTTTCTTCTAGAAGTTTTATGATTTCAGGTCTTACATTCAAATCTTTAATCCATTTTCAATTATTTTTGTGTATAGTGGTCCAGTTTCATTCTTTTGCATGTGGCTGGCCAGTTTCCCTAACACCATTTATTGAAGAGACCGTACTTTCCCCAGTGTACAGTCTTGGCTTCTTTGTCTTAAATTAACTGACCACATATGCATGGGTTTATTTCTGGGCTCTCTATTCTGTTCTGTTGATCTATGTGTCCGTTTTTATGCCAACACCATACTGTTTTGGTTAGTATAGCTTTGTAAAATAGTTTGAAATCAGGGAGTGTGCTCTTTCTTTCTCAAATTGTTTTGGCTAATTGGGGTCTTCTGTGGTTCCTTATGCATTTTAGGATTCTTCTCTTTGAAAAATGCTATTGGAATTTTGATAGGGATTGCTTTGAATCTGTAGATTTCTTTGGGCTGAGTGGACATTTTAACAATGTTAATTCTTCCAATCTATGAGCATGGAATAGCTTTCCATTTACTTGTGTCTTCTTCAGTTTCTTTCAACAGTGTTGTATAGTTTTCAGTGTATAGGTGTTTCACCTCCTTGGTTAAATTTATTCCTAGGTATTTTATTCTTTTGGTTGTGATTATAAATGAGATTGTTTTCTTAATTTCTCTTTCTGTTAGCTCATTGTTACTGTATATAAACACAACAGATTTTTGTTTGTTGATTTTGTACCCTGCAACTTAACTGCATTTGTTTATTTCTAACAGTTTTTTGGTGGAGTCCTTATAGTTTTCTATATATAATATCATGTCTTCTGTAGAGAGAGACAATTTTACTTCTTCCTTTCCAATTTAGATGCCTTTTATTTCTTTTTCCTGCTTAATTGCTGTGACTAGGACTTCCAATACTGTTTTGAATAAAACTGCTGAGAGTGGCCATCCTTGTTTTTGTTCCTGTTCCTGCTCTTAGAGGAAAGAGCAACTCTAATTTTATTTATTTTAGTTCTCTACCTTTTTTCTTGGCAAGTCTGCCTAAAGGTTTGTCTATTTTGTTCATCTTTTCAAAAAAACCAGCTCTTAGTTTCTTTGATCTTTTCTATTGTCTTTTTAGTGTCTATTTCATTTATTTCCATTCTGTTATTTGTTATCTCCTTCCTTCTATTAACTTTGGATTCAGTTCCTTTTCTAGTTCCTTGAGGAGTAAAGTTAGATTGTTTATTTGAGATCTTTCTTCTTTCTTAATGTAGGCATTTATTGTCATGAGCTTCTTTCTAAAACTGCTTTTGCTGCATCACATAAGCTTTGATATGTTGTATTTCCTTTTCATGTGTCTCAATATAGTTTGATTTCCTTTTTTCAAAAAATTTTATTTTATATTGGAGCATAGTTGATTAAAAATGTTGTGTTAGTTTCAAGTGTACAGCAAAGTGATTCAGTTATACATGTATCTATTCTTTTTCAAATTCTTTTCCCATTTAGGTTATTACAGAATACGGAGCAGTGCTCCCTGTGCTATACAGTAGATCCTTGTTGGTTATCTACTTTAAATATAGTAGCGAGTACATGTCAATCCCGAACTCCCAATCTATCCTTCCCCCCCCACCAACCTTCCTCCCTGGTAACCATAACTTTCTTCTCTAAGTCTGTGAGTCTATTTCTGTTTTGTAAATAAGTTCATTTATATCATTTTTTTTTAGATTCTGCATATAAGCGATGTCATATGATATTTGTCTTTCTCTCTCTGACTTACTTTACTTAGTATGATAATCTCCAGGTCTGTCTGTGTTGCTGCAGATGGCATTATTTCATTCTTTTTAAAGGCTGAGTAATATTCCATTGTGCATATGTACCACATCTTCATCATCCATTCATCTTTCGATGGCTAATGTAAACAGCACTGCAATGAACATTGTGGTGCATGTATCCTTTTAAACCATGTTTTTTTCTGGATATATGCCCAGGAGTGGGATTGCTGGATCATATGGTAGCTCTATTTTTAGTTTTTTAAGGAACCTCCATACTGTTCTCCATAGTGGCTGTACCAATTTACATTGCCACCAACAGCGTAGGAGGGTTCCTTTTTCTCCACACCTCTTCAACATTTATTGTTTGTAGACTTTTGGATGATGGCCATTCTAACTGGTGTGAGGTGATATCTCATTGTAGTTTTGATTTGCATTTCTCCAGTAATTAGTGATGTTGAGCATCTTTTCGTGTGCCTCTTGGCCATCTGTATGTCTTCTTTGGAGAAATACCTATTTAGGTCTTCTGCCCATTTTTTTTATTGGTTTTTTTTTTTTTTTTTTTTTTTTTTAGCCACATGAGCTGTTTGTAAATTCTGGAGACTAATCCACTATCAGTTGCATCTTTTGCAAAATATTTTCTCCCATTCTGTGGGTTGTCTTTCGTTTTGTCTGTGGTTTCCTTTACTTTGCAAAAGCTTTTGCATTTAATTAGGTTCCATTTGTTCATTTTTGTTTTTATTTCCATTACTCTAGGAAGTGGATTGAAGAAGATATTGCTGCAATTTATGTCAAAGAGTGTTCTATGTTTTCCTCTAAGAGTTTTATAGTATCTGGTGTTACTTTTAGGTCTGTAATCCATTTGGAGTTTATTCTGTGTATGGTGTTAAAGAATGTTCTAATTTCATTTTTTCACATGTGGCTGTCCAGTTTTCACAGCATCATTTATTGAAGAGACTGTCTTTCCTCCATTATATACTCTTGCCTCCTTTATTGTAGATTAATTGGCCAGAGGTGCCTGAGTTTAGTTTTGGGCTTTCTATCCTGTTACACTGATCTATATTTCTGTTCTTATGCCAGTATAATACTACTTTGATGACTGTAGCTTTGTAGTATAGTCTGAAGTCAGGGAGCCTGATTCCTCCAGCTCTATTTTTCTTTCCCAAGATTGCTTTGGCTATTCATGGTCTTTTGTGTCTCCATACAAATTTAAGATTTTATGTTTTAGTTCTGTGAAAAATGCCATTGGTAATTTGATAGGGATTGCATTGCATCTGTAGATTGCCTTGGGTAGTATAGTCATTTTGACACTATTGATTCTTCCAGTCCAAGAACATGGTATATCTCTCCATCTGTTTGTGTCATCTTCCACCTTTTTCATCCGTGTCTTACAGTTTTCGGAGTATGGGTCGTTTGTCTCCTTAGGTAAGTTTATTCCTAGGTATTTTATTCTTTTTGATGTGATGGTAAATGGGATTGTTTCCTTAATTTCTCTTTCTGATCTTTCATTGTTGGTGTATAGACATGCTACAGATATCCAGCAACTTTACCGAATTCATTGATGAGCTCTAATAGTTTTCTGGTGGCATCATTAGGATTTTCTATGTATAGTATCATGTCATCTGCAAACAGTGACAGTGTTACTTTTTCTTTTCCAATTTGGGTTTCTTTTATTTCTTTTTATTTTATTTTATTTTTATATGGCAGGTTCTTATTAGCTATCTATTTTATACAAATTAGTGTATATATGTCAATCCCGATCTCCCAATTCATCCCATGACCACCCCTCCCCCACCCCGCTTCCTCCCCCACCCCGCTTTCACCCCTTGAGTCCATATGTTTTTCCTCTACATCTGTGTCTCTATTTCTGCCTTGCAAAGCAGTTCATCTCTACCATTTTTCAAGATTCCACATATATGCGTTAATATACAATATTTGTATTTCCCTTTCTGACTTACTTCACTCTTTAAGACAGTCTCTAGGTCCATCCATGTCTCTACAAATGACCCAATTTCATTCCTTTTTATGGCTGAGTAATATTCCATTGTATATATGTACCACATCTTCTTTATCCATTTGTCTGTTGACGGGCATTTAGGTTGCTTCCATGACCTGGATATTGTAAATAGTGCTGCAGTGAACATTGGGGTGCATCTGTCTTTTTGAATTATGGTTTTCTCTGAGTATATGCCTAGTAGGGAGATTGCTGGGTCATATGGTAATTCTATTTTTAGTTTTTTAAGGAACCTCCATACTGTTCTCCATAGTGGCTGTATCAACTTACATTCCACCAACAGTGCAAGAGGGTTCCCTTTTCTACATGCCCTCTCCAGCATTTGTTGTTTGTAGATTTTCTGATGATGCACATTCTAACTGATGTGAGCTGATACCTCATTGTAGTTTTGACTTGCATTTCTCTAATAATTAGTGATGTTGAGCATCTTTTCATGTGCCTTTTGGCCATCTGTATGTCTGCTTTGGAGAAATGTCTACTTCGGTCTTCCACCCATTTTTGGATTGGATTGTTTGTTATTTTGATATTGAGCTGCATGAGCTGTTTATATATTTTGGAGATTAATCCATTGTCCGTTGATTCGTTTGCAAATATTTTCTGCCATTTTGAGGGTTGTCTTTTCGTCTTGTTTATAGCTTCCTTTGCTGTGCAAAGCTTTTAAGTTTCATTAGGTTCCATTTGTTTATTTTTGTTTTTATTTCCATTACTCTAGGAAGTGGATCAAAAAAGATCTTGCTGTGTTATGTCAAAGAGTGTTCTTCCTATGTTTTCCTCTAAGAGTTTTAAAGTGTCCGGTCTTACATTTAGATCTCTAATCCATTTTGAGTTTATTTTGGTGTATGGTGTTAGGGAGTGTTCTGTTTTCATACTTTTACATGTAACTGTCCAGTTTTCCCAGCACCACTTATTGAAGAGACTGTCTTTTCTCCATGGTATATCCTTGCCTCCTTTGTCATAGATTAGTTGACCATAGGTGTGTGGGTTTATCTCTGGGCTTTCTATCCTGTTCCATTGATCTGTATTTCTGTTTTTGTGTCAGGAGCATATTGTCTTGATTACTGTACCTTTGTAGTATAGTCTGAAATCAGGGAGTCTGATTCCTCCAGCTCTGTTTTTTTCGCTCAAGATTGCTTTGGTTATTCAGGGTTTTTTGTGTTTCCATACAAATTTTAAGATTTTTTGTTCTAGTTCCGTAAAAAATGCCATTGGTAATTTAATAGGGATTGCATTGAATCTGTACATTGCCTTGGGCAGTGTAGTCATTTTCACAATATTGATTCTTCCAATCCAAGAACATGGTATATCTCTCCATCTGTTTGTATCATCTTTAATTGCTTTCAGCAGTGTCTTATAGTTTTCTGCATACCGGTCTCTTGTCTCCCTAGGTAGATTTATTCCTAGGTATTTTATTCTTTTTGTTGCAGTGGTAAATGGGAGTGTTTTCTTGATTTCTCTTTCAGATTTTTCATCATTAGTGTATAGGAATGCAAGAGATTTCGGTACATTAATTTTGTATCCTGCAACTTTACCAAATTCATTGATTAGCTCTGGTAGTTTTCTGGTGGCATCTTTAAGATTATCTATGTATATTATCATGTCATCTGCAAACAGTGACAGTTTTACTTCTTCTTTTCCAATTTGTATTCTTTTTATTTCTTTTTCTTCACTGATTGCCATGGCTAGGACTTCCAAAACTATGTTGAATAATAGTGGTGAGAATGGACATCCTTGTCTTGTTGCTGATCTTAGAGGAAATGCTTTCAGTTTTTCACCATTGAGAATGATGTTTGCTGTGGGTTTGTCGAATATGGCCTTTATTATGTTGAGGTAGGTTCCCTCTGCCCACTTTCTGGAGAGTTTTTATCATAAATGGGTATTGAATTTTGTCAAAAGTTTTTTCTGCATCTACTGAGATGATCATATGGTTTTTCTTCTTCAATTTGTTAACATGGTTTATCAGATTGATTGATTTGCATATATTGAAGAATCCTTGCATCCCTGGGATAAATCCCACATGTTCATGGTGTGTGATCTTTTTAATGTGTTGTTGGATTCTGTTTGCTAGTATTTGTTGAGGATTTTTGCAACTGTATTCATTAGTGATACTGGTCTGTAATTTTCTTTTTCTGTAGTATCTTCGCTTGGTTTGGGTATCAGGGTGAAGGTGGCCTCGTAGAATGAGTTTGGGAGTGTCCCTTCCTCTGCAGTTTTTTGGAAGAGTTTGAGAAGTATTGGTGTTAGCCCTTCTCTAAATGTTTTATAGAATTCACCTGTGGTTACTGTGATATTGGACAGATATTTGATTCTTAGTAAAAATTTCTTAAACTTAGTTAAAAAAATTTTTTTTTACTGTGAATACAGAAGTTAAGATGATGGCTTTCTTTTATAGTCACTAAAGAGGAACTATGTCTTTTATATTTGCCTTGGAAAATACTTCTCCATAGTGTTCATAAAATACTATATTCCTGGAAAAAAAAAAAAAGAATTCACCTGTGTAACCATCTGGTCCTGGACTTTTGTTTGTTGGAAGATTTTTAATCACAGTTTCATTACTTGTGATTGGTCTGTTCATATTTTCTATTTCTTCCTGGTTCAGTCTTGGAAGGTTTTATCTTTCTAAGAATTTGTACATTTCTTCCAGCTTGTCCATTTTATCAGCATATATTTGCTTGTAGTAGTTTCTTATGATCCTTTGTGTTTCTGTGGTGTCTGTTGTGACTTCTCCTTTTTCATTTCTAATTTTATTGATTTGAGTCCTTTCCCTCTTTATCTTGATGAGTCTGGCTAAAGGTTTATCAATTTTAGTTATCTTCTCAAAGAAGCACCTTTTAATTTTATCGATCTTTGCTATTGTTTTTTGTTTCTATCTAATTTATTTCTGCTCTGATCTTTATGATTTCTTTCCTTCTACTAACTTTGGGTTTTGTTTGTTCTTCTTTCTCTAGCTCCTTTAGTTGTAAGGTTAGATTGTTTATTTGAGAGTTTTCTTGTTTCTCTATGTAGGATTATATTGCTATAAACTTCCCTCTTAGAACTCCTTTTGCTGCATCCCATACATTTTGGATCATCGTATTTTCATTGTAATTTGTCTCTAGTTATTTTTTGATTTCCTCTTTGATTTCTTCAGTGATCTCTTGGTTATTTAGTTATGTATTGTTTAGCCTCCACGTGTTTGTGTTTTTTACGTTTTTTCCCCTGTAATTTATTTCTAATCTCATAGTGTTGTGGTTGGAAAGGATGCGTGATATGATTTTAATTTTCTTAAACTTACCGAGGCTTGCTTTGTGGCCCAGCATATTGTCAGTCCTGGTGAATGTTCCAAGTGCCCTTGAGAGGAATGTGTATACTGCTGCTTTTGGATGGAATGCTCTATAAATATCCATTGTCTAGTCTAATGTGTCATTCAAAGCTTGTGTTTCCTTATTGATCTTCTATCTGGATAATCTGTCCATTGATGAAAGTAGAGCTTTAAAAGTCCTCCACTATTATTGTGTTACTGTTTATTTCTCCTTTTATGGCCGTTAGTATTTGCCTTATATATTATGGTGCTCCTCTGTTGCATGAATACATATTTACAATTGCTGTATCTTCTACTTGGATTGATCTCTTGATCATTATATAGTGTCCTTCTTTATTTCTTATAACAGTCTTTATTTTGAAGTCTATTTTATATGATATGAGTATTGCTATTCCAGCTTTCTTTTGATTTCCATTTGCATGGAATACCTTTTTCCATCCCCTCACTTTCAGTCTGTGTGTGTCCCTAGATCTGAAGTGGATCTCTTGCAGACAGAATATATACGGGTCTTGTTTTTGTGTCCATTCCACCAGCCTGTGTCTTTTGGTTGGAGCATTTCATCCATTTACATTTAAGGTAATTATTGATATGTATTTTCCTATTGCCAGTTTCTTAATTGTTTTGGATTTTTTTTGTAGGTCATTTATCTTCCCTTCCTCTTTTGTTTTCTTCTCTTGTGATTTGATGTCTAACTTTAGTATTGTTTGTGAATTTCTTTTCCTTTTTTATGTGTGTATCTATTTTAGATTTTTGATTTGCGGTTACCAAGAGGTTTTGATATAGCAGTCTATCAAAGATTGTTTTAAGTTGCTGTTCTTTTAATTTCAAATGCATTTCCAATATCCTGCATTTGTGCTGTTTTCTTCTCAGAATTGCTTGTTTTGATATCATATTTTTGTTCAGACAATTTCCTACATTTACTTTATGTTTATCTTAACTGGTGAGCTTTCCCACTTTTAATTTTCTTGTTTCTAGTTGCCTTTTCTTTTCCATTAGAGAAGTTCCTTTAGTATTTGTTGCAAAGCTGGCCTGGTGGTGCGAATCTTCTTAGCTTTTTTTTGTCCATAAAGCTTTTGATTTCTCTGTTGAATCTGAATGAAGCCCTTGTTGTGTAGAGTATTCTTGGTTGTAGCTCCCTTATGGCCTGGAGAGTTTCTGCTGAGAAATCGCTGATAACCTTATGGGAGTTCCCTTCTATGTTATTTGTTGCTTTTCCCTTGTTGCTTTTAATAATCTTTCTGTGCCTTTAATTTTTGTCAGTTTGATTACTATGTGTCTCGACGTGTTCCTCCTTGCGTCTGTCCTACCTGGGACTCTCTGTGCTTCCTTGACTTGGGTGACTGGTTCCTTTCCCGTGTTAGGGAAGTTTTCAGCTTTTATTTCCTCAAATATTTTCTCAGGTCCTTTATCTCTCTCTTCTCCTTCTTGGACCCCTATAATGCGAATGTTGGTGCATTTAATGTTGTCCCAGAGGTCTCTTAGACTGTCCTCATTTCTTTACGTTCTTTTTTCTTTATTCTGTTCTGTGGCAGTGATTTCCATCATTCTGTCTTCCATCTCAATTATCTGTTCTTCTGCCTCAGTTACTCTACTATTGATTTCTTCTAGCTGTAGAAGAAAAAGACTGTATTTTTCATTTCAGGTAGTTTATTGTTCCTCTCTGTTTGTTTGTTCTTTATTTCTTCCAGGTCTTTCTTAAACATTTCTTGTATGTTCTCAATCTGTGCCTCCATTCTTTTTCTGAGATCTTGGATGATCTTCACTATCATTACTGTGAATTCTTTTTCTTGTAGTTTGCCTATCTCCACTTCACTTAGTTATTTTTCTGGGGTTTTATCTTGTTCCTTCACCTGGGACATATTCCTCTGCTGTCTCATCTTGTCTAAATTTCTGTGATTGTGGTTTCCGTTCTGCAAGCTACAGCCTTGTTGTTCTTCTTGCTTCTGCTGTGTGTGCTCTGGTGGATGAGGCTGTCTAAGAGGCTTTTTCAGGCTTCCTCGTGGGAGGGACTGGTAGCTGCCCATTGCTCGGTAGAGCTCCGTGTTGTCCCTCTGGTGGGCAGAACTGTGCTCAGGAAGACTTTAAGCAGCCTTTCTGCTGGTGGGTGGGGGTATGTTCCCTCCCTTTTGGTTGTTTGGCCTGCAGCATCCCAACACTGGAGCCTACAGGCTGTTGGGTGGGACTACGTCTTGGGGGGAAATGGCGGCTTCCAGGAGGGCTCATGTTAATGAGTACTCATCAGAGCTACAGCTGCCATTGTCTTTTTCCCCATAGTGAGCCGTAGCAGCACCCCCCGTCTCTGCCAGAGACCCGCCAATACTAGCATATATGTCTGGCCCAGTCTCTTATGAGGTCACTGGTTTTCTCCCTGGGTCCTGCTGTGCACTAGACCTTGTGTACACCCTCCAGTAGTGGAGTTTCTGTTTCCCCCAGTCCTGTGAAATTCCTGCCATCAAACCCCACTGGCCTTCAAAGCCAGATTCTCTGGGGGCTCCTCCTCCTGTTTCCAGACCCCCAGACTAAGAAGCCTGATGTGGGGCTCAGGACTTTCACTCCTGTGGGAGAACTTCTGTGGTATAATTATTTTCCAGTTTGTGGTCACCCATCCAGTGGGTATGGGATTTGATTTTATCTTGATTGCAACCCTCCTACTGTGTTGTTATGGCTTCTTCTTTGTCTTTGGGTGTAGGTTATCTTTTTTTGGTAGGTTCCAGCATTAATTTTTTTGTCTATGGTTGTTCAGCAGTTAGTTGTTAATTTGGTGTTTTTGTAAAAAGGAGTGAGCTAACCTCCTTCTACTCTGCCATCTTGCCAGCCTCTCAGGGATCTACTTAAAACAACTGACTCTGCAATGCCTGTGTGCATTTCCATTTTACTGAGAGAGTTATGGCAACAATCTTAAACAGAAAAGTGAGAAACCTTGAGGGGCTCTTGCCTTATCCGTTCTTCATGCTTCAGCAGCGGCTGCCATTCCCCCTCAGCTACCAGGACTCCACCTAGAGCCTCCAGGAACATTAGGCTCCTGTGGGCAGTGGCTGAGGCACCTGGCCATGGGGAATGCCACCTGTTATGCCTGCCAGTTGCCAGACCCACCATGTTCTCTTATTTCCTTTTTGATTTCTTCTTTGACCCACTGGTTATTCAGTGCCTTTTAAAAATCTTCACATATCTGTGAATTTTCCAATTTTTTCCCTGTAATTGACTTCTAGTTTCATAACATTGTGGTTGGAAAAGATGCTTATATGATTTCAATCTTAAGTTTATTAAGACTAGTTTTTTGGTCCAATGTATTATTTATCCTGGAGAATGTACGTGTGCACTTGAGAAGAATGTATATCTACTGATGTTTGATGGAATGTTCTGTAAATGTCTGTTAAGTCCATCTGCTCTGGTGTATAGTTTAAGTTAAATATTTCCTTAATAACTTTCTGTCTGGATGATCTGTCCATTTTTGAAAGTGAGAGATTGACGTCCCTTAATATTATTGTTTTGCTCCCCCCTCAGGTCTGTAAGTATTTGCTTTATATATTTAGGTGCTCCTATGCTGGGTTTAGAAATATTTACAAATGTTACACTCTCTTTTTGGATTAACCCCTTTATCATTATATAATGACTTGCTTTTCTTCTTATTACAATCTTTGGCTGAAAATTTATTTTGATATAAATATAGCCACCCCTGCTTTCTTTCAGTTTCTATTTGCATGGAATATGTTTTTCCATACCTTTACCTTCACCCTGTGTTTGTCCTTACATCTGAATTGAGTCTCTAGGCAGTATATCTCTTGCTTTTTGTATCCATTTAGTCACTCCATGTCTTTTGATTGGATAATTTATTCCATTTACATTTAAAGTATTATTGATAGATATGGATTTACTGGTGCAATTTTGTTAATTGTTTTCTGCTTGTTTTAAATTTCTTTCCTTCTTTTGCTTCTTCACTTATGATTTATTCATTTGCAGTAATGGTAATGCTTAGATTTCTTTCTTGTGATCTTTGTGTATCTATTATATGTTTCTGCTTTGTGATTACCATGAGGCATATATGAAATGTCTTATATTTATAATAGTCTATTTTAAACTGATTTCTGCTTAAGTTTGAACTCATACTAAAGCTCTGTGCTTTTACTTCCTCTGCAAGTTTTATGTTTTTGATGCCACTATTTACTTTTTTTATCTTATGTATCCTTTAATAAATTTTTGTAATTATAGTGATTTTTACTACTTTTGTTCTTTAACTTTCATATTAGATTAAGAAATGATTTATCCTCCACCATTACAATAAAGAGTATTCTGAGTTTAACTATATTTACTTTTACCATTGAGTTTTATACTTTCATATATCTTCCTATTACTAATTAGTGTATTTTTGTTTCAGCTTGTAATGAAGGTTCATTGAACATTTCTTGTATATTTGATCTAGTGGTGATAAACTTCTTAACTTTTGCTTGCCTGGAAAAATCTTTATCTCTCCTTCAGTTCTGAAGGGCAGCTTTGTCTGGCAGCATATTGCTTAGTTGACAGTTTTTTAGAACTTGAGCACTTTGAATATATCATGGCACTCACTTCTGGCCTGCAAAGTTTCTGCTGAAAAATCTGCTAATAGTATTTTGGTGGTTCCATTGTATGTAACAAGTTGCTTTTCTCTTGTTGCTTTTAAAGTTCTTTCCTTGTCTTTTACTTTTGACAGCTTATTTATAGTGTGTACTGGTGTGTATCTCCTTGGATCCATTTTATTTTGAACTCTCTGCGTTTCCTGGATCTGGATGTCTGTTTTTTCCCCCAGGTTAGGGGAGTTTTGCCATTATTTATTTGAATACGTTTTCTGCCCCTTCTTCTCTTTCTTTTCCTTTTGAGACCCTAGAATGTTAGTATTGCTCTGCTTGATGATGTTCTATAAGTACCTGAAACTAACTTCATTTTTTTTCATTCTTTTTCTGTTCGCTTCTCTGATTGGGTGAATTCTACTATCCTATCTTCAAATTCGCTAAATTTTTCTGCTGCTTCTCTAGTCTGCTGTTGAACCACTCTATTGAGGTTTTTGGTACAGTTAACTTATTTTTCAGCTCTGGGATTTCTGTTTGGTTCTTATATCTTCTATTTCTTTGTTGAAATTCTCATTTTGTTTATGTTTTGTTCTTCTGACCTCAGTGAGCAGCTTTATGAGCAATATTTTGAACTCTTTGTCATATAAATCACTTATCTCCTTTTTATTATGGTCTGTTTCTGGCATTTTACTTTGCCCTTTTGTTTGGAATCTGTTTTTCTGTTTCTTCATTTTCCTTCACTCTCTATTGGTTTCTGTGCTTTAGGTAAAACAGCCACCTCTCCCAGTCTTGAAAGAGTGGTCTCATGTAGGAGATGAACCTTGTTATTCAGCCCTAATTCTTGGTGCTCTCTCCAACCTTTGAGATTTTCCAAACTGCCTTCTTTGTTCTTAGTAGATCCCTAGTAGTTAAGGGCATGCTAAGATTTGTCAGTGTCCCAAAGGGGAGGATCTCTGTGAACACTTAGCTGCAAGTTGATTGGAGGCCAGACCTTCAGTCAGAAGCTTTTAAATATGAAAATAGACTTGTTTCTGGGAAAGACTTGGAGATGGACATTTATCTTTGCTGCCTCTGTGTTGAGCTGTGGGAAAATAGCTGGTTAAGGATGATATCTTTGTTTGCTATAGTTCTGTTGAACCTTCAAATGCAAGCCATGCTGGCCACCTGAGCCAGATGTTCAAGGGGTACATTCCCTGGGCAACAGCCACAAAAGCCAGTGTGCCAGATGTGTGCACAAGCTCCTTTCAGGGAGACATCAGCGACCTGGAGTGGGGTAGAGGAAGAATGTGAAAATGGTGCCACCAGCCTCCCAGATCTCCAGAGAGGATTGCAGAGGCCCCTAGATGTGTGTTAAACTAGAACCTGACTCTCAGACTGCAGCTTTTAAGATATAAAAATTGGTCTCTTTCAGGGAAAGACTTGAAGATAGGTATTTCTCTCTGCTGCCTCTGCTCTGAACCCTAGGGGGATAGCCATAGTGAGTTCTCATGAGCCTGTTAAAAACTGTTTTTGTGTTTGCTATATAGCCTTGTGAGTCTCATGGATGCAAGCCCTGTTGGCTTTCAGAGCTAGGTGTTTTGGGAGCTTGTCCCTCTGGTATAAGTTTTAGAAGTTGGGGTGGTAGATGCTGGGTCCAAACCCTTCACTCCTCAGTTGAAGCTAGGAGTTTTGAGTTTCCTCCTGATTGATCAGTGTGTCTCAGCCTTTCTTACCATTTCATAGTGGTTTTTATCTCATTTGCCCAGTGTGAAGGAGTTGCTCAGCTGTTTCTGCATTCTTTCAAAGGCAATTGTTCCATGTATAGCTACAGATTTGGTGTGACAATTGGAAGAGGTGAGTTCAGGAGCCTCATATGTTGCCATCTAGGACTGAAACCCATGACCTTGACAGATTTAAGGAGCACTGCTCAGTTCTTTTGTAGAATGTCCTTCACTTTGGGTTTGTTTGATTTTTTTTTTCTTGAACAGACTGATTATGGGTTTTTAGAAAGAGTACTTCAGAGGTGAAATGCCTTTCTCATCATATCAAGGGATATATGTTATCCACATGACATTACCGATAATGTTAATCTTGATCACTTGGTTAAGGTAGTGCTTTCCTGGCGTCTCCACTGTAAAGTTATTGTTTTCCCCTTTCCACGCACTAATATTTGTAAGTGAGGCATTAAGTGCCAGATCCCCATACTCAGCAACTCCCAGACTAGAGAGTAGCTGCATTTATTATTTGGAATTCTTCTGTAAGGAAGATGTATCCTCCCCCAATATTTATTGTTCAGTCACTTATTTTATCAGTAGATCTGTTGGATATTTTTATACTGTGGGTAGAATCCAATTCTATGTTCTTTATTTTATTCCATAATTGTTCCTGCTTTGGCTCTTGGGAGCTCTTTAAGTTTGTCTCCTGTGTCCCTTGGAAATGTCCCTATCTTTATATTTTTTGAGTACTTCCCTTCTGGTACTACAAAATGCTACAAGCTTATCTTGTATTTTTCCTGTCTCTTCCTAATATATTCTTAAAGATATTTTTTCATATATATGTTTAAAAAGGAGATGTTTCATTTTTAGTTCCAACTAAGTCCACTCTTAAAAGGCTGTAATAAGAGAAATACTTAGTAGTTGTATATATAAGTGAAAGTTCAAGACACATATTTTGATAAAGATGAACATCTTCATTTGAAATTTTCATCAAAGTCCTGAAATATCTTTATAACCCCACCCATAAATTCTCATTCAGATGATGGAAAAAAATCTTATACTAAGCAAGTGATAAGGCATGCTGAGTGGTACAGTGACTTTATGTCATATCCTAATATTGTGTGTCATGTGTATGTGTGTATGCATGTGCACACACACACACACACCTCTTTGTGTGTACAGATATTCTCATTCTTTCTTTTTTCCAAGGTCAGTGGTCTGTTGTTGGAGAATCAAGTCCTGTACTTGGGCATCAGTAACTCCTTTCCCTGGTTTCCAATTTGGCATTATTTTTCCAACTTGTTTTTTCATGCTTTGATACTTCACCTGTGTGTAGAAATGGGGTCTTCCATTGTCAACCGTCGTGGCTCCCTATTTTCTGAGCCAAGATACAATCTTCTGAGATTTTAAATCCCCTTTGAAAATTTACTTGGAATCTTTTCAACATCAGCCCACTCACACTAAGAAAACATCTCCAAGCAGAACCAAGAAAAGAATGGGCAAAAAGAAAAGGAAATATGGTGAGATAGGAATTGAAATGCTTGGTAAGTGAGCACTCCAAGGCAGACACACTTTTGGTGTGGTATCTCAGGAGTGTGAAAGTGTGAAGCATGTACATTTGTCTTTGGAGACTCCCATCTCTCATTTCAAGGTGAGTCTTGCTCACTCTAGTCAGCCTGCATACCCATGCTGCTCCTGACAAGCCACCAAGTAATTCCGCTTTCTCATCCTTCTAAGTTCCTATTTACACCACAAATGTAGGCATGTAGGCATATTGGTTGCTTATTCATAAGGGTATCCCTGAAACCCCAAAATGAAATTATCATTAGGTTATAGCTTTTTCACTGTAGAAAACATTACGAAAAAATGGAGTAACGCAAGGTAACAATTCCTAGGGCTTTGCTGAAAGTGGCTTGTGAAAGAAGTGCTTTACCATCACTTTGCCCATTTTCTTTAACGAAAACAAAGATGAGTAGGGAGACCGTATATCTTTTGAGTGTAAAGGAGGAAGAAAGAAAAGTAGTTGCTCAGGGGCCATGTGGAGCAGATGCAAATGAATTGGCATTAATACTGATGGAGCATCAACAATGAGAAGTGTTCAGGCAGGCATTCAAAAGAGGCAAGCCCTTGCTCCCTATGACTTTTATATAGTTGTCTTATTATATTAGGATAACTTTTTCTATTTAGATACTTCACTTTACCTAATTTTATATTGGGTTTAGAAAAACTGTCACAGAATTGGCATTCAGTTCAAGGAAAGAAAGTTGGTAGGTCTGGGTAGAATATCACATGTTAAGGGGTTAGTAAGGCAAAAAAGTTTGCAGATTGAGATAAACTACTGGGGCTGGAAAACGTATTCACCTTAGTTTAGTCTCTTATCTCTTTCTTTTTTTAAAAAAATGGCAGATGCTTCTTGAAGGCACAGAGCATGTGAAGATCTTGCCAAAGTGGCAATTTTTAAAGGGTCTCTGTGCTTCTGATTGGGAGCTTCAAATGATACATTTGGTTATTTTCGTTTGTTCACATAATAAAAGGTTTGTGAGAAAGAACCTATATTTCCTTTGCTTAGAAACCTACTATTGGTGACAAAATATTTGAATAGAATTGCTGGTCAACAGTAAAAGGAAATGGATTAAAAAATTCTTCATTGATAAGATTACTAAAAAGGAAAGTTAAGTGACTTTTATGGGGAGAGAATAATGACTCCTTATATTCATTCATTAAATTTAATTCCCACTACAATAAGTAGACCAGTACCTAATCTAGCACCTATTCTGGATCTCTTGCTTCCATGTTTCTACACTAACATGCAAGAAGATAAATGGGCTTTAGAATAACACTGTTGGGTGGTTGGTTGTTTTATTAATCCCGAAAGACATTTCCTTTTTGGTATGAGCAGAGTAGGTTTCTAGTTACATTTAGAACTCTCTTGTTTTAGCCAGTGGACTTGTTTGAAAGAGAAAGAGACTTAATATGATCTTTGCCAGATACAATTCCAAGTGGTTGTCCAATCTGAGGAAGTTATTAGGTGAATGGATTTATTGTTGCATTAACATTTATTTCTATAACTTGGGGTAGGTATCAACAAGGTAGGGACAATCACATGGATAATTTAACATTTTATTCACTGTCACCATCTCTATAGTGAAAGGACTATCATTCTAACAAGGAAGGGTCTTTCTAGTACAGCACCTCCCTAAAAAGAGCTGGGGGTTACAGCAAAGTTGTGTTGAAATGTAGAGGCTGGATGGCTAACTGACCTTCTACAAAACACCCACTGTTAAGAGTTGTATCTCAAAAGTTTATAAATTACCACAAAAAATTGAATTTCAGGGTTGCTTGTGAAAAATTTAGACCAAATATATTAAATCCCTAAATGCCAACGTCTTGCTGTTCTTACAGCTTTTCTTAATCAGAAGCGAAATTTTGAGTTTTAAGAATGTGGTAATCAGGGATAAAAAGAATTTTAGACATTAGCTTTGCTAAAAGCTTACTCTTCTAAGTAGCTTGACTGTCTGAGGAGAGATAATGAATTCCAGAGGCAGACTTTTATATCTGGGAAATGGTGCCCTTGCCAAGGGTACTACTATTTTCTGCTGCCCACAGAGCCACTGGGTCCACCGCTCACCCCTGGTGCAGCCCCCATTGAGGTGATCTTTGTACTGTGATGCTGCTCTCCTGTTCTCAAAGGCACTTCCAGTTACTGAAGCTGGTGCTGCATTGAGCCTGGCGTTGCCTGACTTAATATACCAACTTCCTGAAAGCTGACTTATGTCATTGCACTAAAGCTACTCTGGTAAGTGGCGAAGACTCTCTTCATCCCAGTATTGTGCTCCACACTGAGCCCTTGTTTCAAAGTAGTGCTGCTTTATGCTTCCAGTGCCTTAGAGATGTTCTGTGGAAACATCAACTTTACTCTTACTGCCCCCTTCTCTCCCTAGGACCCTATTACTTCATGGAGACGAAGGCTTAAAGTAGAACTGAGGGACAGAAAGTGTGTCTTTCTCACAGTTGCCCCTCTTCTCCAGTGCCCAGGTTATATCCTGATTTCTTATTCTTCATTTTAGGATGAATTCATTCCTGGGAAGCTCATTGGTCCTCCTGCTCCAGCCCTTGGCCCTTCCCTAGTATGTACAAATTCTACAGTCTGCTTGAGCTCAATCCTAAAGCTCCCTCAGGCCACTGTCTGAGAATTTTATTTTCTTCCTTAAAGTTAAATCTTCACTGGGTAACAAACGTGAATGGCTCAGTAAAGTGAGATTTCCCAGTCAAATTGTTATTACACCCAGGGTTCTCCAAAGAGAGAACAGATAGCATTTAATTTAGATTTAATATCTGTATACAGTGAGAAGTTAGAGGATTATTAACTTACCAAAGAAAAGCTTCAAACCCTCAGAGGTTGTTCCCAGCATTAAAATTCTATATGTAAATGCTTGCACCATATTTGCTGTCTACCAGTTGATTCTAGTGCTCCAGAACTTTATTATTTTTGTATGAATGGTAACAGCATCTCTCATGAGTTCTTGAGAAAAAATGGGAACTTTTATACTGTCTCAAGCAAGTGCTATATGTTTGTTTTCCATTTTTTTTTGAAGTCTCTTTACTACTTTTCATTTTTAACTCTTACACTTCTGTTTGTACTGCTTTTATTATGCCATCATTCTTTTTAGTGTACTGGTAGCAGAAGGCTGAGAAAGGTAATGATTTCTCAGCAGACTGGTTGGTGTGTGGGTGTGGAAGTGATTGGGCTGTATAACCATAAGAAAATACCCTCACGCATCACCTTATCTTTCGTCTTGAGGTCAGATGATGCCATTTTAAATTCACAGCTCAATTGGTAGGTCACTCTTTCTCTTGTCCATTACATGGAACCATAGGATCCAAAGAGATAATGCCCCAGAACCTTTCCATGATGTCTGCGGAATACAATACAATCATAAGTGCATGAAGAAAATGTGCCCTTCACAGCTTCCCATAGAAATGCATCTTAATTCAGAAAGCTCCTCTGATGACTAATTAAATCTTCTTGTTACAAATAAACCCATTTCCCCATTGTTCTGTCCTCCTCAGAACAGAATGAAAAGTATTGACTAACTCAGTAGTTTTTCTTAATGGGGAAAAGCATCAAAATATCAGTTTAATTTCATATTAAATGTTAATTCTCCAAATTTTAAGTCATATACATCACTCTGCATTTCAGCAGAATTATGATTTGTAGGAAAATTTTAAAAATTCATAATAATTAGAAAAATGAGTTTTAAAAATGTCTATATGAAAAATTGAAACATAAGGAAAATCATGTTTCACCTAGGGAAAAAGATGTTTTCCCCAAGTATTCAAATGGCTTTTTTAGAGACATAAATTTCTAAAGTTGAGGTCAATAAACATATGCTAAAAAGTAAACTTAAGCTATAACCTTGTTTTGGGTGAGAGTTTAGAATTTATTTTTAGATGTTACAGTATAAGAAGTACTTTTGTGGATGGAGACAGTAATTGCAAAAGAACACCATGCTGATAATTGCCCTGCAGTTACAGATTCAGTCTGTCTAGTTTGAAAATGAATTGAAGAACTTTCTTGCTCTACTCTAGAATGATGAATCCGAAGTGGACCCTATGGATTGCAGAAAACTAGAGGTTGGTTTCTCATGCTTTTTGGAGTTTAACAGGCTCTTGAACGATACTAGTTGACCCCCATATTTGCCCACTTAAAAAACAATTTTTAAAAAATTTTTATTGGAGTATAGTTGCTTTATTGTGTTATGTTAGTTTCTACTGTACAGCAAAGTGAATCAGCTATACGTATACATATATCCCCTCTTCTTTGGATTTCCTTCCCATTTAGGTCACCACAGAGCATTGAGTAGAGTAACCTGTTCTCATTAGTTATCTATTTTATACATAGTAGTGTATAGATGTCAATCCCATTCTCCTGATTCACCCGCCCCCATCCCCCTTGGTATTCATGTTTTTTATTTACGTCTGTGTCTCTATTTCTGCTTTGTAAATAAGATCATCTATACCAATTTCTTCAGATTCCATATATATGCGTTAATATACGATATTTGTTTTTCTCTTTCTGACTTACTTCACTCTGTATGACAGTCTCTAGGTCCATCTGCATCTCTACAAATAACACAATTTCGTTCCTTTTTATGGCTGAGTAATATTCCATTGTATATGTGTGCCACATCTTCTTTATCCATTCCTCTGTTGATGGACATTCAATTTGTTTCCATGACCTGGCTATTGTAAATAGTGCTGCAATGAACATTGGGGTGCATGTGTCTTTTTGAATTATCGTTTTCTCTGGGTAGATGCCCAGTAGTGGAATTGCTGGTTCAAAATTGATATGTTGAAGACAAATCAACTGGCTACTTTTGACAGAACTGTTTTAAAGACTGGAGTAATTATAACAATACATTTTGAGAGGCACCCTGGACTACAGTTGGTTTGAACTTCTTCTTTAAGTCAATTAGACCTTCCTCCTCTTCCCACATTGATTTGTTTAACGTCTGTTTACCCTACATCAGAAAGGCCTACATAAAATTACTTTATATAGTTTTCTTTTGTGAGAAAAGAAATGGCAAGCATGTAATATTTAAAAAAAGGGAAACCAAACGCAAAACTAGAAAACACATGCTTATTTAGTTTGTATCACTTATGATGAGTCAACCTTAAGTAAGAGAATACATAAGTCAGAATGTCTTAAATAGTAAGGAAGTTTATTATCTCACATAAACAATTTGAAGGGCTGAATAATTCAGAAGCCCAACAATATGGTCAAGGTCGCTGGGCTCTTTTCACCCTTTTTGCTCTGAATCCCCAATGTCTGACTTCTGTCTCAGGTTATAAAATGCCATCAACAGTTTCAGGAATCATATCCTCATAAAAAATATTCAAAGGCCAGAAGAGAGCAATGTCTGTATGTCCCTTTTTAAGAGCAGTGAAATATTTCTCAAAAGTTCTTTCCCCATTGAGCTTACCATCATGTGTTGTTGGCCTGGGGCTTCTCCTAAACCAGTCACTGGCAGGGGAAATGGAAAGCTTCCCATCCTAAGGCTGGGTGATCTGGGTTTCCCTGAAGCACTTGCCTGCTCTACAACTGATCAAAACTGGGGGCCTCTTTCTCAATAAGATGGAGGAAGAGAGGGGAGTGGTTATTGGGTGGGCAGTTAGACCTGTCACAGAGCCCTTTATCCTACATCTCCATTTTAAATTTGCATAAGTCGGGAGATACACATGCACACACACATGCACGTACCCACAAACATACAGTTATGTATGATTTAACGAGTCATTTTTAATTTTCTTGAGACTTGACTGAAATAATTAAGAAGTCCAAGAAGGACTGACTTACATTTAGCAGTGTTGTTTTGTTATCCTCTAATTATTTGAAAATTAACAGTCTTGTTAACAGTAATCAGAATAGATATTTGGTTATAGAATTCTATTCTGTTACTGTTCTGCATAAACAGACTCTATTTAAAATGTTTTACGTGAAATCCTTGAAAGGGGCAATATGTGTGCTTGGTTATTGATTAGATTTGGGGAGTACTCAAGAGAGCTAGTCCTGGACTGCTCAGTTTCCTCCGTTAGGTAACTTCCTAGATGGTGGCCACCAACTTTGTAAGCCCAGGGACAAATGCAGAGTTTGAGGGGAAAGATAATGTTATGTTTTGAATATGTTAAATTTGAGGGTCTTGTGAAGCTGGAGTTATCTAGTGGAGACTTAGATGTATGTCTGAAACTCGGGGAGACGTCTGGGTAGCAGAGACAGACTTAGGAGTCATTAGTAATCGGTGGTAGCTAAAATCATGAGAGTAGATGAGATTGGCAAGTAACCTGTGCCTTAGTATCTTAGACTACTTCCAGGTTTCTATCCTGCCCCTCTTTTATTTGATATTTTCAAAGTTAATATATCTTAATTTTAAATTGAACAAATAAGAATTAGGAAAGTAAATCTTTTTTACTTCTTTTCCCCTCGCCATATTATACATTCCAAAGCTCAAAAGAAGTTCTATTTGGATTTTTCCTTGCTTTATTCTGCAGCCTTTCATATCTTTGAATTCCATCAAGAAGTACTTGGCCCCATGGCATATGCAAATGGGTTTGGTTTTAATTCTTTTTCTTTATTAACATTGGTAAAGAAGAATTTACAGTGTTTGTGTCAATGAAACAGAGATAGATGTCTGTCCTAAAGTAGACAGAACTATAAATATGGCAAACTAAGGAGGGAGGAGGATGAAGGTCTTATGAAAACCTGTGGGGTTTATAATAATAGTAATAATAATAATAACACATTAAAATAATATTAGTTATTATTATGTCTAATATGGTACAGAGGAGAAGTGTGCAGTATACTCAGAGATAATCCAGTCCAACTGCTTTGCCCTCTGGTTTGAGATTTCTGAGCAAACTGGTGGTGAGTGAGGGAATTTAGGAGGTTCAGACATGGTATGGTATAATTTTGAATCCCTTGGTAAGTAAGTGATTCTTTCTTAAATCCTCTTGTAATTTGGCTGATTTAGTGAAGGAAAATCTCAGTTCAGTGCTAATGAATCTTAAACAACTGTCTACTACTAAAGCTATTTTATAGTAAGACAGAGAGAAAGAGAGGCAGGCACACACACACACACACACACACACACACACACCCATAGCCATATTCATCTTCCATTTACGGTACTGATACAAAATTTCTTTTCCTTTTTACATAAATATATTTCAGTTAAAAAAGCGAGTTGACTTAAAGAAAAATATAAAATAACAACACTATAAGTGTTATGTGAATGTGGCCCCAAGTAACTGTCCCTAATCTTCCAGATGGCTTGCCAGATAAAGATTCTACAGTAACCATCTCTTGAATGGAGTCCAGCTCATGGACTCTTCATAGTTTATCCTCCACCTGACCTACTTTATTAGTGATGACATCCTAGTCTACTACCTCAGCTTTAGATGTCCAAGACTCCTGGGCTGTCAACCTTTGCTCATTCTTTTCTACCTCCTTCTCCTGACCTGCTCACTGCAGGAGTTAAATTCCAAATCCCACACACATGACTAAGCCCTACTATAGTGCCTTAGTCTCTGCCTGCACCAACCCTCAGAACTTTTTTGCTTTTATGAAATTTCTATTGCATCTTTGATCACTTTCGCTCCCATTGTTTCAGGTATTTTTCTGTAACCACCAAGTTATAGCATAAGTTTCTTGATGACAGAGATAATATTTTATACTTGCCTATGGATACTGTGCTTATTAGCACAATGCTAGACTAGGTTATGAGAAATGAATGTTTAACTGGTTGACCAAATAAACTCTGCATTTTCTAAAAACTGGTCTTGCACATAGAAGTGCCCCAAAGGATAAGTTTTGTTTTTTAATACAGTGGTTTTTATACATGGCTACAAATTTTTGTCCCCATCCCTTAAACCTGGGTAGCCTTGTGACTGTTTTGGCCAGTATATTATGGCAAAAGCTACACTGTGTGACTTCTAAGGCTTGATTGTCAAAGGCCATACAGCTTCTGGAACATCATTCCTGAAGCTCAGAGCCACAGTCTAAGAAGTATGATTGCCTTGGCATGCTGTAAAGAAGCCCAGACACATGTAAGAGCTCCAGTTGCCTGTCCCAGGTGAGCCCAGGCTTTGGTCATTCCACCCAAGGTTCCGGATGTGTGAGTGAAAAGACCTCTAGATGATTCTCCTGTTTAGCCATTCAAGTCACCCCCAGCCATTCAAGTCTTCCCAAGTTGAGGCGATAAATATATGTAAGGAGAGATTCCTGCTGTGCCCTGCCCAAATTCCTGACCCACAGAATCCATGATCATAATGAAATGGTTGTTACTTTATGCCTCTGAGTTTAGGGTGGTTTATTGCATAGCTGTAGATAACTGGAACATTTACTTAAAAAGAGGTCATAAATCTTCATAGTTCATCCCCTGTGTAGCCCATCTTACTGCCACTTACATTACACTAAAACAAATAAAGCACCCCCCGAAAAGCAAACAGACCAAAATATAAAGAAAAGGAGAAAATCTTGAAAAAAAGAAAAAAGGGGCAGAAAGAAAAGGCCAAAGATACAATTATATAGATATAGAGGTAGCTATAGAAGCATAGATAAATATAGATAACTATAAAGATGCAGGTATAGATAGACAGAGCCTCAGGTACATTATTAGCATAACTCTGTATTAGTAGATTTTCTTTCCAAATTCTTTATAACATCAAATCTACATAGTTAAGCCCTTTGCTGCAATTATTATTCTTCTTACTAATTTTTGTTTCTCCATGGAACCTACTTGCTGTATATTAGAGCCTGAGAAAAGAAGCAAGTATGTCCAAACTTTTCCCTTAATTGTCTTCTCTCAGATATTACTGTGCAGTAAACACATGAAAATGGCTCATTTCACTAACAATCAAGTAGATACAAGTCAAAAGAATGGTAAAACTTTTAACTTTTGGGGGACAGTAAACTGTAAAAACTTTTTTGTCTAATAATTTGGCAACATACATCAAAAGAATTAACACTGTTAATATGCTTTCACCCAGAATTTTTTCTTTAATAAATTTATTTTAAGGAAACTTATATATGCATGAAAATTTTCTTTTAGGATGTTTATCACAACATTCATTCTTTCATTCATTTAGTCAACAGATACTTATTGACATTATGGTTCTGACACCAATTTGATGTGTTGGTTCTTTCCTCGCTAAGCAATCTCCGACATACACTGGCTGGGTCTCCTACAATTCAACTCAATCATAACACCATCTACCTAGAGATAATGTCAGATCCTACAGGTTAAGGGCTCAGTTGCACAAGACTGTCCCTCTCATTTCAGATGCCAAAAGTCTGCTTCTGACCGACTGGCTGCTATAAAGAGGTTCTCACCCTCCTTGGGGTTTGATTAATTTACTCGAGCCTCTCACAACTCAAGGAAACTTTTTACTTACTAGATCACTGGTTTATTATAAAAGGATACAAGTCAGGAACAGCCAGATGGAGGAGACACATAGGGCAAGGTATGGGGAAAGGACTCGGAGTTTCCATGCTCACTGAGCACGCCACTCTCCCCAAATCACCACCAACCTGGAAGCTCTCCAGACCCTGTCTTTTGGGGTTTATACGGAGGCGTCATTACATAGGCTTGATTGATTAAATCATTAGCCATTGGTGATTGATTCAGCCTTCAGCCCCTCCCCTCCCCAGAGGTGGGGGGTGGTGGTAAGACTGAAAGTTCCAGCCCTCTAATCACAAGGTTGACTCCTCTGGCAACCAGCCACCACCCTTAGTTGATTTCCAAAAGTAACCTCATTAACATAACAAAAGACACCTTTACTACTTTCATCGAAGGAAATTCCAAAGGTTTTAGGAGCTCTGTTCCAGGACTGGGGATGAGACCAAATACATACACTCAGCTCTCTGTATCCACCGGTTCCAAGTCTGCAGTCAACCAACCTCAGACGGAAAATATTTTTTGAAAAATTCCAAAAAGTTCCAAAAAGCAAAGCTTGAATAGTTGCCACGTCCTGGCAACTATTTACACAACATTTATGTTGTATTAGATTTTATAAATAATCTAGAGATGATTTAAAGTATGTGGGAAGATGTGCATAGGTTATATGCAAATACTAAGTCATTTTATTTAAGAGACTTGAGCATCTATGGATTCTGGTATCTTTGGGGCTAGAGGGGTGTGTTGGTGGTGGTGTTGGTCCTGGAACCAATCCCCCTTAGATACCGAAGGACGACTCTATTTCTTATTATAAGGCACGATATCACAGCCATCTACCCTATGCCAGACCGAGTTCTTGGCCTTAAAAGTCCTCCAATGAAGAGGACACTCTTCATTGTGGTTGTATTGGGCTTCACTTCTGGTGTTGGAGTAGGGGATAAATCCGTCCACATATATAATACTTTAAAAATTATAAGTGTAATAAAAGTAAACAGGGAACAGTTGTGGAGAGTGAGAGAGCTGTTTTAATTAGGGGCATCAGGGAAAGCCTCTCTAAGGTGTCATTTTAGCAGTGTTAATTTTAATAGAAAAACAATAACAAAAGGGCCCAAGGAAACTTTGAGGGAGGTGTTGGATGTGTCTGTTACCTTGATTGTGGTGATGGCATCACAGGTGTTTGTAATACATGCAGTTCTTTGTATATCAATAATACCTCAAGAAAGCAGTTTTGAAAAAAACACAAAACCCTTAACTATCCCGAAGTAGAGACTGTTGAATGAATTTTGGTACATCCAGATGAGGGAATTCCATACAACAATTGAAATAGTAATGACATTCAAATTTTTTCATGAACTTCAAGTGAGAAAAGAAGTTAAGAAAACTATTTGCAATACATGTTGTATAACCTGTATGTTTATAAAAGAGGACTATATACCACATAGATAGAATGAAAGATAGGGATGATATAGTATGAAATATTAACAGTGATTATTTCTGAGTAGTGGGATTATGAATAATTTTCATTCTTACTTTTGTTTTTCTGTTTTTCCTAAAAGCTCTATAGTCAACATGCATTGCCTCATAAAAAGGAATTAAGAAAAATTTAAAAACCTATTTTCAAACTGCTTTCCCTCTGCCCCTGTTATATTCCTTTGCTATCTACCATGAGAGCAGGAATCCTCTTCCTGTCCCAGTACCTGGCATAGTGTCTGGCACATGGTATATGGGTACTTTATAAATAATTATTGAATGAATAAATAAGTACACAAAGACATGAAAGAAAGCAGAGAATTACATTTGTTGAGCACCTCTTATGTGCCAGGTATAATGCTAGGTGCCTTAAACATGTTATTTTTAATTTTTATTTTTTTAACATCTTTATTGGAGTATAATTGCTTTACAATGGTGTGTTAGTTTCTGCTGTATAACAGTGAATCAGCTATACATATACATATATCCCCATATCCCCTCCCTCTTGCGTCTCCCTATCCCACCCCTCTAGGTGGACACAAAGCACTGAGCTGATCTCCCTGTGCTATGCGGCTGCTTCCCGCTAGCTATCTATTTTACATTTGGTAGTGTATATATGTCCATGCCACTCTCTCACTTCGTCCCAGCTTCCCCTTCCCCCTGCCCGTGTCCTCAAGTCCATTCTCTAATATGTTATTTTAATTAATTTCTATAGCAATGGTGTGAGGGAACAATGGAGCTGGTTTTCATGACTAGAAGCAGAGGCTTAGAGAAGGTAAACAGCTAGACTGTGGAGAACTGGTATTCAAACCCAGACGAGTCTCCATTTTATTGCCTCTCACTTTCCATCCCCTTGCCCCCCATCTCCCCACACAGAGGATGTGGCCCATAAATAAAGACAATTTAGAGGAAGAGAAAGGTCTTTTTAGGTAGGTGCTTTGTGTCTGAAAGGTCATTTTCTCCTTTATTAGCAAGAGTATAAGCAAGAAAGAATGAGGTCCAACTGGACTTTAATAAAATATTAAGATATTATTAATAGTTTTTAAAAATATGGGGACAACATTAGGTAAGACTGTCTGGCAGAAATGAAAGAACCCTGGATTTTGTGGAATTGGTAGGTCTGGGTTTTAGTCCCAGCTCAGTTTCCCCATCTGTGATACCTTTATGCATTAGATATAGTTTTGGCTGCATGAAACAGAGTTCCCAAAACTGTTGTTAAAAACATAGAACTTCATTTTCCTCTTACTTGAAAGTCCAGTCATAGGCAGCTCTTCGGCTTGTGTGAAGGCTCTACAGCCCCTGGGACCCAGTCCCCTCCCAGTTTTCTGCCCTGATTCCCCTCCTTCTCAGAGTCTAAGGGGGAGCACCTACCTTCCCACCCACTTTCCCAGTCTTGGGATGGAGGAGTGGGGAGAAGAGGCATCTTCCCCTCCCCTTTAAGGACATAACATAGAAGTTGCACCATCACATTTCCATATGCTGCACATTTCCACATGTCATTCCTAGCTGCAAGGGAAGCTGACACAGGTATCCCTTATTCTGGGTAGCCATTTGACCAGCTAACATTTAGGGGTTCTCTGAGACAACAGGTATTGGAGGATACTTAGAAATCTATGCCACAGTCTTTTCATGGCTGTTCTAGCATTCTGTGATTCTTTAGGTATCCCTAAAAACACCACTTTTATAAATTATTCTGATGTGTGTGTTGTATATATGGGGAAAAAATGAAAAAGAATTGTAAATGACGATATTGGTAATTTTTAAACTGTCATTTCACTTAGTCCTGTTATAGAAACAATCTCTCAAAGTCTGATGAAATGAAAGAAAGTGATATCCAGAAATGCTTCTTAAAAACTGCCAATAGGAACATAATTGAGTGATGTTTGGTAAGGCTGCAGTAGAAGCTATTAAATCCTTACCTTGTATGACATTAAATAGCAAAAAACTCCATTTAAAAAAATTATTGAAAAGGGTGTCAATCTATGCCTACTGAAGTTGAACTGCCTTTTTCAAGACTAATTGCAGGGAGTATTATTTTCTTCAAAGCTGCCTACCATCCTAGGAGAGGAAAAATTCAAGCAAGACAGGTTTTTTCTTTTTGTTTTTTTTTTTTTCCTGGCTTTATCTCCCTTTTGCAATTTAAAGGAGAATTAAGCTTATTTTAGTACTCTGACTTTTTTTGCCTATTGCAAAAATTTTTTAGTTGGAATGTAATCCAGTGTTTTGAGTTATTATTGTAGTTTGCAAAGTATCCCTTGGCTATACAACAGAGATATTAAAGAAAGAACTGCTTTCCCTTCAATGATAATTGCAAAAACAAAATGTAATATTCAAATGTAAATACTGAAAATAATTTCTTTAGTTTACATTATACCAATATGATGTCAAAAATTAATGGAGGTATTAAGATTATATAATTAAACATAAAACATGACAAAATGTGGAAGCTTAGGACCTCCTGCTAATGTTTCATCTATAGTTTATAATAATACATTAAGTAACCATAGGGGCCTGATTAAAAATAATGTATGTGGTACTTTTGTAGTTCCTAATTGAATAAATAATCAAAATAATGTTGATGTGAATAAGTGTTCTTTACGTCACAAGCCTTAACCCTAGATGAGGTTAAAGCCCCAGATGTATTTGATTTTAAACCAATGATTGTTAGAGATTGGGAATCATGCTAGTCACATTCTATCCTCTAGGCCTCTTCTCTTCTGGTTAACATCTCATTTTTTTCCCCTCAATCATTTATTCATTCAGCAATTTCCCTTGAACACTAATATGTCTGTAACAAATTATGTTAAGATATGCTAAAGTAAAAATAACATCTCAGTAATATTGAAAATACTATTTCCTTTCTAATTTTAGAAGGATTGCTGTATCTGTATGTGTTTCTCCCGAGGATATTGCTTATAGCTTATATCTTCACTGCTGTTTTCTTTCATGAACTTGTTTGAAATCCAGTTCTTCTAAAATTTTTCTTTTTCTGTGCTTGGAAAAAAAAAAAAAAAAAAAATCAATGGACGCCCCCTGCTGGAGGAAGTGGTGTTAGTAGCTAAGACGTTTCCTCACTGGGCCTGTGAGTGCTGGATGCTGGTGAACAAGCATCTACTGAGCACCTGCTGAGATCACAGTCAGAGACTGGAGCAGGGTTTGCATATTAGATAATAAAGATAATGGTGCCTGCTTCAGAGTAAGAGACAAAATCCAGTTTGTATAATTTCCTGCTATGTCTGGGTTTTAGTTGAGGCAGAAGTGTCTGCTTGACTTGGTGAATGACTTGGTTTGTGAGTGTTAGCATTTCGTAAGTAAGAGGGAATAATAGCACTATTTCCTGCTGCCTTTTAGGAATGTGGTCACTTAGACGACAGTACAGGCTCCCACTTTCGAGGGGGCACTGGGACGTGATTAAGGGAAAGAAAACTACATAGGACAAAACAGGAGTGTTCATGGACAACCCAGGAAAGCAGGACTGTGGCAAGGGACTGACAAAAAAGGGCTGACAAGGGAGCACATCATCCTGGGCCTTTCTTCACACTTCCAGCTTAGCAGAGTTGTGAAGTAAAACACAGCTCAGGAGGAGTTAATGGAGCAAAGATAAAAGATCAGAGGACTAAAAATAAGGAAGGCAAGGAAGGGCAACTTGTATTTATTTACCCATAAAGGCAAAAAAATTTTAAGTAAATTTATGGTTGTGTTAGCTGATTTTCAAATAGTCCAATGAAAGGAATGTTTGCAGAAGGGAAAAAAGAAGACTTCGAGACATAGTGAGATTATTACATAAGAACCCCCGTAAAGATATAATTGGTGATGACGGGGTGATGTTTTTTTCCGGCTATTGAGATTCCATGGATGAGAGAGCCAGAAATGAGTTTGGGACCGTTTATAGTCATTTTGGAACATAAAATAAACCTTGGCTGAGGGGTAAGGTAGTATGCACCCAACAGCTCCAAATCACAGCCATTTCTGTTATGTAAAGCCTGGTTCAGAGATGACATGCTGGCTAGAGATGTGGAGGTGTGTGGTCCAGCGTTCACTCAGTGATTAGGTAATTCTGGTGATTGGGACAGACTCGAGGCATGGAGAGGGGATGGCAAAAGCGGTGGGGAAACCACGTCCAGGGAGATGGGGGTGAACCATCTCCTTAAAGCTTGTGACCTGCAAGCAGAAGGAAGCTGCTGCAGATCTGCATGTGGCAGGCAACTAAGGCATATCTGTGGAGCATTTAAATAGGGCTGTCACACACCTAAGTGTGCCTCGTGTACAGAACAAGGGCTCTACAGGGCACAGGGCAGAAATAGCATCCTGCATAACCTGTAGAAAGGGTATGGGAGTGCCATTTGGCCAGAGTAAAAACTGGGAAGGAAGAGAAGTCGGGAAGGACTTTAGAATCCAGAGAGAGAAGCAGGGGCGGGTACCGATGCAAGGGCAAATGTAATTATTAGCTATGATGAAAGATAAGAGAGGTTTTTCTGAGATACTTGAGCTCACTCTTAAGGACCACATTTTAAGTTAGAATAACTCATTGCTTGAGTCCCTTTTGGCAGAGCTTAACTATGAGAAGAGACTTGTGCAGTTGAGAATGCTAAGAAGGAAGCCATGGGGGATATTATTTAAAAGACTTAGCACTGAGTGCTGCTCCAAGGGCTGGTTCCAAGGAGATGATGCCCTGCTTTGCACTGTAGGTAGGAGCTCCTCCGTGCCATGAGGGGAGGATGAGAATGAACAGTCTGTAACTGTCCTGTGCTGGAGGCCCCAGAGGGAGTGTGTGTGGGGGGGTGAGAGCAGCAAGTTCTGGGCTTCCCTGTGGCCCATCCTGGCAGCTCCCTAGGCCAGCTTTCTCAGACAGGCCCATCCTCTCTCACCTCTCGTGGCCATGTGGGAGCCTCAGGCTGTAGAGGTGGGGAAGGGAGTCTGACTTCTCTTACCTGGCTTCTGTCAGTCCTTTCTGCCTAAGGTTTCTCCTTTGTTCTGGACCTGCCCATCCCACTATCTGAATATTTCCCTCTGACCCTTAGAACTGACACTGCCCAGAAATGTGACCCTATGCTCACCTCTCTCCTTCTGTTCCAACCTTTGCAAGTTGATGCTTGAACCAAAGTAGGGTTTGCTATATGTCCTCTGCACTTTTGGCTTTGGTTTTGAACTTCAGGAAAAGGGCCCAACCCCTTTATCCCTGTGGAGTTCCCCAACTTTTCCCTAGTCAAGTTCATACATTGCTCTTCTCTCTCATTTCAGGAAGAGACCAGGGTCAAGACATGTATGACAGTAATGGTAAACTGACCAAGTAAGATGTTGTGAATAAAATTTAGGAAAATTGCTAACATTTTTGAATCCTAAAAATAAAAGTGAGGTATTCTAAGATAGTAAGGATTGAAGAAGTATTTCTAACTTGTGTTTCTAGTGAGCTTGAGCTAGAAATCTATATAGATCAGGTTTGTTTCTTGTTTTTTTCTTTTGTCATATATATAGTGTTATGGACTGGATCTTTGTTTCCCTTCCAAAATTCATATTTTGATATCCTAACTCCAAATGTAATGGTATTAGGAGGTGGAGCCTTTGGAGGTGATTAGGTCGTGAGGGTGGAGCCTGCATGAATGGCATTACTCTCTCTCTAAACCTGAGAGAGATGACCCAACCTATGGTATTCTGTTAAAGCAGCCCAAACTGACTGAGGCACATGGTAAACATGTAGATTGTCTTGCAAATTCATCAGATAGATTGGATTACTGTAGTATATATACTGTCACTATACTGTGTGTTCATGTTGGTGGTAGGAGAGACCAAGTAACAGAGGAGAGTGGGGGTATTCATAGAATTCTCAGCTATACGTCTTGACGGTAGATACCCTCGTAAGATACTATACAGTATATTGAAAATCAGTAGACTGTGAGATAATAAGAAATAGACTTGCTGAGCTTGATATGTTGCTTACACAGATAAAAATGATAGTGACTAGCAAAGAGATGGATTGTGAATTTCAAGCCTATGATAACTGTTTAGAGTTCTTGTGCTCCAAAGTCTATAAAATTTTGGTAACCGCAAATCAGTATGAATGAAGTGGAAAGGGAAGGTATAAATAAGCCAGATATTAAGAATGTGCATGGAAGTTTACTCCAACCGTTTCATGGAGACAAAGTCTGGTTAACAGCAAGGGAAGCCTTGGGTCACCAAAGGATGTTCTGAAGTAAATTTTCAGTGTGGAAACCATTAGAATGAGGTCTGATAAAACCCTGAAGGCAGAGTTTCAGGAGAAATAATGAGGCTACATAAAACTAGCAAATGAGATCAGAGGAGACTGAGAGCAAAATAAAACAATAGGCTATCTGGAGATTTTTTTGTGGAATAGAGCCCAATTCATGAAATGATTTAAATAGCTGAAGTGTTTAGATATAATACAGGATTACTACTTTTTAAAATTTTCTACTATTTTATGAGCCCAGTGGAGCTAGACCATATCCAATGTTTGTCTTCTCAAGGTTTGACAATCTTTGGAGTTTTATTTATTTTATTAAGCAGGTCAGTGTGTGCACGTATATCTCTATATATCTATACCTATATCTGTCTGTCTGTCTATCTATCTCTCTGTCTATAAAAAATACGGAAAAGAGGAGGGAGGGTATTTTGAATTTTCTCGTTTAGAATCATGATTAACAACTGAGAGAGGAAAATTTTAAATTTTTAGGATACATGAAAAGATTAATGAGTATGAATTTGGAAGGTCTAATACAGAAAAAGAAGGTGCTATATGCAAGCATACTGAACTAAAATATGAAAATGAAAGAATATGAATGATAAGGAAGATACTAGGAAATTTTAAGCATGCACGATTACCAGTGAGAATTAGGAATATAATTTAAATCCATTTAGCCTGAAGACTCTCTTAGCCAAAGTCAAGGAAATAAAATGTTTCTGAAAGTAAGAGATTGCCATGTCCCAAAAGTATTTACACGGGGAAGGTCCAAAGCCTGGTGTACAGGAAGCTCTCGTTAAGCCTTGTTACTCAAAGTGTGGTCCACAGCATCACAGCACAAGCATCCCCTGGGCGCCTGGACCTCAGGCGCCTCCCTCCAATTTACTGAATAAGGGTCTGCAGTCACCAGGATTGCAGGGTGATTTGAGAACACATTGAGTTTGAGAAGCACTGTTCCTAAGGGCATGAAATAGCAATAGGTTTGGTGGACAGCTTTTGGAGGATATTGAGATCCTCAAGATTCATGAGGAGATGAGCAGTGAAGAGATTCTATAAAGCAGATGTGCGTTCTAGGCAAAGGGTTACTGCATTTGAGGCATTGCCATGTAGTCCCAATATTGGATGTTTTAGAAATAAAGTTAAAGCAATAAATGAGCTGTTTGATCCAGCCAGTGAGGAACTTAGGCTATTAAAGAGAAGAAAAAACATGTATTATTAAGAGAAAGTATAACTGTACAAAATTGAAGGTTATAGATTATAATTTTATATTCAGGTTATAGTTTTGAAATTTTACATTTAAAAGAAAGATTGAAAGAAAATTTATATGTACACACATAATTGCAATACAAGAAAAAATGTACTTGGTTTATGTTAGCAAAGCAATGGTCTCTAAAGAGCTGTGAAACAGCTTGCTGATTTTGCATTTCTGGGTTTATTACAAATGGATACATAAAAGCCTTGAGGTAAGAAGTGAAATTCTGGGAACAGATGGTACAGGATCACCGATAAGACCCAGGCCTAATCAGAGACTGTTTCTGGGGCCATGCTTCTCATTTGTCAGTGGTGGGTGTCAGAACTCAGTGATGTCACACTTCCCTCGTGCAGAGGAAGGTGCAGATGCTTCTCCTTGCAGAGGTGAGCTCAGTCATTATAGTGAGTCCCTTAAAACATTCTGAATCAGAGGTCTCAATTACCGAAATACCAGATTTAGGTGGAAACTTTCTCTGTTTTAGTCAAAAATCTGGTGACAGAAACTTCATCCTCTACATTGCAACTTAAATATTCTGTCTTGAGAAAGCTTATTTATGCATATTACCAGTGCATTCTTTACACGCACTTCTGCAGAAATTGTTTCTTCATCTCCCCTCTCTTCTATGCTTGGTGAAATCCTATGAAATTCTGCTGATTCTTTTAAGATTCAATATGAATATCACCTCCTCTGTAAGTAGTTCCTTGACTCCTCTTCACTCCAAACTCCCACAGCTAACTAGCCTTCCTCTCCCTCCTTCCTTCCCTTCCTTTCTTTCTTCTTACAGTGTTGTGGGTATTGTTTTTAATATAACATTTTTATTATAAAAGGAATAATACTCAATATTAAAGAATGGAAATACAGAAACATATTAAGAAGGAAATAAAAAGTACCTACAATCTCATTTTCTAAAGCAATCATTACTAATATTTCATTGCAACTTATGTCTAATCCTCTCTGTCTCTGTCTTTCTCCCCCTCCTTCCTTGCCTCTCTCTCCTTATCCCTTTCCTCCTTCTCTCCTTCCTTTTCTCTAATTGAAACATCTTTTTTCTCTCTAGTTTTTAAAAAATCAAATATATTCAGATGTGATTTATATTCAACAAAATGCACCCATTGCACAGCTAGGTGTGTTTTGACAGGTGTATATACTGTATAATTATAACTAATGCCTCAATCAAGATATATAATGTCTTCATTACCCCAAGAAGTGATGAGTGATGGACCCATTCATGCTCCTCTGAAATATACCCCCTCTCAGCTCCCTGCCACAGATAACCACCGATCAGGTTTCTTCCACTTAAGATTAGTTTTGCCTGTTTTAGGGGTTTGAATAAATGGAATCATGCAGCATGTATTCTTTTGTGCCTGGTTTCTTTCACTCAGCATGATATTTTTGAAATAGATCTGTATTGACACAGACATCAGTAGTTTATTACTTTTGTTTTTCAAAGATGTTTACTTCACAAATATTTTACTGCTTTCATATTCTTATTGCTATTGTTATTGGAATTCATTTTTGAATTTTTATCATTAATACTATTAAATTTTTTTTATCAATAAACTTTACTTTTTAGGTCAGTTTTAGGTTTACAGAAGAATCAAGCTGAAAGTACAGAACATTCCCATGTAGCTTTGACTCTTGAACTATGCGGGCATTAGGGGTGCTGACCCCTGAGCAGTAGAAAATCTGCCTATAATTTTACAGTTGGCCCTCTGTATTCCGGTTCCACATCTGTGGATTCAACCAGCAGTGGATCATGTAGTACAGTAGTACATTTAGTGAAAAAAAATCTGCATATAAGTGGACCTGCACAGTCCAAACCTGTGTCATCCAAGGGTCAACTGTAGTCCCTTACCCTCCCCAACACAGTTTTCTTGATTATTCACATCTGTTAGGGTGGTACATTTATAATAAGTGATGAGTCAATATTGACACAGTATTATTTACTAAAGTTCATAGTTTACATTAGGATTCTCTCATTGTGTTGAACATTCCATGGGTTTTGGCAAACATATAATGACATGTATCCACCATTACAAAATTGCATACAGTAGTTTCGCTAAACATTTGCTATGCTCCGTCTATTCATTCCTACTCCCCTGCCCTCCCACTGAGCCCCTGGCAACCACTGATCTTTTTACTGTCTAGATAGATAGTTTTGCCTTTACCAGATGTCTTATACAGTAGTTGGAATCATACAGTATGCAGCCTTTTCAGTCTGCCTTCTTTCACTTAGCAATATGTGTTTAAGGTGCCTCCATGTCGTTTTGCAGCATGATAGCTCATTTCTTTCTAGTGCTGAATAATATTCCATTGTATGGATGTACCAGCTTGTTTATCCATTCATCTATTGAAGGACATCTTGGTTGCTTTTGAGTTTGAGCAATTATAAGTAAAGCTGCTATGAACATCTTCGTACAGGTTTTTGTGTGGACATAAGTTTTTGACTCATTTGGGTAAATTACATGTGGTGTAATTGATGGATTGTATGGTGAGAGAATGTTTAGTTTTGTAAGTAACTGTCAAACTGTCTTCCAAAGTGGCTGTGCCATTTTGCATTCCCACCAGCATTGAATTAAAGTTCTTGCTGCATTAAATCTTCATTGGTATCTGGTATTGGTATTTTCATTCTTTTTGATTTTAGCCATTCTAAGGGATGTGCATTGGTATTTTATTGTTTTAACGTGCACTTCCCTGATGACATATGATATTGAGCATCTTTTTTTTTTTTTTTAATATATTTATTTATTTATTTATTTTGGCTGTGTTGGGTCTTCGTTTCTGTGCGAGGGCTTTCTCCAGTTGCGGAGAGCGGGGGCCACTCTTCATCGCGGTGCGCGGGCCTCTCACTGTCGCGGCCTCTCCCATTGCAGAGCACAGGCTCCAGACGCGCAGGCTCAGTAGTTGTGGCTCACGGGCCTAGCCTCTCCGCGGCATGTGGGATCTTCCCGGACCGGGACACGAACCCGTGTCCCCTGCATTGGCAGGTGGACTCCCAACCACTGCGCCACCAGGGAAGCCCGAGCATCTTTTTATATGCTTATTTGCCATCTGTAGATCTTTGGTGAGGTGGGTGAGGGGTCTGTTCAGATCTTTTTCTCATTTTAAAAAAAAATCAAAGTATAATTGAACTACAGTACCATGTTAGTTCCAGGCGCACAACACAGTGATTCGATATTTCTGTCTATTACAAAATCATTACCACAAAAAGTCTAGTTACTATCTGTCACCATACAAAGTTATTACAGTATTATTGACTATATTCCTTGTGCTGTACATTTCATCCCAGTGACTCATTTATTTTGTAACTGAAAGTTTGTACCTCTTAATCTCCCTCACCTATTTCACTCATGCCCCCACTGCCCTACCCTCTGGCAACTACCTGTTTGTTCTCTGTGTCTATGAGTCTGTTTATGTTTTGTTGTGTTTGTTCATTTGTTTTGTTTTTCAGATTCCATGTATAAGTGAAATCATATGGTAATTGTCTTTTTCTGTCTGACTTATTTCACTTTGCATAATACCATCTAGGTCCATCCAAGTTGCTGCAAATGGCAAGATTTCATGATTTCATTCTTTTTTATGGCTATATATATATATATATATATATATATATATATATATATATCACATAAAATAACTTTTTTATTCATCTGTTGCTGGACACGTAGGTTGCTTCCATATCTTGGCTATTGTAAATAATGCTGCAGTGAACATAGGAGTGCATATATCTTTTGGAATTAGTGTTTTTTGTTTTCTTTGGAAAAATACCCAGAAGTGGAATTGCTGGGTAGTATGGTAGTTCTATTTTTAATTTTTGAGGAGCTTCCATACCATTTTCCATAGTAACTGTACCAACTTACAATCCTACCAACAGTGCACAAGGGTTCCCTTTTCTCCACATCTTAGCCAATACCTGTTATCTTCTGTCTTTTTGATAATAGCCATCCTAACAGGTTTGACGTGATATCATGGTGGTTTTGATTTGCATTTCCCTGATCATTAGTGAGGTTGAACATCTTTTTATGTGTCTATTGGCCATCTGTATGTCTTCTTTGGAAAAATGTCTATTCAGGTATTTTGCCCATTTTTGAATTGGGTTGTTTTCGTGATGTTTAGTCTTACGAGATCTTTGTATATTTTAGATATTAATTCGTTATCATATACGTATTTTGCAAATGTCTTCTCCCATTCAATAGACTGCATTTTTGTTTTGTTAATAGTTTCCTTTGCTATGCAAAGTTTTTGAGTTTGATGTAGTCCCATTTGTTTAGTTTTGCTTTTGTTTCCCATGCCTGAGGAGCCAGGTCCAAAAAAAATTTCTATGACCAATGTCAAAGAACATAATGCCTATGTTTTCTTCCAGAAGTTTTATGGTTTCATGTCTTAAATTTAAGTCTGTAATCTATTTTGAGTTAATTTTTGTATATGGTGTGAGAAAATAGTCCAGTTTGATTCTTTTGCATGTAGCTGTTCAGTTTCCCCAGCACCACTTATTGAAGAGGCTTTCTTTTCCCCATTGTATATTGTGCCTCTTTTTTTCATAGATTAATTGAACACATGGGTTTATTTCTGGGTTCTGTTTTCTGTTCCATTGATCTATGTATTTTTTTTGTGTGTCAGTGCCATACTGTTTTGATTCCTGTAGCTTTGTGGTATAGTTTGAAATAAGGGGTCATAAGACCTCCAGCTTTATTCTTCTTTGTCAAGATTGTTTTGGCTGTTCAGGGTCTTTTGTGCTTCCATACAAATTTTAGAATTATTTGTTCTAGTTCAGTGAAAAGTGCCACTGATATTTTGAAAGGGATTGCCTTGAATCTGTAAAGTGTATGGTCATTTTAATAGTATTAATTTTTCCAATCCATGAGCATGGTATAGTTTTCCATTTGTTTGTGTCATCTTCAATTTCTTTCTTCAGTGTCTTATAGTTTTCCAAGTATAGGTCATTTACCTCCTTGTTTACATTTGTTCCTAGGTATTTTTTGATGCAATTGTAAATAGGATTGTTTTCTTAATTTCTCTGATAGTTCATTGTTAGTGTATAGGAATGCAACAGATTTCTGTATATTAATAGTGTATTCTGCAACTTTACTGATTCATGGATGATTTCTAACAGTTTTTTGATGGCATCTTTAGGGTTTTCTATGTATAGTATCATGGTATCTGCAAACAGTGATGGTTCTACTTCTTCCTGTCCAAATGTGAATTTCTTTTGTATTTTTTCCTTGTCTGATTGCTGTGGCTACAGTTTCCAATACTGTGTTGAATAGAAGTGGTGAGAGTGGTCATTCTCGTCTTGTTCTAATTGTGGAGGAAATGATTTTAGGTTTTCACCGTTTACTATTATGTTAGCTGTGGGCTTGTCATATATGGCTTTTATGATGTTGAGTTATGTTCCCTGTATACCCAGTTTGTTGAGAGTTTTTATCATAAATGAATGTTGAATTTTGTCAAAAGCTTTTTCCACATCTATTGAGATAATCGTATGCTTTTCAATCTTCAATGTGTTAATGTGGTGTATCACATTGATTGATTTGTGGATATTGAACCATCCTTGCATCCCTGGGATAAATTCCACTTGATCATGGAGTATGATCCTTTTAAAGTATTGTTGAATTTGTTTGCTAATATTTTGTTTAGAATTTTGCATCTGTGTTTGTCAGTGATATATTGGCCTGTTATTTTCTTGTTTTGTGGTGTCTGTCTGATTTCAGTATCACGGTGTTGTTGGCTTCATAATATGAGTTCGGAAGCACCTCTTTTTCTTCAGTTTTTTGGAATAGTTTCAAAAGGATAGGTGTTAACTTTTCTCTAAATGCTTGGTAGAATTCACTTGTGAAGCCATATGATCCTGAACTTTTGTTTATCGGGATTTTAAAATTACTGATTCAATTTAATTACTGGTAATTGGTGTGTTCACATTTTCTGTTTCTCCCTGATTCAGTCTTGAGTGATTGTGCATATCTAGGAATATATTCACTTCTTCTAGCTTGCCCATTTTATTGGCATATTATTACTTGTAGTAATCTCTTCTGATCCTTTGTATTTCTGTGGTATTGGTTGTAAATTCTCTTTCATTTTTGATTTTATTTATTTGGGCCCTCACTTATTTTTCCTGGTGAGTCTCGCTAAAGGTTTATCCATTTCATTTATCTTTTCAGAGAAACAGTTTTTAGTTTCATTGCTCTTGTCTATTGTTTTTTAGTCTCTATTTCATTTATTTTTGTTCTGATATTTATGATTTCTTATCTTCTACTGACTTTGGGTTTGGTTTGTTCTTCTTTTTCTAGTTGTAGGTGTATAGTTAGGTTATTTGATTTTTTTGTTTGTTTGTTTCCTGAAGTAGACTTGTAACAGTATAAACTTCTCTCTTAGAACTGTTTTTGTTGTTTCCCACAGATTGTGGATCATTGTGTTTCTATTTTGTTCTGTTTTCTTTTTGATTTCCTCTTTGATTTCTGCAATCCCCCTTTGGCTGTCCAGTAGCATATTGTTTAGCCTCCACATATTTGTCTTTTTTGCAGGTTTTATCTGGTAGTTGATTTCTAGTCATAGTATTGTCAGAAATGTCAGAAAAGTTGCTTGATATGCTTTTAATCTTCTTAAATTTACTAAGACTTGTTTTGTGGCCTAGCATGTGATCTATGCTGGAGAATATTCAGTGTACACATGAAAAGAATGTATGTTCTGCTGCTTTTGGATGGAATATTTTATATATATCTGTTAAATCCATCTGATCTAGTGTGTCATTTAAAGCCAATATTTCTTTACCATTTTCTGTTCTTTGATGTAAATGGGATGTTTAATTATCCTACTAGTTTTGTGTTTCTGTCAGTTTCTCCCTTTATGTTTGTTAATATTTGCTGTATGTTTTTAGGTTCTATGTTAGGTGTGTATATATTTTAATTGTTATAACTGCTTGTTGGATTAATCCTTTATCATTATGTTGTGTCCTTTGTCTCTTGTTGCAGTCTTTGTTTTAAAGTTTATTTTGTATGATGTAAATATTGCTACCCCAACTTTCTTTTTGTTTTCATTTGTAAGGAATAAGTTTTTCCATCCCCTCATTTTCTATTTGTGTGTGTCTCTATGTCTGACGCAAGTCTCTTGTAGGCAGCATATATTTGGATCTTGTTTTTCTATCCATTTATCCACTCTATGTCTTTTGATTGTAACATTTATTCTTTACTAAATGACTTTACATTTAAGTATTTATTTATAGGTATGTACTTACTGCCATTTTGTTAATTGCTTTTGTGTTCTTTTTTCCCTTTCTTCCTTTGCTCTCTTTTCTTGTGATTTAATGACTATCTTTAGTGTTATATTTAGATTCCTGTTTTTTTTTTTAATGTGTGTGTATCTGTTATAAGTTCTTGGTTTGTGGTTACCAGAGGTTCATATATGACAACATATATATGTATATATATATATATATATATATATATATATATATATATGAATGTAACAGATATATATCTATATTCATATGTATATAAATTTTTAAGTTGCTGATCTCTTAAGTTTGAATGCCTTCTGACAATCCTGCATTTTTCTCCCTCTCCACCATTTAATGTTTTTGACGTCATATTTTGCATCACGTTGTTTTGTGTATCCCTTAACTATTTATTGTGGAAACAAATGATTTTACTACTTTTGTCTTTTAACCTTCTTACTAGTTTTATAAGTGGTTGATCTACTTCTATAAAGGCAGTGTATTTGCCTTTACTAATGAGAGTTTTTCTTTCACAATTTTCATATTTGTAGTTGTGGACTTTTCCCCTTAGAAAAGTCCTTTTAACATTTCTTGTAAAGCCAGTTTAGTGTTGCTGAACTCTTTTAGCTTTTGTTTGTCAGTAAAGTTCTTCATTTCTTCTTCCAATCTGAATGATAGCCTTGTAGTTTTTTTTTCCTTTAATCACTTTAAATATACCATGCAACTCCCTTCTGGCCTGCAAAGTTTCTGCTAAAAAGTAAACTGATAATGTTATGGGAATTCCCTTGCATGTAACTGATTGCTTTTCTCTCGCTGCTTTTAAGATTCTGTATCTTTAATTTTTGCCATTTTAATGGTGATGTTTCTTGGTGTGGATCTCTTTGAGTTCATCTTGTTTGGGACTCTCATTGCTTCCTGGACCTAGATGTCTGTTTCTCTACTCATGTTAGGGAAGTTTTCAGCTATTATGTCTTCAAATATGTTCTCTGCTCCCTTTTCTCTCTCTTCTCCTTCTCAGACCCCTATAATGTGAATGTTAGTATGCTTGATGTTGTTTGAGAGGTCTTTTAATGATCCTTACTTTTAAATTATTTCTTTTTTCTGTTCTGCTTCACTGATTTCTACTACTTTGTCTTCATGTTCACAGATTTGTTCCTCTGTGTTATCTAAACTACTCTTGATTCCTTCTAGTGTATTTTTTCCAGTTATTTTATTCTTCAGCTCTGTTTTGTTGTTCTTTATACTTTCTCTTCATTAAACTTCTCAGTGCATTCATCTGTTCTTCTCCTGAGTACATTAAGTACCTCTGTGTTCATTACCTTGATCCTGTTATTGGATAGATTGTTCATTGTTCATCTCAGCTTCACGTAGTTCTTCTTCTGTGGTTTTATCTTGGTCCTTCCTTTGGTACATATTCCTTTGTCACCTCATTTTGTCTAATTCTCTGTTTTTATTTCTATGTATTAGGTAGTTAGGTTATATTTCCTTATCTTGGAGTAGTGGCATTGTGTGGGAGGTGTACTTTGGGGCATAGCAGCCCCTTACCCTCTGTTTTCTGACACTCTCACTCAGAACATTCCCACACTCATCAGAGGTATGTACTCTAGGGGTGTACCCTATGTGGGCTGCATGGGCCCTTCTTTTGTTGTGGGACTGACTACTGTGGGGGTGCTGGCAGGTGGGGCTGGCCCCCAGCCCTATTGGCTTCCAGACTCTGCTTCACTCACGTAGAGGCTGCCCGCCCATCGAGTCAGGTCCCTGGGCAGCTGGCTAGGGGGTCTAGGATGGCTGGTGCTGATTGCCTGGTGGGTGTGTAAGTCCCCAGCACTAATAGGCTAGAGGGAGGGCTAGAGGGAGGACTCCAAAGTGATACTTTCCAGCACCAGTGTCCTTGTGGCAGAATGAGCTCTGAAAGCCTTCTTAAGACAAAGCTTTTCTCTGGGAACTGGGTTTAGGGATCAGAGCCTTCTTGAGAACCCATCAATGTGATTAGTGGAAATGCTCTGGCTGCCCTTGAATATCTCCAGACCCGCTATTCTCTGTCATGTTCCATTTGGCAATGTGCCTAGATATAATGGCATTCTACAGGGTTGCTTTATAAATATATGCTGTGAAATATGCTTTAAAGAACATATTCTTAATATAGAGCTTTTGCATAGTAAATGTTCCCAGACCTCACCAGCTGTGGATAACAGTAAGGACACCTTTGCATTTAAAACTCAATATCCAGAGCTTTATACTCTCCACTTATATGACAGAAGGAACTCAGACCACGTTTTAACATTCCCCATATCTTTTGGTAGAACTATGAACTTGGGGTGCAGCTCATATGCTTTTACAGATCCTTCCAAGATTGCTGTCCCCTAACTCCAGGCTATTCTTAATGTTCCACCTGGGCTACTATTTGTACCCACACCATTCTTTGCTTGTCCTAAACCTGATAACCTTGAGCATTGGCTAACTCTGCCACTTGCCATTCTCTTGACCACCAGTTAATGCTGTACCTGCACTGTTGCCCAGCCTGGACTGTCCATAAAGCTCTGCTGCTTGAACTCTGCCCCTACTGCCAAGCCCCTCACTGCTGAGCTATTATTCCCCTCCAGGATGCCATTTTACTTTTCTGCTCAACTGTGGGTAGAGCTCAGCACTCCAGGGAGATATTGGTGCATAATATATACTTACCCAAAGTTATTGGGAAATTTTTCCTCTGCTCTGCTCCTTCTTCTTGTTTTAGAATGGTCCTGTACCACGTTGTTAGGCTGAAACATTGTGCAGAATATAGGAGGGCAGGTTTACTGATCTGCAACTTCCCCTGCTCTCTCCATGACATACACATGATTGGTAAGAAGCACCGTGTTCATATGGTTCAGCCAACAACTACCATGTAGTACCCGGACCAGCACTGCAGCACTGCCCTTCTCTCTATGGCCCTGATTAGAATGTCTTTCTCAGGGATTCCTCATTCTTTCCTTAGAGTATTTCTTTTCTTGCTCCTCCCACATATAGCACACCAAGTTTTCATACATGCCTATATTTGTGTGAACCTTCTTAATAGATGTGTTTGAATTCTCTTCCCAGGAAGTCCTTCAACCTGCATGCCATTCAGCAGAGGAAAAGAAATTTGCATGAGGAGAGACCCGGAGGTATAAAAGAAGTATCTTAATTCCAGTTTTAGTCTGACCTTGATGTCTGCCATACTATGATATTTTAGATGAAGTATCACATAAATTATTAGCCATTTATGGAAGTGTTTTGAGCTCTTAAAAGGCAGATCTTAGTCCTGACTGATTAAATGTCCTTTTAAGAGGAATGTCTTTTTTTAATGATCATAAGATATCAGTCCTGGAAGGTATCTTTAAAGTTAATGAATCCTGGTATTAGTCCTTCCTTATTCTGAGCTGGAATGCAGTAATCCTGGGAAAGATGACTATGATTTCTTTTCTACCTGCCAGCTTTTCAAATACTTGTAGATAGTCCTCAGGCCCCTCAGGTTTTCTCTTTTCCTTACCAACACCACCATATAGGGTATGATTATTAGTTTCCTAGTACTGCCATAACAAATTGCCACAGGCTGAGTCACTTAAACAACAGAAATTTATTTTCTGACAGTTCAGAAGCCTGGAAGTTCAAGATCAAGGTGCTGGCAGGGTTGGTTTTCTCTGAAGGCCACAAGGGAAAGACCTGTTGCAGGCCTCTGTCCTTGGCTTGCAGACAGGCCCCCTCTTAGAGCCTCTTCACATGATGGTCCCTCTGTGCATGCATGCCCTTGACCCCTGGTGTCTCTTCCTCTTCCTTTAAGGACTCCAGTCCTATTCATTAGGGTCCCACCCTAATGGTGCTGTTTTAACTTAATCACTTCTTTAAAGACCTTATCTTCAGATGGGGTTACATTCTGAGATACTAGGGTTAGGATTCCAACATATGAATTTTGAGAGCCCAATTAAACCCATAATAGTATGGTTATAGTCTCCTTGCTGTTTTTTTGTTTACTCTCTGAGGATGCTCCAGTGAAGTTTCTTGGGCAGGATACCTTGGTGAACAAGGATAGGTAATCTTGGTTATAGGTTTATTTGAAAAATTGTTGGTAGCTATTTACATTTGCTCTCAATGTGAGCGTTTCTTTTCATCCTTTCTTGATCTTCCTTTTCCTTCTCTTTCTCTCTCTCCTTTCTTTGTTTTTCTTGTGTGTGTGTGCTTCCCTAACTGTCACTTGGGCTTGATGGTGGGTCTCTTTTATTTGATACCCAGTGGAGATCACTTGGAGGCTCTAGCTTTTCAATTCAACCTCTATTTCTTGAGCATTATTTTTTCTACTCACTGTGTTAGGCATGAGGGACATAGGAATGACTAAGCAACAGCTCTGCCCTGAGAGCTCATAAATTATGGGACAATGCACATATAAATGTTTATAATGCAATGTGTTAAGTGCAGTAATAGAAGTCTGAGAAAATTACAGAGGTAGAACAGAGAAGGTAGCAGTGAATCTGGGCAGGCAGAGAAGACTATACAAAGAAAGTGATTTTGGGTTTGGGTTTTGAAAGATGATCTGGAATTGGTCAGATGGATGCAGTGGGAACTATATGATGTATTTCAAGAACAGCAGTATATATAGATATAAATCAAAGATGAGGAGTAGCAGAAGTGATGATATTTCAGAGAAAGGAAGGAGCCAGATCAGGCTTATGCCATGCTTTCACTGAAGGATTTTAAGCAGAGGAATAAGCTAACCATGTTCTGTATTTGCAAGATAGCTCTTGTGATGAGGCAGACTTGGGTGTAGAGAAAAACAGGGAGACCAGTTGAGACTCCATTGCAGTGTTTTATTTTTTAATTGTTTAGACTTCTTTTATTATTTTTAATTTTTATGTTTTTATTGAAGTATAGTTAATTTACAATATTTTGTTAGTTTCAGGTGTACAGCAAAGTGTGTGTGTGTGTGTGTGTGTGTATGTATATATTCTTTTTCAGATTCTTTTCCGTTATAGGTTATTACAAGATATTGAATATAGTTCCCTATGCTATACAGGAGGTCCTTTGTTTCTGTCTATTTTATATATGGTAATGTTTATCTGTCTTTGTCTGACTTGCTTCACTTAGTACGATGTTCTCTAGGTTCATCCATGTTGCTGCAAATGGCAATATTTCAGTCTTTCTTATGGCTGAGTAATGTTCCATTGTGTATATACATACTACAACTTCTTTATCCGTTGATGGACACTTAGTTTGCTTCCATGTCTTGGCTGTTGTAAACAGTGCTGCTATGAACATTGGGATGCATGTACCTTTTTAGATTAGAGTTTCTGTCTTTTCCAGATATATGTCCTGGAGTGGAATTGCTGGATCATATGGTTACTCTATTTTTAGTTTTTTAAGGAACCTCCATATTGTTTTCCATAGTGTTTGCATCAGTTAGCATTCCCACCAACAGTGTAGGAGGGTTCCATTTTCTCCACAACTTCTCCAGCATTTATTATTTGTAGACATTTTGATGATGGCCATTCTGACTGATGTGAGATGATACCTCATTGAAGTTTTGATTTATATTTCTCTAATAATTAGTAATGTTGAACATCTTTTTGTGTGCCTGTGGGCCACCTGTATGTCTTCTTTGGAGAAATGTCTATTTAGATCTCCTGCCCATTTTTTGATTGGGTTATTTTTTTGATATTGTGTTGTATGAGCTGTTTGTATATTTTGGAAAGCAAGCTCTTGTTGGTCACATCATTAGCAGATGTTTTCTCCCAGTCTGTTGGTTCTCTTTTCTTTTTGTTTATGGTTTTCTTTGCTGTGCAAAAGCTTATAAGTTTAATTAGGTTGCATTTGTTTATTTTTGTTTTTGTATCTTTTGCATTGGGAGAATGACCTAAGAAAACATTGCTCTGACTTATGTCAGAGAATGTCTTGCCTTTGTTCTCTTCTAGTTTTATGGTATCATGTCTGATACTTAGGTCTTTAAACCATTTTGAATTTATTTTTGTATATGATATGAGTGTGTGTTCTAATGTCACTGATTTACATGAGGCTGTCCAACTTTCCCAACACCACTTGCTGAAGAGACTGTCTTTTCTCCATTGTATATTTGTGCCTCCTTTGTTGAAGATTAATTGAACATAGGTGTGGTGGTTTATTTCTGGACTCTCTATTCTGTTCCATTTATCCATATGCCTGTTTTTGTGCCAATATCGCACTGTTTTGCTTACTGTAGCTTTGTAACATTGTCTGAAGTCTGAGGGGGTTATGCTTCCAGCTTTGTTCTTTCTCTTCACGATTGCTTTGGCAATTCTGGGTCTTTTTTTGTTCCATATAAAGTTTAGGATTATTTGTTCAAGTTCTGTGAAAAAGGTCCTGGGTAATTTGATAGGGATCGCATTAAATCTGTGGATTGCTTTGGGTAATATGGCCATTTTAACAATATTGATTCTTCCAATTCAAGAGCATGGGATATCTTTCCATTTCTTTGAATCATCTTCAGTTTCCTTTATTAATGCTTTGTAATTCTCAGCATATAAGTCTTTCACCTCCTTGGTGATGTTTGTTCCTAAGTATTTTATTTTTTTGGATGTGATTTTAAAAGGGATTTTTTTTTTTACTTTCTCTTTCTGATATTTCATTGTTAGTGTAAAGAAATGCAACAGATTTCTGTATGTTAGTCTTGTTTTCTGATACCTTGCTGAATTTATTTATCAGTTCCAATAGTTTTTTATGGAGTCTTTGAGATTTTCTATTTACAATATCATGTCATCTTCATGTAATGACAGTTTTACCTCTTTCCTTCAAATTTTGATATTTTATTTCTGTTTCTTGTCTGATTACTATGGCTAGGACTTCCAACACTATGTTGCATAGAGGTGGTGAGAGTGGGCATCTTTATCTTGTTCCAGAATTTAATGGGAAGTCTTTCAGCTCTCACTGAGTGTTATGTTGGCTGTGGGTTTGTCATAGAAAGGTTTTATCATGCTGAGATACGTTCACTCTGTACTCACTTTGGCAAGAGTTTTTATTATGAATGGATGTTGAATTTTATCAAATGCTTTTTAGGCATCTATTGAAATGATCATGTGGTTATTGGCTTTTCTTTTGTTGATGTGTTGTATCACATTGAATGATTTGCGAATGTTGAACCATCCTTGTGACTCTGGGATGAATTCAACTTGATCGTGGTGTATGATCTTTTTAATGTTTTTTTTTTATTTGGTTTACTAATTTTTGTTGAGGAGTTTTGCATCCATATTCATCAAAAATCTTGGCCTGTAATTTTTTTTTGTAGTGTCTTTGCCTGGTTTTGGTATCAGGGTGATAGTGGCTTCATAGAATGACTTCAGGAGTGTTTCCTCCTCTTTAGTCTTAGTCTTTTGGAAAAGTTTGAGAAGGACTGAGAATTGTTATAAGTTTTGTTTTGTTTTGTGTTTTGGTAGAATTCCCCAGTGAAGCCATCTAGTCCTGGACTTTTGTTTGCAGGGAGTTTTTGTTTGTTTGTTTGTTTGTTTTTTCTACATATTCTATTTCACTTCTAGTGATTGGTGTGTTCAAATTATCTATTTCTTTTTGATTCAGTTTTGGTGGTCTGTATATTTCTAGAAAGTTGTCCATTTCTTCTAGGTTGTCCAATTTGTCGGCATATAATTGTTCATAGTATTCTCGTATGGTGTTTTGAATTTGTCCAGTATCAGTTGTTATTTCTCCTCTTTCATTTCTCATTTTGTTTATTTGGGTCCTCTCTGTTTTTCTCTTGGTGAGCCTGGACAGAGGATTGTCAATTTTGCTTATCCTTTCAAAAAAAACAGCCTTTGTGTTTTTTTGGTTTTTTTTGTATTTTTAAAATCTCTATTTTATTTATTTCCCCTCTAATATTTATTATTTCCTTCCTCTGCTGACTTTAGGTTTGTTTGTTCTTCTTTTTCTAATTCTTTCAGGTGGTGGGTTAGATTGTTTATTTTAGATTTTTCTTGTTTCTTAAAGAAGGCCTGTATCGCTATGAACTTCCCTCTTAGGACAGCTTTTGCTGCTTCCCATAGATTTTTGTACGGTTGTGTTTTCATTGTTATTTGTCTCAAGGTATTTTTAAATTTCCTCTTTGATTTCATCATTGACCCAATGGTTTTGTAGTAGCATGTTGTTTAGTCTCCATGTAGTCATTTTTTTTTTCTCATTTCTTTTTCTGTGGTTGATTTCTAGTTTCATGCAGTTGTGGTCAGAAAAGATGCTTGAAATAATTTCTATCCTCTTAAATTTAGTGAGACTTGTTTTGCGTCCTAGTATGTCATCTATCCTAGAGAATGTTCCATGTGCCCCTGTAAAGAATGTGTACTCTGGGTTTTTTGGGTGTAGTGTCCTGAAAATATAAATTAAATCTCACGGTTCTATTGTATCATTTAGGATCTCTGTTGCCTTATTGATTGTTTTTCTGGAAGATCTGTCCATTGATGTCAGTGGGGTATTAAATTTTCCTACTATTATTATATTTCCATCAGTTTCTTCCTTTATGTCTGTTAGTATTTGTTTTGTGTTTTTAGGTGCTCCTATATTGGGTGCATATATGTTAACGAGTATAATATCTTCTTTTGTTGATCTTTTTATCATTATGTAGTGTCCTTCTTTATCTTTCTTTATGGCCTTGTTTTAAAGTCTATTTTGTCTGATATGAGTATTGCTACCCCAGCTTTCTTGTCATTTTCATTAGCATGAAATAGCTTCTAACATCTCTTCATGTTCAATCTATGTGTGTTCTTTGCCCTAAAGTGGGTGTCTTGTAGGCAGTGTATCGCAGCCTCTTGTTTTATTATTTAATCTGTCACTCTGTGTCTTTTGATTGGAGCATTTAGTCCATTGACATTTAAGGTAATTATGATAGGTATGTGTTTACTGCCATTTTAAACCTTGTTTTCCAGTTGATTTTGTATTTTTTCTTTGTTCCTCTATTTCTATTTTTGTTTTTCATTTTCTAGTTTGATGGTTTTCTTTTGTATTATGCTTGAGTTTTCTTCTTTTGTTTTTTGTGAGTCTATTGTATGTTTTTGATTTGTGGTTACCCTGGTTTTCAAGTATGTTAACTCATTACTCTATCTACTTGCTTTAGACCGGTAGTCATATAAGCTCAAACACATTCTAAAAAATCTACATTTTCTTACTCTCCTCCCCCATATTTTACGATTTTGATGTGCTATTTTAAATCTTCATGTTTATCCTTTTGCTGTTCATTACAGTTATAATAGCTTTCACAAAATTTTTTGGTTTTTTTAATTGTTGAATGTTGATTTACAGTGTTGTGTTAGTTTCTGCTGTATACCAGGGTGATTCAGTTATACATATGTATACATTCTTTTTTTACATTCTTTTCCCTAATGGTTTGTCACAGGATATTGAATGTAGTACCCTGTGCTATACAGTAGGACCTTATTGTTTATCTGTTCTGTATATAATAGTTTGCATCTGCTAATCCCAAACTCCCAATCCATCTGTCCACCATGCACTTGGCAACCACAAGTCTGTTCTCTATGTCTGTGAGTCTGTTTCTTTTTTTTTTTTTTCTAGATAGGTTCATTTGTGTCATATTTTAGATTCCACATATAGGTGATACCATATTGTATTTTCTTTCTCTTTCTGACTTTCTTCACTTAGTATGATAAACTCTAATTCCATCCATGTTGCTGTAAGTGGCATTTATTTCATTCATTTTTATGGCTGAGTAATAGTCCACTGTATATACATACCACATTTTTTTTATCCATTCATCTGTTGAGGGACATTTAGGTTGTTTCCATGTCTTGGCTATTATGAATAGTGCTGCTATGAACATAGGAATGCATGTATCTTTTTGAATTAATTTTGTCTGGGTATATGTCCAGGAGTTGTATTGCTGGATCATATGGCAGCTCTAATTTTAGTTTTCTGAGGGACCTCAATACAGTTTTCCACAGTGGCTGCACCAACTTACATACCCATAAACAGTGTAAGAAGGTTCCCCTTTTCTCCATACCCTTCCAGCATTTATTATTTGTAGACTTTTAAATGATGGCCATTCTGACTGGTGTGATGTGGTACCTCATTGTAGTTTTTATTTGCATTTCTCTAATAATTATGAATATTGAGGATCTTTTCATGTGCCTATTGGCCATCTGTATGTTTTCTTTGGAGAAATGTCTTTTTAGCTATTCTGTCTATTTTTCGATTGGGCTGTTTTTGTTGTTGTTGTTGTTGAGTTGTATGAGCTGTTTGTATATTTTGGAAATTAAGCCCTTGTCAGTTGCGTCATTTATAATTATTTTCTCTCAGTCTGTAGGTTGTCTTTTCATTTTGTTTATGGTTTCCTATGCTGTACAGAAGTTTGTAAGTTGGAATAGGTCCCATTGTGCTTTTATTTCTATTGCCTTGGGAAACTGACTTAAGAAATCATTGGTAGGATTTATGTCAGAGAATGTTTGCCTATGTTTTCTTCCAGGATTTTTATGGTGCCATGTCATATTTAAGTTGTTAAGCCATTTTGAGTTTATTTTTGTGTCTGGTGTGAGAGCCTGTTCTAACTTCATTGATTTACAAGCTGCTGTCCAACTTTCCCAACACCACTTGCTGAAGAGACTGTCTTTTTTCCATTGTATATTCTTACCTCCTTTGTCGAAGATTAATTGACCATTGGTGTGTGGGTTTATTTCTGGGCTCTCAGTTCTGTTCCATTGATCCATATGTCTGTTTTTGTGCCAATACCATGCTGTTTTGATAACTGTAGGTTTGTAGTATTGTTTGAAGTTTGGGAGGGTTATGCCTGCCTCCTGCTTTGTTCTTTTTCCTCAGGAATGCTTTGGCAATTCTGGGTCTTTTATGGGTCCATATAAGTTTTAGGATTATTTGTTCTAGTTTTGTGGAAAAGGTCATGGGTAATTTGATAGGGATCACATTAAATCTGTAGATTGCTTTGGGTAGTGTGGCAATTTTAACAATATTAATTTTTCCAATCCAGCACCATGGGATATGTTTTCATTTTTTTGAATCATCTTCAGTTTCCTTTGTTAATGGTTTATAGTTCTCTGCATATAAGTCTTTCACCTCCTTGGTGATGTTTATTCCTAAGTATTTTATTTTTTTGGATGTGATTTTATAAGGGATTGTTTTTTTACATTCCCATTCTGATATTTCATTTTTAGCATAAAGAAATACAGCTGACCTCTGTATGTTAATGTTATATTCTGTTACCTTGCTGAGTTTATCAGTTCTAGTAGTTTTTGTGTGCTTTATGGTTTTCTATATATAGTATTTAATTATTATTTAAGTCTGTATGCTGTAATTAAGAGATCTAAAGTACTTTTATGTATTTGCTTTTCCTATTGTGATTTTCCCTTTCTTATAGATTCTTGTTTTTTTTTGTTTTTGTTTTTTTTCTATTTAGAGAAGACTTTTCAACATTTCTTTTAGGATAGGTTTAGTATTCCTGTGTTCTTTTAGTTTTTGTTTGTCTGAGAAATTCTTTATCTCTCCTTCTATTCTAAATAATAATCTTGCTTGGTGTAGTATCCTAGGTTGCAGGTTTTTCCCTTTCAGGACTTTGAATATATCTTGCCACTCCCTTCTGTCCTGCAAAGTTTCTGTAGATAAATCAGCAGATAGCTTTATGGGAGTTCCCTTGTATTTTACTCTTTGTTTTTCTCTTGCTGCCGTTAGAATCCTCTCTTTATATTTAACTTTTGCCATTTTTTATTATAATGTGTTTTTGTCTAGGTCTGTTTGTGTTCATCTTGTTTGGTACTCTCTGTACTTCCTGTACCTGAGTATCTGTTTCCTTTTTTAGGTTTGGGAAGTTTTCAGCCATAATTTCTTCAAATACATTTTCAGTCCACTTTTCTCTTTCTTCTTCCAGGATCCCTATTATGCTTAGATTGGTACACTTTATATTATCCCACAGGTCTCATCTATTGCTTTCATTTTTTTTCATTTGTCTTTCTTTCTGCTATTCTGATTGGGTGATTTCTATTATTCTATCTTCCAAATAACTTATTCGTTCTTCTGTATTATTTACTTTGCTATTTAATGCCTTTCGCTTGGTTTTCATCTTGGCAGTTGAATTGTCTAATTTTGATTGACTCCTTTTTATAGTTTCTAGTTCTTTATTACAGTGATCTGCATTTCTATTGATAGCCTTTCTTAATTCCTTCAGCATTTTTATTACCTCCTTTTTGAACTTGGGGTCTGGAAGACTGGGGAGGTCTGTTTCATTGGTTGTTCTTTCAGGGGATTTCTCTTGTTCTTTTAATTGGAAGTAGTTCCTCTCTTTTTTCATTTTACTTATGTTTCTCTGATTTTATGAATTTAGGGGAAACAGTTATCTACTGTGGTCTTAAAGGGCTGTATTTATCTGGGGGCATTCCTGTGTAGCTTGCTTTGAGTCCAGTATTTTTGGTTTGAGGGCTCTTTTTGGTATGGATGCCTTCCATATCTTTCCTCAGGGTGTGTTAGTCATTATCCCCTTGATAGGGGGTGAGATTGGTGTTGTGGTGACCAGACCCTCCACTAGATGTCGGGCAGGGCCTTCTCTTTGCTCTGTGGTTGTCACAGCCCTGTTGGGGGCAGGGTCTGCTCCCCAGTTGTTGATATAGAAGCCCCCTGATCTGTTTCTGAACTGCAGTGTGAGATGGGCGGGACTGGAGCACTGCTGCTGGGAAAGAGCCACAGTATATTACTCCCCAGGAGGTGTCCACTGGGATGTGCACCATGTGACATCATCTGTCACCCATTTCATGCACTCAGGAAATATACTGTTGTTGGCATTACACTCGGCTGTTCTTCTGCTGTGGGGGCACTGGTAATTGGCTCAGCCAATTCAGCCCTGCTTCCACATGTGTGCATTATAAAGCCTGCTGCTGCTGACACTGAGCCCACCTCAGCTGTGGGAGTGCGAGTAATCAACTTGGATGCCCCCCAGGCACTGTGCTTACAAAGCCGCTGGTGTAGATCTGCTGAAGTCACACACCTGCTCGGAGTTGGCTCAGATTTCTGCCCTGCCTCTGTGTGTGGGCAACTGTTAAAGATTGTAGTGGTGGAGCTGCACCCACTGTGAACACCCTGAGAATGAGGCCTATATGGCAAGGCACTTCCCTCCCTTTGCCCTTGTTGACAGTTGGGCTCCTATTGAGGACCTGGGCTCCATCCTCTGCACACCCCCAGGTATGGCTCTACACTCCAGGACCTTCAGACTGTCTCCAAGAAGCCAAGCCAAGTCCTATTCTGGGGTCTCTCAGCTGAAGCCTAAGTTTCAGCACCCAGTCCTGCCCACAGCAGCAGGTGCTCATCTCAGGTTGGGAAGTGCACTGAGGTGGCCAGGACTATTTGTGCTGGTCTCTCTATATTCTGCTTGCTGCAAGTTGGCTGCTGCACTCTCCTCTGAGCCTCTGAAGCTCCCTGTCTGTCCTGGCTGATCTCCCAGCTGGTGAAAAGTGTTTCCAGGTGAGGAAAACTTTCTTCTTCCACAACTCCCTCCCAGGGTTGCAGGATTTGTCCAGATTCTTTTTTTTTTTTTTTCCCTTTCGTCCTACCGGTTATGTGTTAATCTTTCTTGCAGCTTTGGTTGTATGAGATCTTCTGCCATCACTCCACTGGTATTCTGTGAAAATTGTCCCACATGTAGATGTATTTCTTATGTATTTGTGGGAGGAGGTGACCTCCACATCCTTCTATTCCACCATCTTCATCTCTGCCTCTCCATTGCAGTATTTTAGATAAGGGATAATGAGAAGATAAATGAAAACCATGATAGCGGGACTTGAGAGAGAGGGACGTACCTGAAGACTCTTTAAGAAGTAATTTTGGAGGGACTTAATATGGGGCAGTGATGGGGAGCAATTTGGGTTCATGACTTGAGTCCTAGGAGTGTGGTGGTACCATGAACTGAGCCTGGGAGGTAGAGGAGGAGCATCGTTAGGGATGATGATGAATTCTTTCTTACACATGTGGACCATAGGTCTCTGCAGGAATCCAGTGGAGATGGCAAGTGGCAGTGGAATGAGAGAGTAAGGCTCGTGTGTCTCTTTGATTTCTCAGCTCTGACTTACTTTCCTGAAGGTGCTAATTCTAGGAAAGCGTCTTCCTGAAATTAATTCTGTAATGCCTAAATTATAAAGCTATTTTCACATGGTTTAACAGTTTATTTGGTGCTGAGTTTATTTGTATTTGTAACTCAACATACTTACAGGTAGTTATACTCCATAAAATTATTGTCTTGGGAAATGGAATGTTCCCCAGTAGTTAAAACTTATTTAAAAAAAAACAAACAGCACTCATTAGTTTCTATAGTTGCCTCTTTCAAGTTTTTACTGTTTTGTGGATGCGTTTCTCAGCACTTTGATGAAATACTAGCTCAACTTATCCCTGTACATCCTTTTAATGCACACAAGCAACCTTCTATATTCTTCCCTTGATGTTTCCAGGAAGATTATAGACATTCTTGCTGGTATCCTAATTACTAGAGCTAATCTATGGATTTTAGTAACAGTCCTTTATGTATACACTTTGCAAGATTATTTTACCTCTGGGGAGAAAAACTTTTATGTGATTTTTATCTTTTTCAATAGATCCCGTGCTATATTATAGAACATACCTGTACTCTTATTTGATAATACTGGAATAACAAAGCAAAGTATTTTTTTCTAGTAGCATTAGTATTACAGGTAGATGTGTAGCATCAATCTTTTACACTATTTGTATGTGCTGTGCCCTGTCTTATCTTCACACTGGCCTTGTGTAAGGGAATCAGTACCATTCCCATTTGGAAATTGAACCAAAGTAAAATGGTTGAGTTTTACTCAAGGACATAGTGCAAATTTGTGTTGAAACAAAGTCCAGACTACAGTTTCTTTGTCTTCCAATTTCTATTTTTATCTACTTATTTTAAACTCCTCTATCATTTTTGCTTATTTTTAACCCCAAAGAATGATATCTTACTCTTTAAATCTAGACCTGGGAATTCTGACAGCATGGAGATGTACTGCTAATTGAAATATCATTTGGGGGCTCTTATTAAACATCATGGTACTCCTGAATGCTAATATCCAATTTTAGACTTATATGTTAACATATACTTGAACGTTCTTACTAATTTTTTAAAATACTCCCTTCTCTTTTCACATAAGATCGCAAAGAATTTGGAGATTAATAAAATAAAATAAAATAAAATAAAATAAAATAAAATTCTCTCTCTTCTCTTTGAATTTCTTTTAAAATATTTTTAAAAACTCAAATGATTCTACTGTTTTGTTTAAAAATTAGTCAGACCTGAACTTTTATCTTGGGTACATCTAAGTTGATTGTTTGATGGGCTCCATAATCTGAAATCCATACATGCTTGAAACATATGAATTTCATAAAGTGGAGATTTTAATGAGAAAAAATAAAATGTTTTAGGCATAAAAATATGTATATGTATAATATGTATAATTTATTTAATTTTATTTTTATAAAAAAAGTATAGGTCAGTAAGGAGCAAGAAAACAGCACTGTTTGGGAGAATATAGGTAGACTTAGCTTCTTTAGAAGTCAGCTAGGCATTACCTACCAAATTTTAAATGCTTGTATAAGCAATCCCACTTATAGAAGTAAATCTTTAGGAAATACTAATATACATTTTAAGGATATTTATTGTGGCATTGTTTAAAATAGCGAATAAACAAACAATCTAAATATCAATTTCCAGAGAGATTGTTAGTCAATTTGTAGCCTAATCAGTCTAGTCTGGTGGTGAAGACCATGGGCTTTGGAACTAGATTGCCTGAGTTTGAATCCTAGTGCCACCTCTTAACTGGCTCTATGACCTTGAGCAACTTATTTATCATGTCTATGTCTCAGTTTTCTCATCTGTAAAGGGGGTAATAAATAGTACCTATTTATGGTACTAATGGGGTACCATTAGTGATTGCGTTCAGACAGCTACAGCACTTAAAGTCTGACACATAGTAAGCATTATAGAAATGGTTTATTTTATATGCCTCTAAAGTACTTGAATTTTATTTACTGTAAACTTGTATTAATTTTGTGATGAAAAAGTAAGGATATCATACATAACTGGTCAGCATATTATGAGCATATTGTGTAGAGCTTGTATGTTTATTAGATATTGAGCTAATTATAATACTGTAAAGGTTATCTAGTAGTTCCAGGCATAGCTTAAAAATTGCTGTGTTTAAAATTTAGTTAAGTTAGAGCCTACTAAAAATGCCTAAAATCAGTCAATCACTATGAAAGCTCAACCATTTGGGTATGTGAGTTGTTCTGGAACTCAGAATACTTTGGCTAAGTGAAAAGACCTTATTATGAAAATAACAGATTTTCATTTCTTCTCTAATTTTATAACCCTTGGCAATACAATCTTTGTTTTGCTGTGAAACATTTGAAAAGGAAATGAGTGTACACACCAAGTTTTATTTTCTAAAATAAGTGCATTTAAATGTTGCCTAGAGATTCTAGTATGCTGCAACATCAGGATATCACCTGGAAGGGAGATGGTAGGGGAGTGTGAGAGAGGGGCTTGCTTGAGATCTCTAGACTTAAGCATGGGTGCCTAAATCACAGACATGTGAGGCAACAGCTTTAAAATTCTCTGAAAGAGGATATTTTGGGAAGGTCTTTCTTTGGGGATGCTTTGGAGCCTGGCTCGGTCAGTACTTGTGATGTCCACAGACGCATACCACCTGGTGGGCCCTGGAGGTAACTTCAGTGAGTGGCCATAGGACACAGTTCTGTTCCAACTTGGATTGTCCCCCGTCATCACACAGTGTGGAGGAAGTCAAGTTAATGAAAATCATATTTCTGTATTCAAAATTCTGCTGGTTCCTTTCTCCAGTGATAAGAGATGAATGGGGCAGTTGCCAGATGACTGTATTTAGTTAAGAAAGGACGTTGTTACAGAATTTAGTTAAGAAAGGACGTTGTTACAGAAATTCTAATATGACTACTTTTATTCTTTTAGAAAGAGCAAAGGAATTCTTTGCTATAAAAACCATAAAGGGTTTTCTTCTTACTTGCCTTTAAAATTTTGAGAAATTTAAGCAGTACAGAAAAAGGTACACAGAATCCTATAACCATACCCACAGAATATCCAGAATTGAGAAGTGTTAACATTTTGTAATACTGAACACAGTCATTATTTTTAACTAAAAGAAAGAAAACATTCCGTGTGTGATATTGGCACAAAGACAGATATGTAGATCAGTGGAACAGAATTGAGGGTCCAGAATTAATCTTCAACAAAGGAGGCAAGAATATACAATGGAGAAAAAGCAGTTTCATCAGCAAGTGATGTTGGGAAAACTGCATAGTCTCATGTAAATCAATGATGTTAGAACACTCCCTCATACCGTATACAAAAATAAACTCAAAATGGTTTAAAGGCCTAAATATCAGACATGATACTATAAAACCCACAGAACAGAACATAGGCAAAACATTCTCTAAAATAAATCGTACCAATATTTTCTTAGCTCAGTGTCTGAAGGCAAAAGAAATAAAAGGAAAAATAAACAAATGGGACCTAATTAAACTTACAAGCTTTTGCACAGCAAAGGAAACCATAAACAAACAAACAAAAAAACCTACAGACTGGGAGAAAACATCTGCTAATGATGTGACAGACAAAAGCTTAATTTCCAAAATATACAAACAGCTCATACAGCTCAATATCAAAAAAATAACCCAATCAAAAAATGGACAGAAGATCTAAATAGACATTTCTCCAAAGAAGACATACAGATGGCCAACAGGCACATGAAAAGATGCTCAACATCACTAATTATTAGAGAAATGTAAATCAAAACTACAATGAGGTATCACCTCACATCAGTCAGAATGGCCATCATCAAAAAAGTCTATGAATAAGAAATAATAAAAGAATTGAGGAACAGACCAAGAAGATACAGAAATATTTAATAAAAAGATAGAAGATTTAAAGAACAAACAAACAGAGATGAACAATACAATAACTGAAATGAAAAATACACTAGAAGGAATCAATAGTGGAATAAATGAGGCAGAAGAGGAATAAGTGAGCTGGAAGACAGACTGGTGGAAATCACTGCTGCTGAACAGAATAAAGAAAAAAGAATGAAAAGAAATGAGGATAGTCTAAGAGATCTCTGTGACCACATTGAATGCACCAACATTCACATTATAGGGGTCCCAGAAGGAGAAGAGAGAGAAAAAACACCTGAGAAAATATATGAAGAGGTAATAGCTGAAAACTTACCTAACACTGAAAAGGAAATACTCACTCAAGTCCAGGAAGCTCAGAGTCCCATACAGGATAAACCCAAGGAGGAACATGCCAAGGCACATATTAATCAAATTGACAAAAATTAAAGACAGAGAAATTATTAAAAGCAATAAGGGAAAAGCAACAAATAACATACAAGGGAATCCCCATAAGGTTTTCAGCTGATTTCTCAGCAGAAACTCTGCAAGCCATAAGGGAGTGGCATGATGTTCTTAAAGTGTAGAAAGGGGAAAACCTACAACCAAGAACACTCTACCCAGCAAGGCTCTTGTTCAGATTTGATGGAGAAATCAAAAGCTTTAAAGACAAGCAAAAGCTAAGAGAATTCAGCACAACCAGATCAGCTTTACAACAAATGCTAAAGGAAATTCTCTAGGCAGAAAAAAAAAAGCCACAACTAGAAACAAGAAAATTATGAATGCGAAAGCTCACCAGTAAAGACAAACATACAGGTAAGGCAGGAAATCACCTACACACAAATTTGATACAAAACCAACATTCATGAGAAGGGGAGAGTACAAATGCATGATATTGGAAATGCATTTGAAATTAAGAGACCAGCAACTTGAAACAATTTTGTATAAATATAGACTTCTATATCAAAACATCGTGGTAACTGATAACCAAAAATCTGCAATAGATACACACACAAAAAATACAAATACAATTACAAATAAAACACTAGATATAATTGTTAAAATCACAAGAGAAGAGAACATAAGAGGAAGGGAAGAAGAAAAAAGACCTACAAAAACAAATCCAAACCAATTAGCAAAATGGGAATAAGAACATACATATCTATAATTACCTTAAATGTAAATGGAGTAAATGCTCCAACTGAAAGACATAGACTGGCTGAATGGATACCAAAAAAGGACCTGTATACTATCTACAAGAGACCCAATTCAGATCTAGGGACACATACAGACTAAAAGTGAGGGGATGCAAAAAGGTACTCCATGCAAATGGAAATCAAAAGAAAGCTGAAGTAGCAATTCTCATATCAGACAAAATAGACTTTAAAATAAAACTGTTACAAGAGAGAAAGAAGGACACTACATAATGATCAAGGGATCAATCCAAGAAGAAGATATGCCAATTGTAAATATATATGCACTCAACATAGGAGCACCTCAATATATAAGGCGAATACTAACAGCCATAAAAGGAGAAATTGCCAGTAACACAATAATGGTGGGGGACTTTAACACCCCACTTACATCAATGGACAGATCATCCAGACAGAAAATCAATAAGGAAACACAGGCATTAAATGATGTATTAGACCAGAGGGACTTAATTGATATTTGTAGAGCATTCCATCTAAAAGCAGCAGAATACACATTCTTTTCAAGTGCACATGGAACATTCAAGTGCACATGGAACATTGGTACAATCACTGTGGAGAACAGTGTGGAGGTTCCTTAAAAAAGTAAAAATAGAACTACCATATGATCCATCAATCCCACTCCTGGGCATATATCTGGAGCAAACCATAATTTGAAAAGATACATGCACCGCAATGTTCATTGCAGCACTATTTACAATAGCCAATATATGGAAACAACCTACATGTCCATTGACAGAAGAATGGATAAAGAAAATGTGGTACATTTATAAATGGAATATACTCAGCCATAGAAAAAAATGAAATAATGCCATTTGCAGCAACATGGATGGACGTAGAGATTATCATACTAAGTGAAGTAAGTCAGAGAAAGACAAATATTATATGATGTCACTTATATGTGGACTCTAAAAAAATGATATAAATGAACTTATTTACAAAACAGAAAGAGACTCACAGACATAGAAGACAAACTTATGGTTACCAAAGGGGAAAGGTGGGAGAGGTAAATTAGGAGATTGGGATTTACATATACAGCCTACTATATATACAATAGATATTCAACAAGGACCTACTGTATAGCACAGGGAACTCTAGTCAATATTCTGTAATAACCTATATGGGAAAAGAATCTAAGAAAGAATGGATATATGTATTTGTATAACCAAATTACTGTACACCTGAAACTAATACAACATTGTAAATCAACTATACTCCAATATAAAATAAAAAATTAAAATAATCCTTCATTCCTGTTTATGATTGAATAATATTTCCTTGAATGCATAGGCCACATTTTGTTTTTCCATTCATCCATTGACAAACATTTGGGTTGTTTCTGCCTTTTGGCTATTGTGATAGTATTGCAATGAATATTAACATATAGGTATTTGTTTGAATATCCATTTTCACTTCTTTTGAGTATAGTCCTATGAGTGGAACTGCTTGGTTATATGATAGTTCTATGTTTAACTTTTTGAGGAACTGTCAAACTCTTTTTCCAAAGTGGCTGCACCATTTTACATTCCCATGAGCAATATATGAGGGTTTCAGTTTCTCCATATTCTTGCCACATTTGTTTTTTTCTATTATTTAAAAACTTTTTAAAAAAATTACAGCTATTCCCCTGAGTGTGCTTCCACAGTTTTTGGCCTACAAGAATAGAGTTGCTGTGAGAGACATGAGAAAGGCTGTGGGTTAAACAGGTTAGGATGGAATGATTATTGTTCAGTTTGGACAGGTTGAATTTGAGATGTCTCTTAGACATCCAAGTGGCATTGTTGAGTAGACATTGGATAGATAAGTCTGGAGTTAGAAAATGAGGTTTGGGCTGGAGATATAATTTGGGAGTCATTGGCATTTAATTGCTACTTAAAGCTATGGGAGTAGAATATAGACAGAGAAGAAAACCAAGGATTGAGCCCAAAGACAATCCAAAATTAAGAAGTTGGGTAGAAGAGGAGGAGCATAAAAGTAGGCAAGGAAGGAACAATCAGTGAGGTAGGCAGAAAATCAAGAGAGTTAGATGTACTAAAGGCCAAGTGAGAAAAGTCCTTAAAGGATGAGGATGATTAACTGTGTGAAAGGTTTCAAAGCTCAAGTATTCTTAGAACTGAGACTTGGGTATTAGATTTGGCAATGTGGAGTCATTGGCAACTTGAATGACAGCAGTGTCAGTAGAGTGGTGGGGAATGGAGACAGTCAATATAGATAATGCTTCTCAAGTTTTGTTGTAGGAAGTAAAAAATGACACAATGGCTGGTGGGAAAAATGGGGAGAAGGGAAGGTCGTTTTTCTTTCTTTTTAAGGTAGGAGAGATAATAGGATTTTGTATGCTGATGGAAGTGAGTCAGTATAGAGCAAAAAATTGATTTTTTAAAGAAGAAGCGGTAATTACTTAAGAGATGTCCATTGACCTGAGGGGCTGGGATATAGTGTACAAACAGAGGGAGTTTAGATAACAGCATGGCTAGTTCATCCTTGGTAATAGGTGGGAAGGCAGGTTCCATGTATTCAGATAAAGGAAGGTGGGAAAATAAGGCAGTGGGATCTGTGGAAGTGAAGTGAGAACAAAGGTAATAAGCTGAGAGTGGGAATAAGGAAAAAGATGTTGGTGATTTGGAGAGAGATAAGAAAATGTTAAATAGCCTATTGGGATGGTGGATGAATAAATGGACTAGAGATGAGAACGATTTCTTGTGAATGTTTGGGATCCACTCGTGATGCAGACATGAATTTGAAATTAGTTTTTCTCTGGCCTGGCTACACAGGTGCAGGAGTGGAGAGTGGATGAGAGCTGGAGGACCAGCGAGCATAACAAAGCAGGAGAAGGGCAAGGGAATAGAGAGTGATTTTACTGATTGGTTTTGATTTTAAGCTGGATATGCATGAAAGAGAAGACATCGAGGGCTTAGGTGTAGTGACACAGTACTATGATCAATGGATTGCTGATCCTAGGAGGGGTAAAAAATCATTAAAGTCGAGAGTGAGAGGAAAAGATAGAGGCTTGTGGGCAGAGAGTGGGATGCATTAAGTTGAGATTATGAAGTGTTTGCAGCTAGTGGTAATGACATGGGAGTGAATGGCTGAGGCAGAAGATTATTGAAAGGGGTGGTTCAAGGAAATGAGACACCAGAGTACTGGAAAGATCATTCACATATATGTTTACTTTTTCAAGATTAAGACACAAGTAGTGATGGAGATGTTCCATCACAGTGAGAAAGAAGGAGAAGAGAACTGACCTGGGGGTCCATAGATAATGGTGACACTTGGTATTGAGTGATCTAGTCTGATGACATGAGATTCAAAGCTGGGGTGTTTTGGGGGGAGAAGAGAGAGAGAATAAATGGTCTCAAAGTGGCAGTGAGGAGCAGGGAGGATATCTACTTCCATCTCCTTATCCAGTGGTACGAGGACAAAGGGAGAAATGCAACTTCCCATTGAAAGGACTGGAGGGAAAGCAGTGGTCCCAGGGAAAGCCAAGTTTCTATTGAGGCAAGGAGGTGAGGAAAAGGTTGAGGAATAGATAATATGATAATATAATACAGGAAATATTGTATAGTAGATAATATGGATATTATAGTAAGCAATATAATGCATAAACTATAGTGTTGTTTTGTGTATATACAGCTTTTTAAAAAGGCAGGGTAGTATTCAAAATCAAATTTTTCTTACATGATCGCAGTTCCCTTCCTTATGATCCTTGGTATTTCTGTGGTGTCGGTTGTAATGTCTTCTTTTTCATTTCTGGTTTTATTGATTTGGGCCCTCTCCCTTTTTTTTTTGATGAGTCAGGCTAAAAGTTTATCAATTTTATCTATTCAAAGATCTAGCTTTTAGTTTCATTGATATTTTCTACTGTTTTTTAGTCTCTATTTCATTTATTTCTGTTCTGATCTTTATGTTTTCTTTCCTTCTACTAACTTTGGGTTTTGTTTGTTCTTCTTTCTCTAGTTGATTAGGTGTAAGTTTATGTTGTTTATTCGAGATTTTTCTTGTTTCCTGAGGTAAGTTTGTATCACTATAAACTTTACTCTTAGAACTGCTTTTGCTGCATTCCATAGGCTTTGGATCATTGTTTTTCATTTTCATTTGTCTCTAGGTAGTTTTTGATTTCCTCTTTGATTTCTTCAGTGATGCATTTGTTGTTTAGTAACATATTGTTTAGCCTCCACGTGTTTGTGTTTTTTGCAGTTTTTATTTTCTTGTAGTTGTTTTCTGATCTCCTAGGGTTGTGGTCGGAAAAGATGCTTGATATGATTTCAGTTTTCTTAAATTTACTGAGGCTTGTTTTGTGACTAGCATGTCATCTATCTTGGAGAATGTTCCATGTGCACTTGGAGAATGTTCCAATATCTTGGAGAATATTCTGCTGCTTTTAGATGAAATGCTCTCTCTATATATCAATTAAGTACATTCGGTCTAATGTGTTATTTAAGGTCTGTGTTTCCTTATTGATTTTCTGTTTGGATGGTCTGTCCATTGACGTTAGTGGGGTGTTAAAATCCCCTACTATTATTGTGTTACTGTTGATTTCTCCTTTTCTGTCTGTTAATATTTGTCTTATATCAATACATTGAAGTGCTCCTATGTTGGGTGCAAGATATTAGTTTATCTTCTTCTTGGATTAACCTCTTGATCATTATTGTAGTGTCCTTCTTTGTCTCTTAAGTCTGTTTTGTCTTATATAAGTAAGTATTGTTACTCTGGTTTTCACTTGATTTCCATTTGCATGGACTACCTTTTTCTGTCCCCTTACTTTCAGTCTGTATGTGTTTCTAGATCTGAAGTGAGTTTCTTGTAGGCAGCATATATATGGGTCTTGTTTTGGTATCCATCCAGCCAGTCTGTGTCTTTTGGTTGGAACATTTAGTCCATTTATATTTAAGGTAACTCTCGATATGTATGTTCTTATTGCTGTTTTGTTAATTGTTTTGGATTTGTTTTTTACATCTTTTTGTCCCCTTCTTTTGTTCTTTTGTGATTTGATGACTGTCTTTAGGCTATGTTTTGATTTCTTTTTCTTTTTTGTGTATAAAACTATAATAGATTTTTGGTTTGCAGTTACCATGAGGTTTTTATATAGCAGTGTATATATATATACACACACACACACACATATATACATATATATATATATTCTTTCATGTTGCTGATCTCTTAATTTCAAATGCATTTTTAGAAAGCCTGCATTTGTACTCTCCTTCCCTCACAACTACTGTTTTTGATATCATATTTTACATCTAATTGTTTTGTATATTTAACTGCTTATTGTGAATGCAGATTATTTTAGTGCTTTTGTCTTTTAACCTCTCTACTAGCTTTGTGTGTGGATGATTTCCTACCTTTACTATATGTTTGCCTTAACCAGTGATCTTTTTCATTTCATAATTTTCTTGTTTCTAGTTGTGGCCTTTTCTTTTTCACCTAGAGAAGTTCCTTTAGCATTTGTTGTAAAGCTGGTTTGGTGGTGCTAAATTCTTTTAGCTTTGGCTTGTCTGTAAAGCTTTTGATTTCTCTATCAAATCTTAGTGAGAGCCTTGCTGGGTAGAATATTCTTGGTTGTAGGTTTTCCCCTTTCATCACTTTAAATATATTGTGCTACTCCCTTCTGGTCTGCTGAGTTTCTGCTGAAAAATCAGCTTGATAGCCTATGAGAGTTCCCTTGTACAATATTTGTTGCTTTTCCCTTCCTGCTTTTGAGATTCTCTCTTTATCTTTAATTACTGTCATTTTCATTACATTAGTATGTATGTTTCCACCCAGTTTGTTGTTTGGTCAGAGACATCTCAGCTTTGGCACCTACAGGCTGTTGGGTGGGCCAAGTCTTGGTGCCAAGATGTCAGCCTCCAGGAGAGCTCATGCAGGTGAATGGTCCCCAGTATATCTGCCACCAGTGTCTGTGTCCCCAGGGTGAGCCACAACTGCCCCCTACTTCCCCAGGAGACCCTCCAAGACCAGCAGGTAGGTCTGTCCCAGGCTCCTATCAAATTACTGCTTTTGCCCTGCGTCCTGGTGCATTGAGATTTTGTTTGCACCCTTTAAGAGTGTGAAGTTTCTATATCCCCCAGTCCTGTGGGGCTCCTGCAATTAAGCCCTGCTGGCTTTCAAAGCCGGATACTGTGGAGGCTCATCTTTCCAGTGCTGGGCTCCAGTGCTGGGGAGCCTGACATGGGGCTCAGAACTCTCACTCCTGTGGGAAAATCTCTGCAATATAATCATTCTCCTGTTTGTGGGTTGCTCACCCACAGGGTATGGGATTTGATTATATCTTGAGTCCATCCTTCCTACTCGTTTTGTTGCAGTTCCTCTTTATATCTTTGGCTGTAGAAGATCTTTTCTGGTGCGTTCCAGTCTTTTTCATTGATGGTTATTCTGCAGACAGTTGTGATTTTGATGTGCTTGTGAGAGGAGGTGAGCTCAGGGTCTTTCTACTCCGCTCTCTTCGTCACTCTCTCCCTGTAGTTCTCTTCCTACACATGTGACCTATGACTTAGCGAGTCAACAGCTGCATACTAAAATAATCTCCAACAGAAAGCCAGCACATAAAAGGCTTTGTTGAATAAATGAATATAAATATCATCATGTCAGTTTGAGATCAAAAGGAATATGGCAGAGGCTTAAAATTTCTAAAGGAATGTTCTGTTCCCTCGGAGGATTATGTTACTCCATTTAACAAATATTTATTGAGAAGTGAGTATCTGCTGCATCCTGATATTGAACAGGACAGATAAGGTCCCATCTTTAACAGAGCTTAAATTTAAATGGGTACAACTCATGAGCATAAAACTAGATTTTTGGATGAAGAGACTTGTGCATGATTGAGATGTTTTTCCATTAGGTGCCCAAAGATTATTTAAAATTTTATTCAGAAGTGGGATCATTTTTATTTACACATAATGAGACCTTTTTGCAGCCCCACCACAACTAAGGGACACAGGTTTTGTGTGTGTGTGTGTGTGTGTGTGTGTACACAAAGGAGAAAAGAATCACATATCTATCATCTCACCCCTCTTCTTGCCCTCCTTCCCTCCATCAAATTTGAAAGCCTAGAGTGTTGAGTACAGAATTATTGAAAATTTTAAGTTTACCTTAACTTTCTTCTGTAATTTACTAATCCTTTTTCTATAGATGAAAGAATACCATTTGGATAAGTGAATGGAATACATTTATTTAAAGATACAGAAAGAATAAGCAAGAGTTTTCTAGGTATCTTTTATGGTGTTTCATTATAGATATTTCTTTTTTTGCATTGCTAGAGACATTATTTTTTTCCCATTCGAATGCACATGCAGCAGAAATTAGAGAGGAAATACCTTGGATGCAGTGGCTAGTAGGGATTTGGTAAAGTGAAGGGCACAGGCTCCTCTGAGGGGACTGCAGTTCTTTGACTCCAGGTCTATGTTATATAGGGTGGGAATGCAGGCCCAGAGGGGCCAGATCTTCTCATTTTTCAAATGAAATCAGAAAACTAGATTTTTAATGAGTTCCTATTTTTTTAAATTTTGGAAACTGATTCTATCATGTTTACAGTGAAGCCAAGGAAAATATTCATTCTACAGGTAGGCAGTTTGAGATCTCTGATACAGACCATCACCAAACCAGTGATACCATTTATAATGTTTTGTGACTGCCATGGCCACTTCAGACTGTAGTTCCAAAGATGCAGACTTACTTGTGGATTTGTACCCTCATTGTGCAGATGTTCCAGTCTTCCCCATTTTATATTTGCTCTGTTTAGGGCCCTCTAGGGCAGCACTGTCCAATAGAACGTTCTGCAATGATAGAAACGTTCAGTATGTGTGCTGTCTGATACAGGAGCCACTAGCCACATGGGACTGTTGAGCACTGGGAATGAGGCTAGTGTGAATAAGAAACTGAATTTAAAATTTTATTTTATTTTAATTAATTTAAACTTAAACTTAAATAGCCATATGTGGCCAGTGGCTACCAAGCCATACCTCCTGGTCTCTGCACAACTCTCATCCTCACAGAAACCCAACTAAAAGTTACTGAATTGATTGACCCAAATCCAGATAGACCTTTGACTCACAAAGTGTAGTAAGGAGAGAAGGGAGCAAACCCACCCCAACAGTGGCGGCGCCAGGGCAAAATTTCATACACCTAAATGTGTGAAACATAAACCAAGCTAAGTAAAATGTATTCCTCTCACCTCAACATGTATTCCTTTGTGAGGGCCTAGAAGACCAGCTTCATAGAATGCTTGGACTCCTAGGGCTTCTGCCCTGGAGCATAATGGTATGAGGAAAGCTAGCCCTTCTGTCCCCAGTCCCAGTCCACCCTGCATCACAAGTGGCCTGACCAGCAAGCCTGGGTAGAGTGGAACTTTACATAACCAGTGATCAAAGACTATATTTGGAACACTTTTGGTATTCCTATGGCATGTTCCACCTTTCCTCCCTTTTGGCTATAGCTGCATTTGACTTTAATACATTGTACACAGCTTTGTGGAATTGCAATATAAAATGAAATCCTGTGTTGATTTGGGCATAGACCTTCCCTCTGAGACAAGCACTATGATCTGATTGATCCCTTTTGGAACCCCTTGTAAGCTCCTACCCCATCACCTACAAATTGAGGGATAATCACTTTTCTAAGTGGGTTTGTCCTGAATTCTTTAGAGGTAAAATATAACTGAACTTGGCTGCTGCTTTCAAAGAGTATTGAAGAGCTGAAACAAGGAATGGGTGCAGATGTGACTTTGGTCGAAGGTTAATAAGGAGAGTTCACCTCATTAAGCTACCTATTTACCATCTTCATTAAACTGCCTATTGCATCACTAAGTCATCTTCAGCACTATGCCTCAGAAGACTTTTCTTGGGGCAGTCATTTATGCCAAAAGAATCGGGGAGTGGAAGATACATTACAGATTGCTTTTAATCCATGTATAAATCAATCTAATGAGTTCTGTGTGATTAAAGTCAGTTAAAAAATCAGGTATCTTAATGCTTAGGATGTGTATATGGATTATCCTCATCTAAATAACATCTTACAAATGGTTTATAAATTCTGGTATTAAGGTAATAAAAAAGAGTTGTACTGTATGCATGTTTGTGTGTGTGTGTGTGTGTGTGTGTGTGTGTGTGTGTGAAAAACTTGAGCAGGTTCAGTTGGAGGACAGCTTTGGAAACGTTAAGATCACATTCTTTTCTAGTTGGAGGCATTTATGCAGTGTTGTAGCTGGCATGTGGTAATGAAAGTTATTTTGTTACCACTCAGAGAAGACTGGAGAACTCTGCCCTTATTATGCTGCAGCTCCCTCCTGTGGTGAAAAGGGAGAACAGGACCATAACCTGTGACAGTTGAAGAAAAGAAATAGAACTGTAAAGGGTAAACTGAGATGGCCTCCAGCCAGTTGTCTCTGTAATTCAGGATTGTCTAGGAAACAGGCTCCATGTCTTTTACTAGATAGCTTACACCCTGCAAAGGATTCTGATATATGATTGCTGCTACCCTCCCCGAGGGCACTCACATTTTATTGCTGTCACCTTAATTTTCTCCTTACTGTATCCACTTTTCATGGTTAGAAGCTATCTTGTATGGTTTCATATCTCATAAATAATACCATAATTGAAATTAATGTAAATATGTTACTGCCGAAATGTGTTTTTCCCTACGTAACTGTTTTCATAATATAAATACTTGGCAATCTTTGGGTGGTTTTAAGAAGTGATGGTTTCTTTTTCTCAGGGCCTTGACCTAATTTTCCTCTGCCAACATCAATTTCAGTCTATTGAAACAGAGACCTCTGAAACATTATTAGAAACTGAAAGGCATCCCTAAATGCTCTATGATTCTTCGACTGAGTGGGTTTGCTTGAGATTAAATTTGAAAGCACCATCTTGCCCATGCTATTATTTCTAAGGGATTCCGTAATCACTGGTCCATGCTGAACTTTCCTTTAGCTCTGCCGCCTGAATGGGCTGCAGCTTTGGGGCTGGGCAAGGGTGGGTAGGTGAGGTTAAACTCATTCAATAACAGAGCAAAACATCGAGGCAATACAGGAAGATGGGGCTTCGGGTTAAACCTGGAGATGGGAGAAACAGGGAAAGGTAAGTGGTTCCCAACAGTTCTAGGTACTTTCACCATAGGCAACTTTGCCGCAGACATTTTCACTGCATAACTAATTGGCAGTAAGGCAATTTTTCAGTAAAAAATAAAATAATGAAAAACAAAAGAAGGATGTTAAAAAGGACCTAAGGAAACATGAGAAATAAATAATAAAATTAAAAAGACTTTATTCTGAAATACAAAATATTTGAATACATTTAAAATGTGTGAAGGGGCTTCCGTGGTGGCGCAGTGGTTGAGAATCTGCCTGCCAATGCAGGGGACACGGGTTTGAGCCCTGGTCTGGGAAGATACCACATGCCGCGGAGCAACTAGGCCCGTGCGCCACAACTACTGAGCCTGCGCGTCTGGAGCCTGTGCTCTGCAACAAGAGAGGCCGCGATAGTGAGAGGCCCCCACACCGCGATGAAGAGTGACCCCCCGCTTGCCGCAACTAGAGAAAGCCCTCGCACAGAAATGAAGACCCAACACAGCCAAAAAAAAAAAAAAAAAAAAGTGTGAAGATTCATGGCAACACTTCGCAAATAATTGATTTTATTTTGTGGGTTGTACCTAAGCACTTTTCTCAGGAGTCTTTTGTTCATAGGATTTTATACATATTTTTTTCCTGTTGATTTGTCTCCTCATTCAGTATCACGCTTTTTCTATTTTGCTAAAATTTCTTCCTTCATTAAGAGAGGTATCAGCTTCCAAACACCAGGAAGCATATTTTTAACTGAATTTTGTATTGTTTTGTGAACGCCTCTACACTGTTGTTTGTTCTTGGCATATTGTCACATGTGCTTTGGTAAATATCCCAAAGTTCTATGGGAAATGTAGGTTCAACTCTGTGCCTTTGAGGCTCTCAGCTTCTTTCTCCTCTAGTGTATTGTGTTTCAAAATAAGAAACCAACTCCCAGGGCGAATCATCATCATCCATCAGCTCATTAAAGCCATCAATAACTGGAAGAAATGTTAACATTTCAACCAGTTGAAACCAGATTGTAAACCTTTCACGGCAAAATTGTCTTAAGCTATGCAGAAAAATGCTTGCGACAAAGATGCTTACAACAAAAATACCGAAAGAGGTACCAAACATTTCTCTCTGTTCTTTTGAGAGGGTTGGCGGGTGTAATTCTGCTGTTATGGAATAATTAGGAGTCTGCTGTTTCTTTTCCTCTGGATTCTCACCCACAGGGGAGCCCTGGATTGTGGTAGCAGGGAATGGGTGTCACAGTAGCTGTAGGAAGCTTCCAGTCTCTACTGGCTACCGTTTTGGATGCCAAATAAACTTTTTATTAATGCAGGGCCAACGTGTAAAAATACTGAGTAGATGAGTAAATGAGCATTCTTTGGAAGGAGATAATGTCTCGCTGGGCTTCTCAAATACATTTTAAATATCTTTTAAAGGTGCAATAAATGTCTCACTAGAAGGATAAAATGGATTTGCTCTGTAAGAAAACACAAAATATGACTTATTTGTACATATTTGGAAAAGAATTTCTCTTTGCTTATACTCTTTCAGGTTCAAAGGGGTGCAGGCAGCTCTCCACTGGGCCTTTTTGCCCCTGGGTCTGAGACTCTTTATTGCTGTACCTGAATACTCTAGCTGTTAGGGGGGTTTGTGGGAGGATGGGGTGGTTCAAGAGGAAAGGACTGGCTTTTTGGATGTTTACACTTTTAAATAAAAATATACAAATGACAGTTTTTTAGAAAGATGTCAATTCTTTTCTGCCTCTCACTCTCCAGATGTTTCTGACATTTTTGCTGATGGTGTCTGGGGCTGTGTATCAATGAGGTAGCTGTGGTTCACTGATTCAATTTGTTCTGACAAAAGTCAAGCTAAGTCTAACAATTTTGATTAGCACAAGTGTCCAAACAATTCTTAATGTCAGTAGAAACCTGATTTAGTCAACAGGCAGACAATTATTCATAAATCCTTCATCATATTCTCTTGTGGTTTCTGCCAAATGGTAATTTATTTGAGAAAAAGTCCATTTTTCTTAGGGAAAAATAATGCCAATACACTCACTGCAGGAGAATCACTGATTCTGAATCTAGTTAGGTTTGTGCAGGGCTCTGACACAAACATAAGGATGGTCCACACCGACATTTAATGGCCTCCAGACTTCAGCTTACTATTCAGTTCTTTCAGGAGAACCAGAGGCGATGGCAAAAACAGTGAAGATCCAGGAGGAGCAATGAGCTCCTTTGCAGACCTGGAGTGTGCAAAGGCCTGGAAACATGAGTGAGCACAGCGATTTGAGGGAATTGAAAAGAGTTCTCTGTGACTAAAGCAGACTGTACTTGCAGGGTTTATATGAATTCAGTAGGTATCTAGAACTACTGTGTGCAAGGATTGGGCTACATCTTGGCCACTGAAGTGGGCTCTGTTGTCTCACCTGAGTGCCTGACTTGCCTGCCATATCTGCTTTTCTGTTCTAAATGACTGTTGCCTACAGGGAAGGGAATTGTGAATAGCTTTCTTGGACTCTGTTGATTCACAGCTACTTCTTGATGTTGTCAGGCCTAATAAAGGCCATGGACTCTTCTAACAAATCAGAACCCTAAGCTATCAGCATGAATTTTATTCCTTGGGTTGAATTTTCTCTAGAACAAGTATTTAACTTTGCTGGAAGTTGGTCATGTTAGGGGGCATGAACCTTTCTGGTGAGAGGAAAAGCAGCCATGAAAGGAACCCAGCCCAAGCCTACAACGCATCAGGCTCCAAGCAAAAGGAACTTTACCAATCTGTGGGGTTCTGCCAACACTTCCAACGATTATGGAAAGTTATTAATTCAGCCAATAAATATCCTACAGTGGAGTGGATGCCATACTAGGGGTAAAGAAGTGAACAAAACTCACATGGAAACTGCTTACTGGAGTCTACAGTAAGTGAGGGAAGGAAAGGCAGTTAAACAATTTGGCGATTGACAGATGTTTTGGCTCATGGGCACTGCTATTTTAAAGAGTCCTGGCCTGAGCTTCCGTTGAGGTCTTGCCTCTGCTATGTGATACTTGTGTGAGTAAATTCTTCTGAGATAAAATTTTTAAGAAGTAGAATGTTGTCAAAATGTAGGAAAAGCAAGAGCCTAATAGTTCAGTATGATTGAGCAAGCCAGCTAGTTTTGAAGTTTCTTAGCAGATAGGGTCCCTGCCCTTGAAGAACTTCTAGTTTATTCTTCAAGATAAGGCTATGCTCCATAGATTCCTTTGATAGAACTTCTCTTTCTGCCTCTTTGGATTTGATCGTGCTGTACCAAATGGTTTAGAGCAGACTTGGGACCTGTGGTTGTTCCGCAGAGCACTTTGCACACTCCCACCAGTTATCAGAACGCTGTAACACTGGACAGCTCGCCAGCACTGTCCCTCCACCTTCCTCCTCATCTAGGCAGGCTTCTCCTCTCTGATTGGAATAGCAGCCGTTTCTAGTCAGGTTTGAGGTGTGTGGAAGCCTGCACAGTGCCTGCATCCCCTGGGTCAGCTTGAGCTCTTGCTATAATTTCATTCCACTAGCAACAAAACCCAACCCAGTTTAAAAGGAAAAAGAGAGAAATGTGATTGAATGTAGCAGCCCTTGGTATTTGCTAAAATACTAAATGAGGGGCCCATGTTTTTAAGAGCATATTCTAGGGGAAGTTCTGAAATTGCAAGCTGCAGCCCTTTCTCTGTGCGCTTGGTTTGGCTGATTTCCAAAGCATCAAGGCTAGCAATTGAGGGACTGAAATGTAATCGGTGGTGATACATTCGCACCACATGAGACATTCTCAGCCTCCAGAGGATCCAGTGGCTGGGGGAGCAGCACACCAGCAACAGCTCCTGGCTTCCGGAGTCCGAAGGGAGGGAAGATCGGATCACAATGGTAAGAAACTCTAGAGTTTTCGGCAGATCTAGTTTGCTACCTGGGAAAGAATATTTAGCATGTGCTGTTGAAAATGGCTGTTGGTAGCATGAGACTGACTGAACAGTCTCTTGAGCTCTGGGGCACTGTCGGTTTTTCAGTAGAAGGGCAGGAACACCCTTGCTACCAGCACACTGATTTTTGAAGAATAATTTATTTTGTGTCAGGAGTAATGCTGCCTTGTAATTAATAAGGACTGCTCTGCCAGGGAAGGACAGTCCCCACGGTGACCTCAGATGCAGCCCTGATCAATGCAGTCTCTGAATTGTACTCTTTCCTCTGAATGTAATTGTAATTTCCAGGAGACTGCTTCGAAGAAATGATTGCCTGTTTTCTTGATATTTTCATGTGAGGGTACAAACCCATTCATACTGAAGCAGCTTTCTTTTCTGACTAGTGAATTGTCACAGTTCTGTGAGCTTTACTGTTGATTGGAGGTATTTGCACATTAAACATTAGTAGAGCAAACTTCTAAGAGATTTTTTTTTCGTTTTAAAGTTATCATATGCAGGCAGTGACAGCAGGAGCCCACGTTTAAAAGAAAGTGTTCTGTGACTTTGTTTGGAAGAAGTTTGTTTGATTCACTCTAGCAAAGCCAGTGTTGCCAGGGTTAGGGACACCTTAATGGAAATGAGGCCTCAGCATTAGAAGTTGCCGTGGAAATGACTGTGTGCTTAGTGCAGGTCTCTGCTCTTTGTGTGCCTTCTCCAACGGCTGCTTCTCCATCACGCACGATACAAGGGGGAAGAGCCGGTGTAACAAGGAAGCCACTAAACTTTTCTTTCAGGAATTCAGGGATGAAGGACATTGGTAATAATATGATTATATAACATTTGGGAGAAAATAAAACCTATTACTATATAGAGAGAATGCCTGAAATACACTTATTTGACTGCACAGCTGATGTGTGGGAAATGATTATTCCGTTTATAATCCAGATGAAAGAAGAAAGTGCTGATGAAAGGAATGTGGGAAGTTTTAGAAGTAAGTCTGCCTTTCTTACAATTCAGAAAAGGGGAAACTGGAAGCTGGATTTATAAGAATATTTCATTTCTCTTTCTGCTCTCATCATCCATCCTAGATCACTTACTCATAAACAAACCGACCCCAGAAATAAAGCTGCAAAGATGAGGGTCAGATTTTCCCTTCCTTAATTAAAATCTGGTACCATTTATCATCTCATCCATTTTAGAAGCTTTCCTATCCCGTGAAGAAAACTTCACATCAGAGACTTACCTATTTCTCCTAGACCAGCAGGATGGCTAAAAATCAACGTGTCCAGCAGGAGGATTAAATAGGGCTCCTTAGTGCTTGGGAATGTTTTGCCTGAATTCTTGGGGCATAATAATTCTGTTCTTCTCTTTAATTAGCCTGAGAACATTCCTTTAAGGATTAAAAAGGAAGGGGCTACACTGCAGATAGAGTCCCTTGCCAACAAGCTTTAAACATAAGCATAGTGATGACTGTGTACGGTATTCAGGGAGAAAACTGTGTACAGTATTCAGCCAGGGGCTGAGATCACTTAAATATAATAGCACAACCTGATGAAAGCATACAGACCTCTGAAGGAGCGAACTTTCCTTTGGAGTAGGAGGAAGGGATGGTGGGAACAAAGAGAGTGATTGCAGACTGTTGGCATGTTTGCATCCAGGCCATCCTCTGGTTATTTTGATTAATTATTATTTAGAGAGTTGGAAGAATTACCCAATTGTACATTAAAATAAATGCTTTGGTCTAACTGAACTCTTCTCAACTGCAAACACTAACATGGTAACATTTTTGTAAGGAAGGCATCCTAACTGGCCAGCTTTTACAAAGGGAACAGTATTTCACCTTTCCTTTTAGTGAGAGCTCTGTGCAGAGAACAGTGGATTGAAAAACCAGTCTTTGATTGTAAGGATAGTGAATCTATAGATTAGATTTTCATTAAATCCCTTCCATGATGAAAGGAAACCAATCTTGTTTCTCATCATGCAAATGTGATCAGTTCTCTTACTTATCCAAGAGAAAAGACACTCACTGTGTGAAAAACCCTCTCCTTGACCTCATTAGAATCTGGAACATGTCAGGGCTTGCTGGGTGTTATACCAGATAAGTCAGCCTGGCTTGGACCCTGGTCTCTTATTGCTTTTTTTTGTTTTATTTACAAATTTAAAGGAAATGCAAATAATTAAATCAATTTTACATAAGTTTTAAGTTATTTGAAAGCAAAAGAAATATATGGATGCAAACAATATTTTATAAATATTGAGGGCATATGTGCTGTGTTCCAAGTATTTTAAGCACTTTAATAACCCTCAACCTTCCTTTTAAGCAAGTGTTATTATTATCCCCATTGTACTGACGTAGGGCACAGAGAAGTTAAGTACATTCCTAAGGACATACGGCTAGTAAGGGGTAGTGCCAGGGTGGGAACAAATTCAGGGCCCTTATTTCTTAAACCACCTCATCATACAGCCTTCCAAGATAGAGAGGAAGGGGAACCAGACCAAACCTTCAATGACCCACTCTGTAAAACTACAAAAAATCTTGGACGTTTCTCTTTCCTCCTCACAGCCAATCTGCTCCCATGGTAGGTCTGTTCTTCCCACTCCATGTCACTTGTTTGGTTTCCTGTTCTTTTCATGCCAACATAATTCATATCTTTTCTTCCCACTCTGGCTGATTTGCCTTGAACAATTCCCTTAAACTGGGAGATAGTCTAATGTTATGGAAAGAAGGTTAAAAGGTATTCAGACCTAGAATTAAATTTCTGTTAGCCACACATTACTTGTGTGATTTTGGACTTTTTAAACAAACTCTTTAACAATTAATGTTTTTATCTATAAAGTGCGAATGATTCTTACCTCCATTGTGTCGTTGTGATAATTACGTTAATTTGTTTCTATAAAGTAAGATGTTTGATTAGTCTGGAGACCATGCAGAGAGACAAATTAGAAGGAAGCTTTTGAAATTATCTAGGTACAGGATGATAAGGATTTAAAATAAGATGGTGGGGAGAAAGTGAAAAAAAAAAGGAGGAGATAATGTGAAAGAAAACTTCACATGCACTGGCCACTGATTAGATGTGAAATATGAAAAAGAAAAGCAAAGACCCTCACACTTGAAGCAAGTAGCTCAAGAAAGGTGAATAAACTACACTGGCTGCAATTCTTACATTACCTGGCATCGTACCTTGTACATAGTAGGTTCTGTGTGTTGTTGAATGAATAAAGGCATATATCAAGGAAGAAAATGTCTGAGAGTCAAATATATAACAGTTGACTGCTATAGCCTATTACCCAAAGTCCAATAAGGTATTCAGAAGTGAGTGACAAGGCATTGTGTTCTGGGAAGAACATCGAGGCTGAAGATACAAAGTGGTATTTTGATTATGTTCCTCAGGAGAAGAAGGTGGCTTCAGAGGCTTAGAGGAGGTTATCTGCATCTACAGCCGTCTGTTCACAGATTCTAGAAGTTTGAAGGTGACATGAAAATGACAGATTGGATATAACTCAAAATTACTAATGGCTACAGTGCTATTTTCTTGATAATTGATAACCGGTCGTCACATTGATAAGGTAAATGGGAAGGAAGATGTGGAGGATGAGTGGATATAAAACCGCTTCTCAAAAAAATGAAACACATATAATAAAGGTCTAACTATTTTATTAATTAGGATGGGTAAGATACTGATTGAAAGGGATATTGTGCTGACGAGTTTTGGGGAATTGAATGTGTTGGTTAGCTTTGAGTTTCTCCTTCAGGATGGTGTCAAGAGCATTAGAAATTATGAATTGCACATATCAACAGTATAATGAAGGTAAATGGTCTCTCTCATCCATTTGTCTGTGGTCTTCTGTGAGCTACACTTGATAGCTAAAGGAATTGCAAAGCTGAAAATAAGCAAATATGAACTCAGTTCAAATTTTCATACTGTTGATCAGCCTCAGGGGTACAGGTGATTCATGACGGACGCTGGACAGGTTCTATTGGGTGAGAAGACGAAGAGCAAGTTTCTATGGGATGATGGGTTAAATACCATTGAAGTCGTTGCTGATTAAGCCTAATGTTAATTGTAAAATCAATGTGATAGATGGAAGACCTAGAATAAGAAAGCTAATTAGCTGGATAACCTATAAATTAAATAGGTTCAAGATGGACGAAGTCTCTGGGGAGATAGATGCTCAGAGGCTTTCAGGAAAAATGGTATAGTTTAGGTTTTTAGCCTTAACTGCAACTTTAAATGACCTCCTGTAAATGTGGACACAGGAGTAACATCAAACTCCTTCTCAGCTTCCAGGGGAGCTTGATAGTCCAAGTTCACTCTCTCCTCCCTTTCGTTTTCTTGCTCCAATACTCCTCATCCATGAACATTCCTGGGTACCCATTAGTGTTTGTCTTTGTCACTCATCTTTTACTTCCCATTTTACTGTTTGGATTTAGCAGTGCCATGTGTGGATAATCTTCCCAGACATCCTGGACCCCTAAGGACTCGGCTATAAACGTCTGCTTATTGGGTCTGTGAAGGGCCCAGACTCCCCAAAACCCACCACCCTGAGTCAGCCCCCCTTGTTGAGGCCCCACCCTTGCAGGGCAGGCATATCTGTTTGGAGAAATTTGGTGTTTGCATTCTGAAATTTACTGTGTTTGGATTTATAGCTTGTGTTACAAAAGTGCTTGGATTAATTTCCTCATTTATTTGATTGCTGTGTTTACTTTGGTTTCAAAAGTGACATCAAAATATAGTAAAACATGTATAGAAATGTTTTAAGAAATGGATAAAATAAAGGGAAAGGGGGAAATTATACCTGTATATACTTAATAAATCTTACTTTATAACTAACAGTTATGCTGCATCTATATGACTTTAATGTTTCTGACTGACTGTGGTTGATTAATCAGTTCATAGAAAGTATGGCTCATTGGCTGAGGGGTTCTATCATAGCAAGGGCAGGCTATATTGTAATATGTTGCTACACCTAAGATTTCTTCAATTTGTGTTCCTTACCATGAAGATTCTTTGCAAAACTATGTTTATAACTTATGTTTAATAACATTGAAGAAAATGAAGACCATTTACCCATTCTAGGACTTACAATTTCTTATTAAGTTTGTGTGAAAGAACATGAAGAAATAACAGATAAATTTTTTAAGGTACTGAAAATTAAAGACTGCATGAAAATGGACTTAATTGGTTCTAGGATTATATATGTTTCCTCTCCTTGACCTTCTCTTTCATTTGCTTGGAGTACTGATTTACTTAATCAAGGACTCTTAAGTAAAAATTTTTACTCAAGTATAAGATGCAAACTGAAAAAGTATGTAAATCACAAATGTGCAGCTCACATTTTTGCAAAATGAACACAGTCTTATAATCAGCGCCTAGTTCAAAGAGTGGAACATCACTGGCACCCGAAGCCCCCTTCATGAGGCATCTCATGATCTTGACTTATAACCCCCCAAATTCAGTTGTACTTATTTTTAAGCTTTTATATACCCTCCTTCATTTTTGTTTTTTAAAAAAGCAAATAATCCTATTTATATAATATATCAATAGATCTCTGTGCATGGATAGAGATATAGAAGAATATGCTCACCACATTAACAGTTGTGGAATTTGGGGTATATTTTCAAACTTTCTTCTTTATTCTGTTCCTCATTTGAACAGTGTTCTTTATAAACATGAGTGTGTGCCATTTACAAAAAAATATGCCAGCAACTTTTTAAAGGAACTATGATGCTTCACAGTAAGTCTTTGGACTCTTTTATGATGGACATTGGCCAGGTCATTTTCCAAATCACCTGGAGGCCAAGTCCCTGTGATGTTTTGAGCCTTTAGTGGGGAAGAGTTCTGTGGTCCCATCAGAGGTTCTCTGAATGTCAAGAGATGGCAGACAAGATCCTTCACTCTTACTTCATACTGAAGTTTAAGGCTGAGCTACTAAAAGTACTAGAAACAGTTGTATAAAGCAGAGATAAATTATAAATAGCAAAGAGTAAAATATGTTACAAGTTATTTATCTGTAGATCTTTGTAAGAAATAAGTCTAATCGGAAATAATAGTCTTTCTAGGACTTTCATATTAAGATATAATTGATGCTTCAACTTTAGCGGAGGATCACTTATAAAGCGTTGCCAAGTACAAGTAAGTGTAAGCTCCCTTGGGCCCCTAGTAGAAGATGGGTCTGATGGCTCCCCTGCCTTGGATGGCCAACCATGTCTTCTGGGAAAATGATGTCTGCCTGACTCATTGTTTCTCAATTACTTCATATTACTATTACTTTCACATGTGTCAAAGCAGTATACTCTTATGCCTTCGAAAGTCAGGAAATATACATTCTTTTTTTTATCTTAAGGGAAGACAGAAGAGAGCTGATGACCCTAAATTTAAAGGTAGCCTGACATAGACCTGAGGAAACTAAGACAAACTGAGTAAATCCAACTAAGTTTTTTGTTTGTTTGTTTTATTCTGATTACAAAAGAAACGGATAGCAATTGTAGAAGATGTATAACATGCTGAAAATAAAGGAAGAAAAGATCATTCAAGGATAATGCCTATTGGTTTTATATATATGATTGTAGCCTTTGTTCTTGTATAAATATCACACTCACTTGTATGCATATATACACCACACACATACAATTTTTACTAAAGACAGTAGGTTAAGTCTTCTTTCAATTATTTAGTCACAGTATCCTGCATTTTGCTTCATAGTGCTTATCACTATTTTAATTTATGTATTTATTTATTTCTACTACTATTTGGTTAATGTTTACCTCCCCAACAGACTGTGAACACCCATGAATAGGAACTGTGTCTCCTATCATAATCTTGATCGTTAGAAGAGTGCATGGCACATTAAATATTTGTTGAAATAACAAAAAATGAATATTATTTTATTTATATGTATAAGTAAACGTTCACTTATGAGTATTATTCATAAACGTGCTGTTTGGTCTTGAATTTTTTGCTAAATTTATTGTGGCCATCATTCCATGCCAATACATTTAACTCTGTGTCATCTTTTTAATGGACATGGATGTTATTTCCAATTTTCCTGCAAAATTTATTGTTTATAATGATGCTGAGTGAGCATTTTTGTACACTCAAGTTGAAGCAATTGCCAGTCCGTTTCTTTTGCTCTTTCACTCATACAGCATCAAGGGGGTAAATGACCTAATTTTAGAAGTGTTAAGTAAAGTAATGGACAGAGCGGTGGGAGGAAGCAGAGAGGGAGAGGTGGGAGAGTGTTTTCAGAAAGAATGTAGTGTTCTTTGCTTAGTCTGTGGGTTGAGAAGAGGGCTGGAAGTAAAGGAAGAGAAGCATGTGAATGAGTCCAGCAAGGCAATATCTCCGCTCGCTTGAGCTAAGATCTCTGTGACTCTGAAGTATGAGAGCTAGGCAGAGCCCTCCCAATTCACTTTTGCACTTCATATGGTCCCCTTATAATTGGTCAAATATATAGACTTTGAAAAATGGCTTATAGTCTGTGCTTGATCAGATTTATTATACAATCAGCCTCAGGTAAATAATCCTCACTCTTTAATCATTCTACCTCAAGCACTAATGATTTAGGAGCAGCACTTGGGTGGGCAGTGCGTGCCCCACCTGGGACACTCAGGTGTCATTTCTACCCACCCATTCAGGACAACAGAATTGGCTGGGCTCAATTCTTGGGACCAGTGAACTGCTTTCAAGCTTCTAGATGCTTGGTACAACCAAGCTTCATTTCCTTCCTCTAGGGTGACTCAAAATCACACTATTGCCTAAAGATGGATGAATAAAAATATTACTTTTAAAAGATAAAAATCCCTTTTTAAAAGTTCCTTTCAAGTAACTGGGGATTGACTAGTTATTCTCAAATTGGACTGTATTCTGAACTGCTTTTGCTAGCCAGTATCTGGAAACAGGCTCCATTTAGCTCCTGTTTCTAAGTGTTTGGTGTGTAAAATCACTACTCACATTGGTATTTAAAAGATTGAAATATATACAAACACACCCAATACTGGGCCCAGCACCCAGTAGGTATTCAGGATCTAATTGTGAATTGGAATCACTTGAACTGAACCTTGGTCAGTGGAGCACTTTTAGCTACTGTGGCTTGCACTATCCCTGCTTTTCTTTCAATACATGGAATATTACTCAGCCATAAAAAGGAATGAAATTGTGCCATTTGCAGAGACGTGGATGGACCTAGAGAATGTCATACAGAGTGAATTAAGTCAGAAAGAGAAAAACAAATATCGTATAATATCACTTATATGTGGAATCTAGAAAAATGGTAGAGATGAACTTATTTGCAAAGCAGAAATAGAGTCATAGACATAGAGAACAAACTTATGGTTACCAAGCAGGGAAGGGGGGTGGAATGAACTGGGAGATTGGGACTGACATATATACGCTACTATGTACAAAATAGATAACTAATGAGACCCTACTGTATAGCATAGGGAACTCTATATTCAGTGCTCTGTGGTGACCTAAATGGGAAGGAAATCTAAAAAAGAGTGGATATATGTGTATGTATGACTGATTCACTTTGCTGTACAGCAAGAAACGAGCACAATGTTGTAAAGCAACTGTACTCCAATAAAAATTAATTAAAAAATACTTGTGGTGCAGGAGGATTTTGTTTTGTTTTCAAACATTTATTTAGCATTTATTGCAGGCATGACCTTATTCCAGGAAACTGGAGTTTGAGAAAAAGCTCCTAATTTCTCAGAGTTTGTAATCTATGGGAAGACAAGGCAAATGTATACATTAAAACCTACAACCCATGCGCATGCTTCACAGTCAATTGGATGGTCAGATGGAGCAGTCAGCATTTAGAAGAAAGAGTCTTTCTCTGTTGTGGTAGGAAAAGCCTGCCTTTGTTCCCTCGTTGCTTCCCTCACTTTCATCTGCTCTTCAACGGTTATTTATGGACTGCCAGCTGCTGCTCACCCGACTCTGTGCTTGCCTTTTTTCTGGGAGCGCAATTCATCTACATTTCCCTGCTTTCCCTGCTATTAGGTGTGGCCATGTGAGTGAGATCTGCCCAATTGCATGTGAGCAGAAACGATGTGGGCTACTTCCAAACCTGCCCATAAAAACTTCCCATGTATGTGCCTCCATGATTTTTCCCATTCTGCTGGCTGAACATTAATGTCTAGGGCTACTAGAAAGCCACATGTTGAAAATGGCAAAGATGCTGTCAACCTGGGTCTCAGAATGACGCTGTTGAGCAAAGGCCCCTTTCCCTTCCGCACATACACTGACTTGGACTCTACGTGAGTAAGAAATACACTTTGCTTGTATTTGAGCCATTCTACATTTTGGTCTAGTTGTTAGAACAGTTAGCAGTGAGCTAGCCTAATTTAATCAAGTTTCTACTAGGTTTTAGGCCCTATATACCAGGTAGTGGGGATACAGTGGTGACCAAGGCAGATAAGATCCCTACCCCCTGCTTAGTTTCTGATGAGGGAGATAAACAGTAAACATGTAAACAAAGAAACCAGAACTTTACATATGGAAATACGAGCTATGAAGGAAATCAGCAGGGTGATAAGAATATCACACTGGGGAGGGGACTACTGACTATAAACTGGGCTTTGAATGAATGTGTAGCTCTTAGCTCTAAATAGGGATTGATGTTTAATTTCTGAAAGTGGGAAAATGACTATCAATCAAAGGAGGGTATAGGAAAATCATAGAAACCATGACAGCACCACAGACTTCCCTTCTAAACCTATTCCCACTGCTTCCATGAGTGGTAAGGAATTCCCTAAAGAATTCCAAAAAAATTCTGAAGACCATACTGCTCTGATTAGTTGAAGACTATCAAAGCATTAGGCAGGATGGGTCCTTAAGTTTTCTTAAAGCTCTCAGAAGCAGAGAAGGTTTGTACTTAGTGGCCCCAGATGACTTCACATTGATTTTGTGCCTTTTGATGCTTCTAAGGATCAAAAGAAAAATATCATTGACTTATCCAAGGGACTTCAATATTATTGATATTATTTTTCAGTTTAAATTAGCCCTTGTGATGCCGGAAGTTGGCGTGGAGAAAGGCGGTTCTTTTTCCTCATCTCAGTATCCCTCACAACATGGTAACACCAGCACTTCGGCATTTTGTTGAAATTATAAGCTTATTGGTGTTATAGGTTAGAGCCTTAATCATGGATTTTTTTCTTTTTTGTATCCAAGACACAGAAACGTACTCAAGCTGACTTAAAGAAAAATTTGTTACGAGCAACCAAGGGACCCTAAAACCCCAGCAGGAAGTACAGCCATGCTTCCTGTGATGCTGGACCTGATTGTAGACAGAAATCAGGTGGCTTCTTCCCTTTCACTCTCAGGCCGCATCTCTGCTTCAGAATGTTTACTCCATTCTCCCGTTTATCTCTGAAGTCTCGTTTATGAGCTCATTCATTAATATATCAATATATAAGACTGCCCCTTCACTGCATACTTTTCCAAATGGCAGCCTCAGCTCAGTGACTGAGGTGTCTGTACCCCAATCCCAAATTTCCAGTGATAAGCATCAAAAGGCACACCCCCAAGCCTTCAGTTGTGGACCCTGATTCAAGCAGCCACGTCCAGAGGGCAGGTTGTATGGCCCAACTTGCACTTGACGTAGGCCATGTAAAGAGTGTCAGAGAAGGGACAGCATCAGTACAAATAAGAATAATATGCCAGCCAACTTCCATGCTGAGACTAGCATTTGCACACACCATTCTTCCTGTACACTCTATTCTAAAGATACTTTCCTAATCCTACTAATGCCCAAACAACCATAAATATTGCCACACCCTCCCTGACTAGAGATTATGCCAGTGGACCACACATACCTAGTGCATCCAGAGGAGAGTTTGGGAGCTTTTTTTTTTTTAACATCTTTATTGGAGTATAATTGCTTTACAATGTTGCATTAGTTTTTGCTGTATAACAAGGTGAAATGAATCAGCTATATGTATACATATATCCCCTTATTCCCTCCCTCTTGTGCTTCCCTCCCATCCTCCCTATCTGACCCCTCTAGATGGCCACAAAGTACCGAGCTGATCTCCCTGTGCTATGCAGCTGCTTCACACTAGCTATCTATTTTATTCGGTAGTGTATATATGTCAGTGCTACTCTTTCACTTCATCCCAGCTTACCTTTCCCACTCCCTGTGTCCTCAAGTCCATTCTCTATGTCTGCATCTTTATTCCTGTCCTGCCCCTAGATTCTTCAGAACCATTTTTTTTTTTTTTTTTTAGATTCCATATATATGTGTTAACATATGGTATTTGTTTTTCTCTTTCTGACTTATTTCACTCTGTATAACAGTCTCTAGGTCCATCCACCTCATTACAAATAACTCAGTTTCATTTCTTTGTATGACTTGAGTAATATTCCATTGTATATATGTGCTACATCTTCTTTATCCACTCCTCTGTCGATGGACACTTAGGTTGCTTCCATGTCCTGGCTATTGTAAATAGTGCTGCAATGAACATAATGGTACATGACTCTTTTTGAATTATGGTTTTCTCAGGGTATATAGCCAGTAGTGGGATTGCTGGGTCATATGGTAGTTCTGTTTTTAGTTTTTTAAGGAACCTCTATGCTGTTCTCCACAGTGGCTGTATCAATTTACATTCCCACCAACAGTGCAAGAGGGTTCCATTTTCTCCACACCCTCTCCAGCATTTATTGTTTCTAGATTTTTTGTTGATGGCCATTCTGATTGGTGTGAGGTGGTACCTCATTGTGGTTTTGATTTGCATTTCTCTAATGATTAGTGATTTTGAGCATGCTTTCATGTGTTTCTTGGCAATCTGTATATCTTCTTTGGAGAAATGTCTATTTAGGTCTTCCACCCATTTTTGGATTGGGTTGTTTGTTTTTTTGATATTGAGCTGCATGAGCTGCTTGTAAATTTTGAAGATTAATCCTTTGTCAGTTGCTTCATTTGCAAATATTTTCTCCCATTCTGAGGGCTGTCTTTTCATCTGGTTTATGGTTTCCTTTGCTGTGCAAAAGCTTTTAAGTTTCATTAGGGCCCATTTGTTTATTTTTGTTTTTCTTTCCATTTTTTTAGGAGGTGGGTCAAAAAGGATCTTGCTGGGATTTATGTCATAGAGTGTTCTACCTATGTTTTCCTCTAAGAGTTTGATAGTGTCTGGCCTTACATTTAGGTCTTTAATCCATGTTGAGTTTATTTTGGTGTATGGTATTAGGAAGTGTTCTATTTTCATTCTTTTACATGTAGCTGTCCAGTTTTCCCAGCACCACTTATTGGAGAGGCTGTCTTTTCTCCATTTTATATTCTTGCGTCCTTTATCAAAGATAAAGTGACCATATGTGTGTGGGTTTACCTCTGGGCTTTCTATCATGTTCCATTGATCTATATTTCTGTTTTTGTGCCAGTACCATACTGTCTTGATTACTGTAGCTTTGTAGTATAGTCTTAAGTCCAGGAGCCTGATTCCTCCAGCTTCGTTTTTCTTTCTCAAGATTGCTTTGGCTATTCGGGGTCTGTTGTGTTTCCTTACAAATTGGGAAATGTTTTGTTCTAGTTCTGTGAAAAATGCCAGTGGTAGTTTGACAGGGATTGCACTGAATCTGTAGATTGCTTTGGGTAGTAGAGTAATTTTCACAATGTTGATTCTTCCAATCCAAGAACATGGTATATCTCTCCATCTGTTTGAATCATCTTTGATTTCTTTCAGTAGTGTCTTATAATTTTCTGCATACAGGTCTTTTGTCTCCTTAGGTAGGTTTATTCCTAGGTATTTTATTCTTTTTGTTACAATAGTAAATGGGAGGGTTTCCTTAGTTTCTCTTCCAGATTTTTCTTCATTAGTGTATAGGAATGCAAGATATTTCTGTGCATTAATTTTGTATCCTGCTACTTTATCAAATTCATTGATTAGTTCTAGTAGTTTTCTGGTTAACATCTTTAGGATTCTCTATGTAAAGTATCATGTCATCCGCAAACAATGACAGTTTTACTTCTTCTTTTCTGATTTGGATTCCTTTTATTTCTTTTTCTTCTCTGATGGCCGTGGCCAAAACTATGTGGAATAATAGTGCTGAGAGTGGGCACCCTTGTCTTGTTCCTGATCTTAGAGGATATGGTTTCAGTTTTTCACCACTGAGTACGATGTTGGCTGTGGGTTTGTCATATATGGCCTGTATTATGTTGAGGTAGGTTCCCTCTATGCCCATTTTATGGAGAGTTTTTATCATAAATTGGTGTTGTATTTTGTCGAAAGCTTTTTCTGCATCTATTGAGACTATCATATGTTTTTTATCCTTCAATATGTTAATATGGTGTATCGCATTGGTTTGCGTACATTGAAGAATCCTTGCATTCCTGGGATTAAACCTGACTTGATCATGGTGTATGATCCTTTTAATGTGCTGTTGGATTCTGTTTGCTAGTATTTTGTTGAGGATGTTTGCCTCTGTGTTCATCAGCGATATTGACCTGTAGTTTTCTTATTTTGTGACTCCTTTGGTTTTGGTATCAGGGTGATGGGGGCCTCGTAGAATGAGTTTGGGAGTGTTCCTCCCTCTGCTATATTTTGCAGGAGTTTGAGCAGTATAGGTGTTAGCTCTTCTCAAATGTTTGATAGAATTCGCCTGTGAAGCCATCTGGTCCTGAGCTTTTGTTTGTTGGAAAATTTTTAATCACAGTTTCAATTTCAGTGCTTGTGATTGGTCTGTTCAAATTTTCTGTTTCTTCCTGGTTCAGTCTGGGAAGGTTGTGCTTTTCTAAGAATTTGTCCATTTCTTCCAGGTTGTCCATTTTATTGGCATATCATTTCTTGTAGTAATCTCTCATGATCCTTTGTATTTCTGCAGTGTCAGTTGTTACTTCTTTTCATTTCTAATTCTGTTGATTTGAGTCTTCTCCTTTTTTTTCTTGATGAGTCTGGCTAATGGTTCATCAATTTTGTTTATCTTCTCAAAGAACCACCTCTTAGTTTTATTGATCTTTGCTATTGTTTCCTTCTTTTCTTTTTGATTTATTTCTGACCTGATCGTTATGATTTCTTTCCTTCTGCTAACTTTGGGTTTTTTTTTGTTCTTCTTTCTGTAATTGCTTTAGGTGTAAGGTTAGGTTGTTTATTTGAGATTTTTCTTGTTTCGTGAGGTAAGATTGTATTGCTATAAAATTCCCTCTTAGAACTGCTTTTGCTGCATCCCATAGGTTTTGGGTGGTCATTTTTTCATTGTCATTTGTTTCTAGGTATTTTTTGATTTCCTCTTTGATTTCTTCAGTGATCTCCTGGTTATTTAGTAGCATATTGTTTAGCTTCCATGTGTTTGTATTTTTTACATTTTTTCCTGTGATTGATATCTAGTCTCATAGCGTTGTGGATGGAAAATATACTTGATACGATTTCAGGTTTCTTAAATTCACTGAGGCTTGATTTGTGACCCAGGATATGTTCTATCCTGGAGAATGTTCCATGAACACTTGAGAAGAAAGTGTACTCTGTTGTTTTGGGGTGGAATGTCCTATAAATATCAATTAAGTCCGCCTGGTCTAATGTGTCATTTAAAGCTTGTGTTTCCTTATTTATTTTCAGTTTGGATGATCTGTCCTTTCGTGATAGTGGGGTGTTAAAGTCCCTTACTATGATTGTGTTACTGTCGATTTCCCCTTTTATGGCTGTCAGTATTTGTATTGAGCGCCTCAATACCTTATGTATTGAGGTGCTCCTATGTTGGGTGCCTAAATATTTACAATTGTTATATCTTCTTTTGGATTGCTCCCTTGATCATTATGTAGTGTCCTTCTTTGTCTCTTGTAATAGTCTTTATTTTAAAGTCTATTTTGTCTTATATGAGAATTGCTACTCCAGATTGTGTTGATATCCATTTGCATGGAATTTCTTTTTCCATCCCCTCACTTTCAGTCTGTATGTGTCCCTGGGTCTGAAGTGGGTCTCTTGTAGACAGCATATATATGGGTCTTGTTTTTGTATCCATTCAGCCAGTCTGTGTCTTTTGGTTGGAACATTTAATCCATTTACATTTAGGGTAATTATCGATATGTATGTTCCTATTACCATTTTCCTTATTGTTTTGGGTTGTTTTTATAGGTCTTTTTCTTCTCTTGTGTTTCCTGCCTAGAAAAGTTCCTTTAACATTTGCTGTAGAGCTGGTTTGGTGGTGCTGAATTCTCTTAACTTTTGCTTGTCTGTAAAGGTTTTAATTTCTCTGTCGAATCTAAATGAGATCTTTGTGGGTTGAGTAATCTTGATTGTAGGTTTTTCTCTTTCATCACTTTAAATATGTACTGCCACTCCTTTCTGGCTTGCAGAGTTTCTGCTGAAAGATCAGCTGTTAACCTTATGGGGATTCCCTTGTATGGTATTTGTCGCTTTTCCCTTGCTGCTTTTAATATTTTTTCTTTGTATTTAATTTTTTTGATAGTTTGATTAATATGTGTCTTGGCATGTTTCTCCTTGGATTTATCCTGTATGGCACTCTCTGTGCTTCCTGGACTTGATTCACTATTTCCTTTCTCATGTTAGGGAAGTTTTCAACTATAATCTCTTCAAATATTTTCTCAGACCCTTTCTTTTTCTCTTCTTCTTCTGGGACCCCTATAATTCGAATGTTGGTTTGTTTAATGTTGTCCCAGAGGTCTCTGAGACTGTCCTCAATTCTTTTCATTCTTTTTTCTTTATTCTACTCTGCAGCATTTATTTCCACTATTTTATCTTCCAGGTTACTTATCCGTTCTTCTGCCTTAGTTATTCTGCTATTGATTCCTTCTAGAGAATTTTTAATTTCATTTATTGTTGTGTTCATCATTGTTTGTTTGCTCTTTTGTTCTTCTGAGTCCTTGTTAAATGTTTCTTGTATTTTCGACATTCTATCACCAAGATTTTGTATATCTTTATTATCATTACTGTGAATTCTTTTTCAGGTAGACTGCCTATTTCCTCTTCATTTGTTTGGTCTGGTGGGTTTTTACCTTGATCCTTCATCTGCTGCATATTTCTCTGTCTTTTCATTTTGTTTAACTTACTGTGTTTGGGGTTTTCTTTTTGCAGCCTTCAGGTTCATAGTTCCCACTGTTTTTGGTGTCTGCCCCCAGTGGGTGAGGTTCGTTCAGTGGCTTGTGTAGGATTCCTGGTGGAGGGGACTGGTGCCTGTGTTCTGTTGGGTGGGGCTGGATCTTGTCCTTCTGGTGGGCTGATCCGTATCTAGTTGTGTGTTTTGGGGCATCTGTGAACTTAGTATGACTTTACACAGCCTCTGTGCTAATGAATGGGGTTGGATTCCTGTCTTGTTAGTTGTTTGGCCTAGGGCATTCAGCACTGGAGCTTGTTGGCCATTGGGTGGAGCTGGGTCTTTGTGTTGAGGTGGAGATCTCTTGGGAGAGCTCTCACCAATTGATATTACGTGGGGCCGGGAGGTCCCTGGTGGTCCAATATCCTGGACTTGGCTCTCTCATGTCGGAGGCTCAGGCCTGACATGTGGCCGGAGCACCAAGACCCTGTCAGCCACACAGCTCAGAAGAAAAGGAAAAAAAAAGGAAAAAACAAAAAACAATAAAGTAAGAAAAAAGAGAGAGCCACTAAACCAATAAACAAATCCACCAATGATAACAAGCACTGAAAACTAAGCTAAGATAAACATAAAAATCAGAAACAAATCAGTTGCAGAAAGCAAACCCCAAGTCTACAATTGCTCCCGCCTCAATTTTGGGAACATTCGTTGTCTATTCAGGTATTCTACAGATGCAGGGTTCATCAAGTTGATTGTGGAGATTTAATCCACTGCTTCTGAATCTGCATGGAGAAATTTCCCTTTCTCTTCTTTGTTCACACAGCTCCTGGAGTTCAGCTTTGGTTTTGGCCTTGCCTCTGTGTGTAGGTCGCCCTCAGGTGTCTGCTCCCTGCCCAGACAGGAGAGGGTTAAAGCAGCAGCTGATTAGGGCTTTCTTGCTTACTCAGGACAGGGAGAGGGAGGGGTATGGTAGCCATAATGTGGGGTGAGCCTGCGGCTTCAGAGGCCAGCATAACATTGCAACAGCCTGAGGTGCGCCGTGTGTTCTCCCATGGAAGTTGTCCCTGGATCATGGGACCCTGGCAGTGGTATGCTGCACAGGCCCGCGAGGGGGTTGGGTTGTGGTTAGTGACCTGTGCTTGCACACAGGATTCTTGGTGGCAGTGGCAGCAGCGTTATCATTTCATGCCCATCTTTGGGGTCCGAGCTGATAGACGAGCTTGTGCCCAACTCTCGAGCTTGCTTAGGTGGTGCTGTGCCTTCTGTAGCACATGGGGAAGGAATCTGGGGGCTTTTTAAAAAGTTCCGTAGACTCTATAATCAAGGGTATCTAAGAGTGCTCCAAAACTCTTGTAATCCTCCTCGCTATTCTGTAATCAATGGACTAAATGATAACTTAAACTCCCCTAAAATGTAAAAAAAATGTAAAACAAACAAACAAAAAAAAGGGAAGGGGAGAAACAAGTGCAATTTAAAAGTTTTTTCTTTTTCTTTTTTCTTTTATTGAAGTATAGTTGATGGACAACATTATAGAAGTTACAGGTGTACAGTGTTTTGAGTCACAATTTTTAAAGTTTATACTCCATTTATAGTTATTATAAAATATTGGCTATATTCCCCACATTGTAAAGTATATCCTTGTAGCTTATTTTATACCTAATAGTTTGTACCTCTTAATCCTCTACCCTTATATTGCTCCTCGCCTTTCCCTCTCCCCATTGGTAACTGCTAGTTTGTTCTCTATATCTGTGAGTCTGCTTCTTTCTAGTTGTATTCACTAGTTTGTTATATTTTTTAGATTCAACATAGAGGGAACATACCTCAACATAACAAAGGCCATATATGACAAACCTGCAGCTAACATCATACTCAAAGGTGAAAAGCTGAAAGCATTTCCTCTAAGATCAGGAAAAAGACAAGGATGCCCACTCTTGCCACTTTTATTCAACATAGTTTTGGAAGTCCTAGCCACAGCCAGCAGAGAAGAAAAAAACAAAAATAAAAGGAATCCAAATAGGAAAGGAAGTAAAACTGTCACTTTTTGCAGATGACATGATGCTACACATAGAAAATTCTAAAGACACCACCAAAAAACTACTAGAACTCATCAATGACTTTGGTAAAGTTGCAGGATACAAAATTAATATACAGAAATCTGTTGCATTTCTATACCCTAACAATGAACTGTCAGAAAGAAATTATGGAAACCATCCCATTTACCATCGAATCAAAAAATCTTTCCTTTTCAAAATGAAGAGAGAGATAACATTCCTTCGTGATAGCACCGTTTATCAGTTAATGAGTCCAGAGTTTATACAGCAGCACAGTGGTTAGGGCACGGACTCTGGATTTGAATACCAGTTCTGCCAATCACATGTGTGACCTTGAGTAAGTTGCTTAACTTCTCAGTGCCTCAGTTTCTTCATAGTCATAACTACCTCAGAGAGGAGTAAGTACTTATATAGATGTTTGTAAACTAAATTCTTACAGAATGGAGAGGAGGATAAGTGATGAGGATGAGTAAATCATAAGAGCCTGGGTTCTTTGAGCCAGTTCCTTGGCAGTGGGTCGGGGGTGGGTGGTTAGAAAATCTTAAGCACTTCAGTTTCTGTCCACTGGGAAGATTATGTTAAGAGGTTTTTCTCCAGTGTTCTTCTTTGCCATCTCTGAGAGGGGCACTGGGGGAGATTTCCCCATGCATGGTTGTGCCCTAAGTCATATTTATTCTTAGGCCTGAGAACTGCTTATGAAACTAGGACTCTGAATCTTTGGGTATAATAACCTTGTGAATAGTAACAACAACCCTTGTGAGTAATAACCTTGTGAACCTTGTGTATAATAATAACCCCATGTGTATAATTTAAAAAAATGGTTTTTGTCCCTGGTTCCTGGCACAGAGCTCCTAAAACCCTTGGGATTTCCTGAGTGATAAAAGTGTCTTTTGTTATTTATAAGGAGCTCCTTTCCACCGTACCTGAGGTTATGCTAATAAGAAGACTCAAGGCAAGTCCTTGAGATAGTTTCAGGGTAGGGCCTGATTACCAGAAAGACCAATCATTAGATTAGAGGGTTAGAACTTTCAGACTAATGATTGAGTTCAGTCACCAATGACAAATGCTTTAATCAATCGTACCTATGTTATGAAGCTTTGATTAAAAACTCTGAAACAATGAGGCTAAGGCAGGCTAAGGGATCTTCTGGGTTGGTAAACACATCTATGTGCTGGGAGGGTGGCACGCCCTGAGAGAGCATGAAAACTGCACCTCCCCCTGCAATACCTTGCCCTAAGCATCTTTTCCATTTGGCTGGTGCTGAGCTATATCCTTTATAATAAAACTGTCATTATAAGTATAGTGCTTTCTTGAGTTTTGTGAGTTGTTCTAGAGAATTATTGAATGGAAGTGGGAGAAAGGGGTTTGTGGGCATCTCCTATTGGTAGTAGACCAAGCAGAAGTGCAGGTGGCCTAGGGACCCCGTTTGATTGGCATCTGAAGTGGGGGCAGTCCTCTGGGACTGAGCCCTTAACCTGTGGGGTTTGTACTAACTCCAGGTAGTTAGTGTCAGAATTGAACTGAATTATAGGATACCCAGCTGGTGTTGGAATGACATATTTGAATTGTTGGAAAATGACCTAGCATCTTGTTTGAGGCAAGCCTAGAATTGATCTCCAGACTTAAAGTGTGTGTCTTATGTCCTACTGGTCACTTGATAGGAGTGACATGTGTGCGACATGCAAATATAATACTATATCCACCCTAATTAATTAGATTTAACCATGTGTGTAATCTGTGCTGTCACTGATCTTCTTCTAGCCCCAACTAATTGTGCTCACTGTAAACACAGAATTTTGAAATAGTAGAGATCTTAGAGATAGTCTAGTACCTGCACTTCATGAGGATCCTTAAATCCCAGCAGGTCAAATGACTAGTCTAAGGTCACATAGAGCCTTCTAGCCATGGGGTTCAATTTTCAGGACTCCTAGTTTAGTCTCCTGATACCTCATTCTCTTGCTTTGTCCAGTCATATGTTTTCTAGTGGTTTAGCTTTGTAACTCAGTGAGTTTTGTTCTTTTAATTCCTGGACAAATTTTTAGAAAATTTCTTAAAATCAATATGAAATGTAATAGAAATCATGTGGTGGTTAGTAGAATGTGGTGCAAACTTCTGATGATCCAAACTGTAAGAAATACTTTTTTCAAAAGTAGGGCAGTGACAAGATATGTTGCCAATGGGGACTGAAGAGGAATGGTACCTGAGCCTGTACCCAAATCCCCAAACCCCCAAGGTGGACATGTTCTAAAATCTTGGGTCAGTAAACATTAAACCTCTTTATAATTAGCTCACATTTATAGGCTGATTGTCTTCAGTGTTACTTTATTCTCTTTGTTTTCTTTTGAATAAAAATCTTTTTCTGTCTTTGCATTTGACCTGTTGTCTTTAATAATTAACATGGTTTCATTGTAAAAATATTTTTGTAAGAAAAGAAGGGGAGTACTTAAGTAGAAAGATCAGAAGAACAATTACATATTAAAACAGTTGCTCATGGAGATCTTGATAGGAAATGACCTTACCAGTTAAACATTTATGACGGACAGTGTGGGCTCGGGAGGCAACAATATGGAAATTGTAATTCATCATTTAACAGGGCAAAAGGATTGATTGTAAGTGTTTCAAAGCAGAAAGAGTGCTATTCAGCTGATTAGAGGATGGAGAATAATCCCTAAGAAAAAAATTTTAAAGTAAATGGAATTATTTTACTTAAAGAATGGAAGATCATGGGGCAATTTAATGTGTTTGAGTGTATGAAGGGCTTATAGCAGAAGCTGGTGATTAACAAGTTTTCATTTCTACTGTGAACACAAAGAGTAGATGGGGTTTTAAACTGCATTGGGATTTGGGTAAGATACAAAGATACTTTTCTGACAAGGAAAGCCATTAGATACTCAAATAGGTTTTGAAAGTTGTCAGTCATGACATTTATTAAGGTTCACTGTGCGTAGATCATTGCACTTATTAATGGAAAATTTTTTGTTGTTGTTTTTGGTTTTTGGTTTTTCTTCTCTACTACTTCTTAAAAATAGGTCATAACCCCACCTTTCTGGGTTGGCTTCTGTGAGGTTTTACCTTAAGGTGTGGAGTAGTGGTAGATGATTTCTCTAAGTAACTTCAATCTTTTGCTTCCCATGTCAAGGGTAGAAAAGGTCTAAAAACAAATCAGTCAGTTTTCATTACTTGTGACAGTTATGGCCTAAAAAGTCACCATAAACACTGAATTAGTGAATACTAACCTGTTACTTCTAGAGGAAGTGCAGCATTAGATTCCTACAAACCTCTGGTCACAACATTTTCTTCAGTCAGTCAATACATAACCTTGGCCTGTGTGTGTTTCTATTTAAAGACACTTTATTTAATATATATTGTTGACTCTTTAACTTTGAACTCCCAGCCAAGACACTAACTCATGCCTGAACCAAGCTTATCTAACACACGTATTTTCTCTGTAAGTCACATCACAACCTTCTTACACTTAGGAACACCAGAAAGCACTTCAGTGCTATGCTTAGGAGGCATTTTATTTTTTTTTTTGAGCATTTTATTTTTTATTCATTTAATTTTTTTTTAATATCTTTATTGGAGTATAATTGCTTTACAATGTTGTGTTAGTTTCTGCTGTACAACAAAGTGAATCAGCTATACGTATACATATATCCCCATATCTCCTCCCTCTAGAGCCTACCTTCCACCCTCCTTATCCCACCCCTCTAGGTCGTCACAAAGCATCGAGCTGATCTCCCTGTGCTATGCAGCAGCTTCTTGGGGGGCATTTTAAAGAGAAATCACCAACAAAAAGCACAAAACAAAAAACACGTGACACTGAATAGACCACCAAGTGGACACTTTATAGTATGAAAACAGAAACATGAAGACAGCTCGTCTGGGAAAACATGTGTTGACTGAGTTAAGGTTTTCACCACTCTGCGGTTTACCACGAAGGCAAGAATTGATTTTAGTGTTACAAATACATTTTAGCAAGTAGGCAAATTTGCAAATATGGAATCTGTGAATAACGAGGACCAACTGTGTATTCTGACTTTTTCACAAAGCATTGATCTTCATTTAAATTTAATATAAAAAGTTCCCTATTATGCAGCTGTTTAACATGTTCAGGCAAAGTCTGAGTAGAATATATGTAACATAAATATTTTAATAAATACGTGTTTTAGAACACCATCCACATGCTGACGACTCCCACATCTCTCTCCCTATCTCCAGCCTCTCCATTACGTCCAGACTCATATATCCTGTGGCCTCCTTGACATTTCTCTTGGAGGTCTCACAGGCATATCAAACCTGCCATGTCTAAAATCAGTGTTTTGATTGCTTCTCCCTCCCCAGCGTTGCTCTTCCCGTAGCCTTATCATTTCAATAAACAGAAACTTTATCTTTTCAGTAACTCTCAGGACTCAGGCTAGGACTCTCAGTGTCATCCTTGGCACTTCCCTTTTTTCCCAGTCTCCACATCCGGTTCATCAGCAGCTTCTGACGGCTCAATATTCACAAGGCATCCAGAACCTGACCACCATCCACTCTTTCCACTGCTCCACCCTGGTCCCTGCCAGCATCACCTTTCGCCTGGACTATTGCTATAGTCTCCTAACTGGTCTTGTTTCCAGCCTTGCTGCCTGAAACTTCTCAGCATAGCAGTCAGAATAATCATTCTGAAACGTGTGTCTAGCATGTCACTCCAGACTCGCTGGTGACTTTCCATCTCACTCAGAGTAAAAGCCCAATATCTGACCAAGGGCTACAACAGTCTGCATAATCTGGCTCTCTTCCTCATTCTGTGACCTCATTTCCTATCACTCTCTCCCTTGCTTACTGTGCGACAACCATGGTGACTGACCTCTTTGCTGCTCCTCAGTTGTGATCCTCACACACCTGTCTCAGGACCTTTGCATGTACTCTTCCTGCTGTCTGAACAGTTATTCCTCTGATAGCCACATGATCTTCTCTTGAGGTCACTACCAAAATGTCATCACTCAAAGCAAGCCTTTCTCTTCCTCATCACAACACTGTTACTCTGTCCCCTTACCCTGCTTTATTTTTAAAAAATAATACATCTGACGTAATATGTATTTATTAGACATTGATTTTTTTGACATGATTCCTTCTGGTAAACATAAGCTTCCTCAGAGCAAGGACATTAGTTTATTCACTGCTGGTCCAACTGCCTGGATCAGTGCCTTGCAAATAGTGGGTGTCCAATAGATATTTGTGGAATAAACAAGTGAAAGAATAAATATAGAATAATATCCTCAATATATTAACTGGAAAATGCAAGATCCTGACAATATGTTTAGATTGCTCTATTTGTGTAAAAAGAGGGGGCAACACAAACACGTACATACCTCTATCCTAGGATTAGAGATGAATTTCCGAGGGCACACAAAAGTCTGGTAAAAATGGTTGCTTCAGAGAATGAGAACTCCATCAGGGGTGAGAGGAGGAGACACGTACTTTTCACTATATATTGTATGTTTTATACAGTGTGCATGCAGTATCTTCCCCCAAAGCAAACCAACTAAAAAAGTTAGAAAATTTTACTTAAAAACCCACTATTAAGCCTAAGCCTTATTTTGGGGAGGAATCTGAATTTCAGGGAACTAGTATGTGTTGCTCCATTCCTGCAGAACAAGGGTACGCACATAGTTCCTTTTTGCTTTTTTCTCTCTGCTGTTTTGTGTACTTTTGATAGCTTCTCTTTATTAGAAGAAAAAAGGACTGACATTTTTGAGTCATTTTGCTCCTTGCCATCTGCCACAGAAACTTTGACATGGGGATGAGATAGGCACAGTGTCAAACTGGCAACATTTAGAGTGTGATTTTTTAATCTGAAAAATTCCAAGGCTGTATCTGTCTTATTTTAAGAGGCCACATTTTCCTGTTGAAAAGTCTGCCTTTTGTCTCTTTGGCTTTTACCCCCTGTGGCTGTTCCCCTATGGTTTTCCATTTGGATTTCCTGCACCACAAATCTAATTGGGAAAAATGGACAGAAATGCCCAGAAAGGTGGCCTTCATCAGCCCTGTCCTTTGCTGTGGCTGTCCGTGGTGCCTACTCATGGGACCCCACCGGAAACACTCCATACCCGCTAGGCTTTATGCCAGGGTGAGTTTTCCTAGGCTCATCTTGGAAAAAGAGGAGAATTTCATTTGCTCCTGTGTGGCTGTACTGAAACCTGCATGTCTTGTTGGATGAAGGTCTCAGAGGTCTATCAGTGGTCTTAAGCTTTGGCTTTGGACAACAGATTTCTAAAGATACACCTCCACTTATGAGTACTGAGCTGGGGCACAGGCCACACAAAGACATGGGGGAAGGCTCCTCCTTTATTATTAAGTGGTTCCTTAGACTTCGTGAGGAATCCTCTCAATTTGCAGCTTCCATTGGACCTTGTCTTCTAATGAGCTAATTTTCTGGTTTGATTTCCAGTAGGAATCAATAGCTTACTTCTGATATTTATTCTTGGTGGTGTCAGTATTTGCCACTAATGTTATTCCCTTTCCTTCCTTCTGTCTTGCCCAAAAGTCACTGACGTCTTTGGAATTGTATATAGGGTGGATGAATTGAGAAAATGTGACACACACAAAAATATTATGATATAAGGTTACCACCATAGTTCCCCATAGTTCCTTACCCCACAGTAAGTGGTGCCCAATAAATGTTTATCGGTTGTGAGGCAGTATAATTATAGCATGTTCGTTTTATCACTTTTACTGTTCCATGAATCCCCGCTTTCCACTTCTATATTCTTCCTTCATGTTGCTGGTGACATGGGATCATTTCATTTTAGCTCATGGCAAGCATAGCAGGTGGTTTCTCAGATTTGCTTGTAGGATTCCTGTGACCATCACAGGAAAGTCACATTCCTGTGACTTCCCTCTGAGGGTGGGATGAGGGTACTTACATGAGCCTAAGCAGCTGCTGGTACAGAGAGCTTCTCTGTGCCTTTTGACTTGAAACTCCTCTGACTTTATGATCTTCTAACACGGTTATGATGTCGTGGTCTGATCTTCACTGGTACAGAGTGAAAAAGGGATACCTAAGATACCTGGCTTCCTAGTACTATTGGAACCAAAATTAACACAGCTGAAAGAATAAAGGTTATCTCCAAAATAAACAGATGCTTGACTCTTCAGATATATGTGACTTGCATTTCTATGACCCTTGACAAGTTAAATCCATCTGTTAGACTGGTGACAGCCAGCGTTGATCAGTGTTGTTCTTCTTCTGGTGTTTTGTTTTCTCTTAAAGTAACTAAAACAAAAGAAATAAACCATGAATGAGAAATAGAGCAGGATCATGGCACACTATGAACAGAGGCCACACACACCACACAGTTCATTGTTTGAGATCCAAGTGAGAGTGAAATATGAAGAGCTTTCGGGGGTGGGTGACGTGGATGAAAGATTTAATTACCATGTGGAATTGACTTACCGCTTATCATAATTCCCTAGAAAAGATCATTGAAGGGAACCTCTCTTCTCCTTTAAAAGTGATCATGGCTACACAAACCTTTAACAAATGTCTGTGCTCTTCACAGTCTATGGGATGATTTAGACTTGTTTTATGTAGCAACTTTTCAATCAAAACTGCATTTCTTGGAGTCACGTAGAAATACTTAGGGCTTAGACGTGAGGCTTGTGGTCAGTTTAAGGGCACAACAGGGAAGAAAGGGCCAGAGAAAGTGCAGGATCCAAGTACAAGATCTGCCTCATGAGGCAGAACAGGTGATGAGGAATGAGCACAGAGACCCAACTTCAGAGTCACACTCTGGAGCTGCTGTGGGACAGACAGGGGGGCACAGTGCTTATGGGTCCAGCCGTTTCAGAGTTCATCTAGATCCAACTATTGATTAGAGCACAATGATGGGGAACCCAGCAGCAAACTCAGGACAAGAAGGTTAGACATGTGCCTGTGAGTGACTAGCACCACCAGGCTTTGGCTCCTGGGCAGTTTAGGACAGGGACCCTGTTGTAGCAAGGGACAGAGAGTCTACATGGAGAAACCAGCCAGCACCAGGAGTGGGAAGTAAGTGGGGTGTGTGTGGCCAGCACGTGGATGATTTGTGTTCATTTCTAGGTGTTATGGACTGAATGTTTTTATCCCCCCCAAATTCATATATTGAAGCCCTAATCTCCAATGTGATGGTATCCGGAGGTGGGATCTTTGGGAGGTAATTAGGCCGGGAGGATGCGCCCCCATGATGGGCTTATGGTCCTTATAAGAAGAAGACGAGACCAGAGCTTGTGCTCCCTGCTCCACCCTGCCCCTGTCATGGGAGGACACAGTGAGAAGGGGGCTGTCTGCAGTCAGGAGAGCCCTAACCAGGAATCAGATCAGCCAGTACCTTGATCTGGGACTTCCCAGCCTCCAGAACTATGAGAAAATAAATTTCTGTTGTTTAAACCACTCTGTGGTGTTTTGTTATTACAGCCTGAGCAGACTAAAATATGGGGATGCCATGTACTGGGCCCGATGTCCATTCAGGAGACTGGAGTTCCTGGATTTCCAGTCCCTAAGAGACTCATGAAGCCTAAAGTGGTAAAGAGAGCACTAAAATAATGTCTAGGTGGCTGGGCCTGAGCCATAGCTGATGCTTTACATGGTCAAGCTGGGGAGTGGAGGACAGGAAGTCTGTGTGTCTTTGTGTGTTAAGGGTGGTGGGGAAGTCGGGGTGGGAGGATAATAAATTGGTTTAAAAAAAAAACTACTTAAAAATGTAAAAATTTTACATTTAAGTAAAAACTACTTAAAAATTGTAAGGAATTCTGAATTTTCCTTAGAAAGAAAATTGTATTCATATCGTAAATATTTTCACTCATTATTGCATCTATAAATTTATTTGGTCAGAGGAAGAGTGTGGCCAATGAACATTTTAATCCATAAGTTCAGATTTCTGCTTTTACTTTATGACCAAATCCCCATGGTGATTTAAACGTGCAGAAGTAGTGGTTGATCTTGAATATAGAAAGGAAACAATGATTTAGATGCTATTGGGAATGTACTCATGATAATCAGAAATGGTAATCAGTAAGAAAACCAATGAAAATATTTCTTACAATTTCCTGGGATTGTTGCTGGTATCTCTCCAGATGTTGATAAATGGATGAAGAATATTTCCCTCCTTGTTTACAGTCCCTGCAGTTAAACTTAGGCTGCTGGTTTGCTTTTCTGTGGGTTAAATGATTTCAGGAAAGCTTGTGGTCTCACTCCTGAGTTATATGCAACATTTTCTGCCAAACTGAAATTAAACTGCTTTTGGCAGACTTAAATGTTGGATCAGCACCAAAGGAAATTCCATTTGGCTTTGAGAGTTATTCGAACTTTTTCAAGATCAAGTTTTCCTTTTCATTTTAATATTACTGTGATATCTTATTTCTCACTGGATGACTTTTTCATCAATGAGGTCATTCACCTTTGAACTGTAGTTTGCTGTTCACAGAGCCATGGCATCATAAGGCTGGCAGGGACTGTGAAATGTCATCCAGCCTGGCAGGACCATATCCATCTTCAGAGGAGGGTGGCTGCCTGTGCCTGAGACAGTGAGTACCTTTGCCTGGAAGCCTCGATATCCATCACAGAAGAGTATGACTGCCACCCTGACTAAACTGGCAGTTCTGTCATTTTTGTCATACTGAAACATTCCGCACTGGTTGTACCAGCATATTTTTATCATTGTAGCTTCCTATTCTCTGCCACCTCTAAAACTAGCACAATTAAAATTAGTACAATTCAAGGTTTATTCCACAATTTTTTTCCCAGTGTAGAACTACAGTATGAGATTATAAAGTAGTGGGAAAATAAGGGATAGGAAACTTTAGGTTAAATATGACTTTTAATTTACAGACAACCTTGCAGCTGGGAGCTGAACTGATTGAGGCTGTGTGTTATGCTTCTGAATATTAAAGATAATCTGACATTTTGCACAGGTAGATTTGCCTGATTAACCATTTTAAGGAGTTTCTAAACTAAGGCAGAAGTGCCCATCCCTTTTTCTAACGACTGTTCACTGGTAACTCTGTACCTAGTAAAATAATTTTTGTTTTAGAATAAATATTGGAAGAGTAGTTGAGCTACTTTTCTATCCAGAGAGTAAACATGTCCTCATATAGAACAAAACTGTGATACTCTGCAATTGGTTTATAAGCCAAGCCAAAATAGGAAGTGGTTTTGGCTTTCATTTCTGTCATCTACCAGATTTCAGCGAAGTGCATTTTCATTTTTTTTTTTAAATGCTTACTGTGTCAAACAGTCTAAAATAGTTGTTTCTTGGAGGAGGTTTCTGTGGCACCCTACTTTTCTCTAACAGTCTGCTGGAATTCAGTATATCTGCTTAAAATGGAGACAATAAGCTGATAAAAAAAATATCACAGAAAGGTATTTGGAAGTCTCTGAATTTTTTTTAGGATAAAACTTCTACCATTTTAGCTCTAGAGAAGTTTATATGGATTTAGCTCTGTTTTTAGTCTGATTGCAATTATTTTCTTCCCTCGTCCTCTCATCTTTAAACTCATACTTCTGTTATTTAGACTGGAGGAAAACTATTTATCAAGAACATTGAAGAATGTCTGTTAACCAGATCTGCTCATTAAAATGGGGAAAAGAATGGGAAAAAAGACCACTGTCCATTTCTGGTTTGGAGAGGCAAAGTCTCTGCTGTCTGTTGATTCTAGTAGGCAGCATGAAACAGTTTTGTCAAATAATCATCAGTCTGCTCGGAATGATGCACAGACTGGTCTAGGAATAAATATGTTAAAAAAGAAAGCAATTAGTTTTCCATATGGGGCGATGGACTTTCAGCTTCGTAAAATTTCCAGGAGGGCAAGATCTGCTGGATTCAAAAGTATTAAGATGAAGTAGAAAACCTTTCATGTTCCCATCTGCCATCATTGTGATTTTCACTTTTCGTATAGTTACCATGGTATGAAAGTAGTTATTTAATCACTGTGGAAAGAACCTTTTCAAGATTTCTATGCCTGTTAATACATATGATGCATGATAGTTGGGATAGCTTAGAAGACATGATGCTTTCCACCGGTGAAAGTATGAAGAAAGGCACCAAGGTGACAGTATTACTTGGTAATGTTAATAATCTTGTTAGTAGTAAAAATATTAATGTTGACAATATCTTCTGGAATTAAACTCTAGAAATTTTCTGTAGTATCCTTGAGACTTTTGATACCCCAGATAGGTGACTTAATATACCGGATATTAATTCTAATTTGTAATTATGTGGTTTTTTTTTTAAACATCTTTATTGGAGTATAATTGCTTTACAATGGTGTGTTAGTTTCTTCTTTATAACAAAGTGAATCAGTTATGCATATACCTATGTTCCCATATCTCTTCCCTCTTGCGTCTCCCTCCCTCCCACCCTCCCCATCCCACCCCTCTAGGTGGTCACAAAGCACCGAGCTGATCTTCCTGTGCTACGCGGCTGCTTCCCACTAGCTATCTATTTTACGTTTGGAAGTGTATATATGTCCACGCCACCCTCTCACTTTATCACAGCTTACCCTTCCCCCTCCCCATATCCTCAGGTCCATTCTCTAGTAGGTCTGTGTCTTTATTCCCGTCTTGCCGCTACGTTCTTCATGACCTTTTTTTTTTTTTTCTTAGATTCCTTATATATGTGTTAGCATACGGTATTTGTTTTTCTCTTTCTGACTTACTTCACTCTGTATGACAGACTCTAACTCCATCTACCACACTACAAATAACTCCATTTCGTTTCTTTTTATGGCTGAGTAATATTACATTGTATATATGTGCCACATCTTCTTTATCCATTCATCTGTTGATGAACACTTAGGTTGCTTCCATGTCCTGACTATTGTAAATAGAGCTGCAATGAACATTTTGGTACATGACTCTTTTTGAATTATGGTTTTCTCAGGGTATATGCCCAGTAGTGGGATTGCTGGGTCATATGGTAGTTCTATTTTTAGTTTTTTAAGGAACCTCCATACTCTTCTCCATAGTGGCTGTATCAATTTACATTCCCACTAAAAGTGCAAGAGGGTTCCCTTTTCTCCACACCCTCTCCAGCATTTATTGTTTCTAGATTTTTTGATGATGGCCATTCTGACTGGTGTGAGATGATATCTCATTCTAGTTTTGATTTGCATTTCTTTAATGATTAATGATGTTGAGCATTCTTTCATGTGTCTGTTGGCAATCTGTATATCTTCTTTGGAGAACTGTCTATTTAGGTCTTCCACCTCTTTTTGGATTGGGTTGTTTGTTTTTTTGATATTGAGCTGCATGAGCTGCTTGTAAATTTTGGACATTAATACTTTGTCAGTTGCTTCATTTGCAAATATTTTCTCCCATTCTGAGGGTTGTCTTTTCATGTTGCTTATGGTTTCCTTTGCTGTGCAAAAGATTTTAAGTTTCATACGTCCCATTTGTTTATTTTTGTTTTTATTTCCATTTCGCTAGAGGGTGGGTCAAAAAGGATCTTGCTGTGATTTATGTCATGGAGTGTTCTGCCTATGTTTTCCTCTAAGAGTTTGATAGTGTCTGGCCTTAGATTTAGGTCTTTAATCCATTTTGAGTTTATTTTTGTGTATGTTGTAAGGGAGTGTTCTAATTTCATACTTTTACATATACCTGTCCAGTTTTCCCAGCACCATTTATTGAAGAGGCTGTCTTTTCTCCAGTGTATATTCTTGCCTCCTTTATCAAAGATAAGGTGACCATATGTACGTGGGTTTATCTCTCAGCTTTCTATCCTGTTCCATTTATCTATATTTCTGTTTTTGTGCCAGTACCATAATGTCTTGATTACTGTAGCTTTGTAGTATAGTCTGAAATCAGGGAGCCTGATTCCTGCCACTCCATTTTTCTTTCTCAAGATTGTTTTGGCTCTTTGGGGCCTTTTGTGTTTCCATACAAATTGTGAAATTTTTTATTCTAGTTCTGTGAAAAATGCTAGTGGTAGTTTGATAGGGATTGCATTGAATCTGTAGATTGCTTTGGGTAGTAGAGTCATTTTCACAATGTTGATTCTTCCAATCCAAGAACATGGTATATCTCTCCATCTGTTTGTATCATCTTTAATTTCTTTCATCAGTGTCTTATAATTTTCTGCATACAGGTCTTTTGTCTCCTTAGGTAGGTTTATTCCTAGGTATTTTATTCTTTTTGTTGTAATGGTAAATGGGAGTGTTTTCTTAATTTCACTTTCAGATTTTTCATCATTAGTGTATAGGAATGCTAGATATTTCTGTGCATTCATTTTGTATCCTGCTACTTTACCAAATTAATTGATTAGCTCTAGTAGTTTTCTGGTAGCATCTTTAGGATTCTCTGTGTGTAATATCATGTCATCTGCAAACAGTGACAGCTTTACTTCTTCTTTTCCAATTTGTATTCCTTTTATTTCTTTTTCTTCTCTGATTGCTGTGGCTAAAACTTCCAAAACTATGTTGAATAATAGTGGTGAGAGTGGGCAACCTTGTCTTGTTCCTGATCTTAGTGGAAATGGTTTCAGTTTTTCACCATTGAGGACGATGTTGGCTGTGGGTTTGTCATATATGGCCTTTATTATGTTGAGGAAAGTTCCCTCTATGCCTACTTTCTGGAGGGTTTTTATCATAAATGGGTGTTGAATTTTGTCAAAAGATTTCTCTGTGTCTATTGAGATGATCATATGTTTTTTCTCCTTAAATTTGTTAATATGGTGTATCACTTTGATTGATTTGCATATATTGAAGAATTCTTGCATTCCTGGGATAAACCCCACTTGATCATGGTGTATGATCCTTTTATGCTGTTGGATTCTGTTTGCTAGTATTTTGTTGAGGATTTTTGCATCTGTGTTCATCAGTGATATTGGCCTGTAGTTTTCTTTCTTTGTGACATCTTTGTCTGGTTTTGGTATCAGGGTGATGGTGGCCTCATAGAATGAGTTTGGGAATGTTCCTCCCTCTGCTATATTTTGGAAGAGTTTGAGAAGGATAGCTGTTATCTCTTCTCTAAATGTTTGGTAGAATTTGGCTGTGAAGCCATCTCGTCAAGGGCTTTTGTTTGTTGGAAGATTTTTAATCACACTTTCAATTTCAGTGCTTGTGATTGGTCTGTTCATATTTTCTATTTCCTCCTGATTCAGTCTTGGAAGGTTGTACTTTTCTAAGAATTTGTACGTTTCTTCCTGGTTGTTCATTTTATTATCATATAGTAGCTTGTAGTAGTCTCTCATGATCCTTTGTATTTCTGCAGTGTCAGTTGTTACTTCTCCTTTTTGATATTTAATTCTATTGATTTCAGTCTTCTCCCTTTTTTTCTTGATGAGTCTGGCTAATGGTTTATCAATTTTGTTTATCTTCTTAAAGAACCAGCTTTTAGTTTTATTGATCTTTGCTATCATTTCCTTCATTTCTGATCTGTTCTTTATGATTTCTTTCCTTCTGCTAACTTTGGGGTTTTTTTGTTCTTCTTTCTGTAATTGCTTTAGGTGTAAGGTTAGGATGTTTATTTGAGATGTTTCTTCTTTCTTAAGGTAGGATTGTATTGCTATAAACTTCCCTCTTAGATCTGCTTTTGCTGCATCCTATAGGTTTTGGGTCGTCGTGTTTTCATTGTCAGTTGTTTCTAGGAATTTTTGATTTCCTCTTTGATTTCTTCAGTGATCTCTTGGTTATTAAGTAGTGTATTGTTTAGCCTCCATGTGTTTGTATTTTTTACAGATTTATTCCTGTAATTGATATCTAGTCTCATAGCATTGTGATCAGAAAAGATACTTGATATGATTTCAGTTTTCCTAAATTTACCAAGGCTTGATTTGTTACCCAAGATAAGATCTATCCTGGAGAGTGTTCCATGAGCACTTGAGAAGAATGTGTATTCTGTTGTTTTTGGATGGAATGTCCTATAAATATCAATTAAGTCCACCTTCTTTAATGTATCATTTAAAACTTGTGTTTCCTTCTTTATTTTCATTTTGGATGATCTGTCCATTGGTGAAAATGGGGTGTTAAAGTCCCCTACTATGATTGTGTTACTGTTGATTTCCCCTTTATGGCTGTTAGTATTTGCCTTATGTATTGAGGTGCTCCTATGTTGGGTGCCTAAATATTTACAATTGTTATATCTTCGTCTTGGATCGATCCCTTGATCATTATGTAGTGTCCTTCTTTGTCTCTTGTAATAGTCTTTATTTTACAGTCTACTTTGTCTCATATGAGAATTGGTACTCCAGCTTTCTTTTTATTTCCGTTTGCATGGAATATCTTTTTCCATCCCCTCACTTTCAGTCTGTATGTGTCCCTAGGTCTGAAGTGGGTCTCTTGTAGACAGCATATATATGGGTCTTGTTTTTGTATCCATTCAGCCAGCCTGTGTCTTTTGGTTGGAGCATTTAGTCCATTTACATTTAAGGTAATTTTTGGTATGTATGTTCCTACTACCATTTTCTTAATTGTTTTGGGTTTGTTATTTTAGGTCTTTTCCTTCTTGTGTTTCCTGCCTAGAGAAGTTCCTTTAGCGTTTATTGTAAAGCTTGTTTGGTGGTGCTGAATTCTCTTAGCTTTTGCTTGTCTGTAAAGGTTTTAATTTCTCCATCAAATCTGAATGAGAAACTTGCTGGTTAGAGTAATCTTGTTTGTAAGTTTTTCTCCTTCATCACTTTAAATATGTCCTGCCACTGCGTTTTGGCTTGCAGAGTTTCTGCTGAAAGATCAGCTGTTAACCTTATGGGGATTCCCTTGTGTGTTATTTGTTTTTTCCCTTGCTGCTTTTAATATTTTTTCTTTGTATTTAATTTTTGATAGTTTGATTAATATGTGTCTTGACATGTTTCTCCTTGGATTTATCCTGTATGGGACTCTCTTTGCCTCCTGGACTTGATTAACTATTTCCTTTCCCATATTAGGGAAGTTTTCAACTATAATCTCTTCAAATATTTTCTCAGTCCCTTTCTTTTTCTCTTCTTCTTCTGGGGCCCCTATAATTCGAATGTTGGTGCATTTAATGTAGTCCCAGAAGTCTCTGAGACTGCCCTCATTTCTTTTCATTCTTTTTTCTTTATTCTGCTCTGCAGTAGTTATTTCCACTATTTTACCTTCCAGGTCACTTATCCGTTTTTCTGCCTCAGTTATTCTGCTATTGATCCCTTCTAGAGAATTTTAAATTTCATTTATTGTTGTGTTCATCACTGTTTGTTTGCTCTTTAGTTCTTCTAGGTCCTTGTTGAACGTTTCTTTTATTTTCTCTATTCTATTTACAAGATTTTGGATCATCTTTACTATCATTATTCTGAATTCTTTTTCAGGTAGACTACCGATTTCCTCTTCATTTATTAGGTCTGTTGGGTTTTTGCCTTGCTGCTTCATCTGCTTTGTGTTTTTCTGTCTTCTCATTTTGCTTAACTACTGTGTTTGGGGTCTCCTTTTCACAGGCTATAGGTTCGTAGTTCCTGTTGTTTTTTGTGTCTGTCCCAGTGGCTAAGGTTGGTTCAGTGGGTTGTGTAGGCTTTCTGGTGGAGGGGACTACTGCCTCTGTTCTGGTGGATGAGGCTGGATCTTGTGTTTTTGGTGGGCAGGTTCATGTCTGGTGGTGTGTTTTGGGGTGTCTGTGGCCTTATTATGATTTTAGGCAGCCTCTCTGCTAATGGATGGGGTTGTGTTCCTGTCTTGCTAGTTGTTTGGCATGGGGTGTCCAGCAGTGTAGCTTTCTGGTCGTTGAGTGAAGCTGGGTCTTGGAGTTGAGATGGAGATCTCTGGGAGACTTTGCCATTTGATATTACGTGGAGCTGGGAGGTCTCTTGTGGACCAGTGTCCTGAACTTGGCTCTCCCACCTCAGAGGCACAGCCCTGACGTGTGGCTGGAGCACCAAGAGCCTTTCTTCCACATGGCTCAGAATAAAAGGGAGAAAAAATAGAAAGAAACAAAGAAAGAAAGAAGATAAATTAAAATAAAATAAAGTAAAATAAAATAAAATAGTTATTAAAATAAAAAATAATTATTAAGAAAAAATTTTTAAAAAGTAAAAAAACAAAGAAACAAACAAACAAAAAAAACAAGAAAAAAAATGGACAGATAGAACCCTAGGACAAATGGTAAAAGCAAAACTATACAGACAAAATCACACACAGAAGCATACACATACACACTCACAAAAAGATAAAAAGGGAAAAAAATATATATTTATCTTTGCTCCTATAGTCCACCTCCTCAATTTGGGATGATTCATTGTCTCTTCAGGTATTCCACAGATGCAGGTACATCAAGTTGATTGTGGAGATTTAATCCTCTGCTCCTGAGGCTGCTGGGAGAAATGTCCCTTTCTCTTCTTTGTTCACACAGCTCCCAGGGTTCAGCTTTGGATTTGGACCTGCCTCTGCGTGTAGGTCGCCTGAGGGCATCTGTTCTTTGCTCAGACAGGACGGGGTTAAAGGAGCAACTGATTCAGCGGCTCTGGCTCACTCAGGCCGGGGGGAGGGAGGGGTACGGATGCGGGGCGAGCCTGCGGTTGCAGAGGCCCCCATGACGTTGCACCAGTCTGAGGCGTGCCGTGCGTCCTCCCTGGGAAGCTGTCCCTGGATCATGGGACCCTGGCCGTGGTGGGCTGCACAGTCTCCCTGGAGGGGAGGTGTGGATAGTGACCTGTGCTTGCTCACAAGTTTCTTGGTGGTGGCAGCAGCAGCCTTAGCGTCCCATGCTCATCTCTGGGGTCCATGCTGATAGCCGTGGCTCGTGCCCATCTCTGGAATTCCTTTAAGCGGTGCTTTGAATCCCCTCTCCTCACGCACCAGGAAACAAAGAGGCAAGAAAAAGTCTCTTGCCTCTTCGGCAGCCCCAGACCTTTTCCCAGACTTCCTCCCAGCTAGCCTTGGCACACTAGCCCCCTTCAGCCTGTGTTCACACAGCCAACTGCAGTCCTCTCTCTGGAATCCAACCTCCTAAACCTGAGCCTCAGCTTCCAGCCCCTGCCCGCCCCGGCAGGTGAGCAGACAGGCATCTCGGGCTGGTGAGTGCTGCTCGGCACCGAGCCTCTGTGCGGGAGTCTCTCCGCTTTGCCCTCTGCACCCATGTTGCTGTGCTCTCCTCCGTGGCCCCGAAGCTCCCCCCTCCGCCCCCTGCAGTCTCTGCCCGCGAAGGGGCTTCTTAGTGTGTGGAAACCTTTCCTCCTTCACAGCTCCCTCCCACTGGTGCAGGTCCCATCCCTATTCTTTTGTCTCTGTTTTTTTTTTTTTCTTTTGCCCTACCCAAGTACGTGGGGAGTTTCTTGCCTTTTGGGAGGTCTGAGGTCTTCTGCCAGTGTTCAGTAGGTGTTCTTTAGGAGCTGTTCCACATGTAGATGTATTTCTGATGTATTTGTGGGGAGGAAGGTGATCTCCACGTCTTACTCTTCCGCCATCTTGAAGCTCCCCCTTGTAATTATGTGTTAACTAAAGAAATTCTAGCTGTTGTAACACATAAAAGTCAAAATCTCAGTGATTTAAAGAGTAGAAGTTTATTTCTTTTTTTCCTCCAGAAGTTAATTTATTATCATGCTGAAATATGATATAAATTTTTAAAAAAAATTTATTATATTGAACAAATTACAGATTCACAGGAAAGAAGATTATTTCTTGCTTAACTGAAGTTCAAAGTGAGTTTCCTGATTGACAAGTAGCTTCCCTCTGAGCAGTGATTCAAGGACCCAGCCTCTTTCCGTCTTGTTGCTCTGTCTCCTCTAACATGTGGTTTCCAAGGTACTTAAACTCCATCAAGCCCTGGAAGGGTAAAAAGCAAGGCTGGTCATGCAGGGAAAGTGGTGCATCCCCGTCACTTCTCTTCACATCCCACTGGCTAGAACTCAGGCACGTGGGCACACCTAACTATCTCTTCTGCTTGGGAAATGTATCCAAATGGTGTTCCCAAGCAGAAGAGGAAATAGGTTTGGTTTACAATTAGTCTCTGCCCTCATAATCCAAGAATAGATCTGTGTAAGCTACAAAAATGTATATGTTTTGTTGTTTTTTTATTGCATTTCCTTAGTTTTAAATGGAATAGATTTGCCTACAGGTAGTTATTTTAAAATATTAAGAAACATTTTGCTATGTGAAGTTTTTATTCCTATAGAGATCAAAAAAAGAGATGTCTGTGAACTGCTATACAAATATCCTGAAGCAGCAAGCTTATTCTATAACTTTTGAAAAGTTATTAGCAATTCTAGTCTCTAAACTAAGGCAACGCAGTGGGTCTAAGAGAGGGTGCCCAATTTGAGAGAAATTTCTCTGGTGAAAATTCAGGACTTCATGTCCCAGTGGATTTGAAGTGTCAGGGAACAAGAAGAGTCCAGGGTCATTCTGAATTTTTCCCATGAATGAGCAAAGACATTTGGAATAAGTTTTGGAAAAAGAGAAGGTGGAATAATGACCTCAGGTTTACACATATGAAATTTGAGGTCACTGGAGGAAATGTTCTGGAAACATTTGGAAATTAAATCTGTAATTCATGGTAGAGAAGGGGCTTGGATCATCTGTATACCAGGTCTTTGAAGTCCCGGGATAAGCTCAGTTCACCCAGGAAAAAGTGAGAAGAGGACTGTGCTGTCAATGATGGATGTGGAAGAAGAAACAGTTTCACTTGTGTGACAGAGTACCTTTTCTGGCTCCATTTAATCGATATTTGTTGAACTCTTGTTATGTACTGGGCACTCTGCTAGGCAGTGGGGGTGGAGCCACAAACATGACAGTGTCCTCCTCATGGAACCTAGCATTCTAAGAAATAGTGGGAATGTCAGTGTGTGAGGGCTGGATTTCTGATAAGGCATTTACATACAGTGTGTTGTTGATATAATCACCTGGTGAGATGGCTAATGGGTTTATTCCCACTTTATAGATGAGGAAACTGAGGACCAACTAGTCTAAATGACTTGTCCAAGGTCACCAGTTAGTGTTGAGTGTCTGAGTGTAAAGTGTTGTAGGGTACATCTGGTCACTCAGACATTTTGCCATGCTATCCCATCCTCCCAGGTATGAGGAGGGCAGATATGTCCTCCCTTCCTGCCCTTCAGTCCCACACTTTTATCTCTGTACTCCATATCACCTTCATGGCTCTTCTCTAGAACACATTTTTCATCTCTGGTTTTTTTGATGCATTTGCATTTATTGTCTGCCATGTACAGCCACTCCTTGTTTTTCTATTTTCTTAGTTTTGATTTGTTGTTGACGCATATTTTAGCCTTTCACGGATACTCTTGGTTACTGATTGTTCTGAAATAATGCTTTATCTGCCTTTCTAGATTGTTACCTTATTGTGGACACAAACTTCAGCTTTTACTTCTCTTTGCCCAAAGTGCTTAGTACAGAAAGGCAGAAACTAGAGTAATTTTTTATGCTTAGATTGTCTATAGCCAACATTATACCCCGAAAACTGTATTCTCAGTCCTCTTCTTTGGATGCCAGGTGTCCAACTGTTATCTGTCATTGCAAAAACATTTCCAAGAACATAAGGTAATTTTCAGAAAAACTCAATTCCAGTTTTCCTAAATAAATTACACTATTGCCTGGTGAAATACCGAGGTTACTATTTAAAGACACTTATGTATTATTTATTTGTACTATAAATTATATATATTATATATATGTATTATATAAATTTATATTATTCTATTTGGAGTACCCTGTGAAAATCCTGCCATTACTAGGAAATTTACCTTATAATAATTTGCAATGCTTATCCACATTTATAAAAATATATTTTTTAATTTTGTCTAGTCGTGGGCTGCATTTTCCTTTCTCTGTCACAGGAAGATGAACCTGACACATGGAGTGCACCAGCCAAGCATTTCTTGCCATGAATTTGGCAGTTTTCTTTGTAGCAGATGTTCTCTTTCTATGCATGCTCTTTCTCTCCTACCTTCCTTCTCCATGGAAAATATGTTGGGAGCAGAACATGTATATTTAGTGCTTTCCATTTATCTGGGACAAGACTTGTGCCTTGCATGAAAACTAAGTGTCTCTAGCAAAAAGGGACAGACTTTCCCCTAAGAATACTTAGGAAGCTGACTGAAAAATGAGGACCTTTTAGAGCCAGCCTGAATTAGAATAGGATGTGAGAATCTGTTGATGGTGAATCTTTTGAATCAGTCACTTTGCTTCCCCTCTCTTCAGTTGAATTTTATTGCTCTTTTAAAGACAGGATAGGGTATGCTTTAGGAAAATGTGGAATCACCCAAATCCAAACTGCTAAAGCACTCACTGAAGAAAATATTTCCATTTCATTAGGATGCTTCATTTTCTCAGAAGATGTGTCTTGTTTTCCTTAAAGCTGAAATCCTTTAATACATTCTGAATATATTTAAATTTACTGAAAGCAACATCAACAAAATTATGTACAAATGACCTTTGAGGAAACTTGCAATTGAGTGACACTAAATCCTCCAGATCATTGCCTTCTAGAAGCTTCCCCCAGAGTTTGCAGAAGTCCTCCCAGCTTACACTTACATAGTATGCAGGGACTGCGTGATTATTTATATTTCCTCACTCCTTGCCCTGTGATCTCTTACATCCTGTGGTCAGGCCTGGCCATATGATTTGCTTCAGCAAATGGAACCTCAGTAGTGTGTGTCATAGAAGCATTCATTGTGATTACCAAGTTTAGATCAGCCTCCAGTGCCCCTGTGCTTTTTGCCATAAGAAGCCTTATCTGGACAGCATATGTTCTTTCAACCTTGATCCCAGAATCAGAACATGCTTGTAATAGACCCAAACCCAGCCTGCAGCCTGAGATACCAGTTATTTACTTGTTTTTTTTTTTCAATAAATTTTTAGGACATGCCTAGGCACTGGTGTTACAGTAAATAGCAAAAATGAATGGTCATTATTCTCATTCAGGTTAAAATTAAGTAATTTAAAATCTCTTCTTTAATACTAAAGTAACTATGAATAAATTATAGAATCAAAATTGACATGCATTTTTTAAAGATCAAGTATTAGAATGCTAAGAACTTTCACAGTTCTGATGGTCCACATCATAATAAACCACTGAGATATATACCATTATGATCATTTTGGCACGGAAGCACTGACTGGAAGATGTAAGTATGAGATGAGGCCCAGGAAAGCAGAAGTAGAAAGATAGGGAAATTGGAGAATTCAAATGTATATGTCACTCCTTCCAATGCTGAAATAGTTATACTCACATAGGAGAAGAAATTATAAAAGGAGTTAAAGTTTCCATCCAGTTACATCATAAGAAGTAGGTGCAGAAGTAAACTTTAGGGGAGTATAATTAGGATATGTATGCTTAAAGATATTATTTTTAGTATCTAAAGAAAGTTTAGTAATGACATGGTAGTAGAAAGTTGCATAACATCAGAATTCTATAACCTGGTTGTGGAGTTTGGGGCTGCAAGAGACTTTGACCACGAGAAATCATCCCAGGAGATGACTGTATGTAACATGTTGACTGAAGTCTCAGTGCGTGGATATGGATCCTGACTCTAGTACTTAGTAATTATAAGAGGTTGGTCAAGTAACTTAATCTTATTCGATCTCGGTTTTCTCATCCATATGATGTGTCCACTCATAAAGGCTTTGTGGACATTAATGCGATAATGCACATAAGCCGTTTGAAATGGTGCCTGGCTCATTGCAAGGACATTAATACGATAATGCACATAAGCCACTTGAAATGGTGCCTGGCTCATTGCAAGGACATTAATACGATAATGCACATAAGCCATTTGAAATGGTGCCTGGCTCATTGCAAGGACATTAATGCGATAATGCACATAAGCCGTTTGAAATGGTGCCTGGCTCATTGCAAGTGATCAATATAATATTTGCATCTATTGTAGAAGTGCTAGAAGATCTTTCTGCAGTAGGAGTCCTAGATTTAATAAAGTTTAGTGAAGAGTTTTATAAGAGTCCCTGAAACAGTCTTCTTTCTGGGTTGGGGCTCCCTGAGCAAATGACACCTTTTAATGGGACTTTATTTTGTTGTGAGAACCCTTAAAGTAGTTGAAACCTGTAAGCCTTGGGTAAAAATCTGGCTGATGTAATTCTGTTCTGATACAGTGGTGTGAACTGAGGCACCAGTGCTGTGTTTGAAACGTAGGAGTGTGGTTAGCTTTTCACTTTATATTTTTAAAGGGATGATGAAATATTTTGTACTTGGGCAGCCTGAGCTCTGTATTTCTGGCTGCTTATAATAAAATTCAGGACCCCACTCAGCTTGCACTGTGAAATGGCTTGTTCCTAAGATAGCTTGAGACCACGAGTCATGTACCTTATCCTTTCCATGACTTTTGTGTCCTCTATGTCCTTCTCCAGGGCATGAGGAAAGTCCCACAGGCTTTGAGAATACCCCAGCCACCCATCTTCACAGTGCACATGAGCCAAACCCTGCCTGGAGGGGTGAGGTTCTAATTAATCTCTTTGGTTATAGAGCGTGCCTTTCTTCCCCCTGTGTCTCAGGACCATAGGTGGTGGCATTAAAGCTTGCTTGAGTGTTACCTCTGCTGTGTTACCCACATCTTTGTCTCACGCATTGAAAGGAAGGAGGACCTGCATCAAGTTCCAGCTAGGGAACTGAAATACTGGTTCTTAAGATAATATACAGATCACAGTGAATCTTTTTATTTGGAGACAATTCCAGCTTGGTACTGGTATTGCCACATGACTCTGGGATTAAGAACACCTCCATGGATCCTCAGTCAAGAGCATGTAGCCATAGCCTCAGATACAACACGGGTTTTGCTGGATGGAGGGGACTACAGGGTGTGATGTGGGGGTAAATGTTTAAAGAGCATCATGTTCAGTTGTCAATGACCAAGAAAGACCTCACAGTTCTCAGTTAACACTTTACTTAATATATCAGCAGCATTTGAATTTGAAATGGTAAATCACCCCCTCCTCCGCAAAGCACTGTCTTTCCTGAGTTTTCAAGATACCTCACTCTCCTGGCTTTTCTGTGGTCTCCTTTGCTGACTCATCTCATATTGCTGACAGCAAAATACTGAAGTGCCCCAGAGTACATTCTTTTTCTCTCAGTGCTCATTGCCTCCGTGATCTCGTCCAAAATCTTCTCTGTAAATGCTGTTCACACACTGATGACTCTGACATTTATATCTTTAGCCTAGACCTTGTCCTGAACTTCAGATTCACATCCAACTGCCTATTTGATGCTTGATTTGTATGTCTAATGGGTGTCTCAGCCCTAACACATCCAGGACAAAACTCCTAATCTTCTTCCCCAAATTAGGTTTTCCTGTAGTAATTCCCATCTCTTTATGGCATTTCCATCCTTCCAGTTTCTCGGGCCAAAAATTTAGAGTTATTCTTGATTGTGTTAGTTTCTCTCAAATTATAGATTTAAGTCTGTAAACAAGTACTATAGAGTCTACTTTCAAAATATCAATATATTCAGAATCTGACCATTTTCACCACTTCCAATGCTGCATCTCAACATGAATAAGCTGCATCCCGTTTCTTCTCTGTACTGTGGCAAAAGCTCTTTGTGTCTGCCCTTGTCCCCCAAGGCTGTTCTCACCAAGTGTCCTTTTGAGTGGTGACTAGTTTAGACCACGTCATTCTTCTGCCAACAGTCCTTCAGTGGTTGGTTTCTCATTTCCCTCAGAGTAAAGCTGAAGTTCTTAATAATGGCCTCCAGGATGTGGCCTCTCATTACCTTGCTGATCTTTTTCCTGCTGCTCCTTCACTTGTTGCATCTCTTATTCCCCGCCCCCTCACCCCAACTGGCCTCCTTCTTCCACAAAAATGCCAGAAATATTCCCACAACCTATAATTTATGCTTTCCCTCTGCCTGGAATATTATTCCTCCAGATTAACACCATGGCTAACTTCCTCACCTGCTTGAGGTCTTTACACCTGTGTTACGTCTTAGTGAGATTTGCAAGGCCATCTTTTTTTTTTTTTTTAACATCTTTATTGGAGTATAATTCCTTTACAATGGTGTGTTAATTTCTGCTTTACAACAAAGTGAATCAGTTATATATGTACATATATCCCCATATCTGTTCCCTCTTGTATCTCCCTCCCACCCTCTCTATCCCACCTCTCTAGGTGGTCACAAAGCATCGAGCTGATCTCCCTGTGCTATGCGGCTGCTTCCCACTACCTATCTATTTTACATTTGGAAGTGTATATATGTCCATACCACTCTCTCACTTCGTCCCAGCTTACCCTTCCCCCTCCCCATATCCTCAAGTCCATTCTCTAGTAGGTCTGCGTCTTTATTCCCATCTTGCCCCAAGGTTCTTCATGAACATTTTTTTTTTTGATTCCATATATATGTGTTAGCATACGGTATTTGTTTTTCTCTTTCTGACTTACTTCACTCTGTATGAGAGACAGACTCTAGGTCCATCCACCTCACTACAAATAACTCAATTTCGTTTCTTTTTATGGCTGAGTAATTCCATTATATATATGTGCCACATCTTCTTTATGCATTCATCTGGTGATGGACACTTAGGTTGCTTCCATGTCCTGGCTATTGTAAATAGAGCTGCAATGAACAAAGCAAAATCTTTGAAATTTCATTAGGTCCCATTTTTTCATTTTTGTTTTTATTTCCATTTCTCTAGGAGGTGTGTCAAAAAGGATCTTGCTGTGATTTATGCCATAGAGTGTTCTGCCTATGTTTTCCTCTAAGAGTTTGATAGTGTCTGGCCTTACATTTAGGTCTTTAATCCATTTTGAATTTATTTTTGTGTATGGTGTTAGGGAGTGTTCTAATTTCATTCTTTTACATGTAGCTGTCCAGTTTTCCCAGCACCACTTATTGAAGAGGCTGTCTTTTCTCCATTGTATATTCTTGCTTCCTTTATCAAAGATAAGGTGACCATTTGTGCGTGGGTTTATCTCTGGGCTTTCTATCTTGTTCCATTGATCAATATTTCTGTTTCTGTGCCAGTACCATACTGTCTTGATTAGTGTAGCTTTGTAGTATAGTCTGAAGTCAGGGAGCCTGATTCCTCCCACTCCGTTTATCTTTCTCAAGATTGCTTTGGCTGTTTGGGGTCTTTTGTGTTTCCATACAAATTGTGAAAGTTTTTGTTCTAGTTCTGTGAAAAATGCCAGTGGTAGTTTGATAGGGATTGCATTGAATCTGTAGATTGCTTTGGGTAGTAGAGTCATTTTCACAATGTTGATTCTTCCAATCTGAGAACATGGTATATCTGTCCATCTATTTGTATCACCTTTAATTTCTTTCATCAGTGTCTTATAATTTTCTGCATACAGGTCTTTTGTCTCCTCAGGTAGGTTTATTCCTAGATATTTTATTCTTTTGTTGCAATGGAAAATAGGAGTGTTTTCTTAATTTCAGTTTCAGATTTTTCATCATTAGCGTGTAGGAATGCCAGAGATTTCTGTGCATTAATTTTGTATCCTGCTACTTTGCCAAATTCATTGATTAGCTCTAGTAGTTTTCTGGTAGCATCTTTAGGATTCTCTATGTATAATATCATGTCATCTGCAAACAGTGACAGCTTTACTTCTTTTCCAATTTGGATTCCTTTTGTTTATGTTTTCTTCTCTAATTGCTGTGGCTAAAACTTCCCAAACTTTTTGGAATAATAGTGGTGAGAGTGGGCAACTTTGTCTTGTTCCTGATCTTAGTGGAAATGGTTTCAGTTTTTCACCATTTAGGATGATGTTGGTTGTGGGTTTGTCATATATGGCCTTTATTATGTTGAGGTAAGTTCCCTCTATGCCTACTTTCTGGATGGTTTTTATCATAAATGGGTGTTGAATTTTGTCAAAAGATTTCTCTGCATCTATTGAGATGATCGTATGGTTTTTCTCCTTCAGTTTGTTAATATGGTGTATCACATTGATTGATTTGCGTACATTGAAGAATCCTTGCATTCCTGGGATAAACCCCACTTGATCATGATGTATGATCCTTTTAATGTGCTGTTGGGTTCTGTTTGCTAGTATTTTGTTGAGGATTTTTGCATCTATGTTCATCAGTGATATTGGCCTGTAGTTTTCTTTCTTTGTGACATGTTTATCTGGTTTTGGTGTCAGGGTGATGGTGGCCTCGTAGAATGAGTTTGGGAGTTTTCCTCCCTCTGCTATATTTTGGAAGAGTTTGAGAAGGGTAGGTGTTATCTCTTCTCTAAATGTTTGATAGAATTTGCCTGTGAAGGCATCTGGTCCTGGGCTTCTGTTTGTTGGAAGATTTTTAATCACACTTTCAATTTCAGTGCTTGTGATTGGTCTGTTCATATTTTCTATTTCTTCCTGGTTCAGTCTCAGAAGGTTGTGCTTTTCTAAGAATTTGTCCGTTTCTTCCAGGTTGTCCGTTTTATTGGCATAGAGTTGCTTGTAGTGACCTCTCATGATCCTTTGTATTTCTGCAGTGTCAGTTGTTACTTCTCCTTTTTGATATCTAATTCTATTGATTTGAGTCTTCTCCCTTTTTTTCTTGATGCGTCTGGCTAATGGTTTATCAATTTTGTTTATCTTGTCAAAGAACCAGCTTTTAGTTTTATTGATGTTTGCTATCATTTCCTTCATTTCTTTTTCATTTATTTCTGATCTGATCTTTATGATTTCTTTCCTTCTGCTAACTTTGGGTTTTTTTTTGTTCTTCTTTCTGTAATTGCTTTAGGTGTAAGGTTAGGATGTTTATTTGAGATGTTTCTTGTTTCTTAAGGTAGGATTGTATTGCTATAAACGTCCCTCTTAGAACTGCTTTTGCTGCATCCCATAGGTTTTGGGTCGTCGTGTTTTCATTGTCATTTGTTTCTAGGTATTTTTTGATTTCCTACTTGATTTCTTCAGTGATCTCTTGGTTATTAAGTAATGTATTGCTTAGCCTCCATGTGTTTGTAGTTTTTACAGATTTTTTCCTGTAATTGATATCTAGTCTCATAGCGTTGTGGTCGGAAAAGATACTTGATACAATTTCAATTTTCTTAAATTTACCAAGGCTTGATTTGTGACCCAAGATATGATGTATCCTGGAGAGTTTCCATGAGCACTTGAGAAGAATGTGTATTCTGTTGTTTTTGGATAGAATGTCCTATAAATATCAATTAAGTCCATCTTGTTTAATGTATCATTTAAAGCTTGTGTTTCCTTCTTTATTTTCGTTTTGGATGATCTGTCCATTGGTGAAAGTGGGGTGTTAAAGTCCCCTACTGTGATTGTGTTACTGTCGATTTCCCCTTTTATGGCTGTTAGTGTTTGCCTTATGTATTGAGGTACTCCTATGTTGGGTGCCTAATATTTACAATTGTTATATCTTCTTCTTGGATTGATCCCTTGATCATTATGTAGTGTCCTTCTTTGTCTCTTGTAATAGTCTTTGTTTTAAAGTCTATTTTGTCTGATATGAGAATTGCTACTCCAGCTTTCTTTTGATTTCCATTTGCATGGAATATCTTTTTCCATCCCCTCACTTTCAGTCTGTATGTGTTTCCTAGGTCTGAAGTGGGTCTCTTGTAGACAGCATATATATGGGTCTTGTTTTTGTATCCATTCAGCCAGTCTATGCCTTTTGATTGAAGCATTTAATCCATTTACACTTAAGGTAATTATCGATATATATTTTCCTATTACCATTTTCTTAATTGTTTTGGGTTTGTTATTGTAGGTCTTTTCCTTCTCTTGTGTTTCCTGCCTAGAGAAATTCCTTTAGCATTTGTTGTAAAGCTGGTTTGGTGGTGCTGAATTCTCTTAGCTTTTGCTTGTCTGTAAAGGTTTTAATTTCTCCATCGAATCTGAATGAAATCCTTACTGGGTAGAGTAATCTTGGTTGTAGGTTTTTCTCCTTCATCACTTTAAATATGTCCTGCCACTGCCTTCTGGCTTGCAGAGTTTCTGCTGAAAGATCAGCTGTTAACCTTATGGAGATTCCCTTGTGCGTTATTTGTTGTTTTTCCCTTGCTGCTTTTCATATTTTTTCTTTGTATTTAATTTTTGATAGTTTAATTAATATTTGTCTTGGCGTGGTTCTCCTTGGATTTATCCTGTATTGGACTCTCTGTGCCTCCTGGACTTGATTAACTATTTCCTTTCTCATATTAGGGAAGTTTTCAACTATAATCTCTTCAAATATTTTGTCAGTCCCTTTCTTTTTCTCTTCTTCTTCTGGGACCCCTATAATTCGAATGTTGGTGTGTTAAAGTTGTCCCAGAGGTCTCTGAGACTTTCCTCAATTCTTTTCATTCTTTTTTCCTTATTCTGCTCTGCAGTAGTTATTTCCACTATTTTATCTTCCAGGTCACTTATCCATTCTTCTGCCTCAGTTATTCTGCTAGTGATCCCTTCTAGAGAATTTTTAATTTCATTTATTGTGTTGCTTGTTTTGTTTGCTGCTATATATATATATCCACTGTCTGACATATAACAGGGGCTTCAATAAGTGTTTATTGAATGAATGAATGGTTGAATGAATGAATGAATATACAGTTGACACTTGAACAATGTGGGCATTAGGGGCACTGACCACCCCCCCATGCAGTCAAGAATCTGCATATAAATTAAAGTTGGCCCTCCATTATCTGCATTTTCTCTGTATCCATTGTTATGTGTTCACGGATTCAACCAACTGTGGATTGTGTAGTACTGTAGTATTTACTATTGAAAAAAAAATCCACATATAAGTGGACCCATGCAGTTCAAACCCATGTCCCTCAAGTGTCAAATATATATGAGTGCTACCTCGATGTGAAGTTGATGTGTACTAATGGGGCTGTTAGCAAACTGTTCACCAGAGAAGTTATCAGGAGAATGTATTGAATCAATGCCTTTGTTCACAAATGGAATTTTTGTGTTTGTACAGTTAAACCGTGGTGGTTCTTTTAAAATAAATTGGTTCACTTAATTCAGCAGAGGGTGTTTAGTTTCAGGGTTGCCAAAGCTGTAGCTTATTAGGAGTCCTTTTAGGAAGCTATTCCCTAGAAAGGAAAGGGGATACATTATTGACTTGTTTCAACTTGTTAAAGGTGTAAATTACCTTGTCTAAATACATGCAGAATTGCCTCTAGCTCAAGAATCATTTCATGATATCGATCTCATTAGGCCATCAGAAAAAGTAAAATAGCAGTTTTCAACCAGTCAATGACCAAGAACCAAGAAGTTGCTCTTTTCAGCAGAAGGTAGAGTAATTATTTCTGATAGGGTAATTATATTTATTTTTCCATCGTTTATGGTTCATGTTATTACTTTAATTTTTTGACTTCTTGCAGTTTCAACTGTACTGATCTTAGACTCATGAAACTAAGAGATCCTAGCATTCCTTCAGCTTTCTTATGGGAAGATCTATTTACATAATCTGTGTCAAGTAACGTTACCTGAATCCTTTTCTTAACACACCTATAGGAAATTATACTTCCTCCATGTGTTGTAGTCTCATTTCCTTTCTTTTCTTTTCTTTTTTTAACATTTTGTATAGAAAATTTCAAACATATACCAAAGTATATGATAGATAGAAAAGTATAATGAAAGAGTATAATGAAACCTTCATATAGGTAAATATGATCTGTCTTTATCTTACACTGAGAATCTCAGTTCTCCATAATACTATGAATGATATAATTAGAATATTACATAATTACTTGTTTGCTCTGTCTGACAAATATACCCTAAAGAGTCTCAGGAAACAACAATACAGTTCCTGAAGTTTGAGAGCTGCAGTTCTACTTGTCCTTAGGACACATCCTTCTAGAGGTGCACAGACAAAAACAGAGTAACAGTGGTTTGTAACAGTCATTCTTAATGTAGTCATACAAGTGTATACACATGTAGGTTAATTTCTTTTGGTTTATTTTAATTGTTTAGGCATTAGTTTTTAAAATTTAATTTTGCTTTACAATTATGTAAATATTTACATGGATCCAAAGTCAAATTCACTAAACAAGGTACTTTCAAAGAAGTCTAACTTCTAATCTTGACTGCTCTATCCTGGAACTTTCCTCTCCCATAGGTAACTTTAAAGTTTATGGTTTATTCTTACATTTTTAAAATTCATTTTTTATAGCTGCATTATGTTTGATGAGATGGCTGTGGTCAATAATTTTGATTAAAGAGAGGGTATATCCATTGGGTGAATGTTCCAAAATTGAATGGACTAGTCCTGCTGATGGACTTCCCAGTCTTTTGCTGAGTCCTATACTACATTCATATTTTCGTATTTTCTTACCAGTGAATCTTTGGCATGTTCCTAGAAGAGGGATTACTAAATCCCTACTAAAGAGGTGAAAGGCTAAATGCATATGTAAATTTTGTTGGATGCTGCCAAATTCTCCTCCATAGGAATTGTACCATTTTTCATTCCCACCAGCAGCAATAGGAATGACTGCTTTCTAGGCCTCACCAACAGAGTATGTCACCGAACGTTGGGATTTTTACCAGTCCAATAGGTGAAAAAACTGTACCTCAGGGTAGTTCTAATTTCAATTTTTCTTATGTTGAGTGCAACTGAATGTTTTTTTCCACGTGGTGAAGAGACACTTGCATTTCTTTGCTCATGAACTATGTTTTCACTAGCCTGTTTTTCTATAGGGTGATTGGACTTTTTCCTTTTCTATTTTATTAATCTTTCAACTGTGATACAAGTAGCAAATATTTTCCCTATTTGTCATTTGTCTGTTTACTTGGCTTATGATACCTTTTACCAACAATAGTGTATTATTATTATTTTACATAGTTAAAATTCATCTATCATTTTCGTGTTCCTCTGGATTTTGAGTTACTATTAGAAAAGTTGTTCCTACTCCCAGGTTATAAGGGATTCACACATATTTTCATCCAGTTCTTACATGATTTATTTACAACAAAATTTTTGATATGTTTGGAACTTATACTAGTGTATCCAGTAAGGAAAAGAACCAATTAAAAATTTTTTTCTATATAACTTTCTTGTTATTCTAATAAAACTTATTATAAAGTCTTTTCCTTTCCCCAAACTGGTCTGAGATGCAGCCTTTATTGTACCCTAAATTTGCATTTGTAATTTAGTAGTCCTTTCCAATGCTTATTAACTGAAAATTATTCACATACTTGACCTATATTATTTTTGCTTCCATATGAGCCATTTCTCTGGGAAAAGTGGAGGAAGATGTGGCTACAATTCTCAATCTGGAATTTTTCCATAGGAATGAAGGTCAGAATCCAATTGCCCTTTAGATTTAATAATCTCAAATTTTAACCTTACGTTCTAAAATTTCTTTCTTCTCTCCCTGCAACCTTTAAACATTTGTAAATTTAACCATTTTACATTTCCCAGATCATATTTTCTTGTTAATCCTAACTCCCTTTTCCTCATTTCTCACATTTAAACAGCATACAGTTGTACATTTTTGCCTCCTAATTATTTCTCAAAACCTTCCCTTCCTTTCCTTTCTTACTTGCAGTGCCGTGCTTGCTACCCTAAGTGTGTCTCATTTGGACAATTTTAATAGCTTTACTCCTACTTGCAATCCTGTTCCCCTCAGATTCTCCTTCTTCACAGCTACCAAAGAGATCTGTTTCAAATAGCAACCTGACTCACCCTCCTTCCAATTAATACCCTATAATCTGTAGGACAAAATCATGTTTCCTTAACAAGTCTTACAAGACCTGCCTGTTCACTTTTCTACCTCATTCTCTGCCGTTTGTCCCTCATGAGTTAGGCTTCAGCAGTCTCCACTTGTAGGCTATCAGGTACTCCAAATTGCTTCAGATTACTTCAAACCTCCCTCCTTTGCTCAGGCTAGTCTCTTTGCCTGGAATGCCTGCCTCTTCCTATATCTGCAGCCTAAGGCATCACTTCTTCCACATGGCTTTCCCTTCCCTGACAGCCTTCCTCCGCTCCAGCCCTGCCCCCACAGTCTCACATTGTTTTAAAATTATATTGATTAAGTTATCCTTCATTTTACTCTAAGTCTTGTGAGTGGGAATTAATCTTCATGAATATTGGTCTTCAATGAGCAATAGTGATAATACTAATTTTTATTATTTTATTAAATTATATTATTATTAACATTAATATTAATTGTACAATAACATTTACTGTATTGTATAGTGTAGATAGTGGTTTATATGTCTGTTCCACTACTAGATTATGAACATCTTGAAAGACGGAACCTTATCTCACTTGTCTATGTACCCCTAAACCTAGATGGAGTCTGTTACATGGAATAGGACCTCAAGAAGTGAGAGTTGTTGAGTTAGAGAAAAATAGAGATCATGATGACAAAAGCCTTGTAGAACATAATTTTGGAAAAATAATTGAAATAACTGAGAATGCCAACAGAAAAAAAGAGCATTTCCAAGATGGGGTTAAAAGGGGTGGTCACAGACAGCAGGCATTGGGTTCCGAGAGCGGAACAGTGTAGGGAAGTGACAGAAGGGTAGATCCCAGCTTCATATAGAGTAAGAGCTCTTTTGGGGACGCATGGGGCTCATATTGTTAGGCATTTCAGAAAAGGCTGGGCAAAAATCCCAATGAGAAATCACTACACACCCATTAGAATGGCTAAAATAAAAAATAGTGACAACAAAAAATCCATGTGAGGATGCAGAGAAACTGGATCACTCTACCATTGCCAATGGGAATGTAAAATGCTTCAGTCTTTCTAGAAAACAGTTTGATAGTTTCTTATGACCTAAACATGCAGTTACCGTATGACCAGCAATTGCACACTTGGGTCTTTATCCTAGAAAAAGGAAGATTAATATTCCCATAAAAACCTATACACTAAGGTTTATAACAGCTTTATATGTAATAGCAAAGAACTTCAATCAGCCCAAAAGAGATGAATGGTTAAATAAATTATGGTATTTATACCATTTATATTACTCAGGGTTCTCTAGAGAAACAGAACCAATACAAGAGATTTATTATAAAAATTGGCTTATGTGATTTTCAAGAAGTTTCAAGATCTTAAATTGGCAAACTGGAGACCCAGCAGAGCTGAAGGTATAGTTCCATTCTGAAAACTGTAGGCTTGAGACCCAAGAAGAGCAGATGATTTAGTTGTTCATTTCAAGTCCAGAGGCAGGAAAAGACCATTGTCCCAGCTCAAGCAGTCAGACAAGAGAAGCTCCTTCTTACTTGACCTTTTTGTTCTATTTAAGTCTTCGAATGATTGGGTAAGGCCCACCCACATGGAGATGACAATCTGCTTTGCTCAGTCTATGGATTCAACTGTTTTCATCCAGAAATACCCTCACAGGCACACCTAGAATAACATTTGACCAAATGTCTTGGCACCCCGCAGCCCAGTTCAGTTATACATAACCATCAGACCATGGAATACTATTCAACAATAAAAAGAAATGCATTTGATATAGACAGCAACCTGGAAAAATCTTGAGGTAATTATTCTGAGAGAAAAAAAGCCAATCCCAAAAGGTTACATACTGAATGATCCCATTTATGTAATATTTTTGAAATGACAAAATTAGGAAGTGTTACATATCTTGACTGTGATGATAGATACATGAATCTACAAAAGTGATGAAATTGTAACACACACACACTAGTACAAGTAAAACTGGGGAAATCTGAACCTGATTGGTGGATTGTTTTAATGTTAGTGTTAGTATCTTTGTTGTGATATTATACTATAATTTTATAAGATGATACCAGTGGGGGAAACTGGGCAGTATACAAGAAATGTCTCTGTATTATTTCTGACATCTGCATGCAAATCTACAATTATCTCAATAAAAATTTCAATTAAAATATTACAGATAGTCTAAATTTTCCAGTAAAAACCCTAAAATAATTCATAATTGTATTATTCTGAATTGATGCTCCACATTAAGAGCTGAAATTCAGCCTCTCATTAAATCACAATGCTGAAAGGAGAAGAAAACCGCAACTGGGCAGTCCCTTCTCAGGGATTCTTTGGGGAGAGCTCATGGATAGATTAGAGTTGAGTGTGTGACCCTCGCTTGTCCTTCCATTTGAAGAACCTATTATTTTATGATTCTTTACGTTAATTGTAATCTATTTCTCTTACTTGTCAAAGTTACCTTAATCTTTATTTTGTCTGCCAAAATGCTGGTCTGCCCCATTTCCATCTTGGGGTAATTTGCATCCTTCAATGGCCTTTTAAAAAATTTGGTTTTTAGGTTATTGATAAAAATAACATTGGGCACAGAACAAAACACTGTGAATACTCCAACTCTGATCCGTAGATTTTCATTCCCTGCTAGTCAGTGGTGTTTGACCACCTGAGACATACAGCACGGGATCATAGACTCAGCATTGAAGAGGACATTAAGAGTCCTTGGTACAGGCCCTTACCAAATACCTGCAGCAGGCTAGGCATCTGAGTCAGGTGTTTATAATTTACTGATGACTAGTAGGATTAATTTGAGTCTCCTTATTTTCTGAGTGAAATAAATTGTTTTAAAATAACAATTTAAAAATCTTTAAACAGTTTTCCAAATTTCTTTTCTTCCATCATGTCAATTAGTTGTATCTTTCTTTCCTTTGAGATATGGTATGAGGCATAAAGCAATATCTCTAGGAATTTGGAAATGATGACATAATATTACAAATAATATATTTCAGAAAGTGAGTGGGTTTTTTTCTGGGGTCTGTCCAAGCAGACCTATTTATATAGTTGCAGATCCCTTTGGGTGCTAAGTTTGAGACGATTCTTACAGGACCATGGATAACCCTCAGCTGCCTGTTTCTCCATTAGGTACCTCAGTTAGGCACTTAACTGTGCGTCCTGAAAGTGCTGTTTCAGCTTTGCCTCTCTGCCAGATGCTTTCAGCTTCTGCTTGCACCAATAAGTGATACAAACAATTTTTTCCTAATATGATAAACAAGAATGTGAAACTTCTTCCTCTCCAGTTACTGCTGGGATTTGCCATCATCTGAAATGAAATGGACCCCAAGAATCATCTAGTTCAATTTCCTGCCCCGCCCCCAATTTAAACTTGTATGAGGACTCATATTTCTTCCAAGTATTTATTGTACTTGATGTGTAGAAAACTGCTGAGATAAGTAAGAGATGAAAAAACAGGCGCGAGAAGGTTGTTTTACCAAAGCCAATAGCTAGTAGTAACAAAGCTGGGTCTGGAACCCCTGGCTAGAACTTCCCTGCATGTAAGCCTTGCTGAAACGTACTTTTCCTAAAATTTTCAAAGTATGGAAACACCATTGTTTTCCTGACTAGACTCCATAATAATTAATATTTCTTTCTCAAATAATTTGAGAGGAAAATCCTCTCAACTTTAGGACTTAATTCATCCTTTACTCCACCTTCTCTGAAACCTGGTTGAGGACAATTCCACATCCTCCACCAAGACACATTAATCCTCTTCTAGTAAAAACAGCAGAGTTTTTAACTTCCACACAACTTATGTCTTTAAATAAATTTACAAGATTAGTCATTGGAGAATGTTTATTTTTAAATGTTTTGATCTTTAAAGGAAACTGTGAAGATCCATTATACTCTGAAATACTCTTCAGCTCTTAAAGGAATAAAGAATAGCTATATGTACTGATGTAGAAGAATCTCAAAGAATTATTAAATTTAAAAAGCAAAAAATATATAAGGTTTAATTCCATTTTGTTTTTTAAAAAAACCAAACCCAAGCAAAACTATGTATTTACATGGGTGCATAGGTGTAGAAAAACACATGGAAATCTCTATAGAAATATAGCAAACTGTTAGCTGTGATTACCTCTGGAGAGAGGAGTAGTGATGGGGTAGGAGGAATTTTGGTATAGATTATATGTTAGTCTGTATTTGAGAAGTGTATTTAAAAATAGAAATGTATGATATACTACTTGAGAAATTAAAAACAATCATTGTAGAACCAGAAAGTAGGTAAAAATCTCTAAACCCACTAACAGCAGAAGCCCAGCAAGTACACATACCTTCTGTTAAATGCCTGTTCCAATTTAGAAGTTCTCTTATAATCCACTAATGGTTAATCGAAGGGTCTTTGATTTGTTAGCCAACCAGAAGAGTTTCTCAGTCTTTTCTTTTTCTAATCCCAGTTCAATAACTTTGGTTAAATTTTGTAAACGAAGTTTTATTTTTAGGTTGTGTTAAGTCCTCAATTTGGAAATAGTGTTGAACACATTTCTGGGAGGAAGTTAAGTCTTTGTCCAAGATCTTGATGTAACTGAGCGTCTCTCTCAAAACTCACAGTCACAGCTGGTTTCTCGGAACCTTTCCCAGCTTTTTCTAAGTTTTTTTTCTCAAAATCTTCCTTGGCAGTCAGGAAGAAACCTGGACCACAGATGGTTAGTTTATTATACTTAACACCCACCTTGTGCCAAATCAGCACCTAGGGACCACAGAATTGCTGGTTGTGCATGTGAAGGAAATTTTCCTTTAGCCTTTGGGAAATATTGGTTATTTTACATAACTGGAATTACAGTGGGAGACATTTCTTAGCAGGGCAGTACTGCTGTCACCTCTTCCAGTGGAGACATGGATGCAATTGAAAGTTTGGTATAGGCGAGTTTCTTCATTTAGTTATCCTTTATACTGTAATTATGGAGCAGTGCCTACATACCAGCACCTGTGCTGGGTCCTAGGTGTCCAGGGTATACGAGATGTGGCACCTGGCCACAAGTCACTTACTGTTCTGACCAGGCATCAAACACCTCCAGGAGAGTGTGATTGTACAGAGAGGATACCTACAAGCACAGCAGACAGGTGTGTACATCATGCTTGAAACTCAAGGTAGGGCTGTTAGGAATGTGGAACTTGATCTGGGTTTTGGAAGATGAGTAGGAAAAAGCAGTGCGAGGATTGCATTTTAGACATAAGAAACACAGTTGCACCCAAGAAACGACAAACATTTGGTTGAATCATGAAATTGTAAAATTGCTGAGGTCTTTTAGGTCAAAATTGTCAAATACTGGCAATTTCATTGGTGCAACCTAACAGTTCTTTATGACTAGAGCAAAGGGGTTTGGGATGAGATAGCAGGAGTGAGTTGGGAGTGATGGGCAGGACCAGATGAGGAAGAGCTTTCTGTGACTAGCGAAGGCAGGGTTTCTCAACCTCAGCACTAGTGACATTTTGTGCCAGATAAGTCTTTTTTGGGGGGAGATTGTTCTGTGCATTGTAAGATGTTTAGCAGCATCCCTGGCGCCTACTCCCCACCAGATGCCAGTAGCCTCCACCCCCGGTTGTACAACCAAAATTGCCTCAGACATTATCAAATGTCCCCTGGGGATAAAACTGCCCCAGCTGGGAAACACTGAGATAGGGATTTTGAACATAACCTTGAAAACCATGGGAAACCATTGACACTGTTCATTGAGAATATCAGATTTACTCTGACAGAAAACAGGGAACAGAGAGGAGACATGAGTCCTTCTGGAGCTATTGCAATAAACAGACAAAGGTGTGATGGGAAAAGGGGAGAGATGCAGAGGTATCAAGAAAGATGGAGATCTCACAGGTTTGGAAAGAGTTATGTGAATGTGTGCCTGTGAATGTGTGGGGTTTGGGGAGGTGAGTAAAAAGAAGGATTTTATCATGATGCCACAACAGAAAGTGAGAGGGTGAGAGGGTAAAAAGAGTAATGGCTGGCAGTAATTAGGAGGACAAAAGTGGCATAATCAGTGACATGATCGTCTAAGGAAATTGTGAGGTTGGAGAGGTAACGGATGACAGTGTTCATGAGGAAGATCAGGAATGCCACCTTCAGTGCTGCTACCCCCTCCCTACCCATGTCTGGTGGAGTGTGAACTGTCACCATGTAGAAACCAACTCCATATGTTCATAGGTAATTTTTGACATGATTAGACTCTGCATATTTGATTGGAATTGGAAAAGATTAGTTTTCCTAGTACCTTGCACATGCCATGCTCTTTCCCATCAAAGGCCATCTCCTGGACTAACCCTTCCAGGTGGTAAGCTCTTCCCACCTCTCTATATCTACCCTTTTTCTTAAAGTCTTAAAAATAATTTCATCAGAAAAAAACCCCAGGACCTCTCCGCACACCCCAGGACTAGATTACGTCTCCCTGTGTATTCTTTCATAGCGTCTGGTACTTCTTGCAGTATTTTGCAGTGTTAAGCATTTATTTACCTCTTGATAATCATTTGTTTACTGTCTCTCCCCTCTAGACTCTATTCTCCCTAAAGGTAGGAGCCTGTTTATCTTGCCCCTACTCTACCTCCAACACTGAGCATAGTGCCTGCCATTTATAGGCATTCAAGAAAGAGATTTGACCAACTCCCCCAATTGTGGTATTTTTCAGAAGCCACGTGAGGTTGGAGACACTAGATTCCACATCTGGAATGTGACTTTCATATATATATATATGTATTTTAAACAAGCAGAATTGGAAGGAACCTCACGTTCCTCTAATTCAAACTCCCACTGAGGAGAAGGAGAAAGGAGGAACATCTGGGTCTTATGCCCACCCATGGGCTTCTGGACATGTAGGATGCCTCTCACACTGGCCCACTCAAGGATCATGGGGAGAAGCATGGACCCACTGCCTCTTGTCGCCCTGGGTGCAGAGCTGACCTTGGGGCATCACTCCCCCTTGCTTCTGGTTTGTTCCTTTGTGCTACAGGGTGGACTGTCAGGGCAGAAAGCAGAAGATACCTGGTGTGCTTGAGGGGAGATGCTGTCAGTGGGAAGGGAGTCAAAGGGAGTCAAAAAACACAGAGACCTGGCCTCAACAGCCACCGGCAGTCAGGCACTGACAGCAGGTGGGCCAGGGCTCTGGGAGAGTGCAGGGAATCATCTTCAACCCACCCTGGCAAATGGCCGTCTGACCCCAGAACTGTCAGGTACAGCACCAAGCCAAAGGTATTGTCTCACTTGCCCTAAAGGAGAGATTGAACATCTTTCAGAAAGAGAAGCCTACCTCTACGTGTCTTCTGTTCCTCAGTCTGGTGCTAGAGGGTTGGGTTGGTAAGATGAGGGGAGGTTTCCAAAAGACACTGTGTAGAAATTGTAGGGAAAAGGAGCCTTCAATTTTCTCTCCTGAGTTTGTATTCATCACAGTGTAATTTATTACTATTGGAAAGTACTTGTAGCTTCTGGCGTAATTTATGGATCTTAAAGGACTCTACCTCCATTTGCTAATCATAGTGTAGCTTTACTACTTCATGCAACAGGGGTTATAGTCATCCCCACAATTTCAAGTCTTCCCCATATTCATTGATTCCTATATGCAATGCTAATTTTCACTTTTAAGGGAAACTTCCTCTTGTAAATGTTCATATTAGAAGGAAAAAATAAACTTGGACATTAAAGAACAAAATGTGCTGGTTTATGGGAAAAGATTATCTCATGTATGGGCATAGTAAATAAAAATATATCTTTAATAGACACATTCAATCCATATTTTATAGAATAGTACCACCAAAAAATATATATTTTTCTCTATAGCCAGCTATATAATAAATTCATGCCATAAAGTTTCAATAAATCAGTGTTAGATAAAATAGGCCATTGTGTAATTTGTCTAATTATTCACATTTAAAATTATTTTCTTTGTGTCATATAGGTAGAGGTACCTTGAAACCTATAATCATTTTCCTTATAACACTTTATTTTTTCATCTTTTAGCAATGCACAAGACACCTTTTACAATGCGCAAGACAGCACACATTTAAAAACCAGCTCTTTGGATAACTTTTGGTTTATTCAGTGAAGGTCAGTGTGGTGAAGATTTGTGCAAAAAATATATCCGTATTGTTCTGTTTTTATTATAAGAGTTATAAAATTATGACTAATCCTATTTGTTCCATTTAATCTCAAGTTTATATAAATCATATCCTATAGTTATCCTGTCACAAACATAATTGACTAACCTTGCTCCTGAAATGCATTCTATACCATTCTCTCAGCATGCGTGAACTTGAAGTCTCCTAGTCATTTTCTCAGCAACAGTAACAGCAGAGAAATCACTAAAACATTGGAAAAGAACAGAAGTACAACATAGGCTAAAGCCTATGTTGAGAATATTCTAAGTGGAAAACAAATACGTTCTTCTCCCTTGACCTTGGAGCATGACTCTCATTCATTCATTCATTCAGCCAACAAATGTTTATTAAACACCCCTAGGAACTGCTCTAGCCATGGGAGATACAGTGGTGAACAGAAGAGGCAGGGTCTCATAGGTCCTAATGGGACCTAATGAGCAGGAAGTTGGAATGGGCTAGACAGTAATGAGCTTTCAAGTCAATAACAGCCCTGGAGGGAGTAAATCAGGTCAGCGATACAGATTGCATGGCTTCTCCTTTTTGGAAAGGACTGTTAAGGGTGACTTCTCTGAGGTGGTGACATTGCAGAAGCAATAAGGATGGCATGCCAGGGTCGAAAAGGACAGCATTTCAGACTGAGATGATAGGAGGTGTTAATGGCTGGAGGAGGTAACATAATGTCAAGACCCAGGAAGCCAGAGAATCCTTAGGTGGGGAAACTTGACAGGATGTGGGGCTGAAGATCCTGCAGAGGCTGGATCATGCTGCCTCTCACAGGCCAAAATAAAAGAGTCTGGGTTTTATCCTAAGTGTAATGAGACGTCTGTGGAGGGAGGGAGTGGTCAACATGATTCTATTTCTGGTTGCAGAAGACCACTCTGGCTGCTGTGGGTGGACAGTAGATTGAAGGGGGCAAGAGTAGATGCAGAGGGTTGTTGCAGCTGTCTGAGCAAGAGGTGAGGGTGGTTTGGATGAGGCTGCCAGTGGTGGGGGGCAGAAACACAGACCAAATTTGGAATACATTTTGGAGATATTGCTGATGGGATTCAATGATGTAATCAGTGTGGGTGGAAGAGACAGAGAGGAATCAAGGATGAACCTCAGGTTTGGAGCTCCAGAAGGATGAATGCTGATGCCATTACCTTAGATGGGGACAGTGAGGAGAGGAGCAGGGGCTTTAGGGTGGGGGTATTGAGAATCATGCTTTGCTCGTGTATTTGAGATGGTTATTAGACATGGGAGTGGCGATGTTGGGTGGGCAAAGATAACAGTTTGGGATTCAGAGGAGGAGGCAGGGCCAGAAATAAAAAGTTAGGCATCATAAACATACAGATGATAGTTAAACGTACAGGATTGGTTCTCTTCACTCTAATCTTACTTAGTAGCTTCTGCTAACTCCAGAATTTCCTTCTGCTCCCTGAATGTGGGTTCCGACTAGCTCATGCTTTCGCTGGGTCTTTCTTCCCTGTACTACGTACAGAAAAGGCTTATGCACAGGAAACGTATTTGACAGGAAGCTGTCAGGGGGCTGGAAGAGCATCCTGGTGCTAAGGAAAGATCCTGGGACTTGGAATCAGAGAACGCTGGCTTCAGGTTCATGATGAGCCACTCTTGCCTCAAGCTTCAAGTTCCTTATCTGAAAAATAGGGTAATTCAACTCATCCGATGACTTGAGACTTTTTGCGTATAATGACATGGATATAAATACACTCAGTATATAGTAGGTGCTTTATAAATGTAGTTAAAACTGAATTTTAACCTCCTTTTCCAGAGTGTAGAGATTATGCATTTAACTCCACAATTGAGACCTGTTGACAAGCTTGTTTTTCACTAGAGGCAGGTACCATGAGTTTCTTCATTTTGTCCTACATTGAGCCTCAATATTTGGGCATTTAGTATTTATTGGACGAACCATGATAATCAATGTGGATTTTTTAAAAAATATTTTAACCACCATTACCTAGCCCACCAAGGCAAGAGTTAAAACTAACTAATCAAGAAAAATTCTTTCTGTTTCATGATTATTAAAAAAATGTTTTTGAGACAAAATATAGCTTCATTCCCTAGTAGTATGGTTTCTACTTCTAGGAAAGAATGAATAGGCTTGGCTAATTTTTTATACCCTTCATTTTCTTAATTGTGTCTCATGTTTTTGTCCATGATGCATTTAATTTGGAAACATTCCCAAGACATGTACAAGTGAGTGTCAACATCTTTTTCAAACACAAATTGGATTTGATAATGTTTATTTTGGATGCATGCAATTTAGTTATTTCTTTTCACATAAATTCTCTCTACTCATGCTGAGAAAACCTCCAGAACAGTGACATTTATTATAGCTTTCCTCAATCAATTATAAAATATTTTTCAAGCCCCTACTATGTGTAGAACACAGTGCTAAGCATGTGAGGAATGTAAATAAGAATCATGCACAGTGTTGTTCTCCAGCTTGTGAACTAATTATTGAGAGAAGGTTTAGCTATGTGAGAAAGGAAAATTCTCTCAGAAACTTCAAACTGGGAGGAACCTTAGGATGCTGTCACTCCAAATCTTGTTCAATGCACATGCCCCTTCTATAGCTCCTGCAAATAGTGTCATCTCCCTTGGTTGAGCCCTGTTAGTGAGAGGGCTCACCACCTCCCTCAGTTTGCTGTTGGAATTTTGGACAATTTTGAATTATGTCCTGAAATTGTATAGAAATCTTCTCTGTGGCTTCCATCTGATCTTTCTGTCATATGCCATGCCTACAAAAATTTGAAGATCTCTACATGGCCTTGTGTTTTAATAACTTGCATTTGTGCAGTGTTGGAAGTTTGCAAAGTTAAGTAACTAAGCTCAAGATCACACAGCTTGTATAACAAAAGTTTAAAACGAAGTTGAAACTCCAAAAATATATGTTCTTCCTACCAAACAATGGCATCTATGGTTGCAATACAAGAAATTCCAGAAAGCATTTAGTGATTGATAGCTAAACAAATTGTGTAAAGAGAATATGGAGCAAGACATCAGTATATGCTAGAGGTGGGTGAGGTTTTGTGGAAGAAGATAGCGCATTCTTTCTTGCCACCAGCTGAGTGATCACACTGGAGGTGTTTTCAACAAAAGGTTAATATCTTCAGCAGAAACAGCTTGTTTGTATTGTGAAACACTTCCTGGTTTTTGATTGAGCAATGAGAAGCTTACCTGGAAAAACACAGCCCTTAAGAGTTTAGTATATATGAGCTGTATTAGTAAGTCTATGGAAATAGAATGTTAATTTTTCCCTTGGCCCACGTATAATAATCTGTATTGCAGGGTTGAACATGCAAATGCTATATTGCTGGGTCCTCTCTGCACCTCTATAAATACATAAGAAGTTTTCAGCAGCTCTTTTCTCTCTACATCTTATTTGAACTTTCTTCATATGGCCTTGATTTGCCCCCAGAAACAGGGGTAAATCCATGTAATTTTGCTTTCTGCAGTAAGTAAGGAGGTCCTAATTTTGGAAAATACATTTCCAAACGTTTTCTCAGGAAAGGTGCTTAAGTTTAAATTTATCTAGAATTGGGACTTTTTTCTTTCAAGCCATGACTTGAGGTGAACATCTGAAGCATTGGCTGACACAATTCTTAATGTGTTTATTCTAACTTTTAGTAAATATTTGTGTACATTCCTGCTCTAGTCTAAGAACTCTGCAAGATGTTGAGGATGCAAAAAAAAAAGACATGTCAAGAAGGTCAGGGAAATATTTATAGAAAAGGTGATGTTAGAATGGCCTTAAAGGATCTAGGTTTAGATCCTTTACCTAGGGAACATATTGTCATGGAAAGACTTCCTATCTCCTAAGCCTTAACCCTACCTATTAGTAGAATCACTACTCTCTTATCCCTACTGAAACAGAGCACATATCATGGAGGAATTGCTAGTCTTAGTACTTATTGGCCTTGATGTTCATAGTTTCTTAATCTATCAGGCATGTTCTACAGCTTTCTGTTTCATGTTTCTTCTATAATAATGGTGATTGGTAATACCACTGGGGATAATAAAAAGTGATTAGATGATAGATGTGCTTTGAAGTTAGAACAAACAGGACTTGACCAATTGGGATGCAAGGGAAAAAAGAAGAGAAGTCAAGGGTGGTTCAAGCAATGGAAGGATGGAGTTGCCTTCAACTTGTATGACTACTGTATGTTATGTTTGAGGTATCTATAAGATATCCATTTGACTATTTGGGTCTAGGGTTTGTGGGCAAAGGTCCAGCTGTGTTCAGGTAGAGATACAAATGTCAAAATTATCATGGTTCAGTGGTATTTAAATGATGAGACCATCAGTGGAGCCAAGAAAAGAAGTCCAAAGGTTGATTCTTGAGTGTACTCAAACATTTAGAAATGTGAATGATGAGTAAGAACTAATAAAAGAGACTAAGAAGCAGGGGTCAGACAGGAAGGAAATCAAGAGAGTTCTGTCTTCAAAGCTAAAGACAAAATTTTCAAGGAGGGAAAGTGATGCTGTTGGCAGGTCAGCCTAAGTAAAGGACTGATTGCTGGTTTATCAACATGGAAGTTGTTGATAACCTTGACAAGGGAATTTTCTTTGGAGTGGTAGGAATTGGAGATTATGAATACAAAGATTTTGAAGTATTCTCTGTGAACGGAGAAAGAGTAATGAGATGGCAGCTAGAAGAGAAAGTGGAGTCAGGAGGGTGTTTCTTTTATAAACATTTGCCCTGTATAGACATTTCTGTTATTAACTGTGCAGCACCCAACTACTTCCCCCCCATCCATTACAAATGTGTGTGTTATACTTATTTTAATAACTTTTCCTCTTACCCAACCACTCCACCCTGCTTGCTGTACAAACCATACTTAATCTCCATCTTCTGGGTTCCCAGGTTACGTTCTGTGGTCCTGTTAACTATAGTCATCCTTATTGTTTTATCACCCTAAAGTTTTGATACTACTTCTTCCTTTCTTTTCTAGCCCTCTAAACCCTAACATATCTTCAACAGTATAGATTGTTTACTAATAGTCAACTTCCCATTCGGCCATATCTCTGTTGACCCTTGGGCTTATCTCCTTCATCTTGTTACTTAATTCTCTAATGATTCCTCAGAAAAAATAGCAAGTAACTATTTATTATGACAAAGTTCAATATGAATCTCCATCTTGTCTACAGTTCTGGCTAATGTCAGGTTGTATTTAGCATGTACTCAGTTAAGAAGAAGTGGAATTCATTTATTAAACAGAAAGCAAACAAATGTCCTATAGGAGAAGGGAAATAAGATATAGTATCTAAATGCCAAGTTGAACATAATGAAAGCTAATTGTTGCCTATGAAGTGAAACTTTAAAAATTAATTTTGAGTTATATAAATGAAAACCCATTTCTCAGATATTTTTGTTTTGAAAATACTTTTATAAAAAATACATTTTTATTGCTAACTTTGTACAACATGTGTTTAATTTCTTCATTGTAAACCTCTAATTAAGTAGAGAAAATACAAGCAAAATGTCCCCCAAATTTATGTTTTCAGACTTCTCTGACAGAACTCTTAATTACCAAAACCCCCTAAGTGACTTCCTGTTTCTCTCCCTGCCTCACTTCCGTCCCTTCCACCTACCATGGCCTCCAGCCCTACAAGGAGAAGGTCAGGTCAGGGAGAGCCCTTTAAATAGCAGGTCACCTAGACTGTTCTGAACCCATGAGGCACTGAGAGAGGCCATCTGCTGGTCCCAGTCAGACCCCAAGTCTGGTCTCCCACTGAATGACAATGCTGCCATCAACCAGGTGAGACACTGAGGTCCTCACTGCAGATGGAGCTCTTTGCTCAGTGCCGAGCAGCAGAAGCCGTGGTCAGCACCATCAGGGAGCTTTGCAGGCTTACGTTCATTTTTAAATGATATGTTTTAGTATTGTATTTCCCTGTGTAGCATGCTTTCTGACAGCAAGAGAGATTTCTCCCTAACTTCTCCCCAAACATTACCCACGGCAGAGCCTCTGATTACTATTTGCTTCATTTGTATTAAACTTCCCTTTTCATAAGGTGGATGCCCTATTTCTAGGACAACCAAATGTGAGTAGGTTCTGGGAAACCCTGTGGAAATCTTTGGTTAGATTGCTTCTTGGTTATTGGTTACCTTCACATGTGCGGTTAAAAGAATGCAAACCTTTCTACAATTAACTTTTTGACGTCTACCCTCCTCCTATAATCCAAACTTCCTCTCTGAGCAATACTTTCCTTTTATTGTTCCCCTAACTTTAGTTATCTCCCATACCTAATGTTTCAAAATCAATTTTAAAAATTCCCCATTTGTCCATTTTAAAAAATCTGTATTACTTTGCTGCATTGTAGTAATAACTGAAATAATGATCACCCTATTACAATAAACCCCCATACTAAACTGTAAAAAAATCTACTGCCAAGACCCTTCTTCTATAAGGTGATATGACTGTAACCAGGCATAAATACTATAGCCAGAGCCATGACCTTTGTCCACCATGGAAACTTCGACCTCATTCCTTGCTTGTCATTCTAGGTACTGCCATGTTTCCTTGTCATTTCTCAGTGTCTTTTACAGGAGGCAAGGATATCATCTTTGTTGTTAGGAAGAACCTAATCTTCCTGCAGGCTCATCGGGTATACTCTGGTTGGTCTGACTGAGGACTGATTTTGTGGCAGACTGTATCTTGAAATGTAGAAACTTTATACTTTCACTGTGACAGCACCAACATGGTATCAGATATTTTTATTCTGTTACTTCATTCCTCAGCTGTGAACACATCATCTCTATCATTTTCAACCTTTCAGTAATTGGAATAAACAATTACATCAGGGTCATTTTGACCTTAGCATCAAATAACTAATGCTCTGCAGGGTTTTGCTCAGGGAATTGTTTAAAAATATATTCTTTCATTTGCCAACAGAGTAAAGGTTGAATCTAAGAATTGAGTGAGTGTTGAAAGAACAAGTTCAAGTAGAGAACAAGGAAAGAAATAGGTTTTTAGCATATTTATCCTTGTTTCTCTCTGCCTAACTCCAGCTTAAGTGGTACCATGCTAAGGTTTTTCAGTTGGCCAAGGTCGGTCTATCCTTATTTGAGCAGGTTACTCTAAGCAGGAACTTCAATAACTTGTATCATCATTCCTAGTAGAGTACATCAAACCTTTTATACACTCCAGCAATAGTATACAGCAGATGCTAAGAGCATCCTGCAGAACACCAAACTTGTACCAGAGATGAGATTATATGGCTTCTGTAGCTCATAAAATAGAAGGGTAACCTACATTCAGGGTTATTGAGTTCCACATAAATTCATGGAGCTATTAAGGGGATGCTTATGTATATTAGGGGCCACTGTTTATCTTAACCTTCCATGAAACACACTGCAGAGGGGCCTTGGGAATGGATGTCTATTATTCAAGCCAGTTTGGCCTGAGTCTTACATCATTTTATATTATCCAAGGAAGGACATTAAATGTTTAAGTGGCATATTTATTTCTCAGTCTTCTGTTTAGATACAGCTCAGAAAATCTTGAACAGATTATTTTTTTCCTCAAAGAGTATTTTAGGGATTTTTAAATTATAGCACAGTGAGGTATTGCTCACTCTTTTGGGATTTTATTAGACATTGTTTTATTTTTTTATTTTATTTTTTTTTTGTGGAAGGAGAAGTGACCTAAGGGGAGAACGTATGTACATTTCTGGACATTTGCTAATGGCCTAGTAGACTGGTCAGGAGCATGGAAGGAAAAGATTGGAAGATCAGAGATGAGAAGGTCTGGGATAGCTGTGGATGGATATGTGGGAGTTGGCACTGAGTATAATTTTTGAATCATATATTAATGCCTAACAGAAAGTATCCACCAAAGAAGAGGCACTGAACAATGAAGTAGACAAAATGATTTGACTCAGTTGACATTAGCCACTTTTGTCATTGGCCAGTTTAGAACTGGCATTAGGGACACATGAATGGAATGGCCACAGTCACACTACAGGCATTTCTTGATCATGGGCAAAGATGATTTTTTTTTTTTTTATGGGCAAAGGTTAAATGATGTTTATGCTTACTGCTTTGCCTTTTAATTGTCCCATACCTTTCTACTGTGTTTAAAATCTAGAACCAAGAATTATGATAATTATATAAACAAGTCATAAGGTTTAGAAGAAAATTATCAATACCAGAATTATGTAGCAAGACAGTATTCAACCAGAAGCACAGTAAGTTCCACAGAAACTGAGCCTTACTTTATTGATAACACTTATTTAGATTCAGATATTGACTCAGACTTCGTAGAAAAATCTTGTTTTAAAACATGGCTACTTATAGTGATTTGGTGGTGGGGGGGAGAAATTACATAAAATGGGAGCAAATGAGTCAGCAGAAAGGTTTTGTTTCAGGAATGCAATTGCATTCTCAATTTTGTTATGTTTGTGGGGAACCTTGTGGATTATGTAGTTCAACTCTTTAGTCTGGGAAAATCAGGCCTTGAGAGATGCCATGTGTTACCATGGTAGTATCATAAATAATATCTAAACAGGGTCCTTTGGAAGAGATATACAGACTTACTATATTGATGACCCAACTTGTGAAACTGTTGGTGTAGATAATTAAAACATATGGAGAGAGTAAGCAATTATAAGATGTGCATGAAATTGCAAATGTTCTTTTTTATTAAGTAGAAAATTAGCCACAGTATAGCATGTATGCCAGGGGTTGAGAATTTAAAGTTTGTGAATAAGTATATTTTCACCCTTTAAAAAATATTCATTTACTTACAAGGTTAGGATATTAGTGACTACTAAAAATTCAAAACTGTTGAAACTGAATTGAAAATTCAGTTTCTCAGAATTTCTTTATTTCCCAGACTCATGTCATTATCCCTTGTGACCTCAGCCTCATTTGGAGGCTCTATCTAACACCCCAACTTCTTAATGACTTCTAATAATAATTTCTTCCATTCCATCTGGGTCACCCATTCCCATGATTACACTTTAGGTTTTATTATTAGTGGGAACAACATTACCTGTGATACCCTGCATTCTGTATATTCTGCTTGCTAGCTTTTCAGCTTATTTATAGCACCTCAATAATTCTTAGATCCCATGATGACCTCCATCCACTGCTTTTTTAAATTATCCATTACCCACTTCAGTCTTCTCTTCCTACCTTGCCCAACCTTGATTCATGGTGCATCCTTATATTTGTATCCTTGACTGAGTCCTAAACCTGGCAGAAGCCCCCTCAGCATCTTCTAAGGTGGAAGTAGCTGGAGAAAATGTCACAGCCCTGCTGATCTATTTTATTTTAAGTTCATGATCACACAGGATTAAAAGGTGCTCATTACAGTACAGCAATCCTACTGCACTTTCCTACAGCATTGACTTGCCTACTCACTGGAAAGGCCTTTGCTTTCCTTCCTCTCTTAAACCTCTCTCCCCTTCTGCAGTCACTCTACCTCCTCGGCTCCTGGCTTTGTCTGCTACTTCACTGAGGGAGAAGCCATCATATCAGAGCTGTACTTCCACCATCAAATCTAAAACACTGTCTACCTCTGTGACAATATATTCTGTTGCCCCTCCTGAAATGTCCCTGATCTGACCCAGGGCAACCCCTACATTTGTGCTTTGGTTCCTGTTCACTCTTGCAGTCGTTGCCTTTTCCTCCTGCATTATCAGTATTTCCCCTTCTGCAGGATCTTTTGTGCAGTAAATAAACATGCTAGCAAACAAGCAAACAAACCAATCTCTACTCTCTCACCCCATCAAATACTGTCCATATACTCTTTTTTTTTTTACAACAAAAATTTGTAAATGAGTTTTCTTTTTTTTATTGCCACCTAACTCCCATTGGCAGTTTTTTTGACACTTTATACCATGTTTTCTTTTGTTTATTGTGATATATATTAAACACAATATATAATATATATGTTCTGTTTAAAGAATAACTTGAACACTCATATACACACCACCCAGCTTAAAAAATGGAACGTTGTAGTATAGGTGTCTCTCCAATCGTATCCCTTCTCAACCTACCTCCTTCCACCTCCCAACCACCATCCTGAATTCTGTTCTTCTAGACTCTCAGTTTCCTGCACCAATACCACACTGTCTTAATCACTTTACCCTTATTAGAAATCTTAATATCCAGTAGGGCACATCTCACATTGTTAATTTCCTTCATCAGGAGAGTCTTAGTTATTTCTAATCCTTTAAAATTTTACATTCAAATTGAGAATTAATTTATAAAGTTACACACATACTCAACTCTGCTGGGATTTTGATTGACATTTTATCAAATATATAGGCCCTCCTATTTATGAACATGTGCATCTCTATTCAGTTAGGTTTTTTATCTTTCAAATGTTTATTATGAAATTATTCAAAAGTAGTAAATACTCATATACTCACCACCCAAATTCAATAATTAACATTTGCTACATCTGTTATGAATCTAAGTTCCTGAAAAATTGGGGTAAATACTTAATTTTTTCCCATTGGTTATCAGTTTTCAGAGTAAGGAATTAGTGTAACAATCTCTTCCAGCAATGACAAATTAGTTTAACTGAACCCATTTGAAAATACATTGCAGACAATATGTGGATTTCACCTCTAACCACTTCCCTTAAAAATAAGGAATTCTCTATAGAACATAATACCGTATCTGTTCTATATCATCAGGAAGCACATATCCCACTGCTACTCTAATATTATCCAGTATTCAGTGTCTATATTCAAACTCCTCAGTTGTCTCCAAATTGTATTTTAGAGCTTTTCTTTCCTAACAAATATCCAGCCAAGGACCATGTATCATTTCTTATTAGTATGTCTTTTTAACCTATTATATTCTAGAGAAGTTATGACACATTTATTTTCAAGGCATTGACTTCTCCAGGTCAGATGTGTTGCAGAATGTTTTGTGTCATGAATTTGTCTGAATATGATCTTGTGATCCTGTGAATGCCCTTTGCCTTGTTTCTCCCCCTGTAAATTGAAGTCTACTGGCTGACATGACTCTGATTAGGTACCTTTGGTCAGCAGACGTCATAGGTGGCACTGTGTGCTCTTTCCAGTGCATTACATCAGGTGGTGCATGCAGCAAAGTTGTCCCACTGTTAGTATGTTAACATGGGTCAGTTGGTTAAGCGATCACCAAATTTTTCTATGGTAAGAGTATGCCTTTCCCCTTAATGTAAGCAATCACCTTAACCCCTAAGGTGTTTCCCCTCAAAAATAAGACTTGTAGATTTGGGAGTACTAAATCCCAGTACTTCAGAATGTGACCTTATTTGAAAACAGAGTCTTTACAGAGGTAATCAAGTTAAAGTGAAGTCTTTAGGGTAGGCCCTAATCCAGCATGACTGGTGTCCTTATACAAAGAGGAAATTTGGACACAGAGACAGTCACACATAGAGGGAAGATTATGTGAAGACACACATGTAGAGATGGCCATCTATGAGCCAAGGAGAGAGACCTGGAACAAGCCTTTCCCTCAGAGGGGGCATGGTGCTGCCTACACCTTGAATTCAGATTTCTAACCTCCAGAACTGTGAGACAATAAATTTCTGTTGTTTAAGCCACCCCAGCTTGTGGTGCTTTGCTACCTCAGCTCTAGAAAACAAATGCAATGATATTTGGTACCATGAAAATCTCTCACTGACCATCATTTTCTCATTCCAGCATTTCTTCTACATTTATTATTTTGATAGTCTCCTGTTAAAAGTTTTCCCTCATCATCTGGACATAAACTACTATTCCTCCTAAAAAGTTAGGGTAAATGCTTGTTTTTTCCCTTTATTAATTTTTGGAGTAAGGAATTGATTTGGTCAGTGAGAACCTCTTAAGATGATTCTTGGGTTCTTTTTTTTTCCAGTTTTTTTTCAGAAATAATTGACATACATCACTCTATATGTTTAAGGCATACAGCATGATGGTTTGATTTACATACGTAGTGAAATAATTAGCAATTAGGTTCAGCTAACATCCAGCCATATTCTCATATACATACAATAAAAAAGAAAAAGAAAATAAGAGTAAAGGAAAAAAGAATTTTCTCCTTGTGATGAGAACTCTTAGGATTTACTCTAACAACTTTCCTGTATATTGTACATCAGTGTTAACTAACAATGTTGTACATTACATCCCTAGTACTTATTTATCTTATAACTAGAAGTTTGCAGCTTTTCACCATCTTCCTCCAATTCCCCCTTCTCCCACTCCCTGCATCTGGTAATCACAAATCTGACCTCTTTTTCTATGAGTTTGTTTTTTAAAGATTCCACATATGAAATGAGATGATACAGTATTTACATTTCTCTGACTTATTTCACTTAGCATAATGCCTTCAGGGTCCATTTATGTTGTTGCATATGGTAAGATTTCCTCATTTTTTATGGCTGAATATTCACATACAGTGACTATTACATTATATATGTATACCACAACTTCTTTCTTCATCTATCTTGCACACTTAGGTTGTTTCCATGTCTTGGCTATTGTAAATAATGCTTCTATGAACATGAGGGTGTAGATATCTTTTCAGGTTAGTGTTTTTGCTACCTTTGAATATATTCTTTGAAGTGAAATTGGTGGATATGGTAGTTCTATTTTTAATTTTTTGAGGATACTCCATACTGTTTTCCACAGTGGCTGTACCAATTTACAGTCCCACCAAGAGTACACAAGGGTTTCCTTTTCACCACATCTATGCCACCATTTGTTATCTGTCTTTTTGATGATAGCCATTCTTATAGGCCAGAGGTGATATCTCATTTTAGTTAGCATTTCCCTAATGACTAATGATGTTGAGCATCTTTTCATGTACCTGTTGGCCTTTCATATATCTTCTTTGGAGAAATGTCTATTCAGGTCCTTTGCCCATTTTTTAATTGTGTTGTTTGGTTTTTTTGCTATTGAGGTTTATGAGTTGTATTTAATGTGTTTTGGATATTAACCCCTTATCAGATATATGGTTTGCAAATGTTTTTTCCCATTCCAGAGATTGTCTTTTCACTTTGTTGATGGTTTCTTTTGCTGTACAGAGCTTTTTAGTTTGATGTAGTCCCACTTATTTATTTTTGATTTGTGCATTACATATCATATCCAAAAAAATTATTATGACTCACATCAAGGATCTTTGTTCCTATGTTTTTAAAGAGATTCATGGTTTTGGGTCTTACCTTTAAGTCTTTAATCCATTTCAAGTTAATTTTTGTGAGTGGTATAAGATATGGGTCCAATTTCATTCTTTTACATGTGAATATCCAATTTTTCTAGCACCATTTATTGAGGAGACTGGTTTCTTCATTGAGTATTCTTGGCTTCCTTGTCAAATATTAGTTGAATGTATATGCTTGGGTTTATTTCTGGGCTCTTGATTCTATTCCATTTGTCCTTTTGTCTGTTTTCATGCCAGTACCATTCTGTTTTGATGACTATAGCTGTATAGTATAGCTTGAAATAAGGAAGTGTAATACCTTCTTCTTTCTCCTTTTTTCTCAGGATTTCTTTGGCTATTCAGGGTCTTTTGTGATTCTATATAAATTTTAAGACTTTTTTCTACTTTTGTAAAAAAAAATGCCATTGGAATCTTGATAGGGATTACATTGAATCTATAGATGTCTTTTGGTAGTATTAACATTTTAACAATATTCTTCCAATCCATGAACACAAAATACCTTTCCATTTGTGTCTTCCTTGATTTCTTTCATCAATGTCTTTTAGTTTTCAGCATAGAGAGCTTTCATTCCTTAGATAAATTTATTCCTAAGTATTTCATTGTTCTTGATGTTATTGTGAATGAAATGCATTTATTTTTTTCAAAAATTTCATTCTTAGAGTATAGAAATACTACTGACTTTTGTAAGTTAATTTTGTATCCTGCAATGTTACTGAATTCATTGATTAGATCTAGCTTTTTTTTTTTTTTTTTGGTTGAGTCTTTAGTATTTTCTATATATAAAATCATGTTGTCTACAAATAGAGACAATTTTACTTCTTCCTTTCCAGGTCTGATACCTTTTATTTCTTTTCCTTGCCTGATTGCTATAGCTAGGACTTCTAGTACTATGTTGAATAGGAGTGGTAAGAGTGGACATCCTATCTTGTTCCTGATCTTAGAGAAAAAGCTTTCAGCCTTTCACCATTGATATTAGCTGTGGGCTTGTCACATATGGCCTTTATTATGTTGAGGTATGTTACTTCTATGCCTACTTTGTTAAGAGTTGTTTTTTTTTTTAATTTCATGAATGGATGTTGAATTTTATCAAATGCTTTTTCTGCATCCACTGAGATGATCATGTGATTCTTTTCTTTCATCCTAATAATGTGATTATTGATTTGCATGTGTTGTACCATCCTTGCATCCCAGGGAAAAAAGTCCTACTTGATCATAGTGAATGACTCTTTTAATGTGCTGCTGAATTTCGTTTGCTAGTATTTTATTGAGAAATTTTGCATCTGTTTCATTAGGAATATTGGCTTTAGTTTTTGTTTCTGGTAGTGTCCTTTTCTTGTGTTGGTATCAGGGTAATGCTGACCTCATAAAATGAGTTTGGGAGTGTTCCCACCTCTTTGATTTTCTGGAAGAGTTTGAGAAGGACTGGTGTTAATTATTCTTTAAATGTTGATGAAATTCACCAGTGAAGCCATCTGGACCTGGGCTTTTCTTTGCTGGGAGATTTTGATTCTACCTCCTTACCAGTAATTTGTCTATTCAGATTTTTAATTTTTCTGTTTCTTCCTGATTCAGTTTTTGTAAGTTTTGTTTCTAAGAATTTTTCCATTTCTTCAAGGTTGTTCAGTTTTTTGTGGTATAGTTGAATTTTTTGTGGTATCAGTTGTAATGTCTCCTTTTTTATTTATAATTTTGCTGATTTATGTCCTTTTTTTTTTTTTTTCCTGTTTAGTCCATATACACCAACCCTTATATAAGGATTTGCCAATTTTGTTCATCTTTCAAACAACCAATGCTTAGTTTGGTTAATCTTTTCTGTTGGTTTTCTGTTCTCTATTTTCATTTCTACTCTAATCTTTATTATTTCCTTTCTTCTGCTAACTTTGAACTCAGTGTTTTCTTTTTCTAATTCCTTAAGTCATAAAGTTAGGTTACTTATTTGATATCATTCTTTCTTCTTAATGCAGGCATTTATTGCTATGAACTTTTGCTGCATTCCATAAGTTCTGATATGTTGTATTTCCAATTCTGCTTGTCTTAAGAAAATTTCCTTTTAAATTTTTGATCCATTGATCCGTTGATTTTAGGAGAGTGTTGTTTAATTTTCATGTGTTTGTGAATTTTCCAGTTTTCATCTTATTATTGATTTCTAGTTTTATGCCTTTGTGGTCAGAGAAAATACTTGGTATGATTTCAGTTTTCTTTAATTTACTAAGACTTGTTTTGAGGCCTAATGGTCTATTCTAGAAAATGGTCCATGTGCACTTGAGAAGAATGTGTACTCTGCTGTTGTTGTATAGAATGTTCCTTATATGTCTGTTAGGTCCATTTGGTCTGTGGTGTTCAAATCAGCAGTTTCCTTATTGATTCTCTGTCTAGATGATCTATTTATTGTTGAGAGTGGGGTAAAGTCCCCAACTATTACCCACCTATTATTATATTACTGTTTATTTCTCCTTTTAGTCATTTTTGCTTCATATATTTAGGTGCTCTGATGTTGGACACATAGACATTTACAATTGTTACATCTTCTTGATGTATTGACTGCTTTATTATTATAATGACCTTCTTTGTCTCTTTTTACCATTTTTAGTTTAAAGTCTATTTTGTTTGATGTAAATATAGCTATTCTTACTTTTTTTTTGGTTACCATTTGCTTGTTCCTCTTACTGGGTAATTTTCAATGTCCTAGCCTCCAGGTCACTGATTCTTTCTTATGCATTTGAATTCACATTTGAGACTCTTGAGACTCTTTTATATTCTTGAGTTCAGTGATTGTATTTTTCAACTATAGGATTTTTGGGTTTTATTTACGATTGCTATTTCCCTGTCAAATTTCTCATCTAGTTCATTCACTGTTTTCCTAATTTTGGTTAGTTGTCTGGCTGTGAATTCTTATAGTTCACTAAACTTACTTAAGAGGATTATTCTGAATTCTTTGTCTGACAATTCACAGATCTCCATTTCTTAAATGTCAGTTATTGGAGCTTTATTAGTTTCCTATGGTGGTATCATATTTACGTGATTTTTTGTGATTCCTTATGTTTGTATCTACACATTTGAGTAATTGGGCTCCTTTTCCAGACAACAGGTTTACTTTGGAAGAGACAGTTCTTCACCAGTAAGCTCAGTTTGGGTTTCTGGGTGTGTCTGCTGGTAATGTCTCTGGGTATTAGGGGCCTGCTGTATATTGGGACAAGGACAACTGTGTAAGGTCTGAGGACAAAGATGAGGGCAGGGGTGTGCTACTGGCTGATAACAGATGGGCAGGGTTGCTAGCTTGGTTTCCCAGCCAAGTGAGGCTGCTGGACGGGCTCCATGATGGCCTGAATTCTTTGGTCAGGCTTACTAGATGGTTGGGACTGTGTACTTCAGGCTTACTTGATGGTTGGGACTGTGTACTAGGTACTGTATTCAGTAGAAGATGGAGTTGTGAATTAGCTTCCCTTCCCTGGCAGGGCAGCAGGTTGTGTCCCAGAGTCTGTACAGCTCATTGTTTGGGAGCCCGAATCAGGCTTGAGTGTGCACTAAATTCTCTGGCCAGGTGAGGCCATTGGTTTTGCTCTGCAGTTGGGGGAAGCCGTGGGCTCTGCTTTCTGTTCAAGTATCACTGTATATAGGGCTGTTGGATGGGCTATGCATCTTCCTGTGTGCTCTCATTAGGTCTCCTGTTTGGACTGGCTGAAGGCTGTATCCAGCAATGAAGGGGGCTATGAATTAGATTCTCTGTCTGGGCACAGTGGGAGAAGCAGCTCTAAAACCAGTCAGAGCTCTTTGTTGTCTTAACTCAAGCTGACCCACACCCAAAGTTCCCTGGCCAAACAAGACCACTGGCTTTGCTCTGCAAACCACTGGTTCTGTCTGCCCTTCTCTCGGCTCTAGAGCCACTGGGCCATACAGCTTTCAGGAGTTGTCGCCAGCCCTTCTGGTCAGATGGGACCGGAAGACACTCTCCACAGTGGGTGGGGCTATGTCTCAGCTCCCTTGCCTGGATGAGAAGGGGAGGGACAGCTCCAGGCTTCCCTCATTTTTCCAAAATAGCTGTCCAGCTGGGAGTGGCCAGGAGCTACCCTCAGCCTTGGTTATGAATTAATCTCTCTGCCTGTATATAGCAGAGGAAGCCTCCACGCTGGGTACTGGCTTTGCTCTGGGAGCAGTCAACTCTGTCTGCTCACCTGTCAGCTCAAGCACCACTGGGCCCCACAGCTTCCAGGAGTTGTCACCAGCCCTTCTGGTCAGATGGGACTGTACAACTCTCTCTCTATAGCAGTTGGGCCTGTGATTCAGCACATTGTCTAGGCGTGGTCAAACTGGGCTCTAGGACTGGCAAGACTCCTTGTTTGAGGATCTGAATCAGGTGTATCTGCATCCCACCTAGTTCCCTGGTCAGAGTGTGCCCCAACTTGGTTCTGTGAATGAGCAAATCTGCTGGTTGGGATTACTACTGGGGCACTGCAGGTATGAACTCAGTCTGCTAAGATCTGTGTGCTGGTTGTTACAAGCCTCTCCCCACTTCTCTGTCACAGTCATATTTCCAGTGGTTGAGCCCTGCAGATTTCCCTATGGTGCACGATCAGAGTGGGTGCTCCCACAAAGCAACACACAATGCTGGGGGGATATCAGTTGTCCACCCTGGGTTCACTTTTCCCACAGGAGGAACAAGAAACTCAGAGGAGACCTCTATGCATTGTACTGTACTGCCCTGGGGGAGGAACAATGCAGTCAACATGTAGCCTCTTCTCTTACCTTCTGTTGCAGTGTCTCTCGGTCTCTGTGATGCAGGATGTGCTTCAGCCTCACCTTCATGTCCTAGTATTTTCTCAGGAGTGTCTTGTTCTTGAATAGTTGTTAGTTGTTCTTGTGAGGGGGAGCAAAGTCAGGAATGACTAACCATCTTAGTGACATCACTCCAGTTCTTGGGTTCTTTAGCCATGCCATCATTGGTCATCGACGGCTTCCTTGCTTTGGCACAGCAGTACATCCCAGGCTCACCATGTTCTTTGCCTGTCTCATACCTGTAATCAGCCATTTGTCCAAGATACTATGGGATGTATTTGTTTTATGCCCTTTCATTGGGTAAACCAGGAAGTGTGTTATTTTCAAAATTTATAAGTTCATTTTAATATTTCCATATCAAATTTAACGTTACAAAAATTTTTCTTCGCTTATTTTGTTTTGTACTTCTCTTTTCTCGTATAACAAAGATCTTGGTTCTTACTAAAATTAACATATTTTCTTATTTACTTATTCTTACAATATATGTGAGATAGTTTCAGAATTACAGTATTATGCCTCTATCCATTATTCACCTTCTTCTCATACAAAAAAAGTTAGCATATCATATGAAATGTATAGCCCATTGCTTTTTTCCATGGTATGATATGTCTTGGAGATCTCTCCAAATCAGTACAGAGAAATCTTTTTCTTTTTAAAGCTGCATAGTATTAGTGTGAATATATCATTATTTATTTCATCAGTCTGCTACTACTAGGTTTATTTCCCTTTGATATTTTATTACTGAAAAGGAATGTGAGAACAATCCGTGTGTGTTATTATTGGTCTTTTTTTTTTTTTTTTTTGTGAAGGCATATTTTCAAGGTAGATTCCTAGAGGGAATATTTCTGGGTCAAAAGGTAACTAACATTTTTCTTTCTATCCTTTAAATTCTTTTTAAGAAAAAAGGGTGTTAAAGAAAAACAGGTTGTAGCAACAGAACTGGCTATTCAAACAGACAAGGCAGTTGCCATTGTTTGCTTAGATTATTTTTACTGGAGACAGGAATCTCAGAGAGGACACTGGAGGGTTAAAAACTTCAAAGTAGCAATTTCAAGCCACTTGGAGGGCATGTTCTAAAAGACTGAGGGATTGGATTTAGCCAGTGGATGAAATCCTTTGATATCCTGGTGTTTGATGAAGCAGAAAGACTTTTGGACATGCAATTTGAAGTGGATATAAATACCATTTTAGAGATTTTGCCAAAGCAAAGGGAACTGATCTTTCCCAGCCACTGAGGACCCAGGAATGGAGAATCTGGGATCTACTTTGGACCTCTGTGAAGGGGGCTGCAGCCAACAGCATTGGAGACCCCCACCCACGTACAGTTTCTCCCTTACTATCTGGTATGTGTCGGAGAAGAGAAGATAATTTAATGGTGCATTTTCTTCAAAATCAGAACCAGGTAAACCATTTTGTTATAGTTTAATACTTGCAGCTGGTTGGAATATTGTGGAAAGACCCTGGAGTACCTGGAAAGGTTGTAAAGGTAATATATAATACAAGCACACATTCTAGAAATTGCAAAGTGGAATTTTAAAGTTCACTGGTGTGGTGGCTCAGAAAATAGCCATTCCTGAGGTAAACTGGTTTTGCAGTGGATTCCACTAGCAGTGCAAATGTTTTTGTGATACACCCCTGTGGCTGGATAGCCCAATATGACAAAGGAGGCCAAACATTGGGATTTTTACTTTCCAGGAAGAGTCATACATCAGGTTCCTTGTATTTTAACAAACAAGCAAACAAAAAAATTACATGAAAGAAACCTCAGAAAAACACAGTGGATCTGTTCTATAGCCCTGCCAGTCCATGACCCTAGAAGACAGAGCTCTGTTTCAAAGAGGAATGAAAGCTTTTTGTATCATATGTTTAAGACTATGCAAAGCATGAATGCAACCTCTTCTTCAAATTAAAGAATCTTAAATTTTCTGGGCTTGGCAAGGTTTTTCCCTCCTAAGGTTGCCCAAAATGCTAGAACTAAGAGGAAAGTTGTCTGAAGGTTTTATGTTTATGAAAATGATACAGCTTCCATTTAAAGATAAAACTGGACAAAAGCAGAGGCAGAAACTTCTGGAGTAGTATAGAGAAGAAAATATATAAAAAAGGAAAGTAGAAAAAAATTATAAAAATAAAACTTGGGCAAAGCAGAATCTCCAAAACAGGAAAAGATGGGAAAAAAGTAAGTGAAAAACAAGGAAAAGGGGTTTTGACATCAACTATCAGGACATAGGTCAACTTCTTAAAGATACAAAAGACTTGAAAGTTTAAAAGACACACAGAATTAGTGAAGGAAAAAAATTGAGAAGAGCTTGCTAAGAAGTGGCAAAAGAATATTCAAGGTAAAAGTTGTGGGACTCTCGAGACTGAGAGAGAATTGCTGATTCCGTTTCAACAGCTGCTTTATGTGAGAGAAAGAAAAGTGCTAGAGAACAATGTGCTAGACCCAAATCTGGTAGACAGCTGACATTCGTTTCCACTGAAAATCAGAACTCCTCTGAAGAAGCTAATTCTGCCCTGAAAGCTATCACTTAAGACCTATGAGAAATTTTACACCTGTGACTATTTTGATAGAGACATCAGTCCGTGAAGAAATTTAATTGAAGAGATATAAAATCTATTTGAATGTAATTAATAAATGTCAATATTTCTTTTAATGGAACACATATGATTAAGGCTATTATTTTTCCCGTGGATGAATTATGTCTATTTTAAATATAAAGACACTAATATGTAATAAATAAATATTTTATGAACCATTTTATATGTTTTCTATCAGGAAAGTTTCTCCTGATAACTAGTTGTCCTTATTGCCGGAAAGACAGTGTTCATTCACTTTTCAACCCCCTCTAACCATCCTTACTACAATAGTAAAGTGCTTTTATCCAAGTCCCCCAGTTTCCATGGAACCAAGTCCTTTAGGCACTTCTCTTGACTTACTGGACATGTCAGCAACTTTTGACATAGTCAGATGTTTCCTCCTACTTGAAACACTTTCTTTTCTTGGTTTCCAGGACACTGTCATCTCCTGAGTACATTCCTGTCTCACAGCTCCCCCTTCTATTTTTTTCTCGCCGACTCATTCTCCTCTGACATATTCTCAGTGTTACAGAGCACAGAGCTGTAGGGCTTGGCCTCAGGCTTTCTTTTCATTTTTATCTTTATTCTTTTCCTTGGCCATCTCTTTTAGCCCCACGATATTAAATGCCACTTTCAATGCTGCTGCTGATGTCAGTCTGTATATCTTTAGTCCCAACCCCTCCTCTGATCTCCAGACTCATATATTCAACTGCTTACTTGGCATTGCCCCTTGGATATTAACAAGAATCTTCAATTAAAATTCCAAAATATGACTCTTGATAACTTCCACCTCACTGCAAACTTCTGTCTGTGTGTTTTCTTGTCTCTGTGAAAGTCTCCACCATTAGTTGCTCAAGTCCAACCCTGGGCATCATCCATCAGTCCTCTTTTCCCCTCAACCCACCCACAATAACCAGCCCAAAACCCACACTTCTCCAGCTCTAACTCCAAAACATGTTTTGGATTCTTCCACTTATTTTTATATTCTTAAATCATTTGTCTCTTGACTAAATTGGTGACTAGATGGCCTCCTAACTCTTCTCCCTGATTCCACTCTTGCCCTGTTAAAATCTATTCTCCAACAGCAGCCAGAGAAATATTTTTGAAGTGACAAAGCACCGACCATTTTTCTCTTCCCTAATATTTCTTGAAGACAACATTTGGAGCTAAGTAAAGAAATTGTCTGAGGGAGGTGGTGGTCCATCAGGGTTGGGAGATTAGTTACACACAGGAGAATTGAACAAATATGTATATTGGAGATAATGGGAGCCAGGTTTCTCACTGTCAGCAAAGGGAGTTACAAATATAAAAGGGAAAAGTGATAATGAACTGGGTGTGAATTGGAATTTGAGATGTTGGAGTGAACTCATGGGTTTTAATATATAAAGATAGATGTCAAAATAAATAGAGGAGAGGAGGGAGGGAAGGAAGGAGAGACAGGGAGAGAAGAGAGGGAGAAGAGAGAGAGAGAAGAACGTATGTATGTGTTTATTTCCTAACTTTAGGCACTGGGAAGTTCTAGGAGAAACAACACCCCATTAACAATGAGCATGCTTATATTTAGTTCTTGGTTTCTAAATATTATTCTCTACTAAAAGAAAACAGGAATCCTTAGAGGATTCTACTAAAAGAAATCAGGAACCCTGATTCTAGCATTGGGGCAGAGATAATACAAGATGTGCCTGGAACATTTCATTGTGCCATAAAATAGGGAAGCTCTCAAATATAAATGGGGACATGCAAGAGGACAAAGAAGCCAGCTTGGAGGTGCTCCCAGTGGCCATAGCTGGTGAAATTTTAGCATCAAAATAAGTAGTGAAAGTAACATTATAATACGTTGAAAGAATAAGAATCTATGAGTCTATACTAATATAGGTAAATAAATAAATGAATGAAGGAAGGAGAAGAAAAAGCTTTTCCTTACAATACAATGCCAACTAATACATGTAGAAGCAATGATGGAATTGGAAAACTACCATTTAGCAACCATCATAGTAATAGTTGATTCAAGTAAGAGTTAACAATGGATGCTAAAACTAGCAAGGGCGAATTTGCTGAAGAGCAGGATATTTGCATATTCTCAAAGTATATCCCTATAAAATACTTAGTTACAACATGAAAGTTGTGACTTTATAGATGGACACCACCTTGATCAAATGACTAAAGCCAACATCTTTAGTAATGGGGCAAATCAAAATTGGGTACCTCCTGATAGGATGCAGTAAGAAGAACTTAGCATCAGTTCTATGATATTCTTGCCAAAAGTACATAACCTGGACCTAATCCTGAGGAAATATTAGACAAACCCATGTTGAGCGACATTCTATTGAATAGCTGGCATGTAATCTTTAAAAATAACGATGTTATGAAGGTCCAGAAAGGTCTGAGGAACTGTTGTAGATTGAAGGAGACTGGGGAGACATGACAGCTAGGGCCAGTACGTGGTCCTGGATTGAATCCGTTTGTTATAGATTGGCAAAATTTGAAAAGGGTCTGTGGATTGTAATATTGTATCAATGTTAATGTCTTGATTTACATGGTTGTGCTTTGGTTATGAACTGTGGTTATGTAGGAGAGTGTTCTTGTATTGTGGGAATATTTCAAGGGCGATGGGACATCATGTCTGCAACCTATTCTCAAACGTTTCAGAGTAAAAACAAGTTCAATTATAGCATGCCAGTTTCCTGCCTTAAATCCTTCAGTGTTTTTCTGTTTTACTAATAAAATGCATATCATTAGCCATGATCCTTATGATCTTCCCAACTTCCTCTCTGATCTTATCTCCTGGATACCAACCTAAAGCATTTGCATCCAAAGTCCTTTGCGTGTGCTGTTCCCACTCCCTGTTATCCTTCTCCTTCGACTTCACTTGGTTCGCTCCTCCAGTTCTCAGATAAAATGTCAGTTCTTCAAGGAGTACTTCTTTAACCACTCCACCAAAAGTGCTCACCCTCAGTCATCATCATGTCAACCTGTTCATTTGCTACATAGCATTTTTCAACATTGGAAATCAATTTGCTTTTTATTTGGTTACCTGTTTATTGTTTACCTTTCCTATTAGAATGGAAGCTCCAAGAGGAGAGACCATATCTGTCTCATTTGCTGCTAAATCTCCAGGGCCTAGGATATTGTTAAGACTGATAGGCTCTGAATAAGTATTTGTTCCATGAATGAATTTTGTTCAACCCTGAATTTTAATCATTAGAGAGTCAGACTAGTGCAAAATTCATGCCAAAATATTTCTATGTCAAATATCCCATTATGTGTGACTTAATTAGTTTGGGGGAACTACAGTATACCCAAACATGTTTCATTCATTATTTTATTGCTCCTCTCTGCTAAGACAAGTTCTTATCTGAGGACCTCAGTGCTTATTATGAAATGATAGGTAATGCCATTAAAGGTCTTCGTTTCACTGTGGGGACCCTTCACTGGACCTTCAAAGAAGAGGCACCTTACTACTAGTGACCCTTTCTCTCTCTTATGCAACCCTAACCTCCACTCTGAAAGTAGACTAAGAGTTTTATTATCAATAGTAAGAAGAGCCTTTCATTTAAATAATTATTTTTCAATTTAGTATCATTATAGAAAATCTTTTCTTTTATTAATGCTAAGAATAGCATATAAGATAATATAGAATATTCTGTTAAACAAGATGATATCTAATTCACAACTCTGGCCTTGCTGATTTCATCATAAATATGACATCATTCTATGCCAATTGGAGACCAACTCCAATATGGTTTTTCATGTTGATAAGAGAGAGTTTTGGGCTTCATTAAGATGCAGTATCCTTTAGTGAGAGTGGGTGCTGTGAAATTTTAGGCCACCAACAATGGGACTATGGGCTCACTGGGATTGATTAGTTTCCAGCTCTTCTTTTGGTTTAAACTATTTCTGAGTTGAAATTGAAAGTCTATTGCATTATAGTTTTAATCATGGTTTCTTTTTCTTTTTTTTCCTGTATATTATGATGCTTTGACATCTTAGAGCCCTGCTCATCCTGGAGAGACTGCTCTTCCCAGGGCTAGCTAATTTCTAGAGAGAGCAAGCAGCTTGCCTGTGGGCACACCTTCCATATATAAACCAACCAATCCAAAGCTCAAATCCCCAACCACCTGTTTTATCTAACTTTCACACACCAAGCCAACATTTGTCTTGTCCTAAATCACCCAGGGCCAGGCACCAGACAACTAGAGACCACTATATATATCCCAGAGCCCACCAAAATTATTCAAACTATCCAATCCTAATTATCCAATCCTTGCTCAAATTTACTTACCCGGCATCACCAATACCTTTCCTTGGAAACCACAACAAAGGCTCTGGCGAAAGCTTTCCTCTCACTCCTGCTGGCTCCTGACTGACCCTAGTGCTGGTGCGTCCCCATGTGGCCCTGTATGGTGTAGCACATCACCCCTCCCCTTGGGAATTGTAAGTGATCAACTCTTAAGAAAGCAGTTGTCTCCTTGTCTGTCATCTTACTATTCCTGAGTAAAATGAATCCCAGGTATATTCTAAAGCAATTGTACAGCACAGAAGAAAATGTACTTTTCATCCCATCTTTAGAATCCCCAGGGACATCATCTGGTCTTATTTTTTGACACCTTTGGCAGCAAGCAAAAACTTTCTCTCTCATTCTTTTTAGTTCTTTTTCCTCTCTTTTTGTGCAAATTTGTGTGTAGCAGTGAACTTTGGCTGGAAGTAGGATTTGGTTGTATTGTACCCTCTAGAGGAATGCATATTCTTCAGTTCACATACACCTGGAGTTCAACAGAGAAGGCAGGCGTTGCACACAAGCCAGCATTTGACTTGTATCACAAGGTCATAGCATGTAATTTGTGTTGGAAATAAAGCAAAGCCATGGATGTACAGAATACACCTCCTTCCCCAAAGCAGCAGGAACATAGGCCCTGGGATGAATATGATGATAGGAAGTGGATTATCACAAAGGTTTTGAATGGAAAATGTTATGGAATAGCAGATAGCAGAAGGGGAGAAACGAGTTGATCTAAAAGATTTCCCAGGGCGTGGTCCTCAAGGTATTTTGAATAAGGTAGTGATAAAGTTTGAAAAAGAACTAACTTGCTTCAGTCATGGGAGCTAAAAATTAAAATTGTTCAACAGTTAGCTGAGCTTTAATAAGCAGTTTAGAACTTGGATGAAGAAATGCATAGGCTGGTGTGGGACTCTGAGGTGGTAGGACAAAGCAAAGAGAAGTTTTCAGGAAGCGTATTTGGGATGAAGGAGATTTTTTGGAGCCCTTGAAATTTTATCTGAGGATATTGCTGCTTGGTTGTGGTTTGGTGAGCTCTATGTTGGCTTTGCATTCAACTTCTGCCACTTACCAGATGCTGGTCCCTGGGCAAATTACTCATCTCTTGTCTCCTACTTTGTAAGAATGACAACGGCTAAGCAGTATTGTTGAAAGGATTAAGCCTTTCCACTGAAATATTCCAAAGGCAGAAAAGAGCACATATTTCTCTCAGAGCTTGAGGGCGTACCCACTATAAGTGAGAAATTTCTTAGTAGTCTCATTGTGCATCATATTTGAAACAGTGAAGACCTTGAATAAATGTTAGCTCTCTTTCATCTTTTGTCTAGAAATGTCATCCCATCAGTTTTCTATAGTACCCCAAAAGCCCTAGTGTTCTTAAGGGTCCTCATGAAAACCACAGGTGACAAATGAAGTGTGTTGTGTAGATTTATTAACATCCATTAATATATTAGTGTGGTCTTATTTGTGTGTTTGTTGGGAATTGATGAAAAGATGGATCTGCCAAAAGGTAAATTTGGTGACAGAATAAAAGCAGATGTTGGAAACTGTAAACAGGACAGAAGTAAAGGGTCTCACCTTTAAGCATGACCTTTTGCCTAAATATAAGGGTTGGGTAGGACAGTGGAAAGTGGGTGGGGACATATACCTCCCTGAACTTACTATAGGGAGAAATAATATAACTGTTGAAAAGTAGACCTGTCAGAAAAAGAAATAGGAGCTACAAAAAGTATGAAACATAAGACGTGCTCCTGTTTAATTTAAGGCATTGTAAAATACACACAAAAAATTTTATAAAAGTAGAAAACAAAAACAAAGAAAGGAAGCTAGCTTAACTGTAACTCAACTGTGATATTTTAGCAATGGGTGATCGTGCTCCCCCCGCCCTGGCAAACACACATGGTTTTATTTGTACAAATCTTGGACAGTAGGGAACAAGCTGATATTTATTTGAGCGGGAGCTGAAACCAGGTACATTCAGACAGGAATAGGCTGAGGGGGTAAAGGGTGGGCAGTCAAGTGCCCTGGTGGGTTCCAGTGTATTCTGGCATGGGGACCATCTGAAGGGTGGCTGCAAGAACACAGGTTTCACCTGGGAACTCCACCTTGTGCACATAAGTGACCTCATGAACACTATATACAAAGTGCCCCCCGCCCCCCCCCACAAATAAAAAGTGCCTGGTATTCTTGCCAGGAACAGAAGCCTTTTTATCACATATCTCCCACTGCTGGACTAATGGATTTAGCTAGTTATCTCCTAGGCAGGGGAAACAAGGAGTGCCATCTAAAATTGGCAAGTATTGACTTCCTGGAATGTGGAAGAAAGGTTCTGAAGTGCGGAAGACCCAAGAGTGAAATGAGAGTGAGTCAGGGGCCAAGATGAAGGCTTCGAACTATTTAGAGAGAGTCCTAGGTAGAGAGGAAAAGCTGATAACGTCCAAACTCAGCAGGTGTTGGTCGTTGGGTTTTTCTTTTTTTTAATATTTTTTATCGTGGTAAAATATACGTAACATAAAGTTTACTATTTTAACCATGTTAAGTGTATGATTCAGTGGTATTAAGTATATTCACATTGTCGTGCAACCATCACCACCCTCCATCTATAGAACCCTTTTAATCTTGCAAAGCTAAAACTCGGTACCCATTAAACAATAGTTCCCCATTCCTCTCTCCCTCTAGCCCCTGGCGACCACTGTTCTACTTTCTACTTTCTGTAAGAATTTGATTACTCTAGGTAAAAGTGGAATCATACAGTATTTATTCTTTTGTATTGGGCTTATTTCACTTAGTATAATGTTTTCAATGTTCATCCATTGTTGTGACATGTATCAGAATTTCTATCCTTTTTAAGGCTGAGTAATATTTCATTGTATGTATATATCCAAATGAACAGATGTATCTAAAGAAACATTTTGTTTATCCATTCATCCGTTGATTTGAATTGTTTTCACCTTTTGACTATTATGAATAATGCTGCTAAGAACATGGGTATATAAATCTCTGTTGGAGTCCCTGCTTTCCATTCTTTTCTATTTAGAAGTGGAATGGCTGGATCATATGGTATTTCTATTATTAATTTTTTGAGGAACTGCTATGCCATTTTCCACAGGGCCTGTAACCATTTTACATTCTCACCAGCCATTCTCAAGGGTTCCAATTACTCCACATCCTCACAAACACTGGGTTTTATTTTTTTGTTTTTCTTTGTTTGTTTTGGATACTAGCCATCCTAATGTGTATGAAGTGGTATCTCATTGTGATTTTGATGTGCATTTCCCTATAGCTATGTTGAGTACCATTTGTATATCTTCTTTAGAGAAATGCCTATTCAAGCCCTTTGCCCACTTTTTGAGTTGTGTATTTTTTGTTGTTGTTCAGTTATTTATCTATTTATTTATTTACCTCTTTTCTCCAGGATATCAAGCCTCCTCTGTAAGGTTGTCCTGGGACAGCCTTGTCCTGGGGTCAAGTCCCTAATGTAGAATATGAGATTCCATTGCTTAGAATGAATAGCAGGGCAGCCATTCTCAGATGCTTTTGTGGGGAGAAGCTGTGTTTACTGTAAATAATTAAACTCTCCTCTGTGAGGCAAGCAGCTGACTTGTTGATGTCCTTGCAGTGCAAGGAACACTACTTAGACGTTTTAGAAAACTGGACAGCACAGCTCCTAGGGCTTGGATCCATCACCCCTGACCATTCTCTGCCCAGAAACAGCCTTAAACAAACCTCTAGCCTGATTCCACTGCCTGCAGACTCTGAGGGAAAAGCCAGGATGCACTTGGTAGAGTCAGGCAGCTCAGGGACCTTGACCCAGAGAGAGAAGATCAGGAAAGGAGAGAGCAGGGAATGACAGACTTGTATGCAAAATAGCTTTGTAAACTGTAAAGCCATATGTAGATAGGTGCTAGTTATTGCTGTCCGTGTATATGGAACCTTGGTGAAGAAGTAGAACCCACAACAGCCTCTCTGATAAATAGAGAGATTGATGGAGCATTGCTCCAAGGAAGAAAAAAAGAACATGAAAACCATGCTTACTCTTTTTCTCTTCCCAGTTCCATGATCTTCTTTGTTTAATTGATTTTTATTGGAGTATAGTTGCTTTACAATGTTGTGTTAGTTTCTACTGTACAGCAAAGTGAGTCAGCTATACGTACACATATACCCCCTCTTTTTTGGATTTCCTTCCCATTTAGGTCACCACAGAGCATTGAGTAGAGTTCCCTGTGCTATACAGTATGTTCTCATATGATCTTCTAATAATTTATTTTGTGGCTTAGGAGTTTGTAAGGTGTTTTGTTTTGCTTTTGAGGGAGTGATAAATATGTTGTGGTAGGAAGGCATGAAGGATTGAAGAGCAATTGCTATTAATGGCTAAGCCAAAGGAAGATTTATGTATACCCTGACAGCAACTCAGCTCAGCTTCCTTTCAGCCTGAGACCACAGTCCATGACACTGTCCTTGAAGAAAGTGATTGTTCCCTGGCTCAATGTGGTGCTTTGTTCAGATATTGTTACATTCTACCTGGCTTCACAAAACAGTGTTCTTACGGATTATCCTGCTAGGTGTGTGGAAGTAGCTGTGCCACGTGCATGGCTTGTGATGGGCTTTTTCCTCAGTCTTTGGAAAAGAAGGTTGATAAATAAATTAATGGTGTGGAGAAAGGGGCATGTTGGCATATGTAAAACCAGTAGACAACATTTTTCCTACAGTACTGTTACTTAGACAAGATTTGAATTCTGTTAAATAATCTGTTAAAATATGTACTAAATTATTTACCTCTGCCCTTCTCTCTCTGTACTATAAAATTGCATTTCTTTATTCATTGCCTCAGGATATTATTATTTGTATTTTTTTCTAGACTCCTTGTAATCAGGGAGGAAGGAGAGTGATGTGTGTGGGAAAACCCTGCACAAGCTCAGGAGTGGATTGGGAGATGGGAGCAGAGGACCAAGAGGAGACTGGGATGTGCATTGGGAGTTTTGAAAGAGAGCAGGAACAGTGGCAGAGGTGGAAAGCAGTGAAGGGATAAGGGAGAGAAGGAAGTCTGAAAAAGAGAGACTAAGGAGGGAGACTAAGGGATTGGGAGGGGAGGGGCAGGAAAGGAGGCAAAGGGGGTTAGGAAGAAGTAAGAGAGAAAAGGGCCATCTGGGTAGACGTTAGTCGTGGCGATTCAAGATATGCTTCTGTTCACTGGATGTCTTCCCATGTCAATAAGAACTTTCAAAAACTAGTGCTGACTCATTAAGTAGGGAGACTTTGGTAGCTAGAAGTGTCCAAGCAGAGAAGGATGGTGTTGTTGGCCAGTGAGATCCCTGCACTGGCAAGTTGGATTAGAAGGCTTTAAGTTCCGTCCCTTTACAGCTCCAAGCTTCCTGAATGCAGCCTTTTATAACTGTGATGTGTCTGTATGTGTGTGTGTGAGTGTGTGTGTGTTCCTTTTTCAAACAAGAGGAAACTGAACACTGGGGATAAAAGATAAAGTTTGCTTTTTTGCTCACTTCACTGTTATACCCAAAATCAATCCTGGCTTTTCTTTGCTTTTTAATTAGTTTAAAATAAAGATTGTAGAGTTTTGTCAGCAATTTTTTTTGCCCCCAGTTGGATGAAATATCAACCTTTACGGTGATCAGGAAACAAATAATTTATATAAGAAACATAAAACAATCTTAACCAACTGACTTCAGAAAAAAATCTCCAATCACAGTAAGTTGAAAGGACTTGGACTTACTTTGATATATTGAAAGATTCAGAGCTTTTTCTCAGCTTGTTAAAAGCAGAGTGTAGAATACAGGGCTTTGGAGGAATAAGACCTCCGCTTTTCAAAGAGCAGTTGTCAATTTGTTGTCACTTTTTGTTTAACTTTATCTATAATGGAAGTGGGGTCACAGAGGACATGAAAGTATAACATTTTAGCCATTAAATATTGGCTGCTTCCAGTCGACTTTGACAGAGCATTCTTGTTCATTCACCAATATTCACAGTAACTCATTTCTCTTTGTGGTGAGTAGAGAGGAAATCCCTAATTCTGTATTCCAAAAATTAGATGTGCATAGAAGGAAGGGTGGGTGACAGCAGAATTGGCCTGCTCAGATGGAACTCTTCCATGAAATGGGTCACAGTTACACCCCTCCCCCCAGCCCTGTAGTGGTATAGACCAATGGTATAGACCATTGGAATGGCAGGTATCACATTGGATTATACTTCATTGTCCATCCTCCACAATCCAGACCCACGGACTGCAAGTATGAGGGCCTTAAGGACAGAGTTAATTTAGCACTTTTCTATGTATGGGAAGATGCAACTTTTACGTTGCCTATTTCTCTTGAGTTGACACTCTCTTCAATTCTATGAAGGCTGAGAGAGGTGAAGAATTGCAGAAGAAAAGTTTGAAGTTAGCAGAGGGTTAGTTCATGAACTTTAAGGAAAGATGTCTCCATAACACAGAAGTGCAAAGTGAAGCAGCAGGCGCTGATGTAGAAGCTCCAAGAAGTTACCAGTAGATCTAGCCAAGATAATTAATGAAGGTGGCTACATGAAACAACAGATTTTCAGTGTAGACAAAACAGCCTTCTATTGGAAGAAGATGCCAACTAGGACTTTCACAGCTAGAAAGAGGAGAAGTCAATACCTGACTTCAAAGGTTCAAAAGATAGGCTGACTCTCTTGTTAGGGGCAGCCAGTGACTTTAAGTTGAAGCCAATGCTTATTTATCGTTTCAAAAATGCTAGGGCCCTTAAGAATTACATTAAATTTACTCTGCCTATGCTCTGTAAATGGAGCAACAGGGTCTGGATGACAGCACACCTGTTTACAACATGGTTTACTGAATATTCTTAGCCTACTTTGAGGGGTTCAAGACTACAGTGGAGGAAGTAACTGCAGGTGTGGTGGAAATAACAAGAAAACTAGAATTGGAAGTAGAGCCTGAAGATGTGACTAAATTACTGCAGTGATCAAACTTGAACAGATGAGGAGTTGCTTTATATGATTGAGCAAAGAAAGTGGTTTCTTGAGGTAGAATCTACTCCTGGTGAAGTGGCTGTGAAGACTGTAGAAATGACGACAGGATTGAGAATATTACATAAACTTAATTGATTAAGCCACAACAGGGTTTGAGAGGATTGACTCCAATTTTGAAAGAAGTTGTACTGTAGGTAAAAGGCTATCAAACAGCATTGCCATTGCATACTACAGAGAAGTCTTTCATGAAAGGAAGAATCAATTAATATGACAAACTTCACTGTTGTCTTATTTTAAGAAATTGCTGCAGCTACCCCATCCTTCAGCAGCCAGCACCCTGATCAGCCAACAGCCGTCAACATCAAGGCAACACCCTCCACCAGCAAAAATATTGACTCACTGAAGGCTCAGATGATGGTTAGCATTTTTAACAATGAAATATTTTTAATTAAGATGTGTACATTGTTTTTTTTAGACATAATGCTGTTGTACACTTAATAGACTTCACTATAGTGTAAACATAACTTTTATAAGTACTGGGAAACCAAAAAATTTGTGGCTCACTTTATTGTGATATTTGCTTTATTGCAGTGGTCTGGAACTAAACCTGCAATATCTCTGAGGTATGCCTGTATAGTGTCTGTCATTCCAAAGTTCCTGCCTGTTTCTTCTATTACCTCTATACTTAGAGCTCTCCTTTATAGCAGTTTGTGTTTTCCTTTGTGTGTCTTGGGTTTTGATTTCCTTGATGAATCTAATTTACAGTAAATCTTCAAATTTTTTTGTCCATAGATGGTACCTTTTAGTTGTCAAACACTATTATAGAATTATCATTATCATTATTATAAGATTTCTGTTCTTCATTTCTAAGAATTTTGTATAATATTGGGAGTAGGTTCTTGTGCTCCGTTAAAATGTTGATTCAAACTTGAATTTTTGTTCTCTGTCCTGATATTTTAGAAAAGATGTCCTCTCTACTACATTGTTATCCTCTTTGATAGCTAATTTTGATCTCATAGTATTTAATTTTTTGCATGTTCAATTTTACAAATAAATGTGTTTCTGTGATGGGAATCCATGGGAAAGTGTATAAATAATAAATAAATATACAGTGTTATAAAAAAATCACCATTTTGATTTTTTAGCCCTTACCATTTTTTCCCTTTATTATTTATTCATCACTCATTCAGCAAATATTTATTGACCATGTCTGCCAGGCACTATGGATCTAGGCAAGATTCTACAACTCAAAGAGCTCAATTTAGTGAAAGAGACCAAAAGGTAGAAAACGAATGCATGATCAGATAATGAATTTACATGTCCTTGAAAGGGAAAGAAGCCTTTAGGTTGCTGTCGAAATAATTTTTATTACTGGTCTGGTTAAATAGTGAAATTTCCTAAAAGAGGGACACCCTTAAGTACCACTGGGAGAACTCTAGTAGGCATTAAAAAAAGCGGACTGTGTAGCTGAAGATTCATCTTTCAATTCAAGGCATGCTGAGGTGGATAGAGGACTTTTGCAGTAGTTGTAAGGATTTTGAAGAAGAAAATTGAGAAATTCTGTTCCCTGTTGAGGTTAAGGCCATTGCAGATCCCTGCACTCCTTTTGCACGGAGTAGACATTAAATAAATATCTGCAAAATGACTGCAGTACCTTGGTTTGCTAGGTAGTGCATCATTAAACAATAGGACAAAAAAATAGTTTTTTCTTAAGTGTTTCGTTTTTGTTATCAAGGTAACACTGACCTCATAGAATGTGTTGGGAAGATTCTCCCTCTCCTCCATCTTTTGGAAGATTTCTAATAGAATTGATATTATTTATTTTTCAAATGATGCCACCTAAACCTGGAGTTTCCTCTGTGGGAAGGTTTTAAACCAAAAACTCATCTTCTTTAATTGATATAAGGGTATATTCAGTTTACCTGTTTCTTCTTCAGTGAGGTTTAGTAATTTTATTTTGCAAAAGTTGTTCACTTTATCTATACTGGTTAACTTCAATTTGTTCATAATAGTCCCTTAATATGCTTTTATTTTCTGTGACTTTATAGAGGTATCTTTAATTCGTGTCTTCATTCTTTTTACATATATGTATAGCTAAAAGTTTTCAATTTTATTGATCTTCCAAAAAAAACAGACTTTGATTTCATTGATTTTTTTTCATGGTTTTCTATTTTCTCTTTAATTGAATTCTGCTTTTTATAATTTCCATTTCTCTATTTTGAGTTTAACCTGCTCTTTTTTCTTTCTACATTCTTAAGGTAGAAACAGATTATTTAAGACCTTACTTATTTTCCAAAATATGCATTTAGTGCTATATATTTCCCTGCTGCATTTCCTTTGGCTGTGTCTCACACATTTTGATGTACTGTATTTTTATTTTCATTTAGTTTAAATTTTTTTCTAATTATCTTTTTGCTTTCTTTTTTCTTGGGGGGTGGGAGCAGCTACAGCAGTGTTTATTTATTTATGTAACATCTTTATTGGAGTATAATTGTTTTACTTTGTTGTGTTAGTTGCTGCTGTATAACAAAGTGAGTCAGCTATACGTATACATGTATCCCCATATCCCCTCCTGTGTCTCCCTCCCACCCTCCCTATCCCACCCCTCTAGGTGGTCACAAAGCACTGAGCTGATCTCCCTGTACTATGTGGCTGCTTCCCACTAGCTATCTGTTTTACATTTGGTAGTGTATATATGTCAATGCCACTCTCTCACTTCATCCCAGCTTAACATTCCCCCTCATTGTCTCCTCAAATCCATTCTCTACATCTGCATTTTTATTCCTGTCCTGCCCCTAGGTTCTTCAGAACCATTTTCTTCTTTTTCTAGATTCCATGTATATGCGTTAGCATACAGTATTTGTTTTCTCTTTCTGACTTACTTCACTCTGTATGACAGACTCTACGTCCATCCACCTCACTACAAATAACTCAATTTTGTTTCTTTTTATGGCTGAGTAATATTCCATTGTATATATGTGCCACATCTTCTTTATCCATTCATCTGTTGATGGACATTTAGGTTGCTTCCATGTCCTGGCTATTGTGAATAGTGCTGCAATGAGCATTGTGGTACATGACTCTTTTTGAATTATGGTTTTTTCAGGGTATATGCCCAGTAGTGGGATTGCTGGGTCGTATGGTAGTTCTATTTTTAGTTTTTTAAGGAACCTCCATTACTGTTCTCCATAGTGGCTGTATCAATTTACATTCCTACCAACAGTGCAAGAGTGTTCCCTTTTCTCCACAACCTCTCCAGCATTTATTGTCTGTAGATTTTTTGATGATGGCCATTCTGACTGGTGTGAGGTGATACCTCATTGTAGTTTTGATTTGCATTTCTCTAGTGATTAGTGATGTTGAGCATGCTTTCACATGTTTGTTGGCAATCTGTATATCTTCTTTGGAGAAATGTCTATTTAGGTCTTCTGCCCATTTTTGGATTGGGTTTTTTTTTTTTTTGGTATTGAACTGCATGAGCTGCTTGTATATTTTGGAGATTAATCCCTGTCAGTTGCTTTGTTTGCAAATATTTTCTCCCATTCTGAGGGTTGTCTTTTCATCTTGTTTATGGTTTCCTTTGCTATGCAAAAGCTTTTAAGTTTTGTTAGGTCCCATTTGTTTACTTTTGTTTTTATTTCCCTTTCTCTAGGAGGAGGGTCAAAAAGGATCTTGCTGTGGTTTATGTCATAGAGTGTTCTGCCTATGTTTTCCTCTAACAGTTTTATGGTGTCTGGCCTTACATTTAGGTCTTTAATCCATTTTGAGTTTATTTTGGTGTATGGTGTTAGGGAGTGTTCTAATTTCATTCTTTTACATGTAGCTGTCCACTTTCCCCAACACCACTTATTAAAGGGGCTGTCTTTTCTCCATTGTATATCCTTGCCTCCTTTATCAAAGGTAAGGTGACCATATGTGTGTGGGTTTATCTCTGGGCTTTCTATCCTGTTCCATTGATCTATATTTCTGTTTTTGTGCAAGTACCATACTGTCTTGATTACTCTAGCTTTGTATTATAGTCTGAAGTCAGGAAGCCTGATTCCTCCAGCCCTGTTTTTCTTTCTCAAGGTTGCTTTGGCTATTCGGGGTCTGCTGTGTTTCCATACAAATTGTAAAATTTTTTGTTCTACTTCTGTGAAAAATCCTATTAGTAGTTTGATAGGGATTGTGTTGAATCTGTAGATTGGTTTGGGTAGTAGAGTTATTTTCACAATGTTGATTCTTCCAATCCAAGAACATATCTCTCCATCTGTTTGTATCATCTTTGATTTCTTTCATTAGTGTCTTATACTTTTCTGCATATAGGTCTTTTGTCTCCTTAGGTAGGTTTATTCCTAGGTATTTTATTCTTTTTGTTACAATAGTAAATGGGAGGGTTTCCTTAGTTTCTCTTCCAGATTTTTCTTCATTAGTGTATAGGAATGCCATAGATTTCTGTGCATTAATTTTGTATCCTGCTACTTTACCAAATTCATTGATTAGCTCTAGTAGCTTTCTGGTAGCATCTTTAGGATCCTCTATGTATACTATCATGTCATCTGCAAATAGTGGCAGTTTTACTTCTTCTTTTCCGATTTGGATTCCTTTTATTTCTTTTTCTTCTCTCATTGCTGTGGCTAAAACTTCCAAAACTATGTTGAATAATAGTGGTAAGAGTAGGCAACCTTGTCTTGTTCCTGATCTTAGTGGAAATGGTTTCAGTTTTTCACCATTGGGAACAATGTTGGCTGTGGGTTTGTCATATATGGCCTTTATTATGTTGAGGTAAGTTCCCTCTATGCTCACTTTCTGGAGAATTTTTATCATACATGAGTGGTGAATTTTGTTGAAAGCTTATTCTGTATCAATTGAGATGATCCTATGGTTTTTATCCTTCAGTTTGTTAATATGGTGTATCACATTGATTGATTTGCATACCTTGAAGAATCCTTGCATTCCTGGGATAGACCCCACTTGATCATGGTGTATGATCCTTTTAATGTGCTGCTGGATTGTGTTTGCTAGTATTTTGTTGAGGATTTTTGCATCTATGTTCATCAGTGATATTGGCCTGTAGTTTTCTTCATTTGTGAAATCTTTGTCTGGTTTTGGTATCAGGGTGATGGTGGCCTCATTGAATGAGTTTGGGAATGTTCTCCCTCTGCTATATTTTGGAAGAGTTTGAGAAGGATAGGTGTTAGCTCTCCTCTAAATGTTTGACAGAATTCGCATGTGAATCCATCTGGTCCTGGACTTTTGTTTGTTGAAAGATTTTTAATCACAGTTCCAATTTCAGTGCTTGTGATTGGTCTGTTTATATTTTCTATTTCCTCCTGGTTCAGTCTTGGAAGGTTGTGCTTTTCTAAGAATTTGTCCCTTTCTTCCAGGTTGTTCATTTTATTGTCATATAGTAGCTTGTAGTAGTCTCTCATGATCATTTGTATTTCTGCAGTGTCAGCTGTTACTTCTCCTTTTTGATATCTAATTCTATTGATTTGAGTCTTCTCCCTTTTTCTCTTGATGAGTCTGGCTAATGGTTTATCAATTTTGTTTATCTTCTCAAAGAACCAGCTTTTAGTTTTATTGATCTTTGCTATCATTTCCTTCATTTCTTTTTCATTTATTTCTGATCTGATCTTTATGATTTCTTTCCTTCTTCTAACTTTGGGGCTCTTTTGGTTCTTCTTTCTTTGATTGCTTTAGCTGTAACGTTAGGTTGTTTATTTGAGATGTTTCTTGTTTCTTGAGGTAGGATTGTATTGCTATAAACTTCCCTCTAGAACTGCTTTTGCTGCATCCCATAGGTTTTGGGCCATTGTGTTTTCATTGTCATTTGTTTCTAGGTATTTTTTATTTCCCCTTTGATTTCTTCAGTGATCTCTTGGGGATTTAGTAGTGTATTTTTTAGCCTCTATGTGTTTGTATTTTTTACAGATTTTTTCCTGTAATTGATATCTAGTCTCATAGCATTGTGGTTGGAAAAGATACTTGATACCATTTCAATTTTCTTAAATATACCACGGCTTGATTTGTGACCCAAGATATGATCTATCCTGGAGAATCTTCCATGAGAACTTGAGAAGAAAGTGTATTCTGTTGTTTTTGGATGGAATGTCCTATAAATATCAATTAAGTCCATCTTGTTTAATGTGTCATTTAAAGCTTGTGTTTCCTTATTTATTTTCATTTTGGATGATCTGTCCATTGGTGAAAGTGGGGTGTTAAAGTCCCCTACTATTTTTCTGTTATTGTCAGTTTCCCCTTTTATGGCTATTAGCATTTGCATTATGTATTGAGGTGCTCCTATGTTGGGTGCATAAATATTCACAATTCTTATATCTTCTTCTTGGATTTATCCCTTGATCATTATGTAGTGGCCTTCTTTGTCTCTTGTAAAAGTCTTTATTTTAAAGTCTATTTTGTCTGATATGAGAATTGCTATTCCAGCTTTCTTTTGATTTCCATTTGCATAGAATTTTTTTTTCCATCCCCTCACTTTCAGTCTGTATGTGTCCCTAGGTCTGAAGTGGGTCTCTTGTAGACAGAGATATATATGGGTCTTGTTTTTGTATCCATTCAGCCAGTCTATGTCTTTTAATTGGAGCATTTAATTCATTTACATTTAAGGTAGTTATTGATATGTGTGTTCCTATTACCATTTTCTTAATTGTTTTGGGTTTGTTATTGTAGGTATTTTCCTTCTCTTGTGTTTCCTGCCTAGAGAAGTTCCTTTGGCATTTGTTGTAAAGCTGGTTTGGTGGTGCTGAATTCTCTTAGCTTTTGCTTGTCTGCAAAGGTTTTAATTTCACCATCAAATGTGAATGAGATCCTTGCTGGGTAATCTTGGTTGTAGTTTTTTCCCTTTCATCACTTTAAATATGTCCTGCCACTCCCTTCTGGCCTGCAGTGTTTCTGCTGAAAGATCAGCTGTTAACCTTATGGACATTGCCTTGTATGTTATTTGTTGCTTTTCCCTTGCTGCTTTCACTATTTTTTCTTTGTATTTAACTTTGGATAGTTTGATTAATATATGTCTTGGCATATTTCTCCTTGGATTTATCCTGTATGGGACTCTCTGTGCTTCTTGGACTTGAATGACTTTTTCCTTTCGCATATTAGGGCAGTTTTCAACTATAATGTCTTCAAATATTTTCGCAGTCCCTTTCTTTTTCTCTTCTTCTTCTGGGACCCCTGTAATTTGAATGTTGGTGTGTTTAATGTTGTCCCAGAAGTCTCTGAGACTGTCCTCAATTCTTTTCATTCTTTTTTCTTTATTCTGCTCTGCAGTAGTTATTTCCACTATTTTATCTTCCCAGTCACTTATCTGTTCTTCTGCCTCAGTTATTCTGCTATTGATTCCTTCTTGAGAATTTTTAATTTCATGTATTGTGTTGTTCATCATTGTCTGTTTGCTCCTTATTTCTTCTAAGCCCTTGTTAAACATTTCTTGTATTTTCTCCATTCTATTTCCATGATTTTAGATCATCTTTACTATCATTATTCTGAATTCTTTTTCAGGTAGACTGCCTATTTACTCTTCATTTGTTTCGTGTGGTGGGTTTTTACCTTTCTCCTTCATCTGCTGCATATTTCTCTGTCTTCTCATTTTGCTTAACTTGCTGTGTTTGGGGTCTCCTTTTCACAGGCTGCAGTTCGTAGTTCCCCTTTTTTTTGGTGTCTGCCCCCAGTGGGTATGGTTGGTTCAGTGGGTTGTGTAGGCTTCCTGGTGGAGAAGACTTGTACCTCTGTTCTGGTGGATGAGGCTGGATCTTTTCTTTCTGGTGGGCAGGATTGCATACAGTGGTGTGTTTTGGGGTGTCTGTGAACTTAGTATGATTTTAGGCAGCCTCTCTGCTAATGCATGGTGTTTTGTCCTTGCTAGTTGTTTGGCTTGGGATGCCCATCACTGGAGCTTGCTGGTCGTTGAGTGGAGCTGGGTCTTAGCATTGAGGCAGAGATCTCTGGTAGAGCTCTCAGCGATTGATATTATGTGGGGCCAGGAGGTCTCTGGTGGACCAGTGCCCTAAATTCGGGTCTCCCTCTCAGAGGCTCTGGCCTTTCACCCAGCCGGAGCACCAAGACCCTGTCAGCCACACAGCTCAGAAAAACAGGGAGAAAAAAAGAAAGAAAGAGAAGAAAATAGAATAAACTTATTAAAATAAAAAATTTAAGAAATATATTATTAAAATTAAAAAGTAATTAAAAAAAGTAGAGAGCCACCAAACCAATAAGCAAATCCACCAATGATAACAAGTAGAAAAACTAAACTAAGATAACCGTATAAATCAGAAACTAGTCAGTTGCATACAGCAAACCCCAAGTCTACAGTTGCTCCCAATGTCCACCACCTCAATTTTGGGATTTTGTCTATTCAGGTGTTCCACAGATGCAGGGTACATCAAGTTTATTGTGGAGATTTAATCCACTGCTTCTGAGGCTGCATGGAGAAATTTCCCTTTCTCTTCTTTGTTCGCACAGCTCCTGGGGTTCAGCTTTGGGTTTGGCCCCGCCTCTGCATGTAGGTCACCCTCTGGCGTCTGTTCTTTGCCCAGATAGGATGGGGTTAAAGGAGCAGCTGATTAGGGGGCTCTGGCTCACTCAGGCCGGTGGGAGGGAGGGGTATGGAAAGCGGGGTGAGCCTGTGGTGTCAGAGGCTGGCATGATGTTGCAACAGCCTGAGGCGTGCCGTGTGTTCTCCCGGGGAATTTGTCCCTGGATTACGGGACCCTGGCAGTGACAGGCTGCACAGGCTCCCAGGAGGGAAGGTGTGGATAGTGACCTGTGCTTGCACACAGGATTCTTGGTGGCTGCAGCAGTAACCTTAGCATTTCATGCCGGTCTCTGTGTCAGCGTTGATAGCCGCGGCTCACGCCTGTCTCTCGAGCTCATTTAGGCGCTGCTCTGAATCTCCTGTCCTTGCGCACCCCAAGACAATGGTCTCTTGCCTTTTAGGCATGTCCGGACTTAATCCCTGAGTCCCTCCTGGCTAGCTGTGGCACACTAGCCCCCGTCAGGCTGTGTTCACGCAGTGAACCCCAGTCCTCTCCCTGTGGTCTGACCTCCAAAGCCCGAGCCTCAGCTCCCAGCCCCTACCCGCCCCAGCGGGCAAGCAGACAAGCCTCTCAGGCTGGTGAGTGCTCGTCGGCACTGAACCTCTATGCTGGAATCTCTACGCTTTGCCCTCTGCACCCCTGTTGCTGCACTCTCCTCCGTGGCTCCAAAGCTTCCCCCACTACTCACCCCCTGTCTCCACCAGTGAAGGGGCTTCCTAGTGTGTGGAAACTTTTCCTTCTTCACAGCTCCCTCCCAGAGTGCAGGTCCCATCCCTCTTCTTTTGTCTCTGTTTTTTCTTTTGCCCTACTAAGGTATGTGGTGAGTTCCTTGCCTTTTGGGAAGTCAGGTCTTCTGCCAGCGTTCAGTAGGTGTTCTGTAGGAGTTGTTCCACATGTAGATGTATTTCTGATGTATTTGTGGGGAGGAAGATGATCTCCACATCTTACTCCTCTGCCATCTTGACGGTCCTCTACCTTGGTTTCTTATTTGACACATAGACTACATAAAGTTTTTTTGTTTGTTTCCAAATATTTGAGGTTTTACAGATATTTTTCTGTTATTGATTTCTAATTTAATTAAATTTGGACAGAGAACATACTTTGAATGATTAAATTTTTTCTAACTTTATTGAGACTTGTTTTATAGCCCAGGATACGATCTATTTTGGTAAGTGTTCAACCTGCTCTCAAATAAAATATATATTCTGCTATGTTTTTATGCATTGTTCTATAAATGTCAATTAGATCAAGTTGGTTGGTACTATTGTTCAAATCTTATATGTATATATTGATTTCCTATCTACTTGTATCCATTAATGAGAGAAGGGTTTTGACATCACTAAGGAGTTGAAGATTTGTTTATTTCTCTAGTAACTTTTATTTTATGCCTTTGAAGATCTCTTATTAGATGCATAAAACTTTAGCATTGTAGTCTTCTTGATAAATTTACCCCTTTACCACCATAAAGTGACTCTGATTATTGCATCTTCAACAAATTTGGATAATTTTTTGCTATTATATTTTTCAAATATTTTTCTGTCCCTTCCTCTCTTTTAGATACTCCAAGAACAAATATATTAGGCTGCATGAGTTGTTTTATAGCTCAGTGGTATTCTGTTCATTTTTCTTCTACTATTTTTTCACAGTGTTTTCATAGAGTTTACTAAACTCTTCTTATGTTGTGTCTAATCTGCTATTAATCCCATCCAATGTATTTCTCAATTCTAGAATTTTGTTTCGTTTTATTTTGGTTTCTTTTTTCAGAATATAACAGTGGCTAATATGGTCACATTTTCACCCTGGCTAAAAGAGTCTATAGATGCATGGGTAATCCACTCAAATACAAGTTTTAAAGTAGTAAACACATTTTGTCCAGTGGCTAGTTAGGCAGATTATGAAAGTTATCCAATGTAATATGGTTTTGCATGGGCAATATATTTGTGCTAACCCAGTTTTCTCTTTTGAAAAACTCTATGGTAGTAAGCTGTATACCATAGTAGTTAAAAGAGCATGGGCTGGAATTAAAATACCTAGATCTGAATTCTGGCTCTCCAAGTAACCTCAGTACTTTAATTTTTTATCACTGAATTGTGAACATTAAATGAGATAATATGTTTAGCTGTTCGGTTAGTTCCTCATACATAGTAAATTTTAAAGAAATGACTGGATTTTTTCTCATATACTTTAATATAATGCAGTGAGCAAAAACTGATTTAGGAAATTAATTGATATTTGGATATGGCTTGTTGTGCCTGAGTTTTGTCATATTTCCAAGCATACATTATAAAATATAGATTATAAACTTTGAGTTTATTACTAGTGGATGAAATGTGCATCTTCATCTTATCATGAAATATATCTTTAAAATATTTTATATTTTTAATTGATATATAACATTATATTATTTTCAGGTATACAACATAATGATTCAGTATTTGTATATATTACAAAATGATCACCAAGGTAAATCTGCTTAGTACCTGACACCATACATAGTTACAAGTTTTTCTTTCTTGTGATGAGGACTTTTAAGATCTACTCTCTTAGCAATTTTAAAATATGCAGTACAGTATTATTAACTGTAGTCACCATGCTGTACATTACATCCCCATGGCTTACTTATTTTGTAACTGGATGTTTGTACCTTTTGACCTCCGTCACCCATTTTGCCCACGCTCTGCTCCCCACCTCTGAAAACCACCAGTCTATTCTGTGTATCTATGAGCTTTGTTTTGTTTTGTTTCGGATTCCACATATAAGTAAAATTATATAGTATTTGTCTTTCTCTGTCTAACTTATTTCACTTAACATAATGTGCTCCAGGTCCATTCATGTTGTCAGAAATGGCAAAATTTCATTCTTTCTTATGGCTGAAATATATGTATATTTTCTTTATCCCTTCATCTTTTGATGGACCCTTAGGTTGTAAATAATGCTGCAATGAATATGGGGGTTGCATATATCTTTTTGAGTTAGTGTTTTCATTTTCTTCAGATAAGTACCCAGAAGTGGAACTGCTGGATCATATGGCATGTTTTTTTTTTAATTTTTTGAGAAATCTCCATACTGTTTTCATAGTGGCTGTACCAATTTACATTCCTGTCAACAGTGCCCAAGGGTTCCCTTTTCTCCACATCCTTAGCAACACTTGCTATTTCCTGTCTTTCTGATAATTGCCATTTTAACAGGTGTGAAGTGATATCCCATTATGGTTTTGACTTGCATTTCCCTGATGATTAGTGATGCTGAGCATCTTTTCATGTATCTATTGTCCATCTGTATGTCTTCTTTAAAAACATGTCTTTTCAGATCTTATGCTCATTTTTTTAATCAAATTGCTTTTTCTTTTGTGTTGTGTAAGTTCTTATGTATATTTTGGAGATTAACCCCTTATCAGATATATGATTTGCAAGTATTTTCTCCTATTCAGTAGATTGCCTTTTTATTTTGTTGATGGTTTTCTTTCCTGTTCAGAAGCTTAGTTTGATGCAGTCCCACTTGTTTATTTTTGCTTTTGTTGTCTTTGTTTTTGGTGTCAGATCCAAAAATCATTACCAAGACTGATGTCAAGGAGCTTACCACCTATGTTTCCTTCTAAGGATTTCATGGTTTCAGGTATTATGTTCAACTCTTTAATCCATTTTGAGTTAATATTTGTGTATGGTGTGAGATAGTAGTCCAGTTTCATTCTTTTACATATGGCTGCCCAATTTTCCCAAACTATTTATTGAAGAAACTGTCCTATCCCCCTGTGTATTCTTGGCTCCTTTGTTGTATATTAATTGACCATATACATGTGGATTTATTTCTGGAATCTGTGTACTGGTCCATTGAGCTATGTGTCTGTTTTTATGTCAGTAGATACTGTTTTGATTAATACAGCTTTGTAATATAGTTTGAAATCAGGGAGCGTGATGCTTCCATCTTTGTTCTTCTTTCTCAAGGTTATTTTGACTATTCAGGGTCTTTTGTGTTTCCTTACATATTTTAGGATTGTTTGTTCTGCTTCTGTGAAAAATGCCATTGCAATTTTGATAGAGATTGCATTCAATCTGTAGATTGCTTTGGGTGGTATGGACATTTTAAACAATATTCACTCTTCCATTCCATGAGCAGAGAATATCTTTCCATTTTTTTGTGTCTTCCTCAATTCCTTTCATTAATGTCTTATACAGTATACCTCGTTTTATTGTGCTTTACTTTGTTGTGCTTTGCAGATATTGTGTTTTTTACATATTAAAGATTTGTGGAAAGTTGGTCAGTGCTGTTTTTCCAACAGCATATACTTACTTCTTGCCTTTTGTCACTTTTGGTAATTCTTGCAACATTTCAAACTTTATATTGCTATTATATTTGTTATGGTGATCTGTGATCTTTGATGTTACTGTTGCAAAAAGATTATGACTCACTAATCAATCACCTTACTGGAGAGCTCAGATGATGATTAGAATTTTTAGCAATAAAGCATTTTAGTTAAGGTATGTACATTTTTTAGATATTATGCTATTGTGCACTTAATAGGCTACAATTTTCTGTAAGCATAACTTTAATATGCACTGGGAAACCAAAAAAAAATTGTGTGATTTGCTTTATTGTGATATTCACTTTACTGCAGTGGTCTGGAACTGAACCCACAATATCTCTGAGGTATGCCTGTGGTTTTCAGTTTACAGATTTATCATCTCCTTGATTAATATTATTCCTAGGTATTTTATTCTTTTTGATGCAATAGTAAATGTGATTGTTTTCTTAATTTCTCTATTTAATAGTTTGTTATTAGTATATAGAAACACAATACGTTTTTGTATATTGGTTTTGTATCCTGCAACTTTACTGAATTTGCTTATTAAGTCTAACAGGTTTTTTTTGGTGGAATCTTCAGAGTTTCTATATCTAATATCTTGCCATCTGCAAATAGTGAGAGTTTCAATTTTTCCTTTCTAATGTGTATGCCTCTATTTTTTTTTCTCACCTAAGTGCCCTGACTAGGACTTTCAATACTATGTTGAATAAAATTGGTGAGAATTGGCATCATTATTTTGTTCCTGATCTTAGAGAAAAAACTTTCAGCTTTTCACCATTGAGTATGTTAGCTGTGGGCTTGTCATGTATGGCCTTTATTATGTTGAGGTATGTTCCTTCTGTATCCACTTTGTTGAGAGTTTTTATTATAAATTGATGTTGAATTTTGTCAAGTGATGTTTTTGCATCTATTGAGATGATCATATGATTTTTTTCTTCATTTTGTTAATGTGGCATATCACATTGACTTGCAGATGTTGAACCATCCTTGCATCCCTAGAATGAGTTCCATTTAATTATGGTGTATGATCTTTTAATGTATTGTTTTGTTTTTAAACATTTAATTTTATATTGGACAATAGTCAATTAACAATGTTGTGATAGTTTCAGGTGCACAGCAAAGCATCTCAGCCATAGATAAACATGTATCCATTCTCCCCCAAATTCCCCTCCCATCCAGGCTGCACATAACATTGAGCAGAGTGCTATACCATAGATCCTTGTTGGTTATCCATTTTAAATATAGCAGTGTGTACATTAATGTATTGTTGAATTTTGTTTGCTGATGTTTTGTTGAGGATTTTTGAATCTACATTCATCAGGGATATTGGCCTATAATTTTCTTTTCTTGTGGTGTCCTTGTCTGGTTCTCATATTAGAGTAATGCTGGCCTTGTAAAATGAGTTTGGAAGTGTTCCTTCCTCTTCTGTTTTTTGGTTTGAGAAGGATTCATATTCTTATTTGAATATTTGGCATAATTTTCCAGTGAAGCTGTCTGGTCCTGGACTTTTGTTTTTTGGGAGGTTTTTGATTAGTAATCAATCACCTTACTAGTAATTAGTCTATTCACATTTTCTATTTTTCATGATTCCGTGTTACAAGTTTCCATTGCTTCTAGTTTATCCAATTTGTTGGTGTATAATTGTTCATGTTAGTCTTACAATCCTTTGTATTTCTGTGGTGTTAGTTGTAATGTCTCCTCTTTCGTTTCTGATTTTATTTATTTGAACTTTCTCTCTTTTTTTTTCTCAGTGAGTATAGCTAAAGGTTTCTCAATTTTGTTTATCTTTTCAAAGAACCAACTCTTATTTTCATTGATCTTTTCTATTATCTTTTTAATCCCTATTTCGTTTATCAATATTTCTGCTTTGACCCTTGTTATTTCCTTCCTTCTACTAACTTTGAGTTCGTTTGTTCTTCTTCTAGTTTCTCAAGGTGTAAAGTTAGGTTGTATGTTTTTGTTTCTTGAGTTAAGTATTTATTGCCATGAACTTCCCTCTTACAAGTGCTTTTGCTGCATTCCATAATCTTTGGTGTGTTGTATTTCCATTTTCATTTATCTCAAGGTATTTTTTAATTTCTCTTTTGATTTCTCCATTGACCCATTGGTTTTTCCATTCACTAGTGTGTTTTTTAATCTCCAAATATTTTTGAATTTTCCATTTTTCTTGTTATTGATTTTTAATTTCATACCATCATGCTCAGAAAAGATGTGTGATATGATTTCCATATTCTTAAATTTATTAGGACTTGTTTTGTGGTGTAACATATGATCTATCCTGGAGAATGTTTCGTGTGCACTTGAGATTTTTCCACTCTCGTTGTTGGGAACACCAAGTCTTCCTGGACCCATGTTGGGTTAGGGATTGTTCCACCTGCTCCTTTCAAGTGATTCTTTTCTAGTCCTCAGGTAGTTTCCTTATACACAAGGAGACCCTCTGAAGATTTCCACAACTCCTTCTATGTGAAGATCTCCTCTCGTTAGTACTCTGTCCTGTGGACTCTAGCTGACTTGGCCTTTCTAAAATCCCAACTTTGTCTCCTCAACTTAGAGAGATTGAGTGTTTCCAGTGTTCCCCTTTTTGTGCCATGGTGTGGAAGCTCATTCAGTATGTTCTGATACTCAGTTGGGCACTCTGAGCTGGTGATATACATTTGGGAGTTATTGGTATATATAGCCAGTGAAGACCTGGAAGTAAAATACCTCAGGAAGGAGTTACAGAGGGAAAAGAGAAAAATCCTAAGCTAGAACCCTAAGGAGCAACAAAATATATGTGGAGAGTTAAGTGATAATTCTTCTAAAGTGATTTTCAAAGCAAAGCCCTTAAGTACTTAGAGTTTAGAGTTTCTGATACTGTTCCAGAGTATGGCCATTACTTAGGAGTTGATAAGTCATTAGCTAAGATTACTTTGGATCTTCTGGGTATCCTGTTTTCTGGGCACATATCTAGGCACTCAGGATAGGAACACATCTAGAATCATAGGAAAGTCCTACAGACTCAGGAATGCCTTGTGTCCACAGCTTAGAGTCAAATGTCCAATCTTCATTTCTACACTAATGGACCACCATGAGAATTTGTGAACCAAAAACTAATAATAATAATAAAATAACCATAGCTAAGTAGAAAAGGAAGTCAAAAAAAAAAAAAAAGAAAAATTTGGATCTAGAAAACAGATCTAGAGACTTGAGATTTTGAGACCTAGATTAAATCCCTGGACTGTCTCCAACCAACTGGTTGGGTCACCTTGGACAGCTCAGTAACTAAACGTCTTTGACTTAGTTTGCACATTTTTCACATGGAAGACAATTGTACCGGAACTTCCAGCTTTGTGGGCATTAAAATCTACATACATAAAAGTGGTTATTTTTTAGACTTTGCCATGATCTTGTTCAAAAAAACTAGTCATGGTAAATAAATGAAAAAGAATATGAATAATTTTAATTTATGGTTAATTTTTGCATATTTACATTTTGCCTCTAGGTAAAAATTCCTTTTAAGAGCTTGTCAAATGTTATATAAGCCCCAAGTTGGAAACATAATACTTCTAATTTTAAAATTTAATATTCTTTCCTCATTTAGAGGTTATAAACCTCTTTTCTGTATTGAGATAAAATGTATTTGATAAGGATATGGTATTCAAATATTTTCAAAGTTAGCATAATTAGATTTATTTCTTGACCAAGCAAATAATTCTTTTCAAAGTAGTTTCAGTGTAAAGTACAGTAAAAAGAACTGATTGACTGATACTAATAATAGCATTTTAAATATTGTTTTCTTTTAATAGGTTGAGTCATCAGTGAAGTTTAGGTTGTAATCATGTTTATGGGTTCTCTAAAACTTTGCTTCCCTTGATTCAATTCAATACAAACAGAAAAGTGTGTTTCAAATCAATTCCTGAATGATCTGAAATGATCTGTTAAGGATTTGAAAATGAATAAATCTCTTAGTAACCTGGAGTTTGGTCTCATTTACGAGACTCTTATGCTGTCATTTGAACAGAATCTTTCACTTTTGATGAGTTGGAAAATAAATGAGACTAAAGAAATTAGTGGTATGATCTCTTATTGTTATAGTACATTGTTTCAAGGAGACATTTGAAAATGAATATCAGAGTCAGAATTTCTCTTATTTGACAAACTAAAATGAAAATAATAAATGAAAATAAAATGAAAATAGTTCAATTGTTCATTTTAATAGAAGTTGATAATATAGAATTAAATCAATAGAAGCGAATAGAAATTTGTGAGGGTTATTACATCAAAGTACTTCAATAGCACACATATTAACTAGAATTCTTATTTACTGTTTTATCATAAAAATCAGAATAGAGGGAAAGGAATCAATGTTGTTATAGAGGAAGCATTTAGTATTAACTTCAGTAGGATTCATTCATTGAGTACCCACTATGTATCTGACATGGTGTATTCATGCTGCTCTCTCTAGGAGTCTTTCTGAGAAAATATTTAATTATATTGTCCTAGGTTAGAGGCTCTTCTGGACTGGATTAATTGAATATCATTACATTATTTCAAATCTCTCTAAAAGCTTTTTGTTTGTTTCTATTTATAATTTATATAGAGAAATGGATAAAATGGGGGAAATGTTTAATCTTTTTTTTTTCTGTTGTAAAATGAATGGCTTTGAAGGAAAGTTTTGTGAGTAAAGGAGATAATGATTTTTCATGCAATGAAATACTATACAACTTAAAACTATGCTTTAAAAGAATATTTAATATATTAAAACATGATTACGTGCAAAAAGTAGAATGTAAAACTATATATAGCATGCTATAAATATTATCAGATTGTTATATAGGTAGATGTAATATAGGAAAGAACCAGAAGAAAATGTTAATGGCAGTTATGTCTGAGTGGGAATCTGGGTGATTTATTTTCTTTTTCATACTATATATTTTCTCAAAATAGTTAATAGCAGACATTTTCTGATTATACAAGTAATGAGTATCATTAAATAAATAAAAAGTAAAGGGCAGAAGACAGTTCATTCCAAAATTTAAAAAATTTTTGTTTAAATAATTGTTTAAGCCCCTACAAAGAAAATAAATCACAAGATTTACATTTAGATTAATAGGGTATATTTATCATGATCCCTTTAATGTTTGAAAATAAACTACTACAGGCAGGTGAATTTGAAGGATGAACATGTATTCAGCAGCATTTAGTAGAGATGACACTTTGATACGTCAAAGTGTGGCACCTGGACCAGGAGCATCAGCATATCCTGGGAACTTGTTATAAATGCACACTTTTGGGCCCCACCCCAGACCAGGGGATTTAGATGCATGCTTAAGTTTGAGAAATGCTGCTTTAGAGTTTTGGATTCTGAGACTGATATAGAACCATTTCTGAATTTTATCCTAGGAAACTTCCATCTCACATTTCTTTTCTCCCTTTTTGTCTTATTTCTTCCTCTCCTTCTCTGTCTCTGTCTCTCAGCCTCTCTCTTACACATAATTGCATTTTTTGTTGTATGTTTTTTGTTTATTCATATCTTTACCTTGTTTCCCCGAAATATTTGAGACAGCTTACAGAGATGCATATACTACGATATACTAACAACAGCAAACACTCATTTAGTGCTATTTATTTTTCAGGTACTGTTCTAAGTAATTTACATAAAGTATCTCATTTAAGTTAATTTTTAATAACAGCCCCATAAAGGCAGTTGTTGTTATTATTACTATGATGCCCATTTTACAGACAAGGAATCTAAAGCATGAAGACTAAATAACTTGCCCAAGTGCATACAACCAGTAAGTGGCAGAGTCCAGGCAATCTTGTTCCAAAGTCTGAGCCTTCAACTAGTTTACTGTGCTGCTTCTTAAAGATAAAATTAGTGAAGAATTGGGGATGAATGCCAAGTAAAGGAGCAAGATTGCATAACCTATTCTGCAGAGTTTTACAGAGTTGGTAAGCATGGCCCATGAATTGCCTCTAGCTCCCACAAAGAGTGAAAAAGAATGAGCTATAAGATTTACAATCACCAAAGTGTGGAAATAAACCCATTTTCAGGAAGGTCACTGAGAGAAATACCTCTAGTTGCTCTCCATCCTGAGAAATATTCATTGTGATTTTCATTTCATTCATTCACTCTGTATTTGTTTATACAATAACTATCTGTTGAGCACCTTCTGTTTGTTAGGCTCTTTGCTCGTTGCTTGTGGATGGAAAGAATAAAACAATCCAGGCCTTAGAGAAACCCAGAGCCTGTTAAAGAACAATGGTGTATCTCCCTTGGGCTTTCCCCCACTTCCTCTCTGAGTGTGCCAGTAGTAGAAGAGCATAATGACAGGCAAGAATGGACTTGGAATAGGTTCTACTATGAGAGAAGACCTGAGGGAGGATGAGAAAACACTAAAAGGGAACAACCATTTGATCTGTAGTGCCTGGTCACAGAGACAACATTATTTCCCGACTACGTCTTTCTCTGTAATCTGTAACCTGAGGCTGCCCCTGGACAAACTGGACTTTAGGAGGTTCCTTGATTCTTTGGAGACTATGTGGCTACAGGGATGAAGGGCAGGAGGGTGGTAAGAGGAGACAAAGCCAGCTGGTTTTAACAAAGCTCTGAAATTTGTGTGTGTGTGTGTGTGTGTGTGTGTGTGTGTGCATACACATGTGCACGCATGTCTGTGTATGTATGTATCCCATCACTAAGAAAGTGCTTCTGGCTGCCTGGTCAAAGGTCACCCTTACACCTTCTGAAAATAGTTCCTAGAAGCTGCACAAAGACTTAAAAATTCTTCTTTCTCCTCTCCTCCCCATCCAGATTTACCTAATAAATTGAAAGCAGGCAAAACTATTTGTCCCAGTGGTCATGGCTTTGCCTAGTTAACGTGACCTTATCTTATGCCACCTTTGACCGTGAACCCCTGGAGATAGGGATGTCTTGAATTCCAACACTTGGGCCTAAAGATAAGGACGTGATTTTCTTTGACCACCTAGAACTTGAGCTTGTGTTTCTAAGTGAAAACCATATCAAGAGTGTGAATGTTGGTTAAGATTTTATTCAGTGTTTTGAAATGAATGATGTTGCCTAATGACCCATGATGCTGGGATCTGATAGATTTAATTTTCTGATCAAAGTGCAGAATTCATACTGACCACAAGGGCATCTTTCCTGAAGTCATCACGCCATAAATATCTTAGAGCAAGATGAGATGGGAAAAGCAAGAAGATACAGAGTTTGAATGCAGTTTGCATAGAGTTTGGAAAATGGTGGTAATAACAGGGGACAGAGAATAATTATTGAGCCACCCTGTGTTTCATTTTTAACTTGCAATAATGGGTCTTGTAGTGATCTTTTCTGGACTACTTTTGATTAGAAAGAAGATGAGCAAATTCGTCTGGAAATCTTGGTGCAGCACCTAAATTATTTAATAGATTCTAACATATTTGGCAGGGATTTGAAAGCTGTGTTGAGGAATAAGCATAAAGGTCTTAGGCATTTCACCCAGAGAGCAGCCCTTCTCTGGCAGTGACAAAACTAATTATTCCCCAAAGGGTTTTACCTGGAACTTTGAAAAGCTGCCACATCTTGAGTTTCCTAAGCAAAAGCTGCTTTACTTACTTTTCTTTTTCTTCTTTCTCTCTTGCAGTCCCAGCAGAAGTGCATCGTGATCTTTGCACTGGTGTGCTGCTTTGCCATTCTCGTTGCATTGATATTTTCAGCCGTGGACATCATGGGAGAGGATGAGGATGGGCTCTCAGAAAAAAATTGTCAAAATAAATGTCGGTAAGAGGTAACAAACAAAAATTTAAAAATTCTCTTTTAGGGAGTGGGTGAGAAAGTCAAAGAGGGTCCTGGAGAGTGGAGAGAAAAATATCACAAACACACATGGTCACCCAAGTGCCCACTGGGTTAAACCGAGACATGACTCACTGTCCACTGATGCTCTTACTTTTATTTAGACCAAGGGAATAAAAATGAGTAATGATTTAATTCACTTTACAATTTGGGCATATTCTGTACAAAGGAGTGGTTGACAGAATGAAATTTTGTAACAATCTGCATCCTGGACACGTCTGTGTATGAGGTTTTGATTTGTTCCATAATGAGCTTGGCACAAATGAAGGCCCCAATGGACAAAGGACACCGTGCTAGTTGTTATTTCAATTAGAAGTTAAACGCACATCTCAGGAAAAATTCCCACTTAAAATTAGGGATTAAATAAATAAGCATGTCTATGAGAAGACACAGGTCTCCTCAGTCTGTCCCAATTTAGCACAAAGTTTAGTTTTAATCCAGAAATTACGACAACTTTACCATTATATTTCTGTATTTTTTTCTCTTCAAGTACATTAAATAACATTTCCCTAGGGTCACTTCTGACTGCAGAGCAGTCACAGCGTGGTTTTATCCACATAAATCTCTTCATCCAACTCTTCCCTGAGCCCTACTTTATTTTTTGAGGTTGCTAGGAGAATGTAGAAAAGTACCAAGAGGGGGCAGAGAAGTAAGAGGCTTATTTTTATGTGCATGTTGCTGCAAAGCCGAAGTGAGGCCATAAAATTACAATGGTTATTATAAATTAGAGCTTATAATGAATTTTAAATGTTATTTTTCCCTTTGGAAAGCATTAGTCAAAGTGCCCCTCTTTTCTAGCTTAAAAGATCAACCACAGCCTCGTAATGTATACGTGAGTTTTTATCCTGGATATTTTGCCTTGAGGGTTGAATGTCTGACAGAAAAAAAAAAAATCTGGAAAAGACAATTGAAATTTTGTTTTTTTTAACCCATGATACATTATAGTTTAATTACCAGGCAACAGTATTATACAGAACAAAGAATACAAGAGAGAAATCAGTATACATCTTAGATTTATTCCTTCATGTTAGATAGGTGTTCCTAAATATGTTTGTTTCCCAGACTGAATTTGGGAGAAAAATTATATTGGGATTATAAGGAAAGCAGTAGGAAAACAGCAGGTCGTCATCGTCTTCCTCCTGATCACTCCATCTGCATCAATACCTTGTGCTAATCCTGTTACCTGACAAACGTAAACATTCTGTGGGCAAGGGGCCAGTGACTCATACTTCCTCAGTGGAGTGCCTCTGCCCCCCCTCTCACCCCACCTGTAATGAAGACTGCTGAGTACTTTAAATGGCAAACCCCAGAACCTAGAAAGTAACTTTGTAAAGGTCAAACTATGATGACTTCCTTAAGACAAAATACCCAGGGCCTTTTAACAAACATTGCCAGACATTGGTAGTTTTCAACAAAAAAGTTGGGAGCCTCCGAATTATGCCTCTTTTCATTTGGGGGAAGCTATAATTTAATCTAATTTTGATTTTTTAACTCATGCAACTGGAATTTCGGTCTGGTTATTTCTTCTGTCTCAGTCAATAACTAAATCCTGATGACCCAACATTGCTTCTCCCTCCATCTAGAACATATTCTCCCAATTACCAACTATGCTCCTGCTTCCTTTCCCCTGAGTAGTTGGAATCACTACCCTGATTACTTTGTTGCACCCCTACATGCAACTGTCTTTTCCAGAACTTGCAGCCCCTCCAGATCTTCCTCTCTTCTACAGTCTCTTCCCCTATGTCTTGCATTTCTGTTCTCCTACATTCTCAGCCTTGTAATAGGCACTTTTGTATATCTACCCAGGTGGCATCTGGCTTCCTCCTAACATCCTGAGAAGCTTCTGCTTTTTCTCCTCTCTCCAAAGCACAGGGTGGAGGCAGGGCAACTGCAATTCCTTACACCCCAATCCAGTCCCAGTATCCAGTGGGACAGTCCATTGCCCCACCATCTTCCCTCAGTCATTCTCATTTTAATTTGATGAACTTTTCTTACATCAGCCACTGTCTCCTTATCACTATAGGCAACGTTACCTTCTACCAGGACTCTCTCTCTCCTTCTTTTGTGCCTGGCTAATAGATCTTCCAGCCACCAGTCCCATCCCTTGCCACTGTCCTTAGTAACTGTAAAATTTACTTCCAGTACCCTAGCCTTACTGTTTTTAACCACCTCAGGTCAATAAATTTAATGTCCACTTTGCCTTTGCACCTGCTAGCAAACTACTCCACCTCCCAGGTAGCCTAATGTAGTGAAAGACCATGGACTTTGAAATTTGAAAGATCTGGATTCAAATCTATATTCTACCACTTACTGACTCTGTAAACTTGGGCAAGATATTAACATAATTATGTCATTCATCACCTTTTTGCAGAACAACAAAGGACTGAACAAGGAGTTACACCGTAGTTCATGAGACAAACATGGTGATTCTCTGTGGTCGAAAGTGCAGTGGGAAAGTCAGAGGAGGTTTGGGGGAGTGGCCTGACAGAGTGGAAAGAGGAAACCTGGCCTTGGACGCCACTCCACTCCTGATAAGTTATGAAAACTATTTTAGTTTTATTTCCCTTAAAAATGGTGTATTAAAGAAAAATCTCTCTCACAGGGTTTTATGAGGCTTCAGTAAGTCATATAAACCCATAACCAAGCTGCAGGAAACTAACAAGCAATATATAAATGTCAGTCCTCTCCCTGTCCCTTCCTAAGAGTGCAGAATCCCCCTTCTCTATTCACAGTTAGCTTCCTATTCCCCCCATTATGGCACTCATCCTGAATCTACTCTTTATCTTGATTTTAGTTAGTCTTTGGTTCTGTGGAGGTAAACAAAGAGAACAAACATATGAGAATGAGCGAAGTAAACATGAAAACAGATGCTATTTATTCAGAGCTTGCTATGGCGAGTCAGTTCGCCTCAGTCATTTGTGTTTCAGCAGAGACTCAGAGGCAGGCAGAGGAGGGGGCAAGCTTCATAGTGGTGTGGCCTGACTGGAGGCCGTTGGCCTGGGGGAGCTGGAGGTGGGCTAACTAGAAGCAGGCATCCTACGTGATGGGTTAGGGGTACATATTTGGCTTTCTCTGGTTGGTCCTAAATTGGAAGTAGGGACAAAAATTAGGGGAGCTGGCAGTTATTAAGTTATGGCCATTTTCGTTTCAGAAGTTATTGTTTAGCCTCCTGGATTATTACTAGAGATAGCAATCCTACTTCCTATAATTCTGACTTACAGCAGGCTGGGCTGGTTATTGTAGATAAGAAGTTGGTTTCCTGGGCAGGTTGCTGCAGGCTGTGACTCAGAGTTCTACTTTATATATATATATATATATATATATATATATATATATATATATGGACTGGCCATTACTGATTTGCATATATATATATATGCAAATCAGTATATATATATACTGATTATATATGTATGGACTGGCCATTACTTATTTGCATATTCAGTCTCCCAGTTCCCTAAACCTCCTCCTATACTATCAGCCCCTTCTGTTGTAATTTTATTTTTATCCATTTGCTAGGCCATGACCAGTGTGTCTGCGATACTTCCTGTAGCATGATGTAGTCTTACTTGCCTCCTTGGATCTTGTGTCTCAACCATGCTGCCAGTTCTTAAACTGGTTGACTCCTAGTTCCACCCATCCTTGTCCTCAGGGCAGACTTAACCATTGCTCCAATCCCCCAGCAGCCTGCAGAGAGTGAGTTCCGTGTCCTTCAGTCCTAGGTTCCTCCAGGCAGGAATGCCCCCAGTAAAATAAGTGACATCATCTGGAGATGCACCCACTGAGTATGCTGGAGCTGATACAGACCAGAAGGCAAAACTGCCAATCTGCAGGAGCTCTAGCATGCCAGTCTCAACTTAGTCCTTCTATACAAAGTTCCAGTCCTCCTCTCATGACCTTTTCCCGTCATAACCTTTCTAGATTCTGTCTACCCTCAAGGTGGCACTGAGGAGGTCACATGATGCTCAGCTTCCAATTACCATTTACTTCACTCACATAGTTTTCTCTTTATGTTCTTCTCCTTATGGTGTCATTATCATAAAGTGCGCTGCTTGCTCAGTGCAACCTTTGCTGAGATCTAACTACCTTGTAATTAAGCTCCTTCTGTGTTTGTAGCTCTCCTCACTCCTGAAAGTTGAAAGAATACAAGACATTCTGCAGTCTGTCAGTGGCTTCACACTGTTTTGACAGCCTCTTTCCAAGGTCTCCTCATCCAGTGCACTCTTTTCTAAATATATTACTTGAATTCATTTTATCTCTACTAACTAGCCTAGATACCTTTCTGTCCTCTGAAAGTTTCCCACTCCAAATCATACTGCCCCCTCAGTGTTTTCCCAACTTTTATATGTCTTTCTAAAAAAAATGTATCTCCTTATAAATAATGTCCTATTTGTGATTTATTTTTTCCTGACTTCTTATTTTATTTCTCTTCCTCTTTTTATTACTTAGCTTCTGTAATACTGTACTAATAGTAGAATAATGATACCCTTGATTATAGTTTTCCATACAAATCAATAAAATAACTGCTCTAAACTTATCTTCCAAAGTGCCTTTCAACCAACCTCAGTTGTTATGCCCAGAAGCAAGATCTTTTGACCTCAGTAAGTGACTTTGACCTATTTCTCTGTCTCTTTGTACTGAATTTATGTGTACTTTCCCTCATTTCCCAGTGTGTTTTTAATTGCTGATTCAGTCTCTATAAATATAAACCTCCACGTCACTTGATTACCTGAGGGAGTGAAAGGCAAAATTTCTAGTTTTCACTAAGAAATTATATTTCAGTGGCCTCTGGGGCAACACCAGAGAGTCAAGAATGGCTTCAGCTGCCAGTTTAGATTGTATACATCCTGTGTTTTTGCTATTTTATGATTCACGAGTGTGCCTAATTATTATTTTGCACCATTCCTGCAAGAGGTAACCATGCACTGTGAAGTCTCCCACGTGTCACATCCTCAGGGACCAGTGGAGATGCTGGAACTTACCTCCCAGTTCTGCTCACACGCAGAACACCTGCTCACCTTGGAACTCTCACCCATTCAGATGACAGGCCTCCATTTTTCATTTTACAGCTACATCTATCTCTCCTCTCCTGGAGAAATCCTACCTCAGTTGTTTTGGATTGTTACTGCCCTATTTATTAGAGAGATCATTAGACACTTACTAGAAGAGGGACTTTTCTCTACCACACCTCCTGGATAAATTCACACAGAACGAGTTTGCACCCTGCTCCTCCTCCATCTCAGACCCAATTCCCATAACATGGTAACTAACTTCTGTAAACCCTCATTAAACAAGCTGAGTAAACATAGAATTTTGGGTGGGCTGTCATTGACTTCTAAACATATTGATGGACGCTTGCCACCTATTCTATCCAGATAATTACAGCAGCCCTTGTTCCTGTACTTCCTCCCACTTGCCTGTCATCCTTCTAAATCAGTTCTGTGTCTGGGTGACTACGGCCCTGGTTGGGCTCACTCTTGCCCACAAATCTGCCTATCCATTTTAGCCTGTGCCCATTGGGTCTGAAGCATGAAGGGGAGGGACCAACTCGGTCTACGTATATAATCCCCACTATTCCTGAACCCAGTAATTTCCTTTCACCCTAATGTGAATGGACTTGGGTCTGTTTAAAATGTGACATGTGTAATATTTTAGGCTGGGTAATTAATGTATAAGTTGCCATAGTGGTTCTCTAATAAGGGGTGGCCTAGACCACCAAGGTTTGGCTACAGAAAGAATAGTAAGGGCCGTAATAGGGCATCCCTTCACACACACACACTTTATGTATATTTTCTAAATTTTATAATTTCTCTATTACAAAGCTGACTTCTCCATTTTATGTTTTTCACATCTTTGTCTTCTGAATTTCTTCCTCTGATCCATTATTTACTTACTTAAAATAATACACTATATCCATAGCTATATCTGTATTTCTATTAATAACTCAGTTGCAGCTCCAGTATAGGACATACATCATTTGTATCATCAATATGTAACATTTCCAGAAGATAGTATTGAGAGACCTCTTAATGCACTGACAATCACCTCCTAGTATTTTGTACTTTCTCATTTAGTATCATGACCTTAGAGCTATCTTAACAGACACAACTTGCTCCAATAGACTTTAGTCATTGTTTTCCCTTTTAATGCCCCAATTTTTATTCTTGGCTAGTAGGAGCTGTCTTTTGTACATGTGCAATGTCTTTTGGACATGATTCCAGATATCTCTGAGAGCAGCCTTGCTTTCTGGCAGCAAGAAGCTGTTCTAGTCCCATTTTGAATTTTCTGGCTCTGAGACATGGTACTGTCTACTCTCTAATGAGCCCTGGTTCCTTTCATGGAGGATTCTATTAAATATCAAAACCCAAGCTTAAGGGTTTCATTAGATTGTCCCCCAAGGGTATTGGTGATAGATAACAATGACACCAGAGGAAAAGCTTTTTAAATTGCTTTTGTGACTGAGCAATATTCCTTCATCCTCTTTCCTTTCCTTCCTTTCATATTATAGGAATAAGAAAATGGACTGTAAGAGCCAAATTTCCTGGGTTTGAATTTGGCTGTATCACTTAGGAGAATTGCAATTTTGGGCAAGTTTCTCAGTTTTACTATACCACATTTTCTTCAGCTATATAATGAAGACAGTTATTATGTCCTACTTGAAAGGTTTCTGTAAGGACTAAATATGTTAATACAAGTACCTTTCATATCTGTCATATAATAAATGCACAATAAATGTTGACTGTTCTTTTTTAAATTTTAGTTTTTTTTGAAGTATAGTTGATTTACAACGTTGTGTTAGTTTCAGGTGTACAGCAAAGTGAATCTGTTATACATATACATATATCCACTCTTTTTTAGATTCTTTTCCCATATAGGCCATAACAGTATTTTTTTTTGACTGTTCTTTTTATTAAGGAACATAAGTTCATTGCAGGTGTTTGCAGTCCCTTTTTAAGTTCCATTTAACTTTTCTCCAAAATAAGGAAGTTTTTCATCCATTTTTTATCCTCTCCTTAAACTACAAGTTTTTTCCTTTATTTATATTCACTTTGATCTACCATGGTTTATATTGACAAGCCCAACTGTGTTTTTAAATTAGTGTTGCTCCCAAATTTAGGAGACTTGGTTTTTGGCTTCATATTTGACATCTGAGCACTTTTCTGACTGTCTAAAGAGAAAGAGAAACATTTGTCTACACCCCCACCCCCAAGGAAACATGAAAGAATTTAAAAGCCTAGAGCACCTGGTACTACAAATAGATTCCTAATGTACTAAACAAACAGTAATGATAAAAGGTGTAGTAAAAGCAAAAACTGGCTCTAGAACTTTTATTTTACATTCTCTCCTAGTTTCTCTGTTTTAGCTCACAATGAACCTATTTCCTTTATAACTTTCTTGATGTGTTTTTTTCCTTTTTTTAATGCCAATATCCATTACAGAATATTCTAGAATCTCTAGAAAGAGAGGAGATAGCACTTACATTTAATCCACTATATTAAACAAAAAAGAGCCAATTTACCCATTTATTTTTTTAATTGAAGTATAATTGATTTACAATATTATATTCATTTTGAGTATACAACATCATGATTAAATATTTTTATAGATTATACTCCATTTAAGTTTATTATAAAATATTGGCTATATTCCCTGTGTTGTACAATATATCCTTGTAGTTTATTTACTTTATACATATTAGTTTGTACCTCTTAATGTCTTAACCCTATCTGGCCCCTCCCCACTTCCCTTTCCCCACTGGTAACCACTAGTTCTCTATATCTGTGAGTCTGTTTCTGTTGTGTTATATTCATTAGTTTTAATTTTTAGATGCCACATCCACGTGATAACATACAGTATTTGTCTATCTTCATCTGACTTATTTCACTAAGTATAATACCGTCCAGGTCTGTCCACGTTGTTGCAAATGGCAAAACCCCATTCTTTTTTATGACTGAGTTATATATATAATGGGATGTGAGTTATATATATAATGGGATGTATATATATATATCTCACATCTTCTTTATCCATTCATCTGTTGATGGTTACTTAGGTTGCTTCTGTATCTTGGCTATTTTGAATAATGCTGCTGTGAACATTGGGGTACATGTATGTTTTTGAATTAGTGTTTTTGATTTCTTTGGATATATATACAGGAGTGGAATTGCTGGGTTACATGGTAGTTCTATTTTAGAGAAACCTCCATACTGTTTTCCATAGTGGCTGCACCAATTTACATTCCCACCAACAGTGTACAAGGGTTCCCTTTACTTCACATCCTCGCCAATGTTTTTTTTTTTTTCGCTGCATTGGGTCTTTGTTGCTGCGTGCGGGCTTTTCTAGTTGTGGTGAGCAGGGGCTACTTTTCGTTGAGGTGTGCATGCTTCTCATTGTGGGGGCTCCTCTTGTTGCAGAGCACGGGCTCTAGGCGCACAGGCTTCAGTAGTTGTGGCTCGCGGGCTCAGTAGTTGTGGCTTGCAGGCTCTAGAGCACAGGCTCAGTAGTTGTGGCGCACGGGCTTAGTTGCTCTGTGACATGTGGGATCTTCCCGGACCAGCGCTCAAACTCATGTCCCCTGCATTGGCAGGCGGATTCTTAACCACTGCACCACCAGGGAAGCCCGCCAATGTTTGTTATTTGTGTTCTTTTTGATGATAACTGTTCTGACAGGTGTGAGGTGTCTCGTGGTTTTGATTTGCATTTCTCTAGTGACTAGTGATGTTGAGAATCTTTTCATGTGCCTGTTGGCCATCTGCATGTCCTTTTGGAAAAATATCTGTTCAGGACTTCTGCCCATTTTTTAATTGGGTTATTTTTTTTTGATGTTGAGTTGTATGAGCTGTTTATATATTTCAGATATTAACCCCTTATTGTTCATATCACATTCAAATATTTTCTTCCATTCAGTAGGTAATCTTTTTGTTTTGTCCGTGGTTTCCTTTGCTGTGCAAAAGCTTTAAAGTGTAATAAGGTCTCATTTGTTTATTTTTGCTTTTGTTTCCTTTGCTTTAGGAGACAGATCCAAAAAAATATTGCATCTATTTATGTCAAAGTGCGTTCTGCTTTATGCTTTCTTCTAGGAGCTTTATGGTTTCTTCTAGGAGCTTTATGGTATCTGGTCTTACATTTAAGTCTCCAATCTATTTTGAGTTTATTTTTGTATATTGTATAAGAAAATGTTCTCATTTCATTCTTTTACATGTAGCTGTCCAGTTTTCCCAGCACCACCCACTGAAGAGAATGTCTTTTCCTCATTGTTTATTCTTGCCTCCTTTGTCATAGATTAATTGACCACAAATGTGTGGGTTTATTTCTGGGCTCTCTATTCTGTTCCATTGATCTATGTGCCTGTTTTTGTGCCAGTGCCGTACTGTTCTGATTACTGTAGCTTTGTAGTATAGTCTGAACTCTGGGGGCATTATACCTCCAGTTTTGTTCTTTTTTCTCAAAATTACTTTGGCTATTCAGGGAATTTTTTGATTCCATATAAATTTGAGGGTTATTTGTTCTAGTTCTGTGAAAAATGCCATGGTAATTTTGATAGGGATTGCATTAAGTCTGTAGATTGCTCTGGGCATTTTACCCATTTCTTATTCACTCCCCCTTGTCTTTCCCCAGTTCTAAACTCCTTTCACTTACTTACAGCCCTAACCTTACTTTTCCTGAATCTCTGGTTAGAGATTACTTTAATTGAGAAATGGCATCCACCTGGTAAAACTCCTTCATCTTTCTTGCCAACTCAGAATCCCCAAGTGTCTTCACTCATCCTTCCCTCCTCCCATTTTTATTCAGAGGAAGAGATTTCTCTTGCCTTTTCCAAAGCTAACCATCTCTGTCTATGCCAATAATCTTGTGGAAATAAATTAAGACCAACCAAATTCAGAGCTTACTATAGTAAGGAAGTCAGTCACCATCAGTTGCATTTGGTAGAGGCTCGAAGTCAAGCAGAGGAGGGGGAAAGCTTTATAGTGGAAAAAGGAAGGCTTCAGGTGTGCCCTTATTGGAAGCTGTTGGCCTGGGGATGCTGGAGGTGAGCTAACTTTGTTAGAAGTGAAGCATCCTATGTGATGGACTAAGGGAGCATATTTATCTCTCTCAGGTTGATTCTAAGTTGGAAGCATGGACAAAAATTAGGGAAGCTATCAGTTATTAATCAAGTCCTGGTCATTTTGGTTGCAAAAGTTATTGTTTGGCTTTGTGGATTGTCACTAGAGATAGTAGTCTGACTTTCTATATGTCTGACCTATACAGGCTGGATTCCTGGGCTAGTTATCATAGATAAGAGGTTGGTTTCTTGGTCAGGTTGCTGCACTTTGTGGGTCTGAATTCTGTTTTTATATATGATCTGGCTTTTGTCCATTCATATATTCAATTTCTCATACCCTTTTCATTGCCCACTTACAGAGACAGGCAATATTCAAATCTTGTTCTTTCTCATTTCCTACTCTCAGCTTTGGCAGAGAGTCATTCCTATGATTTCACCTCTACCTCTCGTCAAGTGATTCCAAAATCCCTAGCTCAGGCCGTGATTCCTCTCTTGTCATCTTCTCTCCTTGTGCACCAACTAGTCTAGCTCTTTCTACCTACACAGTGTTAATGTAGAGCACTTAGAACTTTGCTTGATATCAGTTAGGTACTCACTACATGCTGTTTTCTTTCTGTTTTGAGCCTTTACTCATTGTAAGTGTATTTGCATTTTCCCAGGGACCTGGGCTGAGGTACCCCACCTGCATCTCACTCCTTTGCCCCCTTTCCACAAATTCAAGGCCATTTCATCTCTTTAATGGCAGATTTGGCCTCTAGCTGGTGCTGTCAGCATTTCTATTTTTATGTTGTCCCATCAAAGATAAAAAACTCCCTGAGAACAAGGGTCACCATCTGTTTTTCTCTCTTTGTGTCTTATAGTGTCTCACACATCAGGACTGAGCAGCTACTCTTTTTTAATGGGCAATAATTTCCATGTAAAAACAATGTTGTTTTTAATACTGTTATAATACTGTTTAGTATTATTTAACAATACACTGTTCATTGAGATAATATGTACTATCTAGATAAATTTATTATCCCCCCATGGTGGAATTCATTTTGAGAGAATAACTGGGGATCATGAGAGAAGAAACTGAAGGTTATAGATTATATAATTAAAGATATGGAAGTGGGGTAGAAAAAGAAACCCGCTGAAGGATTGCTAAAATATAATAATCTAACACATATTTTTTCTAACTAGCATTGAATAAATAATGTTTAATAATAATTGGGAATGGAAGATAAATGCTGAATTTTAAATGAAAGAAAAATCTTCAAAAATTTAAATATAGATATTTTTATGCTTCTGAACTCTTTCATTTGAAATGTCACTTATTAACATCTTAATTTCACCACTGAGTGAAGTAAAATTCAAATTTCCTGAATTATGAGAGGTTTGATTAGCCCAGTACCCAGGAAGTATTGTTTATATTCCCATAGTTAAAATCTAAAAGATTATTTTTAAAATAATGTTTTATCTTTAGCATTTAATGTTTAAAGGAGGAAATTCAAGAGAGTGCGATACTTCCTGATGGTCTATAATTGCCACTTGGGAAGCAGCAGAAGCTAATTATTTCGGAGTTTTAATTTTAATGAAACTTAATATATGATTAACGATGTTGACATTTCCTGTTGCCAGGTTTTTTTTGCAAAAACATTATTTGAATGTGTTATATATTTTTTAAAAAGTTCATTGAACCCTTCCAGGCACAGCCATATCTGATCATCATGAATGGCGTTGGGCACAGAATGCACAGCTCTCTTTTTCTTTTCCACAGATAGCCTGTTTCAGCTGCCTTTGCAGGAAGGACATCTCACAGTAATAGTGAAGAGCCCAGCCCTTAACATGAGGCAAGGGGAACACTGACAAAGGGAGAGGGGAGATAAATAAAAAGAAAACCTAGCTGAATGTGCCTAATGGATATTTTTATATTTTGTTTATAGACCTGTAATAAGAAAAACTTTGTAATTGGAACTTTCAATTAAAGTAATTGCCATGATTACAAAGAGTATACGGAGAAAAACAAAGTTTTAAAAGAAAAACCTGCTGAAGAATTCACTGGAACTCAGCTTACAAAGTTGCAAAACTTTTGAAATTCAGAACAGCTTGAAGATTTAGAAAGCATCACTGAAGAATGGGGTCATATTACAGAGTAGGAACTTTGAACTGTGAATCTAAAAGAAAAGGCTGCTGCAAGCAATCAAAAGAGTCTGCAATTAAACCTCACCTGCATGCTCTAAGCTAGTTTTCAGATGTTATTCACACTCAACGTAGCAGTGTGTTTGGACCACTAAAATTAGGTTCAAAAGACGCGGGGTCAGTCCCGTTTCTGCCCCTTCAAGGAGAGCAGGTCCCTAAATGAAGCATTAGTATTCTTATTTATAAATTGATGACGACTCTTCTTCCAGGCTGTTGTGACATGAAAGTCAGTTAATATATATGTAGAAAATGGCAAGCCGCTTTACCAAGTGAAGCATTATATCGTTCACTTATTTTTTGAGTCACATTCACAAAGACAGCTAGTACCCAGTGCCAGAAGTATCTTTTTTTGGTATAAACCACATCTGGTGAGGCTTTGACTTTTATAAAAATAAAATAAAATTGAAATTGTAGTTTGCCAAAGCCATACAAGCCATTAAGAGGTTTCAGAGCCCTGGTAGAAGAGGTCGAGGTGCAGTGTGTGTGTGATGTCCAAGAGTGTGTGTGGGCTTAGCATCCAAGAAACCTGAGTATGCATCTCCATTTGGCCGCCCACTATGCCATCTTGGTCACTTAACCTGCCTGTGTCATCTATAAAGTGATAGTGATGATAATAGTACATATGCTATAGAGTTTTATATAAAGTAAGTGAATTAAAATGTGCGACTTGGTTGACTAACAGGGAGAGACCTCTACAGTAGGTTGGAGATCTCTTCCCTCAAGATTAATCTACAAAACTCATCATCTTAGATTTACCTCAGTCAACTTTGCTTGTCTTATTGCTCCCATATCTCCAAGTTATTCCATTAGATTCTTGCCTTTTTAAGCAACTGTTTATGCAATTGAAAAACTAATATATACAGATGACAAAAATATACAAATGCAGAGTCTTACAATGAAACCTAATCTCCCTCTTATTGCAGACCCTGGATCTCCTTGCTCAGGGGCAAAAACTGCTGCCATGTTTTTGTATATCTTTCCACAATTATGATTTTATATATGCCTATGTGTGTATATGTATATATTCATATATATACATATATTTATGAGTATTGTATATATCTGTATAACTCCTTTTTTCTCACAAATGGGAGCATATAGAGATAGTTTTGCATCTTGTTTTTGTGCTTTAAACAATTTTTTTCTGGACCTCTTTACATATTAAGATGTATAGATCCATGGCTGCATAGCATTCATTACATGGGTATATAGTTAATCAGTTCTTTATTGATTTAATGGACATTTATGTTCTTTGGGGGTTTTGTTATTTTAATAAGCAGTGCCACAATGGATATGTGTATATATATATATATATATGTATATATATATATATATATATATATATGTATGTATGTGTATGTATATATATATATATATATATATATATACACACACATACATACATATATATATATATATTTAAGCATATGTAGGAGGATATCTTTAAATTCCTAGAAATGGAATTGTTAGGTCGCAGGGTATATGCATTCTAAATTTGGATAGGTAGTACAAATTGTATTACAAAGGGTCTGTATCATTAAGATGTAAGATTACTTGTTTTATCCACTCTTTTTTTGTTATCAAATGATTATATGTATTTCTTTTTTTTTTTTATTGGAGCATAATTGCTTTACAATGTTGTGTGTTAATTTCTGCCACACAGCAAAGTGAATCAGCCATATGCATACACATATCCCCTCCCTCTTGGACCTCCCCCTCCCATCCCACCCAACTAGGCCATCACAGAGCACCAGGCTGAGCTCCCTTTGCTATACAGCAGGTTCCCACTAGGTATCTATTTTAGCCATGGTAGTGTATTTATATCAAACCTAATCTCCCAATTCATCCTACCCTGCCCTGCCCAGCCTGTGTCCACACATCGGTTCTCTATGTCTGCATTTCTATTCCTACCCTGCAAATAGGTTCATCTGTACCATTTTTCTACATTCCACATATATGCATCAATATACGACATTTGTTTATTTTTTCTGACTTACTTCACTCTGTATGACAGATTCTAGGTCCATCTACATCTCTACAAATGACCCAATTTCATTTCTTTTTCTGACTGAGTAATACTCCATTATATATATGTACCACATCTTCTTTATCCGTTCATCTGTCAGTGGACATTTACGTAGCTTCCATGTCCTGGCTATTGTAAATGGTGCTGCAATGAACATTGGGTTATATGTCTTTATTATTTTTTTGAATTTCTAAATTTTATTTTAATTTTTTATACAGCAAGTTCTTATTAGTTATCCATTTTATACATATTAGTGTATATATGTCAATCCCAATCTCCCAATTCATCACACCACCACCCCCCACTGCCACTTTCCCCCCTTGGTGTCCATACATTTGTTCTCTACATCTTTGTCTCTATTTCTGCCCTGCAAACTGGTTCATCTGTACTATTTTTCTAGGTTCCACATATATGTGTCAATATACAATATTTGTTTTTCTCTTTCTGACTTACTTCACTCTGTATGACAGTCTCTAGATCCAACCACGTCTCTACAAATGACCCAGTTTCGTTCCTTTTTATGGCTGAGTAATATTCCATTGTATATATGTACCACATCTGCTTTATCTATTCATCTGTCGATGGGCATTTAGGTTACTTCCATGACCTGGCTATTGTAAATAGTGCTGCAATGAACATTGGGGTGCATATGTTTTTTGAATTATGGTTTTCTCTGGGTATGTGCCCAGTAGTAGGATTGATGGGTCATATGGTAATTCTATTTTTAGTTTTTAAGGAACCTCCCTAGTGGCTGTATCAATTTACATTCCCACCAGCAGTGCAAGAGGGTTCCCTTTTCTCCATACCCTCTCCAGCATTTGTTGTTTGTAGATTTTCTGATTATGCCCATTCTAACTGGTGTGAGGTGATACCTCATTGTAGTTTTGATTTCCATTCCTCTAATAATTAGTGATGTTGAGCAGATTTTCGTGTGCTTCTTGGCCATCTGTATGTCTTCTTTGGAGAAATGTCTATTTCGGTCTTCTGCCCATTTTTGGATTGGGTTGTTTGTTTTTTTAATATTGAGCTTCATGAGCTGTTTATATATTTTGGAGATTAATTCTTTGTCCATTGATTCATTTACAAGTATTTTCTCCCATTCTGAGGGTTGTCTTTTCGTCTTGTTTGTAGTTTTCTTTGTTTTGCAAAAGCTTTTAAGTTTCATTAGGTCCCATTTGTTTTTGTTTTTATTTCCATTACTCTAGGAGGTGGATCATAAAAGATCTTGCTCTGATGTATGTCAACGAGTGTTCTTCCTATGTTTTCCTCTAAGACTTTTATAGTGTCCAGTCTTACATTTAGGTCTCTAATCCATTTTGAGTTTATTTTATGTATGGTGTTAGGGATTGTTCTAATTTCATTCTTTTACATGTAGCTGTCCAGTTTTCCCAGCACCACTTATTGAAGAGACTGTCTTTTCTCCATTGTATATCCCTGCCACCTTTGTCATAGATTAGTTGACCATATATGCGTGGGTTTATCTCTGGGCTTTCTATCCTGTTCCATTGATCTATATTTCTGTTTTTATGCCAGTGCCATACTGTCTTGATTACTGTAGCTTTGTAGTATAGTCTGAAGTCAGGGCATCTGATTCCTCCAGCTCCGTTTTTTTCCCTCAAGACTGCTTTGGCTATTCAGGGTCTTTTGCGTCTCCATACAAATTTTAAGATTTTTTGTTCTAGTTCTGTAAAAAATGCCATTGGTAATTTGATAGGGATGGCATTGAATCTGTAGGTTGCTTTGGGTAGTATAGTCATTTTCACAATATTGATTCTTCCAATCCAAGAACATAGTATATCTCTCCATCTGTTGGTATCATCTTTAATTTCTTTCATCAGTGTCTTATAGTTTCCTGCATACAGGTCTCCTGTCTCCCTAGGTAGGTTTATTCCTAGGTATTTTATTCTTTTTGTTGCAGTGGTAAATGGGAGCATTTCCTTAAGTTCTCTTTCAGATTTTTCATCATTAGCGTATAGGAATGCAAGAGATTTCTGTGCATTAATTTTGTATCCTGCTACTTTACCAAATTCATTGATTAGCTCTAGTAGTTTTCTGGTGGCATCTTTAGGATTCTCTATGTATAGTATCATGTCATCTGCAAACAGTGACAGTTGTACTTCTTCTCTTCCAATTTGTGTTCTTTTTATCTCTTTTTCTTCTCTGATTGCCATGGCCAGGACTTCCAAAATTATGTTGAATAATAGAGGCGAGAGTGGACATCCTTGTCTTATTCCTGATCTTAGAGGAAATGCTTTCAGTTTTTCACCATTGAGAATGATGTTTGCTGTGTGTTTGTCATATATAGCCTTTATTATGTTGAGGTAGGTTCCCTCTATATACCCACTTTCTGGAGAGTTTTTATCATAAATGGGTGTTGAATTTTGTCGAAAGATTTTTCTGCATTTATTGAGATGATCATATGGTGGTTCTTCTTCAATTTAATATCATGTATCACATTGACTGATTTGCATATATTGAAGAATCCTTGAATCCCTGGGATAAATCCCACTTCATCATGGTGTATGATCCTTTTAAAGTGTTGTTGGAGTATGTTTGGTAGTATTTTGTTGAGGATTTTTGCATCTATATTCATCAGTGATATTGGCCTGTAATTTTCTTTTTTTGTAGTATCTTTGTCTGCTTTTGGTATCAGGGTGATGGTGGTCTCATAGAATGAGTTTGGGAGTGTTCCTTCCTCTGCAATTTTTTGGAAGAGTTTTAGAAAGATGGGTGTTAGCTCTCCTCTACATGTTTGATAGAATTCGCCTGTGAAGCCATGTGGTCCTGGACTTTTGTTTGTTGGAAGATTTTTAATCACAGTTTCAATTTCATTCCTTGTGATTGGTCTGTTCATATTTTCTGTTTCTTTCTGGTTGAGTCTTGGAAGGTTATACATTTCTAAGAATTTGTCCATTTCTTCCAGGTTGTCCATTTTATTGGCATAGAGTTGCATGTAGTAGTCTCTTAGGATGCTTTGTATTTCTGCGGTGTCTGTGGTAACTTCTCCTTTTTCATTTCTAATTTTATTGATTTGAATCCTCTCCCTCTTTTTCTTGATGAGTCTATCAATTTTTTTTATCTTCTCAAAGAACTATCTTTTAGTTTTATTGATCTTTGCTATTGTTTTATTTGTTTCTATTTTATTTATTTCTGCTCTGATTTTTATGATTTCTTTCCTTCTGCTAACTTTCGGGGTTTTTTGTTCTTCTTTCTCTAGTTCCTTTACGTGTAACGTTAGATTGTTTATTTGAGATTTTTCTTGTTTCTTGAGGTAGGCTTGTATAGCTATAAACTTCCCTCTTAGAACTGCTTTTGCTGCATCCCATAGGTTTTGGATTGTTGTGTTTTCATTGTAATTTGTCTCTAGGTATTTTTTGATTTCCTCTTTGATTTCTTCAGTGATCTCTTGGTTATTTTGTAACGTATTGTTTGACCTCCATGTGTTTGTGTTTCTTACGTTTTTTTCCCAGTAATTGATTTCTAATCTCATAGCATTGTGGTCAGAAAAGATGCTTGATATGATTTCAATTTTATTAAATTTTCTGAGGCTTGATTTGTGACCCAAGGTGTGATCTATCCTGGAGAATGTTCTGCACACACTTGAGAAGAAAGTGTTATCTGCTGTTTTTGAATGGAATGTCCTGTAAATGTGAATTAAATCTATCTGGTATGTTGTGTCATTTAAATCTTGTGTTTCCTTATTAATTTTCTGTTTGGATGATCTGTCCATTGGTGTAAGTGAGGTGTTAAAGTCCCCTACTATTATTATGTTACTGTTGATTTCCTCTTTTATAGCTGTTAACATTTGTCTAATGTATTGAGGTGCTCCTATGTTGGGTGCATATATATTTATAATTGTTATATCTTCTTCTTGGATTGACCCCTTGATCATTATGTAGTGTCTTCCTTGTCTCTTGTAACATTCTTTATTTTAAAGTCTATTTTATCTGATATGAGTATTGCTACTCCAGCGTTCTTTTGATTTACATTTGCATGGAATATCTTTTTCCATCCCCTCACTTTCAGTCTGTATGTGTCCCTAGGTCTGAAGTGGGTCTTTTATAGACAGCATATATATAGGTTTTGTTTTTGTATCCATTCAGTGAGCCTGTGTCTTTGGGTTGGAGCATTTAATACAATCACATTTAAGGTAATTATCAATATGTATGTTCCTCTGACCATTTTCTTAATTGTTTTGGGTTTGTTTTTGTAGGTCCTTTTTTTCTCTTGTGTCTCCCACTTAGAGAAGTTGCTTTAGCATTTGTTGTAGAGCTGGTTTGGTGGTGCTGAATTCTGTTAGGTTTTGCTTGTCTGTAAAGCTTTTGATTTCTCCATCGAATGTGAATGAGATCCTTGTCGGGTAGAGTAATTTTGGTTGTAGGTTCTTCCCTTTCATCACTTTAAATATATCATGCCACTCCTTTCTGGCTTGTAGAGTTTCTGCTGAGAAATCAGCTGTTAACCTTATGAGAGTTCCCTTGTATATTATTTGTCGTTTTTCCCTTGCTGTTTTCAGTAATTTTTCTTTGTCTTTAATTTTTGCCAATTTGATTACTATGAGTCTTGGCGTGTTTCTCCTTTGGTTTATCCTGTGTGGGACTCTCTGTGCTTCCTGGACTTGGGTGGCTATTTCCTTTCCCATGTTAGGGAAGTTTTCGATTATAATCTCTTCAAATATTTTCTCCCTCTTCAAATGTTTTCTCTCTCTCTTCTCCCAGGACCCCTATAATGCGAATGTTGTTACGTTTAATGTTTTCCCAGAGGTCTCTTAGGCTGTCTTCATTTCTTTTCATTCTTTTTTCTTTATTCTGTTCCACAGCAGTGAATTCCACCATTCTGTCTTCCAGGTCACTTATCTGTTCTTCTGCTTCAGTTATTCTGCTACTGATTCCTTTTAGTGTATTTTTCATTTCAGTTATTGTATTGTTCATCTTTGTTTGTTTGTTCTTTAATTCTTCTAGGTGTTTGTTCTGTAATTCTTCTAGGTCTTTGTTAACCATTTTTTGCATCTGCTCGATCTTTGCCTCCATTCTTTTTCTGAGGTCCTGGATCATCTTCACTATCATTATTCTGAATTCTTTTTCTGGAAGGTTGCCTATCTCCACTTCATCCAGTTGTTTTTCTGGGGTTTTATCTTGTTCCTTCATCTGGTACATAGCCCTCTGCCTTTTCGTCTTGTCTATCTTTCTGTGAATGTGTTTTTTGTTCCACAGGCTGCAGGATTGTAGTTCTTGCTTCTGCTGTCTGCCCTCTGGTGGATGAGGCTATCTAATAGGCTTGTGCAAGTTTCCTGATGGGAGGGACTGGTGGTGGGTAGAGCTGGGTGTTGCTCTGGTGGGAAGAGCTCAGTAAAACTTTAATCTGCTTGTTTGCTTATGGGTGGGACTGGTCTCCCTCCCTGTTGTCTGTCCGGCCTGACATGACCCAACATCAGAGCCCACCTGGCTCTTTGGTGGGACCAATGGCGGACTCTGGGTAGGCCCACACCAAGGAGTACCCCCAGAAACTTCCACTGCCAGTGTCCCCGTCCCCAAGGTGAGCCACAGCCACCCCCCACCTCCACAGAAGACCCTCCAACACAAGCAGGTAGGTCTGGTTCAGTCTCCTATGGCATAACTGCTCCGTCCTCTGGGTCCCGATGTACACACTACTTTGTGTGTGCCCTCCAAGAGTGGAGTCCCCGTTTCCCGCAGTCCTGTCAAAGTCCTGCAATCAAACCTGCTAGTCTTCAAAGTCTGATTCTCTAGGAATTCCTCCTCCCATTGCCAGACCCCCAGTTTGGGAAGCCTGACGTGGGGCTCTGAACCTTCACTCCAGTGGGTGGACTTCTGTGGTATAAGTGTTCTCCAGTTTGTGAGTAACCCACCCAGCAGTTGTGGCATTTGATTTTATTGTGATTGCGCCCCTCCTAGCATCTCATTATGACTTCTCCTTTGTCTTTGGATGTGGGGTGTCTTTTTTGGTGAATTCCAGTGTCTTCCTGTCGATGATTGTTCAGCAGTTAGTTGTGATTCTGGTGCTCTCGCAGGAGGGAGTGAGCGCACGTCCTTCTACTCCGCCATCTTGAACCAGTCTCCACATATGTCTTTTTAAATTATGGTTTATTCATTCTTTTTTTTTTTTTAATAAATTTATTTATTTATTTATTTTTGGCTGCATTCAGTCTTCGTTGCTGCACACAGGCTTTCTCTAGTTGTGGTGAGCAGGGGCTACTCTTTGTTGTGGTGCACAGGCTTCTCATTGTGGTGGCTTCTCTTGTTGAGGAGCCTAGGCTCTAGGCGTGCAGGCTTCAGTAGTTGTGGCATGTGGGCTCAGTAGTTGTGGCTCACGGGCTCTAGAGTGCAGGCTCAGTAGTTGTGGCACATGGGCTTAGTTGCTCCGCGGCATGTGGGATCTTCCCAGACCAGGACACGAACCTGTGTCTCCTGCATTGGCAGGCGGATTCTTAACCACTGTGCCACCAGGGAAGCCCTGGTTTATCCATTCTTGCCAACTTTGTGTATTACAAAATTCTTTATCTTTGCCAATCTGATCAAGTAAAAAAAAGTGGTATTTATTATCTTTTTTTAAATTATGAGTTAGGTTGAAAATCTTTACCCATGTTTATGAACCATGTCTGTTTTTTTTTGTTTGTTTGTTTGTTTTTTAAGATTTCAAATTAGTAACTTTTAATTATGAATGGGATAAGACATAAAGTCATCAGGTGATGGCTGGGGCTATTAATTTCCAACAAGACACTCTGTTGAAATGTTTCTCCTGATACCCCAGGTATAAATAAGAACCGTCAAAAAACAAGGGCAGAACCAAAGTACAATAAAGAAGCCTCTGCAGCGTAAGCCTCCCCTAATCCTAAACCTCTGACAGAAGCTAGGCAAAGCATCTTTCTTGCACATTAAGTGGGTGTCCAGTATTTCCATGTAGTTGAACTTTCAGAGGCAGACACTCAAGCCTATCATTAGGATATACCGTCTTGGCTCTGATTGTATTAATTATGCCTGAAGAGTTTAATACCCATCCAAGTCCAAAGGTGGAAGAACACATAAACGGGTATGGTGATCGGCAAGAGCAGACTGTAAAAGCACAGGCTGCTTGTGCTAGTGCAGCCCTGTGGGAAGTTTTCTTCCATGGAGGCCGAGTATAACAGCCCTGCTAACGAGACCAATGGAATAAGGACAGTCAACATAGGAAGAGACAGAAACATTCTTCCCCTCCACTTATTACCCACCACTCTGACTTTTTAAAAGGTGGATGGTATTTAGAAAATTTAGTTGTGTGTGTGGTCGTTTTTACATATGATCTAATGCTGCTCCATTTCTTCTTGCTTCTTATTTTGATGTGTCATCCTAGCTGCCTGTGGTATCATATTAGGAATCCCATCAATAATTGGATAGGCTATTCCTAACCCTTCGTTAATCAATTCATTTGTCGATGCTTCATATCGGAGCAGCTTCTTGGAGAGCGGGCACACCAGGAACTCCAGCAGTGCTGGGTCGAAGGCGCAGGGTGGTTCCCACGTCCACTCACTCTGGTCTGGGGATGGCCGCGACACCGACGCGTGCACACACCTCTGGGTGACCGCGGGCAGCTGTGCGCGTGTCCCCTGCAGCGCTGAGGCAAGCCGGCTGCAAACTCCGCGCTGCATGGCCCGGCAGCCCGCGACCGAGCCCCTGCGCACCCGTGACCACCCGCGCCGCTGCAGGCGCTGCCCGGGAGTCCAGCCCCAGTGGCCAGGCCGCACCCCCCGGCGCTCGGGAAACGCTGCCCCCCATGTCTGTTTCTTATCCGTGATTTGACTGTTCATGTTTTTTGTATAACATAGTTAGGAAAAGTGTGGCTTGATAGAGGACCCAGTAAAACACAGCAAAATATCTGAGACCAATGCAGTAATCATCATAATAATAGTAATAGTAACAAAATAAGTGACATCACATACAGAGCAAATATATTTTATCAGAGAGTTGTAATGAGATTTTTGATCCTTTCTTTCTCATCAGATTAGAAATAACAAGTTGTAGGACATATTCACAAATAATTATTGTGTTTTACTTTTATAGAATGTTGAAAATTGATCATGTGTTTATCTATAAGATGAACTTTCACTGTGATCTCTTTGCTTCAATAACCATGACATTTACTACATGAGATGAACCAGGCTTGTCCTTCATTATAAGTGAAGTACTTTATTCTGAGCACTCTTTTAGAAATATTGCAGTCTGGGATATTAGGTTATCTAGCTATTATGCAGACGCTTTCTTGTTTGTAGCATGCAGTTCTCAGTGATGGTATTTACTAGTAACTGAGGGTAGAATCAGCTATTCTATTTTCATTTGATTGTCTCATTATCCTGGTAGTCAGTTTTTGTCACAGAAAGGACTTAGAACTACATTTCCAGCTCGTAGTGGACTGTGACCACTGTCACTATTTGTGACCCTCCACAAATGACCGGTTTTAGATATTATCTGGTTTTGTTATTGCAGGTATCACTTCTTGTATAGCAATATATGCCAGCTGCTATGTAAGGTATTTAATGTTATCTCACTGACTCTTACACTAAAGCAGATGTTATTATCCTTATTTTACAGGTGAAATGATAGGTTCAAAATCATTAAATAATCAACCCATCTAGTAAGGGGTCAAGCTGGGTTCAAATCCAGGCCTTGCTTACTCTTTTCTTATTCTTAGCTCCAAGGGCCAGGTTAGGGCTGCTATAGTAAGGGCTGCCCACCTAAGTGGGGAGCAGTGCCATGACGTTCGCATACCTTGTCCAACCCCTCCACAGTATGGGTGAGCTTGTGTAGCTGTTTCCTCCAGTGCCCTGCTTGCTGTCAGCCTCTGCCTCCGTACTTTGCCCTTGTTTTATCCAATAACATGAGTATCTTCCATCACTAGACTTCAGCTGTTGATGCAGACCCACCTTTATTTTCTGCACAGACTGGAATGGGGTGGCAATGTTTAGATTAAGAGTTATGACAACAGACTGAGTATCTTGTGCCCTAGCAATGAGCCCCAGGATGGCATGTAAATTCTGAATCACTACAGTCTCTCACAAAGCCCATAGCTCTGGGCCTCCCTCTCTGGATTTCCCTACCCCAGAACTATCCCCTAATCAGGCTCTGGTCTTCTCCTGCCCCCTTCCTCCCAGCAGACCCTGGTCCTGAGGTCTCAGTGTGCCTCCTCCAGGACCCATATAGTAGGCTTCGTATAGAGGAGGGGCACTTCCGGGGAACATATTGCTGATTTCTGAAACCTCTCCATTAATTTTACTCCAGAAAAAAAATCTGCTTCTGAATTTTGCAAGGATTTAAGGTATAAATCCTTGTACTGCATGTTTTTAACAAAATTCAGGCTTGGGTCAGGAATTATTTTTCTACACAATATAGAGACTAACTTTCTTGAGGACCTGAGGGATTTCTGCACAAACTTCTGATACGCATGAGATTCAAGTCCACTGCCTGCCATCTCTTGACATTCCTCCTTTACCAGTTTCCATGCTGTGATGTCAGTCTAAATGTCTTCCTGGGACCTAAAAGCAGCACACTTTCCTGGGCCTCAGGGTCTTCCTACCTTTCGCTTCCTTTCCTGGGCACAGCCTTCCTTCTTGTCTCCATTTCTTGGGTTTCACCTAAGGCCACCCCTCCTGCAGGAAGTTTGCCCTGGCCACCTGGGTCTGCTAGGTTACATCCTGAGTGGACCTACAATGCCCAGAGCTGACTGCTCCTATGTAATCCTCATTATCTACTGATGAATACCAAATATTAATTTATCCAGTCTCCACAGGAGGCTTATTTTACAAAATTAGCATCTCGAAGTCATTGAAAATCCCTATTAGCCAAGTGAACTATAAACATCAGTTTAACTTAGTCTGTAGTGTTGTGCTGAGCTCTTTTATATAAAAGCTTTTGTGAGTTTGATTGTCTTTTCTTTTGTATTGTTATATTTTAGAAAAGGGTTAGGAGCCATAGCTAAGAGAGGGACTCTTCCCCCAACTCCCCCTATACCCAGCCCCACCTAGTTTTAACATTTTGGGAATATAGGACACAGTGCGTTCTAGAGTTCCAAAAGTATTAACACCAAGTATCATGTATCTCTCTAAATATTCTTAGATGAGTGAATATTGACTTTGGGCTTATGTTCATGATAGAAAATTAATGAAAGTTGAGTCAAGGGATGTTTTTAAAAATGTAAGACACTCCCAATTTATGTGTAAGTCAATCTAGCCTGAAAGTATGATATTAAAGGATGACTACATTGCTTCATGTCTGCTGTGTCTCTTTTCAGATTCAGGCATTAATAATTATAGTCTCAGAGGTCTCAATTTTTATTCTCTCTTGGGAGTCAGGGGATATTAAAAGGTCCCCTTCAGAGAACACTCTCTTTTTTGGCAGTTCTATGACAGGTTAGTTAGAATGAGACTTCTCAAGTGTGTGCTTTCTTATTTTTTTCTGATTGGTGTTTTTGGTCCTTACTACAAATCTGTTAAAGAAGGGAGCAGTGACATTTGTCCGTTGAATACATAGCCACCAAATTGTCATTCCGTTTTTAATCCCAAGGATGTCATGGAGTGCCCACTTGAGATACCAAGTCTTAAATCACTGCACATTTATCTGTCTTTTCTTCTAGACTCTAAGCTTGTTGGAATGTGAACTCTGTCTTCTGAATATTTACATTTCTGGCAACTGGCACAGTGCTGGTACATATCAAATGTCCAAGTTCTGAGGATGGAAGGAGAGAAGAAATGCAATGCTGAGATAACATATTTGGCCCAGTGCCTTAAACACAGTTGGTGCTCACATAAGTGTTAATTCCTGGTAAAGTAGATAAATGGAAGAAAAAGAAGAAAAAACAAGCAATGTGGGAGAGCGAAAGGAGAACTAGACCAGAGAAAGAAAAACTTTCAGTCTCCACTGAACTTGCTGAATAAACTTGAGAAAGTCACTTAATTCTTTCAGGTTTCTATTTTTCCATCTGTAAAATGGGGATATCATCTAACATGACTTCCAAAATCTTCTCTTCCTCTAGCAATTATATGAGTCTATGAAATCTTTTGGCAAAGACTGATATAGTTGATCATATATTTCATTAACATGTATGAAAAATGTCCAAATATTGGGTTGACCAAAAAGTTCACTCAGGTTTTTCCAAAATATGTTATGGAAAAATCCAAACGAACTTTTTGGCCAACCCAACATATCCACAGAATTTTTAAACTTTTAGGACTATCTGCCAAAGTTCAATTGATTATTATTTTTTTCAATTGGCCAAATATTTAACGGCCTACTTTGTGTAAGGACTGTGCTAACACTGAAGATACAAAGAGGAATTATCTGTTTTTACCAGCAAGAGTGTGGTGAGAGGTGGACAAGTTAAGAAATAAGTGCACTGGGGCATAAAAATGCTAACATGAGCAATGCCCTTCCTGTTAAGAAGTCACAGAAAGGAGCAACTAACTCTGGAGGAATGACAGAGCAAGTAACTGGGTTTAAACAATTCCAGGCTTTCCAAATAAGGGCCACAGCATGTGCAGAGATTTGAAGATAAAACCTAAATGTCCATTGACAGATGAATGGATAAAGAAGGTGTGATACATGTATATAGTGGAATATTACTCAGTCATTAAAAAGAATGAAATAATGCCATTTGCAGCAACATAGATGGACCTATAGGTTATCATACTAAGCGAAGTACGTCAGACAAGTATCACATGATATCGCTTATATGCAGAATCAAAAAATGATACAAATGAACTTATTTACAAAACAGAAACAGACTCACAGACTTAGAGAATGAATTTATGGTTATTAAGGGGGAAGGGTGGGGGGGAGGGATATATTGGGAGTTTGGGATTGACATGTACACACTGCTGTAGTTAAAATAGATAACTGACAAGGACTACTGTATAGCACAGGGAACACTGCTCAATATTCTGTAATAACCTAAATGGGAAAAGGATTTGAAAAAGAATAGATACATGTATATGTATAACTGAATCACTTTGCTGTACACCTGAAACTAACACAACATTGTTAATCAACTGTGCTCCAATATAAAGTAAAAATTTTTTTTTAAAAAATACATGACTTTGCGGGCTTCCCTGGTGGCACAGTGGTTAAGAATCCGCCTGCCAATGCAGGAGACACGGGTTCGATCCCTGGCCCAGGAAGATCCCACATGCCGTGGAGCAACTAAGCCCATGTGCCACAACTACTGAGCCTGCGCTCTAGAGCCCGTGAGCCACAATTACTGAGCCCATGTGCCACAACTACTGAAGCCCGCGCGCCTAGAGCCTGTGCTCCACAACAAGAGAAGCCACTGCAGTGAGAAGCCCATGCACCACAACGAAGAGTAGCCCCCGCTCACCGCAACTAGAGAAAGCCCGCGCACAGTGAAGACACAATGCAACCAAAAATAAAATGAATAAAAATAAAATAAAATAAAAAAAAAACAAAAAAAAAACAAAACATGACTTTGTCACTGAAGAGCAAGCATTTGGTTCTGTATGACTGGAGTGCAGAGTGAAAGTGAGGGAGAGGAGGGGATGAGACAAATAAGACTGTGACCACCATGTGGAGGTCATATGCACCATGACTAAGAATTTGGACTTTATTATGAAACTAATTGGGATCTGTTTAATGTTAACAAGAAAATAGACATGACTACATTTGCATTCTGGGGGGAAAATGTTAATATGTCCAATGAGTAATCAGTTTTTACTCAAAGCATGATCCTAGATACCTGTTTTAGAATCCCCCTGGGTGCTTGTTAAAATGCATATTCCTAGGTTGGAATCTAATCCTATAGAATCAATTTCTGTGGGTTTGAATTGGAAACCGACATTTAAAGAAAAACCCTCTTACAACGTATGCAGCTTAAAATGTAGGAACCACTGGCCAAGTAAATCAAGAGTAAATGGCAGGGAACTCAGAAGAACACAGATTTTGGAGTCAGATAAACCTTGAATCTCAGCTCTGTCACTTAGTAGTTGTCTTATCACAGCCAAGTTACTTAGCATCTCTGAGGCTGAGGTTTTTCCTTCTATAAATGGGTTTAAAAGTACCTACCTCATAGGGTTTCAGTCAAGAATAGCTGAGATAACATATGTCAAACACTAACGTGTTTGGAGGCATATTGGAATCACCTGGAGAAGTTATTCAAACTCTGTACTCCCTAAGATTCTGGCATGGATTATAAAGGATTCAAGAAAATTCCCAGATGATTTTGGTTAGTAACCAATAGGAATCATACAGAATATATTAGCTCTCCTTTCCCTAAGATGGTGACAGTGAAGGTATAAAAATGGGAAAATTTAAGAGATATTTAGAAGAGACAATATCCAGGATTCAGAGGAATTGGCTATGTGATTCTTAAGTTTTTAGTTTGCATGGCTGGTGGTGCCCAAACATAGCTGGAGAATGCAGTTCTGTTTTGAACATGGTGGTGTCTATGGGTCATCTAAGTGGAGATGTTTAGAAACTAGTGCTCACTAGTGGACAAAGGCCTCAGGAAAAAGCCTGCGGAGGTGATAAAGAGCAGGCTATCAGTGGTGGCATGATCCCCCAGGGATGGGATGGAGGATAAAGAGGGGCCTCATGGCTCACCTCCATGTCAACACCAAAGTTTTCAGAAAAATATCAAGTTAACGAAATTGAAAAGAAATGAGAGTAGGAAGAGAAACAGGAGAGGGTTTCATTTTAGAAACAAACAAAAGAGAGACTGCCCCACCGTGAAATCAAGTAAAACTGAAAGTTTCTTTAAAGCAGGAAACTTGTCTTACCAAAGCTGGGTGCTCAAGTCATGGTAGTTGGTCACCTGGTGCATTGATTCGATAGAAACATTGGTGTCTTTGGATTTATACTTGTACCTGAAATACCCCATGAAGCTTCAGAGGCAGCTTCAGAGGCAGAAATACCCCATGAAGCTTCAGAGGCAGAAACACTGCTCCTTGAGTGGGAAGAATACATCCAAGCATCTCTTGTTCTTGAGAACTATTTTATACAAAGAGTTGATATTGGTAATCTAGAGAAGTCTGTGTCCTCTGGAGAATCAAAATGATTGTTTTTAGTACAAAAACAAGACCCACTCCTAATGATTTCCTCTTTAGTTAGTTATTAACGATAGAGTAGTCACTTACATCTTTATTCCTTGATAAATTTTTACTGAGGGAAGGCATCCTTCTATGGAGTAAGAACATTTAGGGATAAAGGAATTTACATTAGGAAAGTTAAAATTCTGAGTATTTGAACTCCATATAGTGGTTTATAACAATTGTAGTGCATGTTAAAACTCATCACTTTACAATTCTAAGGATGATGTTCTTTTGCCTCCTATTAAATTTGAAATATGTAGCTTTAACGAGCATTTTCAATGAGTCAGCATATTTGAAATTCCCTATCTTGAGTTTTATTATTCTGAGTTAATTCATTTAAAACTGTTAACAAATACTGAGAGATTGTTAGACATCGTGCTGTTCAAGTGCTAATACAAAGAATTACAGCTCACTATATTTCAAGTTTGAAATAGTAGATACTAAAGAAGTCTAATTTATGTTGTCAGGAGATTATTTGATTCACTCACTTATTTACTCAAGAACTACTTATAAAGTAAATGAGCTATGTGCAGTCATATTTTTAAAAAAACTTGTCTCCAAAATATACAAACAGCTCATATAGCTCAATATCCAAAAAAACCAACAACCCAAATAAAAAAATGGGCAGAAGACCTAAATGGACACTTCTCCAAGGAAGACATACAGATAGCCAAAAGGCACATGGAAAGATGCTCAACATCACTAATTATTAGAGAAATGCAAATGAAAACTACAATGAGGTATCACCTCACACTGGTCAGAATGGCCATCATCAAAAAGTCCACAAACAATAAATGCTGGAGAGGGTATGGAGAAAAGGGAACCCTCCTACACTGTTGGTGGGAATGTAAATTGGTACAGCCACTATGGAGAACAACATGGAGATTTCTTAAAAGACTAAAAATGGAGCTACCATATAATCCAGCAATCCCACTCCTGAGCATGTACCCAGAAAAAACCATACTTTGTAAAGATATATGCACCCAATTCATTGGAGCAATATTTACAATAGCCAAGACATGGAAGCAACCTAAATGTCCATGACAGAGAAATGGGTAAAGATGTGGTACATATATACAATGGAATATTACTCAGACATAAAAAAGAATGAAACAATGCCATTTGCAGCAACATGGGTACACCTAGAGATTATCATACTAAGTGAAGTAAGTCAGACAGAGAAAGACAAATATCATATGGTATTGCTTATATGTGGAATCTAAAAAAAATGATACAAATGAACTTATTTACAAGACAGAAAGAGACTCACAGACATAGAAAACAAACTTATGGTTACCGAAGGGGGTGGGGGAGAAGGATAAATTTAGGAGGTTGGAATTAACATATATATACTACTATATATGAAATAGATAACCAACAGGAACCTACTGTATAGCACAGGGAACTATACTCAATATTTTGTAATAAACTATATGGGAAAAGAATCTGAAAAGGAATATATATATATAACTGAATCACTGTGCTATGCACCTGAAACTAACATGATATTGTAAGTCAACTGTATTTCAGTAATAAAGAAAAACGTTGAAAACCTTTTTTAATAAAAAAAAGTTGTATAAAAGATGGAAAGAGATACCTAATAACGAAAAGAGAATATAAGCAAATGTCACTTTTTTTAATTGTACAAAATTTTAAGCAGAGGATGAACTGTACTTTTTAGTTTTGTTTTTTGTTTTTTTGTTTTATTTATTTATTTATTTATGGCTGTGTTGGGTCTTCGTTTCTGTGCGAGGGCTTTCTCTAGTTGCGGCAAGTGGGGGCCACTCTTCATCGCGGTGTGCGGGCCTCTCACTATCGCGGCCTCTCTTGTTGCAGAGCACAGGTTCCAGACGCGCAGGCTCAGCAATTGTGGCTCACGGGCCCAGCCGCTCCGCGGCATGTGGGATCTTCCCAGACCAGAGCTCGAACCCGTGTCCCCTGCATTGGCAGGCAGATTCTCAACCACTGCGCCACCAGGGAAGTCCAGTTTTGTTATTTTTTTCCCCAAGCTAGAATAAGGGATGGGGAGGGATCTAACATTAATCTAACATTGGTGTATGTCAGGGAGTGTAAATAAACAGTATATTTCCCAATGGGATTAGGCTGAGAGAAGTCAAGGAACTTATCCACACACAAAGAGGGGATGGCTACCCAGCAGGGATCCAGTCCCTGACCCTCAGGACTCCAGAACCACCCCATGATTCTAGCCCAGGGAAGACCAGTTTTGAGCTACCACAGTCTTATCCCTAGTTTGCAAATGCTTAGCGGATGGTTTTGTCTTTCAGAAACCAGTAAAAATCCTTTCCAGCAAACACTTTTGAAAAAGCAGGGCATGAGCAGTATGAGTAATTTGATTTCTGATCAAAAATGCTTTATGACTATAATGAATTTTCTGGCTCTTGAGATATCAAAAGAGTTCCCAGAAAGTTCTGAGAGTTGCAGAATGGGCAGGTAAGGGGTGCAGCTCCCCAAAGTGTAGGTGTGTGAATGTATTCTGCCTGTTGGTCTCTATATCACTCTGGTTATTCTGTTGCAGGAAGGGGGACCCCTCCCAGGGCCTGAGAGTGGGCTTTTGTCTGACACTCAGAAATGAACTGTCCAAGGAGACATGTGTGCAGACAAAGCAGGAGAGTTTATTGGGAAGGGGTGCCTGGGCAGAGAGCAGCAAGGTAAGGGAACCCAGGAGAACTGCTCTGCCACGTGGCCTGCAATCTCAGGTTTTATGGTGACAAGGTTAGTTTCCAGCTTGTCTCTGGCCAATCATTCTGACTCTGGGTCTTTCCTGGTGATGCACGCATTGCTCAGCCAAGATGGATTCCAGAGAGAAGGATTCTGGGAGGTTGGTAGGACATATGGACTGGAGACTCCTCTCTCCTTTCGATCTTTCCTGAATTATTCCGTTTGGTGGTAGCTTGTTAGTTCCGTGTTCCTTACCAGGACCTCCTATTGTAAGATAACTCATGCAAGTGGTTACTGTTGTGCCTGGCCAGGGCAGGTGGTTTCATTCAGTAGTTCCCCTAACAATTCCAGGGAACAAGAGCCTTGAGTCCTGGCCTGAGGAAATGTGTAAATGATAGCAAGTGGTGGGGTTTGTGAAGAACCAGAGCCCATGCTTGCTGGCATGAAAGGATTCGAATGTGTTATTTTTTTAAAAACACCATTCAGTCCTCCTGTATGGAGTCAGACCCATAGACCATTACTTGGCTTCATGCTTCCCGGTTAGAGCAAGTTGGTATGTAAAGGAAGTTTATTCAGAATTTAGAGAGGGTTGGCAGATAATAAACTAGAGTTTGTGCTTGTTTTATGAAGGATTTAGGAGGACATTTTAGACGTATAAGATGTTTTCCAGCTTTATGCTCAGTAAATGTTTTATTAGCACTAAGGATGTACTCCACAAATTCACTTACAGTCAGCCCTCCATATCCAAAGGTTCTGCATCTGCAGATTTAACCAACCAAGGATTGAAATATTCAGAAAGGAAAAAAAATCCAGAAAGTTCCAAAAATTGAAACTTGACTTTGCAGCACAATGGCAACTATTTTTCATAATTAATTAATTAATTAATTAATTAATTTTTGGCTGCATTGGGTCTTCGTGGCTGTGTGTGGGCTTTATCTGGTTACAGTGAGCGGGGGCTACTCTTTGTTGTGGTGCATGGGCTTCTCATTGCGGTGGCTTCTCTTGTTGTAGAGCACGGGCTCTAGGTGCACAGGCTTCAGTAGTTGCAGCATGTGGGCTCAGTAGTTGTGGCTCACGGGCTCTAGAGCGCAGACTCAGTAGTCGTGGCACATGGGTTTAGTTGCTCCGTGGCATGTAGGATCTTTCTGGACCAGGAATCGAACCCATATCCCCTGCATTGGCAGGCTGATTCTTAACCACTGTACCACCAGGGAAGTCCCCACAATGGCAACTATTTACATAGCATTTACATTGTATTTACAGCTATTTACATAACATTTACAGTGTATTAAGTGTTTATTTAAAATATATGGGCAGACATTTGTAGGTTATATGCAAGTACTACACCATTTTATATATGAGACTTGAGCATCCACAGGTTTTGGTACCAGGCAGGTCCTGGAATGACTGTATTTGTTTTAAGCAAAGAGCCATTGAATCCTTTTTGCTTAGCATGCAGGTTAGCTTTTTAATGGAAATGTAGTACTGGATTTGATCATTGTAATGAAACCATCTTGCTTTTTACTCACCTGATCTGACATTATCTAGGTTTATTCCCACATCTTGGATTTGGACTGAGAGCTCTTTTTATATTTTAACTGGTTCTCATTTGCCTAATGGTAATGGTGAGGGCTGCTGCTTCAAATGCATCTACAAGGAATTGCTTTGTTGAGAAGGAGAGAGTGAAATTGAAATTGGTCATGGTTGCTTCTCTCTCTTTCAGACTTTACTTTTCATTTTATGCATGTGGTGAAGATAAAGATTTTAATGCTTGAGTGCAAAGATCTGACTCTGCAGGGGTGTACTTACTCTCTTTGTTGAAACATAATGATTTCACAGTATCCTGCCTTGAGCACTGCATTTGTCAACTTAACTTCTTTTTTCATCAAGTCCTCTGGCTTTTGTGCCTTCTCCTTACCTGCGTCATTATCTTCTGACCATCTGGGAAGCCTCTGATCCTATGTGCAGAGTCCATTTAAATATTTTAGTGCTAGAAGAGTGGAAAACTTGTAAAATGTAAATTTTTTGTACTATTACACTGGGAGGAAAAATAAATGTTTTAATGTGCTTTCCTGCTGCGTTAGGATTTTAGAGTTAACAGGCTTTGCATATAGAATTCTGAATGGGGACAGCAGCACCAACACACCTAGAGGAATTCCAGGAAGGCTTACAGGCATTGTCAGCAAAAGGGATGGGAGGAAACAATCTGCGTGTTCCCTTCATCATCCAGCAACCCTGCTGGAGATCAGGAAGGCATGTTTATTCTCCCAGGGAGCAGAGTGCCCTGCTGGTGTGTGTTTGGCAACCCTAGGAAAGGGTTTCTGTTTTAAAAGACATGCCATTAACCTTGGGATGTCAGAACCCATGGATAAATTGAGGGAGGTGACTATCAGGTGCCACCTTTGGAAACTACAAAAGAACACTAAGTTAAAGGGAGAGCAATGAAGATAACTGAAGATATAAATCAACCAGCTTCACCTTTGCAAGCTGTATATATTTAATATTTTATATTTCAAGGAAGTGAAAAGCCCTTCATTTTGTGAAGGTACCAGTGTCATCAACAGCCAACTAAGTTTTTTTCCTTCTCCCTTTTTTCATTTTCCTCCTTTATCAGCAGTTTTCTCTTCATTAAATGAAGAATAAAGCAATTATTTTTAGTACACAAAAAAAGATTTCTGTTCATCAAAATACTAATAACAGTAATTTACTATAGTATCAAATCTTTTACTTATTCAACAACTATTTATTGAGTACTTATTAACTGTCAGGGATGGTTAGGCATTGTTCAGTGGGACAGAGAGAGAGAGAGAGAGAGGGAAAGAGGGAGAGGCTTGCCCTAGTGGAGCTTAGAGTCTAGAGGGAAGACAACAAGACAGATAGATAGACAAACAGACAGATAGATAGATAGATAATTTTTAGAAACTGATGAATGCTGTGGCAAGAAGAGAACACAGCAGGATGAGAGCAGTAGGGAACAGGGAGAGGGAGGTGCTGGTGACAGCTTTCCTCAAGCAGCCCTCATGGAGTTGGTGAATGCTGGACAAAGACCTGAAGGAGATAGACACCTAAAGGAAGAGGGTTCCAGGTGGAAGGAGAGGGTGGAAGCACACCTGCCATGTTTGAGGAACAGTAGCAAGATTGTGTGGCCAGAGCTGGGTGAACTAACACGTCCATTAAATGAGATCATTTATTCTAAATGTGTAGTGTGTCCCTGGCACATAATCAAGGCTCCAGAGCTGTGAAAACTCCACTCTGCCATCAGCCAGCTCTTACCCTGCTCCCACTCAGCATAAGTATAGATACTTTACTTTCTAAGATAATCCAGGTCCTCTGTTGATTTTCTAGGTGGTTTCCCGGGCTCTTTGGGACATTGGCATTTGTCATGACAGTGCCTGTGTTCTGTCACTTTACATTGCACAGGCGATCTCATCCATATTTTGATGAGAAGAGTGTCTTTCTGCCTGTTAACCACAGCGAGGTTTTATAGTGACAAAAGAGAGCCCCTAAATGTCTGATTATGGAATATTTTATCCTACTCCAAGTAGTGCAGATGAATCAGTTTGAGAATCTCTGATGGGAGAGAATTTTTCCTGCTGCCTTGTGTCAGCCTTTGAAGCAGTGGTTCTCAACTTAGCGGCACACAAGAAATATCTGGAGAACTTAAATAAATAAATAACTGCTACCCAGGCCCCACCCCAAGCCAATTTAATCCCAGATATTTTATTTTAAGCTCCCCAGGTGATTCTGATGGGCCACTAGGGACAGGAACTCCTGTTCAAGGGACCTATAGGTTGGCGCCAAGTATATTTATCTTTGTCTTATGCTTTGGCTTTTGCCTCTTTGTATTATCCTGCCTCCCAAGGTCAGAAGACCTTGAAAACTTTCTACCCACAACTCTTCTCAGTCTTCTCATCCCAGCTTAATTTATGACTGGGTTGCAAACTTCTGGTTCAGAGGCAGAGCTGGTTCATGACCAAGCTTTCGTCTGTCTGTGGCATCTTTCTCAGATGCTCAGGTTGGGAGATAACTATTGAGATATCCGTATGAGGGGCTGCTGAGCGAGGAGTGGTCAGCACACGCATCCCCGAAGTCTTGGCCAGCTCTGCCTCACTGCCTCCAGCACTTCCTTCACGTCAGTTAATCATAATGCTTCCATTTTCATCAGCAGCTCTATGTATAAGTATAGATTTAGAATGTGCTTTAAAAATTGTCTGCGAGTTACATATTGGAGCTTTATTTCAAGTGACACTGTTCAACATGAACCCCCAATTGACCCACTTAAAATAAAAAATTATCACCTACAGCGTAATACCATAAATAAAGCGTATATTAAATTTTTGGTACTTACATCTCAAACATATTCATACATATCAGTATGTGTGCATATACATCTTTGTATATTGTATATATTTATAAAATATATATACACACACATATATATTATGACAGGTATATACATATATACAGACTTACGTATATGTATGTGTTTGTGTTAGTGTATATTTATAGAAATCATCTATAATCACCACAAATATAAATTAGTCTGAAGGTCAGCTGACCTTTCTGGAGAAAGACTGTTTTTATCCTGGGATTGTGTTCTTTTTATTGGGGAGGAGGGATGTTAAAATGATGTTATATTGAACTTGTAGGATTATTTTCCTTGACAAAATAAAAAGTGGGCAATTCAGTATTATCCCAAGGTTATTTTTCTTTAATTTTACTGTGTATGATATTAAAACCTAGTAACTCCAATTTAGGGCTGAAGACTTCTGTATTCCAGGAGGGTTTCTCTGGAGCCCCTCCGGGGACTTCTTGGTTCAGAGTCTGAGCCCTTCAGGGCCACCCAGGGGATTCAGCTCAGCAGAATAGACTCATTTGCTTCCACTCCCACCCTCAAGGATGTCCCAAGACTAGGTATGATTTTACTTTTTAATCTCTCCTAGTTCTGTGCTGAAAAACATTACTTTTCTCTATCCTTCCCTTCCCTTTTCTCTTCTTAATGCCTGTTTTCCCCATTTTCTAACTAAAACCAACATTCCCACTGTTATCAAAAAAAAGGATAAATTTCTTTTTCTTTACCAGTACATTTAACACTTCTGTATGGCAGGTACCCCACAATCCTACTTAGAGATTTGCAATGTACGAAAGTAGTTCCATATAAAGCGAATGCAAAAATAAACAGCTTCCATAGCAAAGCATAAGGGCCATTTGGTCATGGAGCTGTCTTTCTTTCTGCCCCTCAGCACACTTGTTTGGGAACTGGCCCAAGAGTGTCCAGGTCTTGGCAGTGCTCACTGGCAGCATTTGGCAGGACAGCAGAGGAATCTGAAAAATACCTTGCAAACCTCTTCTACCCCCAACGTAACACTCAAGGCCCCAGCATTGTACAGAATACACTCCTTGTGAGTCGCCTCCCCTGACCTCTTCTTTATCTGGCAAAGGGTGGGTTTGGACCCAGCCTTTCTTTGCTCACACTTTTCTTTACATCCCCAGGACACATCCCAGATAGTGCCAATAGTATTCCTTTTTAAGTTTTTCTTCTTCTTAGGTAAGCCACTTTTCAAGGATATTCCAATACCCACATCCCAAAGCCCGCTTTCTCAAGCTACAGATAAAAACACCAGGAAAAGCAAGCTTTTTTTTTTTTTTTTTTAGATGATGCTTTTTCTTTTCTTTTTTTTTAATATTTATTTACTATTCATTTTGGCTGTGCCGGGTCTTAATTGCAGCACATGCGATCTTTGCTGCGGCATGCATGTGAGATCTAGTTCCCCAACCAGGTAATGAACCTGGGCTCCCTGCATTGTGAGCTCGGAGTCTTACCCACTGGACCACCAGGGAAGTCCCGAAAAGCAAGCTTTTAAATATTTCCTTGACCCAGGTACCCAGGACCCCTTTCCCATTAACAATTTATTCAGAAGCATTGAGAAACAAGTGGAAAGTGATTTGTCATTGGTCCTCTATCAAAGGGGATGGCATAGTAGTCAGGTGGTCACGCCCTTTACTCTTATTCTTTCCATGGTACATTTCCTTGGCTAGTATTATGATGGCACTTTTCTCAGAAACATCTCATGATTGCCCCAGAATAGAGGAAAGAGTTTATTTTGAACACGAAACATGGCCAAGTTTTTTTTTTTTTTTTTTGATATGAGATTCTTAGCTGTGGACGTATTTTTTTAACTAACTTCTGACCTAGTTCATAATATTATCACCAGAATCAGAGCTAACCAAGAGCATGGTTCTTGCTTCATAAGATTGAAAAATGAACAAGACATAAAGATTTTTACAGAAAGTCACAGTATATTCTGAGATGACATAGCTGACTTCACTTTGAGCTTTTTTTATAACTGTTAGAATAAGAGAAGCAGGAAGGAGGATGGACTTACATTTTTCTGGAGGAAAAAGTCTTGGACAAATTGTTGAATATTTCCCAATTATTAGTTCTTTATAAAAATAGTTTAAAGTTTGTAATGTTACCTCAATGTTAATAATAGTAGCATTTCTAACCAGAGATAAATATAAGTCATAGAATGAGGAAAACTAAAGTTGAGAAGAAGCTTAGAAGTCATCTCATCCAAGGTCTTCCCAGTACAGGAGACCCTTCTTCCCAACCTTAACTGAAAACCATGAATGTCTTTTTGGCTGTCTAGAGCGATAGAGCACACTGTTTCCTGAGGCAGGCATCTCCACTGTTGGATGCCTCTGTTATAAACTATATTGAAAACAAAATGGTATCTTTGGAATTTGCTGCCCAAAAATAAGGCACTGATTTTAAGTGTGCTAAGTGCTTAAAATACATAAGTTATTTAATCATCAAATAGTAACTGGTATTTATTACATGATCACTATATGCTAGACACTGTGTTAAACACTTTATATCTTATGTTATTTACTCCTTACATCAGTCCTAGGGAAGATGATTCTTTCCCCTTTTCACACATAAGGAAATAGGCATAGACATAGAGGAGGTAAGTAAGGTACCAAGATAACCCTGGTAGAAAGCGACTGTGACTTAGCCATTGGTGGTACTTCTCACCTCAAACCTATTAGGCAAGTGCTGAATTCCAATTTGCAAAGAAGAACTGAGGCTCCCTTGTCTAAGTAATTTTCCCAGGGTAAGTGGAATTTTAAAGCAGGTCCCTCAGATTCTAAAGCCTACACTTTATGCCAGAGTAATTCAACATGAAATCATCAAAGAGAATGAAAATTAAATAATACATGCAAAAAATTGTCAGTGCAGCTGGAGTTGAGTACCTGAGCGCCTCAGTGCCCATTAGAACTGCATTATTTCAAATTAGAAGCATGACTCCTAGAGATACAAGGAGTGTTGAAGACTCTCCATATACTAGGTAAGTGAGTCAGCCTGAAGAGCAGAACTGCATTTTCATCTGCATTTTCCCAATCTAGTATAGTTCTTGACCTACTGTAGGTACTCACTAAATATCTGTTGACTCAACAAATACATCTACCAAGAAATTTACAATTTATTACGTAACTATTTTTTTCCAGTATTATTTGTTAAGTTCCATCTATTTCCAAAAGGAATTTAAGGTGCCATCCTTTCCAGTACAATTTTTATTTGAGTCATCTGGTTTCAACTAATTAGTTAAATTTGGGGGCCTGCCTTACAGATTTTTGTTTTCTTCTGTAAGAAAACCATGGCAACATAGAGTCCAGACTACAGCTGCTGACTGTGAGCAGGGGAAAAGCACCATCCCTGGAATTTTCAGTCATGAAAATCCTCAAGTAGGTAACTAAATGCTTGACCAAATCACGCCACTTCTCTACACCTTTAGGTAGGTGATGGGAATGAAAACTTCTCTTAAAAGTTGTGGATAAGCATGACTTAGAAAACCTAAAACACGAGAATAAAAAATCTGCTTCAGGTATTTAGTAACATCTACCTTTAATGGATAATGGATACAAAATAGCATTGTAGAAGATAGGCATAGATTAGGCAACTAATATTTGTAGGAATATTGGGGAGGTGGGGGTCGTGTAAAGCGCAACACTCTGCTACTCACCTTGAAGTCTCCCAGCAATGGAGATAAGGAAGATAAGGAATGTAGTCTGTGGTTATACTATTTTTTTTTATGACAATGATAGTGGGCCAAAATTTATTGAGCTTTTACTATATGTAGAGTTTTGTGCTAAATATTTTAGTGCATCATCTCTTTTAATCATCTTAACAACCCTGTGGAGTAGTTTCTATAAGGAACTGGGGTTTAAGGAATTATGTAATAAGGACACCAGCAAAGTGGCAGACTAGGGAACTCCAGGCCCTCCAGTTTCCATAGGAAGCTCCCATGGAAACATCAAATAAATAACTAGAGACTGGCTAAAATAATTTTATAGGAGCTCTCTAAATCAAGTATTTACAGCAACAAAGTGAATGCCCAATCAAGAATTATCCACATTCAAAACAGTAGGGTGTTTTGTGGTATTTTTTTTTTTTTTTTTTTTTTTATCCTTCAAAAGTTTATACAGCATTATTTGCAGTAGAAAAGAAATCATTTGGGAGTTTGGGATTAGCAGATGCAAACTATTACATATAGGATGGATAAACAACAAGGTCCTACTGTATAGCACAAGGAACTATATAGTATTCAATATCCTGTGATAAACCATAATGGAAGAGAATATGTAAAAGAATATATGTATAACTGAATCACCCTGCCGTACAGCAGAAATTAACACAACATTGTAAAAAAATTACACTTCAATTAAAAATTTTTTAAATAAAAAATTTTAAAAATAGAAAAGAAATCAATCAAAAATGCCCAAGTGGAAGGGGAAATTATAAATAAATGATGGTCCAACCACAATATGGAATATTATGCAAGCGTTACATTTTGTATTCCCAGAGACTTTTTTTTTTTTTTTCATATTATTTCTTTTTTTTTTTTTTCATATTATTTCTTTTTTTTTTTTTTTTTTTTTTTAACATCTTTATTGAAGTATAATTGCCCCACAATGGTGTGCTAGCTTCCGCTCCACAACAAAGTGAATCAGTTATACATATACAATATGTGGTATTTTTAAGTTACCCTTGCCCCACCCTGTCCCCTGTGTGGCATGGTGTAGTTTGGGGGAAGTGGTAGCCCAGTTTCCAGTTCCCTTTCACAAACTAGAGATAGCACAGTGGACTGAATTTGCAATGTTCTAAACTATCAGAGGGTTGCCTGAGGGATTGGTCTCTGTTTTGCCTAACTAGAAGCTCAGCAAGCTAAAAGCAGTACCACTCAGATCTCAGGCTAAAGGAAGCCACAGGAAACAGCATTCATGGCTCATGAGAACCACAAGGGGACTACAGACCCACAGGCATCTGGGCAAGAGATAATACAATAGAACAGCTAAGGCCCGAAGAAGAAGCAGGGATGAGACCCTTAGGGAAATTGAGACATTTAAAACCAGCCATTTATATAGGGGAATCAGAAAACAAAACCCAAAAAACAAAACAAAAAAAAACCATACACACAGACCCAGGGATGATGCATTCCAGAGAAGGCCTGAGAAAATGTTGAATCTTCATACTGGACTGATCTGTGAATTTCTTGCCCTGCATGGAGCCAGTCTGCAAAGACTGGGAGAGGTGATTGATTTTTCGAATGTCCAGTTTTCAACAAAATATCCCAAAGCATACAAAGAAACAGGACAACATGATTCATTTAGACGATCAGATGAAACCATCCCTGAAGAAAAACAGTCATTAGACAAAGACATTAATAGAACTCTATTAAATAGGCTCAAAGAACTAATGGAAATCAGAAAAATGATATATGAACAAGTTGAGAATATCACCAAAGAGAGAAAAATTATAAAATAGAATCAAACGAATTCTGGAGCTGAAAAATACAATAACTGACTTGAAAAATTTACTAGAGGGGTTCAACAGCAGGCTTCATCAGACAGAAAAAAGAATCAGTGAACTTAAAGACAGGTCATTTGAAATTATTAAGTCTGAGGAGTAAAAAGTTAAAAGAATGAAGAAAAGTGAACAGAACCTGAGAGACTTGTGGGAAACCATCAAGTGGACCAATATGTGCATTACGGGCATCTCAGAAGGAGAAGAAAGAAAGACAGAGACAGAGAGATCACTTGAAGAAATAATGACTGAAAATGTCCTGAATTTGAGGAAAGATGTGGATATACAAATACAAGATGCTCAGTGAACTCCAAGTAAGATAAACTCATAGACTCAAACCAAAACACATTATACTCAAACAGCTGAAAGCCAAAGACATATAATCTTGAAAGTAACAAAAGAAAAGTATCAGTGGATTTCTCAGCAGGCATTATATAATTTGTCTGAAAATAAATGGCTAACAGATGATAGATTTGAACACAGGTCCATCAGTATAAGGCTTGTTCTCTTAACCAGTGGTTCTCAAAGTGTGGTCTTGGGCCAGAAGTATCAGCATCACTCAGAAAAGGTGTGAGGAACAAAACAAATCTTCATAAACTGGTTAGAAATGAAAATTCTCTGCCTCAACCCAGACTTCCTAAATCAGAAACTGTGGGAGTAGGATGCAGCAATCTATCTTTTAATTAGGTCTCTAGATATTTGAACTGCTCTTAACCATTGTATTATAATGGATGTACTGCTTTTAAATGTTTGAAGGGTGTTTTTCCCTCCCCTTTTTATAATGGAAGCATAGTTGTATAGGACCACAATACATTATCTGCAATTTTGAAAACTAAAAAAAGACTATACATGAACTTATCTACAAAACAGAAATAGAGTTAAAGATGTAGAAAATAAACGTATAGTTACTGTGGGGTAAAGGGAAGAGGGAGGAGTAAATTGGAAGATTGGGATTGACACATACACACTACTATATATAAAATAGATAACTAATAAGGACCTACCGTATAGCACAGGGAATTCTACTCAATACTCTGTAATGGCCTATATGGGAAAATAATCTAAAAAAGAGTGGATATATGTATATGTATTTATATTTTGTTATCCAAAATCTTGAGCTGTTGAAGAGATGACACTGTGTGTCCCTGAGAGGGTAGGGGACGGGACAGAGGAGTAACTCTGAGCAGCACTGAGGTAGAGAAGAGAAAGTCCCCATGCCTGCAGAGGGTGGAGAAGCCCAAGAGTCTTTCAAACAGCAGAAGACCCACCACCTGGTCCCAGACCTGCCTGGGAAGACAGCAAACTCCCAGGGGTCAAAGGTGGCATTCTGCACCCAGGGAGACTTGACCCTAGGCCCTGGGGCTCCATCTGTACGAGTTCCAGGAATAGAAGGGACATGAGGCTGTGCCAGTGGATTCCAGTGGTAGCCAGCACAGACAAACGCATTATCAGAGGGTCCTCCAGATCATCCAAGATTTGTATAGCCTTGGGCAGTCAGTGCTGAGGCTAATTCCTGCCAGCCCTCAACCTGGCATGTCAGTGAGGATTTGGGGTCTGATTTAATGACATAAATAGAATTTCTTTTAAATCTGAGTTTTGGGGCTGAGACTTGTACCCCTACACAAATGTGGCATTTGATCTTACAATGGGCCAGACAGATACTGCGATCCTGAACTACGTCCAGCCCACAAAGCTTACATTCAAAGAATTCCCTGTGGTTCACATGGAACATCCTTTAGCTGCAACTGGCTCATTTTGGCAGGGATCAGAGGCCAAGTTGTGAAACTGCTCTGGAAGCAAGAAGTGGTAGCCTCTATCCAGTGTTATTTTGAATGTAACCCATGCCTCTCTGCCTGCACAAATAAGCATTTGCTCCTCAGTCAAAGAGAAGAACATACAAAATTAATATTCAAATATGTTCCCAAAAACAAACTCACCCACTGTGTAACAAACAGAAAACCCCACTCATACCAAGAGAAATATAAGTTTGTTAAAATATATGTGTGTGTGTGTATATATATATATATAGACACAAACATAGATACCTAAAAGGTACAGACTGAAAACATTAAGTCCGTGTAAAGCTTAACTTATCCCATGAAACCCTCTATATGACATCTACACACCCACTCCCTGGTCAGGAAATGGCATTTTCCATTAATTTTTGATAGAGAAATCACATTAAGCTTTCCAGAGGAGGAATCAAGGAGTTATGAGATGTGGGCTCTTGGCTAAGCTACCATTTGCTGTTTTACCATTGTCAGTTCATAGGGCAAAGTTAAGTTGCATGGCTGATTCATTCCTGGTGAGAGATTAAAATGTCACTAAAAGGAAACTCCAGGTGCTAATGGTGCATGTGGTCTGGCCATGAAAGATTAAGCCAAATCTTCCTATGTTTCAACTATTTTAGCAACATGCAGCACCCTGTGGAGCTGAATGAACTTCTAGTTTGTGTAGCTGATCTCTATCTGCCAAAAAGATGTTAGTGCTCAACTTAGAAAAAGGTGAAAATTAGGAAATGGGCAAAATCATAAACATTTGAAACTATTCCAATATGTACATGGATATCCATATATCTGTTGTGAAATAATAGAAAAAAATATATATTGGCCTCTGCCCCCCGTTTTTGACACAGGACTCCTGAAACCCTTGTAGGGTGATAGGACAGGTGACAGTAGTGTTTTTTGTTCTAATTAGGTGACTCTTCGTGGGTGTCTGGAGGAGGGCTGGTCCCTAGAAAGACCAAGCCATGAGTAGAAGCTTGGAATTTTCACCCCTGCCCTCCATTCTCTTGAGAAGGAATAAGGGCTGAAAATAGAGTTAATGATTGATCATGTCTATGTGATGAAGCCTCCAGTAAAAATCCCAATGGTATGGTACGTTCACCAGGTGGGTAAACACATCCATGTACAGGGAGAGTGGCCCAACCCAGCCCCGCATGGACAGAAGCTCCTGTACTTGGGACCCTCTCAGAACTCACTCTTTGTATCTTTTTATCTGGCTGTTCATCTGCATCCTTTATCACATCCTTTAATAAACTGGTGACCATAAGTAAGTGTTTCCCTGAGTTCTGTGGGCTGCTTTAGCAAATAATACAATCCAAGGGGGAAGAGGTGATGGGAACCTCTGATTTGTAGCCAAGTTGGACAAAAGTTGTGGGTAACCTGGGGACCTTCTACTTGTTATTGTTATTGAAATGAGGAACAGTCTTGTGGGACTGAGCCCTTAACCTGTGGGATCTGATGACATATCCAAGTAGATAGTGTCAGAGTTGAGTTAAATTATAGGACACCCAGCTGGTGTTGCACAGAATTGCTGCATGTGGGAAAACCCCCATACATTTGATGACCGAAAGTGAAGTGTTCTGTATGAGTAGTAAAGGAGACACACGGGAGGGACTGTTTTCTTTCCTAATGCATCCATACATTGAAAAATGGCAAAAAATGATGATGATGATGATGATGATGATAGTAAATGCTGCCATTGATTATGTCCATGTGCTAAGCACTTTGCAGACATGATCATACTACCTTGTGACACAGGTATTACTACTCCTGTTCTTTAAGATGAAGACAGTGAGGCTTGGGGAAATAGTGTAAGAGGCCCAAAGTCACACGTTAGTAGCAGAATCAGTTTTCAAATCTTGTTTCCTCTGGCACCAAAATCTGCCCCACTCAACATGTGCCCCTTGGAAGCCTCTCTCTTGTGTGTGCATATGACTGTGCAAAGACAACAGTGCAAACCCAGCCCTGGTGCTGACTGTGTAAGGACAGGAGTGAAGTACTATCACTAGTAAACATTGGCGAGCTGGGCTTCTCCTCCATCCTCCTTTAATAAATAAACAAACACATATTTATTACCTCTACTAATAATTGTCTTTAATCCATTAATACACTGATGGATTTTTAATCCTGAAAGGACCACATTAATTAGCCAAATCCAGCTTCAGTTTTCTCCAGCAGCTGTTATCAATCCTTTAAAAGAGTGTTCAATGCTCCAAGGGGTATAATTTCTCTACTTGAACTCTTGATGAGTTTAGATGTATATTAAATCTTATGAGCTCTATTATAAATTATGATAGAGTCATTAGGTATTATAGACACAAGAAAAATGAACATCAAAGTGCTTTCTATTAAGTTTCTTATAAATATGTAAATATTTTAAATAATGAGCAATAAATCTTTCACTAATATTCACATTATAATTAACTTTTTAATTTAAAAAGTAGCATCCTAGAAGCTATAAATTTGGGCTCCAATCACTTTCTAATTTATATTTGCTCTCATTACAACTAGTCTATGAAAAACTTCAATATTGAAACTCCCTAATCTTGGAAGTTTAATTCATAAGGTATAACTAGAATCTGCATAGGAGACATCAGTGTTTAAGAAAAAGAATGCTGAACTAAGGGTTACAAGAACTTGGTTCTAGGCAAGAGTCTGTCTTCTACTCAAATTGTTTCTTTGAAAACAACTTCACTCACCTATAAAATGATGAGGGGCCCAGAGATACAATGTAAGGTCCCTTCCAGAATTAAAATTCTAAATTATACATTTTAAAACTCAGAAAACTATTTAAACTCATTAATCTTATTACAAGTTGTATTATATGTAATAGAAATAATTTGCTGATATAATGAAATCACAGTTAAATGTGAGCAATATACTTCCAGTTTAAAGTATGTCAAATGAGGGAAAAAAAAACATGAAATGCTAAACATCTTAATGTTTTCAAACTATGACTACTAGGAATCACTTATGCAATTAGTCATTTTTAAGTATTTAAAACCTTTTAACATACTACCTAATCTTTATCCAATAGGAAAATAATAATAGCCTAATCACTCAAGTTCAGAAAAATAAAAGAAACTTTGACTTTCCCTGTAACTACCTAAAAAATTTTAGAGGGCCTGTTACCAAAATAGAGCTATCACTAGAGATATCTGCAAAAATATGGGGTAGGTGTGGTTGGGAAAACTTGGCAGGGCCCAGAGATCAGAGTCCACTCTGTATCCCATTGTCTCTGCATGGCACAGCAAACAGTATTTACCAAACATTTGCTTTTCCATCTCCACGTGAAATGCCTTCATCCTCTTTGAAGTTCCAAACCCCAGCATCCTCTTTTGTCCTTAACTGAAGATGGTATTTAAGGGGAGGATATCAGCCATTTTTGATGAGTTACTCAGTTTTTCTGGGTCTCTCCCATGTATACATGTTATTAAACTTTTGTTTGATTTTCTCCTGTTAATCTGTCAATTTAATTCTTAGACCAGTCAGAAGAACCTAAAAGGGTAGAGGATGAATTTCTTCCTCTCTAACACTGGTCAAGTTTAAGGATGAAAATGGAAATTTCCAAGGCTTTTATTATTACTTAATATGGTATTTTTAAAAAATTCTTATAGTGTGGAAAAATGTTTTACCTGGAAAAGATCAAAGAGAACATCTTGCCATAATAAAAGGCAAAATGTACCATGCAAAATTTGAATCAGGATAACAACACTCAGTGGTTCTTTTAGTGTCCACGCTTAAATATCAAAGCTTACTTGGTTATAGGATAGATTTTTTTCTGCAGAAAGTCACCCTCAGCAGGGTCTCTAAACCGGAAGTATTCTTGTGTGGCTGGGACATAAGGCAGCAGCAGTAATTGCAGCAGGATTTGTCAAGTATTAGAGACTCTGTTGCAGCAAGATTTTCAGCCTAGTTTCAGGTTCCCCAAACACACATGCTGTGAGCATATAGTCCATAATTTTGATACCTGTCTCGCTGTCTTTCTTCTGCAAGTGGTGCACAAGCATATGTGATTCCTGTCTCTTGATATCTTTCCAGAGAGACCAATGAGATTCTTTCTCTTCTCTTCTAGAATACTTAATGGAACCAAATCCTCCTGAATTTAATGGGTTGTAACAGTACCTTTAAAAAAATGTGTCACACCTGTTTCTTAGCCCTATAACATGAACAATAATGACTGTTTCTCTAGGGAAGCAAAAAGTTTCCTTTTTTCAATTCATATGAATAAATGTGGTCAGAACACTTAGCTTCTATAAACCAAGACAAGAAGGGGCAGGTGGCTAGCCTTTTCGTGTCAAATAAAGAGTAATCTGCAATTGAAATATAAGGATCAAGAAAATACTACGAATCCGTGCTCAGGATATAGCCCCCACTGATAGCTAGTGATGGAAGAGATTGTGAGATTTACTACTTCAATCCCTAGTTTAATAGGAAAGAAACCGAGGTAGAGAGAGATCTCATTGCTTCTCAAGGTAGCAGGGCCAGCCAGTGGCAGACCTGGGGCTGGTTTGAACTCAGGCTTCCAGAACTGCTGCCCAGTGCTCTTTATTCACCAAACTGACCCATAATCTTTATTTTAAATTCCTAGGTCCATGTTTGTTTACAGTGTATTTACTATAAACAAAGTAACCTCTGCTGAGTTGGAGGCAACCCCTGTAATTAAATACATTCATATCTTTACAGTGAAAATATAAATATTCACTCTAAGCAGGATAAAGACCTTTAGTAGCCAATTGCTAATTTAGGTAAGATTTTGCCACCACAAGTTATTAAGGAAATTTTATTTTGGTACTTAGAGTTTTTTTTTTTTTTTCTTATTTTTAAAAAATTTTTATTGGGGTATAGTTGATTTACGATGTTTTGTTAGTTTCAGGTGTACAGCAAAGTGAAGCTGTTATATCAGTAGCAACCGGTGACAGTAGTCGATCCTGGGGCGGGAAGCTGGAAGACAGAATGACCACGAGTGGAAGCAAGTCTTACTTACACTAGGGATCATCTATACTGTTTGAATTTTTAACCTATGCATGTAATGCCTTTTTGAAATATCTAGAAGTTTCCTTGAATCTTAAAAAAAAAAGGTTAATAAAGTCACTGTCATCTTTCACCAAGGCCCTAGACTATTGCAGTGGTCTTCTAATCGGTCTCCTACGGTGACTCTTATCCCCCAGCAGCCTTTTCCCCACAAAAGTCATTACAGAATTGTCTCATATCCTTTAGTATCTCAACAGAAGAAACTTAAGCCATATTTGGACTGTGAAAAGACACATTTAGAAAACCTATTTTAAACCTCTGGAAATGGCATGTGTTCTGCCAGATGATGCTGACTGCCCTTGGCAGACCTGAAATACAGCAGCCAAAATTGTCTTCTGTGCTGGGTGGTTACACTCTGCAGCTAGCAGGGTCCCCTGCAGAGAAATGATGGTTTAAGATTGTGACTTATGAGCGCTGTGCTCCAAAAGGGCCACTTAGTTGACACTTTCCCTACTTTTCAAAAACATTTTTTGGTTCTAGAAGAAGACAGCTATATACAACTTTCCTAAACAAGAAGCTGCTGTGTCCCTTTGAGAAGTCCTTCCCAGGTCTGCTTTCTTGCAAGGATTTAAGGAGTCTCATTTAGGCATAAGAGATTCACCCCAAACACGGGGTTGGGCTCTTTAGTGGCCACCAGGCAGCTTTTCATGTAGTTGGTGTCAGTGGGGTACACGTCAACCTGCCATAGCCCATGGTGGGCAAAGAAGAATTTGCCAAATAATAGGATTTATTAATGTGCCCTCAAATTCTGAAAAATTCTGAAATTCAAGTTAGAGGAGGAAGGAAAGGGGAAAAAAATTGTATAAACACCACTGACCTGAACAATGATAGAGCAAAGTTTAGCTGCTTTGTGGTTACCAGATAAGATCTAGGATTAAGGACTTGAGTGATTTTCCTCTTTTCCTTGGCCCTGACTTTGAAAACTAGAACTAGAAATCACTGATGGTAAGTCTTCACTATGCTTTAAATTAAAGAGACAACTTGAATCTAAAAAGTGTTTGAGTCAAGAACTTATTTTAAAATAAAACCAGAGATAAATCCTGAATTCTACAGAGTTGGATCAATGTCCTATATCTTTTACCAAGTAGTGTTTGGCAGTCCTAAGGCAAAATTTAAAATCATTAAAAATTTCCATTCAGTGTATTCCAGTTTTAGAAAATAGTTTTTATCTGTTTTAGAAATATTTTTAACAAAGTTTGAAATAACAATGATTTTCTGGTTAAGTTTGGGGTAATCAGAAAATGTAATGAGCTTCATTTCCTAGTTTGCTTCAAAATTGTAACTTCAGTTTCATACAGTCTTCAATACCAGTTGTTAGTAGCTGTCTAGAGTACTAACCTGAGAGATTTCAGTAGAGCAGGTACATGACTGGTGTGCTTTTCAGCACTTGGAATGGAGCTGATCAGAAATTTGACCCTCCATAAATATCAGCTGAGTGGGGCATGAATAAATGAACCAGTGTCATTGGACAGACTATGTCCTGAAATTTGATTCAAAGAGTATGATTGAAGTAGTGTCTTTTTTTATTGAAATATAGTAGATTTACCATGATGTGTTAGTTTCAGGTGTACAAAAAGTGTTTTAATTATATGCACATATATATTATTTTACAGATTATTGTCCATTGTAGGTTATTACAAGATATTGAATATAGTTCCCTGTGCTATACAGTAGTCCTTGTTGGTTATCAACTTTATATATATAGTAGTGTGTATCTGTTAATCCTATACTCCTAATTGACCTCTCCCCACCTCTTTCCCCTTTGGTAACCATAAGTTTGTTTTCTAAGTCTGTGAGTCTGTTTCTGTTTTGTAAATAAATTCATTTGTATTATATTTTTAGATTCCACATGTAAATGATATCATACGATATTTGTCTTTGTCTGACTTACTTAAGTTACTTAGTATGATAATCTCTAGGTTCATCCATGTTGCTGCAAGTGGCATATTACATTCTTTTTCATGGCTGAGTAGTATTCCATTGTAGATATATACCACATCTTCTTTATCCATTCATCTGTTGATAAGGTTGCTTCTATATCTTGGCTATTGTAAATAAAGCTACTATGAAGATTGGGGTGCATGTATCTTTTTGAATTAGAGTTTTTATTTTTCCCAGATAGATTCCCAGGAGTGGGATTGCTGGATCATATGGTAGCTCTATTTTTAGTTTTTTAAGGAACCTCCATACCGTTCTCCATACTGTCTACCAATTTACATTTCCACAAACAGTGTAAGAGGGTTCCCTTTTCTCTACCCCCTCTCCAGCATTTATTATTTGTAGACTTTTTGATGGTGGCCATTCTGACCAGTGTGAGGTGATACCTCGCAGTGTTGATTTGCATTTCTCTAACAATTAGCAATGTTGAGCATCTTCTCACATGCCTGTTGGCCATCTGTATGTCTTCTTGGAGAAATGTCTGTTCAGGTCTTCTGCTCATTTTTTCATTGGGTTGATTGTTTCTTTGATATTGAGCTGTATGACCTGTTTGTATTTTGGAAATTAATCCCTTGTTGGTCACATCATTTGCAAATATTTCCTCCATAAATATCAGTTGAGAAGGGCATGAATAAATGAATCTGTATCATTGAACAGACTATGTCCTGAAGTTTGATTCAGAAAATATGGTTGTGAGCGCCCCTGTGCCCAGGTGCACAGCCCTCTGGCTTCTGCTTGCCTGGCCAAGATGTTGGGCCTTGTCATTGCTGGGTAGCCCAATAGGCAGACAGGAAAGAAGGGCTTTCTGATTTGCTGGTAGAGGGTTGAGTTTCTGAGTTCGCACAGGGCACTGGCTGGCTGTGCAGGCTTCAGTGCGACATGACTTAGGACCTATTGCAGCCCGTTCCCACCCCACCCTCACTGGGTCTGGGAGGTTCAGCCCAGATGGGAGTGAGCTGCCCTCCACTGCCTGACACACAGGTGACTCCCCACCTCCAGCACTCTACACTTCCTGGGAGGCAAACCTTCAGTGTCGGCCCAGCTGTGTAGCTTGGGGCACTCCTAGCGCAGGTTACACCTTATATATAGAAGACTTAGGACAAGAAACCTAAAGGGAAAAGAGCATAAAATCTCTTCAAGGCCAATCAGATCCCAAATATGATTCCCCAGAAATTTGGGACAGGATCCTTTGACCACCCTAAGTAGGAATGATATGAGTGTTCCAGGGAATGCTACAAGAGAAAAGGCCATGTGAAGACACAGTGAGAAGGCCACCATTTGCAAACCGAGAAGAGAACTCTCACCATAACCAACCCTGCTGGCACCTTCACCTTAAATTTGGCCTTCAGAATTTGCCCTTTTTTAAAAAAAGATAGTGTTACCCCTGAGGGAGAGGAACAAGATGGCAGAGTAGAAGGATGTGAGCTCACCCCTCTCATGAAAACAACAAAATCACAAGTAACTGCTGAACAACCATCAACAAAAACACTGGAACCTACCAAAAAAGATATTCTACATCCAAAGACAAAGAAGAGATGAGAAGGTAAGAGGGGCACAGTCACAATAAAATCAAACCCCATACCTGCCGGGTGGATGAGCAAAAAACGAAAATAATTGTATCACAGAAGTTCTCCCACAGGAGTGAGAATTCTGAGCTCCATGTTAGGCTTCCCAGCCTGGGGGTCTGGCATCAGGAGGAGGAGCCCCCAGAGCATTTGGCTTTGAAAGCCAGAAGAGTTTGATCACAGCAACTCCACAGGACTGGGGGAGAGAGAAACTCCACTCTTGAAGGGTGTACACAAGGTCTTGTGTGCACCAGGACCCAGGAAAGAAGCAGTAACTTAATAGGAGCCTGGGCCAGACCTACCTGCTAGTCTTGGAGGGTCTCCTGGAGAGACGGAGGGGGGGTGGCTGTGGCTCACTATGGGGACAGAGGCACTGGTGGCTGTGGTTCCGGGGAGTGCTTATTGGTGTGAGCCCTCCTGGAGGCTGCCATTTTCTCACCAAGACCTGGCCCCACCCAACAGCCTGTAGACTGCAGTGCTGAGATGCCTCAGGCCAAACAACCAACCAGATGAGAACACAGCCCCACCCATCAGGCAGCCTAAATCTTCCTGAGTCCACAGCAGTCCACTAAACACACCCCTTGGCATGGCCCTGCCCACCAGAGAGACAAGTCCCAGCTCCACCCACCAGTGGGCAGGCACCAGTCCCTCCCAAAAGAGAGCCTGCACAAGCCTCTTAGACCAGCTTCATCCACCAGGGGGCAGACAGTGGAAGCAAGAGGAACTACAACCCTGCAGCCTGTGAAATGGAAACCACAATCACAGAGAGTTAGACAAAATGAGATGGCAGAGGAATATGTCCCAGATGAAGGAATAAGATAAAACAACAGAAAAACAACTAAGTGAAGTGGAGATAGTCAATCTGCCTGAGACAGAGTTCTCAGTAATGATTGTAAAGATGATCCAAGGACTCAGGAAAAGAATGGATGCACAGAGCGAGAAGTTACAAGAATATTTTAGCAAAGAGATAGGAAATATAAAGAACAAAACAAACACAGATGAACAATACAATAACTGAAATGAAAACTACATTATAAGGAATCAATAGCAGAATAAATAAAGCAGAAGAATAGATAAATGAGGTGAAAGACAGAATGGTGGAAATCACTGCTGCAGAACAGAATAACTAAAAATGAATGAAAATAAATGAGTACAGTTTGAGAGACCTTTGGTACAACATTAAACACACCAATTTTCACACTGTAGGGGTCTTAGAAGGAGAAGAGAGAGAGAAGGGGCCTGAGAAAATATTTGAAGAATTATAGCCAAAGACTTCCCTAACATGAGAAAGGAAACAGTCACCGAAGTCCAGGAAGCACAGAGAGGCCCAGGCAGGATAAACCCAAGGAGGAACATGCTGAGACATATAGTAATCAAATTGACAAAAATTAAAGACAAAGAGAAAATATTAAAAGCAACAAGGGAAAAGCAACAAATAACAGACAAGGGAATTCCCAAAAGGTTATCAGCAGGTTTTTCAGCAGAAACTCTACAGCCCAGAAGGGAGTAGCACAATGTATTTAAAATGATGAAAAGGAAAAACCTACAACAAAGTATACTCTACCCAGCAAGGCTCTTGTTTAGCTTCGATGGAGAAATCAAAAGCTTTACAGACAAGCAAAAGCTAAGAGAATTCAGCACCACCAAACCAGCTTTACAACAAATGCTAAGGGAACTTCTCTAGGTGGAAAAGAAAAAGCCACAACTAGAAACAAGAAAACTACAAATGGGCAACCTCCAGTAAAGGCAAACATACAGTAAAGGTAGGAAATCATCCACATACAAATATGATCTCAAAACCAGCAATCTTGAGAAGAGGAGAGTACAAATATAGGATACTGGAAATGCATCTGAAATTCAAAGACCAGCAACTTAAAAAAATCTTGATTATATATAGACTGCTATATAAAAACCTCAGGGTAACTGCACACCAAAAATCTACAATGGATACAAACACAAAAAAAGAAAAAGGAATGCAAATACAACATGAAGTTAGTCATCAAATCACAAGGGAAGAGATCAAAAGAGGAAGGGAAGAAAAAAGACCTACAAAAACAAATCCAAAACAATTAACAGAATGGCAGTAAAAACATACATATTGATAGTTACCTTAAACAAAAATGGATTAAATGCTCCAACCAAAAGACATAGACTGGCTAAATGGATACAAAAACAATACCCATATACATGTTGTCTAAAAGAGACCTACTTCAGATCTAGGGACATATATAGAGTGAAAGTGAGGAGATGGAAAAAGGTATTCCATGCAAATGGAAATCAAAAGAAAGCTGGAGTAGCTATACTCATATCAGATAAAATAGACTTTAAAATAAAGAATGTTACAAGAGACAAGGAAGGACACTACATAATGATCACGGGATCAATCCAAGAAGAAGATAAAACAATTATAAATATATATGCACCCAACATAGGAGCACCTCAATACATAAGGCAACTGCTAACAGCTATAAAAGAGGAAATCAACAGTAACACAATTATAGTAGGGGACTTTAACACCTCACTTACACCAATGGACAGATCATCCAAAATGAAAATAAATAAGGAAACAGAAGCTTAAATGACACAATAGACCAGATAGAGTTAATTGATATTTAAAGGACATTCCATCCAAAAACAGCAGATTACACTTTCTTTTCAAGTGCGTGCAGAACATTCTCCAGGATAGATCACATCTTGAGTCACAAATCAAGCCTCAGTAAATTTAAGAAAATTGAAATCATATCAAGCATCTTTTCTGGCCACAACTCTATGAGATTAGAAATGAATTACAGGGAAAAAAACGTAAAAAACACAAACACATGGAGACAAAGAAATACATTACTAAATAACCAAGGGATCACTGAAGAAATCAAAGAGGAAATCAAAAAATACCTAGAGACAAATGACAATGAAAACACGACGATCCAAAACCTATGGGATGCAGCAAAAGCAGTTCTAAGAGGGAAGTTTATAGCAATACAATCCTACCTTAAGAAACAAGAAGCATCTCAAATAAACAACCTAACCTTACACCTAAAGCAATTATAGGAAGAAGAACAAAAAAACCCCAAAGTTAGCAGAAGGAAAGAAGTCATAAAGATCAGATCAGAAATAAATGAAAAAGAAATGAAGGAAATGATAGCAAAGATCAATAAAACTAAAAGATAGTTCTTTGAGAAGATAAACAAAATTGATAAACCATTAGCCAGACTCATCAAGAGAAAGAGGGAGAGGACTCAAATCAATAAAATTAGAAATGAAAAAGGAGAAGTTACAACAGACACCGCAGAAATACGAAGCATCCTAAGAGACTACTGCAAGCAACTCCATGCCAATAAAATGGACAACCTGGAAGAAATGGACAAACTCTTAGAAAGGTATAACCTTCCAAGACTGAACCAGAAAGAAACAGAAAATATGAACAGACCAATCACAAGGAATGAAATTGAAACTGTGATTCAAAATCTTCCAACAAACAGAAGTCCAGGACCAGATGGCTTCACAGGTGAATTCTATCAAACATTTAGAGAAGAACTAACACCCATCCTTCTCAAACTCTTCCAAAAAATTGCAGAAGAAGGAACACTCCCAAACTCATTCTATGAGGCCACCATCACCCTGATACCAAAACCAGACAAAGATACTACAAAGAATGAAAATTACAGACCAATATCACTGATGAATATAGATGCAAAAATCCTCAACAAAATACTAGCAAACAGAATCCAACAACACATTAAAAGGATCATACACCACGATCAAGTGAGATTTATCCCAGGGATGCAAGGATTCTTCAATATACGCAAATCAATCAATGTGATACACCATACTAACAAATTGAAGAATAAAAACCATATGATTATCTCAATAGATGCAGAAAAAGCTTTTGACAAAATTCAACACCCATTTATGACAAAAACTCTCCGGAAAGTGGGCATAGAGGGAACCTACCTCAACATAATAAAGGCCATATATGACAAACCCACAGCAACCATCATTCTCAATGGTGAAAAACTGAAAGCATTTCCTCTAAGATCAGGAACGAGACAAGGATGTCCACTCTCACCACTATTATTCAACATAGTTTTGGAAGTCCTAGCCGTGGCAATCAGAGAAGAAAGAGAAATAAAAGGAATACAAATGGAAAAGAAGAAGTAAAACTGTCACTGTTTGCAGATGACATGATACTATACATAGAGAATCCTAAAAATGCCACCAGAAAACTACTAGAGCTAATCAATGAATTTGGTAAAGTTGCAGAATACAAAATTAATGCACAGAAATCTCTTGCCTTCCTATACACTAATGATGAAATATCTGAAAGAGAAATTAAGTGAACACTCCCATTTACCATTGCAACAAAAAGAATAAAATACATAGGAATAAACCTACCTAGGGGGGCTTCCCTGGTGGCGCAGTGGTTGAGAGTCTGCCTGCCAATGCAGGGGACACGGGTTCGAGCCCTGGTCTGGGAAGATTCCACATGCCGCAGAGCAACTAGGCCCGTGAGCCACAATTACTGAGCCTGCGCGTCTGGAGCCTGTGCTACGCAACAAGAGAGGCCGCGACAGTGAGAGGCCCACGCACCGCGATGAAGAGTGGCCCCCGCTTGCCACAACTAGGGAAAGCCCTCGCACAGAAACGAAGACCCAACACAGCCAAAAATAATTAAATAAATAAATAAATAAAATACTTCTCTCTATAAAAAAACAAACAAACAAAAAAAACACCTACCTAGGGAGACAAAAGACCTGTATGCAGAAAACTATAAGACAGTGATGAAAGAAATTAAAGATGATACCAGCAGATGGAGAGATATACCATGTTCTTGGATTGGAAGAATCAACATTGTGAGAATGACTATACTACCCAAAGCAATGCACAGATTCAATGCAATCCCTATCAAATTACCAATGGCATTTTGTATGGAACTAGAACAAATCATCTTAAAATTTGTATGGAGACACAAAACACCACGAATAGCCAAAGCAGTCTTGAGGGAAAAAAATGGAGCTGGAGGAATCAGACTCCCTGACTTCAGACTATACTACAGAGGTACAGTAATCAAGACAGTATGGCACTGGCAGAAAAACAGAAACATAGATCAATGGAACAAGATAGAAAGCCCAGAGATAAACCCATGCACCTATGGTCAACTAATCTATGATGAAGGAGGCAAATATATACAATGGAGAAAAGACAGTCTGTTCAATAAGTGGTGCTGGGAAAACTGGACAGCTACATGTAAAAGAATGAAATTAGGATATTCTCTAACACCATACACAAAAATAAACTCAAAATGGATTAAAGATCTAAATATAAGGCCATATACTATAAAACTCTTAGAGAAAAACATCAGCAGAACACTATTTGACATAAATCAAATCAAGATCTTTTTTAACCCACCGCCTATAGTAATGAAAATAAAAGCAAAAATAAACAAATGGGACCTAATTAAGCTTAAAATCTTTTGCATAGCAAAGGAAACCATTAAAAAAATTAAAAGGCAACCCTCATAATAGGAGGAAATATTTGCAAACAAAGCAACCAACAAGGGATTAACCTCCAAAACATACAAAGAGCTCATGCAGCTCAATAACAAACAAAACCTAAACAACTCAATCAAAAAATGTGCAGAAGATCTAAATAGACAGTTCTCCAAAGAAGACATACAGCTGGCCAAAAAGCACATGAAGAGATGCTCAACATCACTAATTACTAGAGAAATTCATATCAAATCTACAATGAGGTATCACCTCACACTGGTCAGAATGGCCATCATCAAAAAATCTACAAACAATAAATGCTGGAGACGGTGTAGAGAAAATGGAACCCTCCTACACTGTTGGTGGGAATGTAAATTGGTACAGCCACTATGGAGAACAGTATGGAAGTTCCTTAAAAAACTAAAAATAGAGGTACCATATGATCTAGCATTCCCACTCCTGGGCATATATCCACAGAACATCATAATTCAAAAAGATGCATTCACCCCAGTGTTCATTGCATCACTACTTACAGTGGCCAGGACATGGAAGCAACCTAAATGTCCATCAACAGAGGAATGGATAAAGAAGATATGGTACATATATACAATGGAATATTACTCAGACATAAGAAAGAATGAAACAATGCCATTTGCAGCAGCATGGATGGACCTAGAGATTATCATACCAAGTGAAGTAAGTCAGACAGAGAAAGATAAATATCATATTTTGTTTATATGTGGAATCTAAAAAAAATGATATAAATGAACATATTTACAGAACAGAAACAGACTCACAGGCTTAGAAAACAAATTATGGTTACCAAAGGGAAAAGTTGGGGTGGGGAGGGATACATTAGGAGGTTGGGACTAACATATTTACACTACTGTATTTAAAGTAGGTAACCAACAAGGGCCTACTGTATAGCACAGGGAACTCTGCTCAATATTCTATAATATCCTAAATGGAAAAGAATTTGAAAAAGAATAGATATATATATATGTGTAAGTGAATCATTTTGCTGTATACCTGAAATTAACATAATATTGTAAATGAACTATACTCCCATATAAAATAAATTTTTTTAAAAATTATGGTTGAAGAAGATTTTCTTTTGTAAAATAACAAACAAGCAAACGGAAAAAAACAAAAACCCACAAATGAAAAACTGACGGTGAGAGAATACATCCTAACAGAAAGGGACTCTGTCTATCCCCCAGGGTATTTATGCACCTGATTTATCAAAGATACATTGAGAGTATGGGAAAAAAATTGCATTTTGTACCTCTGCCTGCGTTTTTTGCTTTGAAAATTGGAAGTGACAGTGGAGCACAGAGGTTAAGAGGATATAGTCAGCAATCATACTACCCAGGCTTCAATCTGGGCTCCATCACTCACTAGCGCTTGGACACATTATTTAAACTCCTTTATGTCTCAGTTTCCTCATCCCTAAAATGGGAATAGTTATAGTACCTGCTTCTATGAAATCTTGTAAACATTAATTAACATAGTCAGTGAATCTTCTTAACATAGTGCCTGACACAAAATAAGCACTCAATAAATATTGTTCAGTTAAAGTATTAATGGTAGTAGTGTAATTACTATTTTGCCAGATGTCAGAGGGTAATAACTGCCTTGAATGCAGATGTTTTTTCATAAGAACTTTTGCATTTTAGCCATTTGTTTTCAGTCATCTGGCTTCCTACTGTGTGTTTTAGCTCTTTGAGGACAGTGTCATGGTCTTTTCATCCATGAACTCCTACTTCTTTGTTCATGTTTTATATTGGTAAAATATCAAAAGGTAGATGCATCGAGTTGTACCTTTTTCTTACTTCATTTGTCTTCATCCTCTCTGGGCTCCTTTCTCCTCTGATGGTTTCTTCCTTTCTAGGCCAGTATCAGGAAGCACTGAGGCAAGGACAAGTGTGTCTTGCTGTCACTGTAGATGTCCTTGCTGACATGGACGGAGTGGAGAGTAGAGTGAGGAGCACCTTCCCCTCTTCTCCAAAGTTCAGAGCTCAATCCAAGCTGACCTTCCCTCTAGTGCAACAGGTTCTGCTCTTCAGCATCACTCTACCTGTTCCCTCCATAGACCCAAAGTATGTGGAGAACCTTCTCAGATAAGACCAGGACCTAACCTAGTGTTGTGAAATACACATGAACTCAGACAAACCTGAATTTAAATCCCTGCTCTGTAGCACTCTATCCATCTGGGTGACACCTGGCCACTGGGAGCCTTGCTCTCTTTGCCTCCAAAATTGAGATCATGCCTATTTCACTGTGTTTCTTGTTGATGATGATGTGTATATTACCTGTGAAAGTACTTTTAAACTTTAATATACAAAGAAAGGATCCTAGCTACAATAATAATATTTCTACTGCTATACTGCCTCTCTCCATAAAGAAAAGCATAGTTGTTCTTCACTTAATACAATTATAGACCAGGAATTAATGAGACTTTAGCCTGAATTTTCTGGATTTATACAAACAGGGATCTGCTGTTGTCAACTCAAACTTGCCCTCATGTTTTCTGCAGTTGTCTTTGAAAGTTGGTTTAGAAGTTAATGTAATTGAAACATCTGGTGACAAAAAATAAGAAAGTATTCAAAAACTGAAAGAAACATATCAAAAGGACACAGGAGACAACTTTCAGGGGCCTCCACTGGCAATATATGCAACAATTTGGGCATCACAAAGTCGATGATAACATTTTGAAATAAAAAAAAGAATCCATACTGATAAAATAATATCTTAAAAAATGTAAAAAGTTATAATGGGAGAAGAAAAAGATTTTCCTTACAAAATATTACCAATGAACACATATAAAAGAAATGATAGAAAATTATAAGTATAATAAAAATCGATTCAGTTAAGAATCATAAATGGATAGAAGCCAAATCAGTGAGTGAAATGTTAGGGAATATTCATGCCATCTGAAAATACGTCTGCACAAATCATTTGTTAATTATAGAGGGAAGGAAGGTACTGCTCAATTGAAAAATCTGACATACTCCCTTAACCAAGTGACCAAACTTAACATCACCAGTAGTGGGACAACCCACTATCATGTGACACCTCATATGATGCACTTTGAAGGACACATTACCTATGTACTGTTCCTACCAAAAATACTTATCCTAAATCTAATTATGAGGCAACAACCAAGCAAATCAAATCCAGGAGTATTTAGCAAAGCAACTGACCTGGGCTCTTCTGAATGTTGACATCTTGGTAAACAAATAAAACAGGAATAGGCTAGGGTACTCTCCTAGATATGACAACTAAGTGCAACAAGTAAACATTGATTGGATCTTGGATCCAAAAGAAAAAACAAAACTGAAAAAAGGCATGCAGGCATTCCAGAAATTTACCCAAAGGTTAATTTTAATGAATTCTGCCTACTTTTTTCCTTGCTTGAGAAAGAAGAGTATAACAAGGGCTGCTATCCATGGAAATGAGCTCTGCATGTATACTAATTAAATCAGGCCCCTGCAGTGTAGCTAGCTGTTGCTTGTTAAAGGAAATAAAATGATAGGTCACAGAAATAAGTCAAGTCATTTCAAGACTGATTTCTAAAGGCCTTTTTTAGCAGGGCATAGGAAACAAGCGTTGTGTTACAAAAGGAGCAATCAAGATCTCCAGGTAAAATGAGAAAGGAGGAAAGTGAGGAGGTGAGCAGGGTTTCCCCAGAATTCATTACCAAACATAGGTGTGGTCTCCAGACCTTTGGTGGTGTCTCTATTTTTAGTATAAATTCCTAATTTACTTTTCTGTTTAGTAAAAAACCAAGTAATGATAAATTTGGTCTTCTTTGGCTTCCAGGGAATTTCACTCTTCTTCTTCTCTTCCAGTCTTTCCAGTACTTTCTTCTGTCTTCTTCACCTGCCCCACTTTCTCTACCAACCAGAAGTGATTAGATATTTTCCATATTAGGCTTCAACCCAGTTCTCTTCTCTTGAAAATCTCTCTTGATAATCTTACCTACTCCTAAGGCTTCAATAATGGAAAAAAATCTTATAAGAATGCGTGTGAAGTAGAAAAAAAAGGAGTAGATATATTATCCATCTGATGAGTACTTCTTAACTTCTTTGTGCCACAGACCCTATTGGCAGTCTGATGAAGCCAATGGACTCCTTCCTTGAATAATGTTTTAAACGCATAAATTGAAATACATAGGATTGCAAAGAAAACCAGTAATGTTGAAATAAAGTTATCAAAAATATAAAAAAACAAATTTGTGATACAGTAATGTATATTCTGCTCTACTTATTCATGAAATAACAAGATCTGATGACTACCATAATTTCAAAGTAGTGATAAATACTTGGGGATATCAGCAATAGTTATCGTACCATGGTATGAAAATTCTTTTTTTTTTTTCAGGCAAGGCTTTATTGGGCCCCTGCTGCAGCAGCAGGGAACAAGAACAGGCAACAGGTTCCCTTGCTCACTCACTTGCTCGCTGAGGGGGGGGCGAGTTTGTTCCTTATATGAGGTGAGGGTAGGGGTGTGTCCAGGCATTGGGCCAGAGGGGTGGCTTAGGTGTTTTGCCCACCCCTCTGGTGGTGGTGAGTGCAGGGGGCATGGTCAGTACCCTGCTTTTGCTCCCAACACCCTGTTTTTGCTCTGCTCCAGGCTCTTCAGAAGTGGCAGTTGGGTTTTTTGGTCTCTTTGTATCTTTTGTCCAGAATTTGCCCCAACTGCACATGAACACAGTTATTTTTAGTCCCATATAGTTTATTTGTATTTTGTTGTTCAAGGAGAGGTGTGTCCAGATACAAGCATTGCAGCACTGCAGCAAATGGTCCCAAGTCCCAGCCTGTCTCATTCCCCACTAAGAGACTCTGCACCCTTATTCTTAAGGGGTCAAGGGCCAGAAGTATTTTCTTCTGAAACTTCTTCCTGCTGGACAGGGGCCGCAGACCCTAGCTGACCCTAGAGGTGTAAAATTGAAACTAGTTCTATTTTTGTTTTGTTTGTTCGGATTCTTTTTTTGTTTGATTTTTAAACGTATTCCTTAGTCGTAGGAGAGGCTAAAACTGCTGATTATTTGGGATCATTTCTTCATGCTATGTCTACCTTCTATTTACATAGATAATTGGACTTTAAATGTGGATAGAGTTAAAATATCCAACTTCAACCTCTGTCTGTTGCCTTCAAAGGTTTTGCAGTAGATTAAAAAAATCCCCTCTCTCCACCTTTTTGACCCTCTCTCTCCTTGGTTTCCCAAACACTGCATTCTCCTGGACCTCTCTTGTCTTCCTGCTTCTCTTTTGGTCCCTTCTGAATCTTCTCATCTGTTTCACACTCTACCAACCAGAAAAATGTAGGCATTCCCACCACATTAGGCTTTGGGCTCATTTTCTCTTCTTTTTTTTTCCCCTTGATAATCTCTCTCAATGCTCACTCCTTTCCCGTGTTCCTCGTCAGTTTTAATGGACCCTCTACCCTCTACTGATTGTCATCTCCTTTCCAGTAGTATACATGTGTTCTGTCAGAGTTAGACCCCTAAAATGTACTTGGTTGCTCTCAAAAGCATCAAAATTAAGTCCAAACTTCTCTTCCTGGTTCACAGCCTCTACAGTGTGGTCCCTACAGACACTGCCCGTCTTCTCCACCATGGCAAGCTCCTGCCATAACTCTCTTACCTCACACTTCCCTTGGCCTACCAACTCTCAAGTATCCAGATACACCTAGAATATCTTTCTCTTCCAGCTGACCCATAAAAATTATATCTTTGAAGATTCATTTCAAGTCCCACTTTCTCCAGTTCCAGATGCTCCCAACCTAATTATTTTTTCCTCGCTGCTCATGCTCCAGTGGTACTTTAGATGGTGCATTATCCATCTAATTAATTCTTACTCTTGTTTTGCCATTTCTTAGAGCCTACCTCCTATTTAAATCATTACGTATGAGACTGGCTCTTTCACTAGATTATAAATTCCAGAGGACTAGGGAGTTTTGTCATAGTCATTTCTGTATTATGTACAGTAAATGACTTGCTTGTCCTGTGCTCAAGGTCTCAACAAGATTTAATTCAGTTGTGGATAGTAGTTGGATGATTGGACCCTAAAATTGTGAATGTCTCTAAGACATATACTCAACCCCATTTTGGCTATGATATTCATCAAATACACAAACATATTACTAAGAGTATTGTTTTTGTTTCTAAAATTGGCTAAATGGAACAAGTCTCATTAAAATAAACAGTTAACAGTTTTAGTGAGAAGTTCTGGATTCTGTATTAGAAGCTGAAATTCATTCTACAAGTATTTCTTGAGCCCTAATTATGTATCCAGCACTAAGGATGCATAGCTTTGAATAAGAAGATCTCTGTTCTAGAAGGGCTTACACCGTAACCCTAACCCTATCTTCATAAGAGTTTGGAGTTTCCTGTCAAGATTTACAGGAGAATTTGCATTTCTTAAACTGGAAAAAAAACTGTTTATTCCTTTATTGAAATGTTATCGGGACTTCCCTGGTGGCACAGTGGTTAAAAATCCACCTGCCAATGCAAGGGACATGGGTTCGAGCCCTGGTCCAGGAAGATCCCACATGCCGCGGAGCAACTAAGCCCATACGCCACAACTACTGAACCTGTGCTCTGGATCCCGTGAGCCACAATTACTGAGCCCACGTGCCACAACTACTGAAGCCCGCATGCCTAGAGTCCGTGCTCTGCAACAAGAGAAGCCACCACAATGAGAAGCCTGCGCACCACAATGAAGAGTAGCCCCCTCTCGTCGCAACTAGAGAAAGCCCACATGCAGCAACAAAGACCCAATGCATCCAAAAATAAATAAATAAATAAATTTATAAAAAGAAAAGTCAGGGAATTCCCTGGTAGTCTAGTGGTTAGGACTCTGAGCTTTCACTGCTGAGGGCCCAGGTTCATTCCCTCAACAGGGAACTAAGATATTGAACTTTAAAATAATAATAAAATAAAATAAAAATAAATAAATAAATAAAATTTAAAAAATAAAAATAAATTAAAAAAACTAAAATGTTATGTGTCACCTGGCTAACTCAGAAGTGAAAACCACACAGCCTTAGCTGCAGCACCAACGCAAGCCACAGTGTATATGTTGTCAATAAATAAGGAAGTATAAAAAGAGAAGACATTTATTAGGATATTGCTGATTGTAGTTTATTTAGGGCTTGGTTATTACTATGATTTTATATATTCCCTATCTCCAACTTTAATAAAGCCCTGCAACAGGCCAGTTTTTAAATTTCCTTCTTAGTATCATTTTATGCCTTAGGCTGGGAAGCACTAACAGAGGTTTTGTTTTTTTTGTTTTTTTTAAATAAATTTTATTTATTTATTTATTTATTTTTGGCTGTGTTGGGTCTTCGTTTCTGTGCGAGGGCTTTCTCTAGTTGCGGCGAGCGGGGGCCACTCTTCATCGCGGTGCGCGGGCCTCTCACTGTCGCGGCCTCTCTTGTTGCGGAGCACAGGCTCCAGACGCGTAGACTCAGTAGTTGTGGCTCACGGGCCCAGTTGCTCCACGGCATGTGGGATCTTCCCAGACCAGGGCTCGAACCCGTGTCCCCTGCATTGGCAGGCAGATTCTCAACCACTGCGCCACCAGGGAAGCCCCCACTAACAGAGGTTTTAAGCAATAGTAATAGCATTTACTATTTTTATTTTCTAGTAGTAATAAAACTAATAATATTTTAGTTTCTAAACTAGTTCTAATATATGTCCAACATTGTACTAGAAACTGGAGCTATTACTAGAGGAAGATGCTTGTGTAGGAAGCTCTAGACGTTTTCTCAAGGCTAGTTTGACACTGGACATTAGGGACGTATACCATGATTTTCTGAAATATGAGTGCTAACTGAGGAGAAATTGAACATAAACTCTCAGAACACAGTAGGTTAGCATAGGGGAAATGTTAAAGGCCTTTGTTGAAAAATGTAAATTATGAGGAACATATACATTCAGAAAGAGTAAAGAGTATTTTTCAGATGTCTCTGTATGCATGTGTAAAGATCTATGGCTTCAAATTTGACTAGATTTTGTTTGTTTGTTTTTCAAAATCTTTTCTAAGAATTGCCCTGGTGGAAAATATTCCTGACGGCCTTACCTATTCAGAAAATGCACCATTTCACTTATCACTTTTCCAAGGCTGGATGAATTTACTCAGCATGGCCAAAAAGTCTGTTGACATAGTATCTTCCCATTGGGATCTCAACCACAGTCATCCATCAGCATGTCAGGTAAGCTGCATCCTCTAATGTGTGTGATGATTTTACTTATGTGCATTTTATACTCAGTATTCTTGCTTCCACTCCTCAAGTTCAAGCTCATTTTTTCAGTCTATCTATACCCATAGTTCATGTCCATTATTACATTTATATGTATGTGTCATTGTTAATCATAGGTTGCTCAGCTTCTACTAGAATGCCGTGCTTTCAAGGGCAAAATCACATCTCATCTGTGCAAACAAGAGTCTCTCTATGCAGCACTGCTGTATCGGACAACTTCAGAGGTGTCTTGTGGTGTCCACTGATGGCACACCCCAGAATTCTGCTTTGCACAACCTGCATGTTTACAGTTCTAATTCCGTAACTGCTTGCTGAGACATTTAATTGGTTAATTGTTGTCCTAATTTGTCTTTGTGGCTCAGAGCCAACTTTTTTAATAGTGGAGTCACATTTCCTAGTATAGCTGTATATTCTTGACTCTGTCATATTTGAGTGAAGAGGAAAAAGAAATTTACTAGTTATAAGAACAACCTTTAGAAAACTGACTAAATGATCTAAATGATTTCTGAATGAAATGTCCTGGAGATAAGAAAATGATCCTGGTAATCTTTTTTTTTAATTTTTGAATTTTATTTTATTTATTTTTTTATACAGCAGGTTCTTATTTGTCATCAATTTTATACACATCAGTGTATACATGTCAATCCCAATCGCCCAATTCATCACACCACCACCACCACCACCCCGATCCTGGTAATCTTTAGCATGTTTTTCTTTATGTTGGTATAACCATGATAGCACTGAGCTATCAAGTATATGACCATTGGCCTATACTTAAATGTCCTATGGGGGAGTCAAGGATAAAATTAATTTTGTCTGTTTGTATACAAAATGTGTTGGCATTAAGCCTATAATCATTACCTCATTGGTGCTTTGATTTGCTTCAATTATACTATTTTAAAGTCAAAAGATATTAGAAAATAGGTACAAATAAACAAAAAACCCATAAAGGCTATACTAAAGAAGAATTGGATAATTTTACTAATTATGTTCTGCACTGTTCTACCTCTGCTGAAGCAGGTGCTTCAGGTACTTATTGCAGCATTTATCATCCCCAAACTTAGTGGTTTTTAAAAATAACAATTATTTATTTATTCATGATTCTGGGCAGCATTTGTCAGAGAACTTGTCTCTGATCTAAATAGTGTTGGCTTGGGTGACTCACCTGGGGCTGGAGGGTGCAAGATGACTCCTCACATATGAGCATCTTACCTCAGATGGCTGGAATGTCTAGTGGCTGGCTGGACTTCTCTCTCTCTGTATGTATCTATCATCATTCAGTAAAGCAGCTTGAATTCTTTACCTGTGGTTATATCCTAAAAGGGCAAAAGCAGAAACTGTGAGACCTCTTAAGACCTGAGCTCTAGAATCCCAGTTGCTTCCACCCTATTCTATTGGTCAAAGCAAGTCACAAATCTAAGATGAGACGGGTAGCATCCGTATGGAGAATTATTGGCAGGCATCTTTGGAAATTATATACCACAGTGCACTCTGGCCACAGCAATCCATCTCTCCCTCCCACGTACAAAATGCACTCCTCATCCCCCAAAACTTGTATCCCATTACGGCAAAGGCTCAAAGTCTAGGATCTCTTCATCTGCATCAGGACAGGATCTGAATAGGACTCCTCATGAGGGCTTCTCTTGATTTGGAAACCTGTGAACTCAAAAGACAAGTTACATGCCCCCCAGTGCACACTCCCAACATACAATGGCAAAATAGAGATGAGATAACTACGATAGATACTTCTGTTCAAAAGGGGGAAGTAGAGAGCACAAATTAGTCATTGATCCCACAGCAGTTTTAAAAGCCAGCCTGGCACACATCACCAGTCTTCTGAACTTGGAGAACAGGGAATGTCTCTAGACTGAGATCTAGTTCTGCTTCCTGGGGGTGCTTTCCTAATCTGCTGTTCTCAGAAACTCTTTGCTCCACCCTCTGTGTTTTTCTTTTTCATAAGAAATAGCCTGTGTTTGCTTCAGACTTATTTTCTTGGTTGGCTTTCTACCAGTAGAAACCTGAGGCCCCAGAGACCTCTTTTCATTTTAAACCATCTCTGTCCTTTTTTAGTCCAAAATGGAACAACCCCTTAAAAACTTCTGTAGACTTTCTATGTATCCAGTTATAATCCACTCTATTAGCAAAAGGCCACACCACAAATAACTCACAGGTGGGTCTTTTTCTACTTTGGACTGTGACTCAAGATGCTTCGGAAACTCACCGTTGAATTTTCCAGGAGCCCTTTTGAGAGGCACCCCCCAACCCTGCTTTTAATCCTTCAGAGGTTCAACATGGAATCGTACAGCCACAGCTTTGATTTGATCTTTACCCTGAGGCCATTTCTCATTTTGAGAATGTTTTGCTCAATTGAGAGACTGTCCTAGATTTTCTACATTTCTCTCAAAATTCTGCATGAAAATGAAATAGTTTCTTCTTATCATATACCACCAAAACTTTGATTGATAATCTGCCTGAACAACCTCCTTAGCCAGATCTCCAAATCCACCAGTCATATTTTCTATCTCCTACTTTACAGCAGGCAGTAGCATTGCCAAACTTTCTACCATTACTTTCTCAAGGCCTCAAAAGCAATTTCTTCACTGTTCTTCCAGCCTTGAGTAACAGAATGAGATTCCAGCCCCTACCACCACCCAGTCTCCCAGAGACAATGCCACATGCTTTAAGTTTTCGCAACAGTAGTTTCTATTTAATTTTTTATTGTGGTATAACAAACAACTCCAAAACGTATTCATTATTATTTCCTATGATTCTGTGACTTGGTTGACAGTTCTTTTGCTTCAGTAGTGCTGGCTGGGATTACTTATGCAGTTGTGTTTAGGTGGGAGGGTAGCTGAAGCTGGACTGCCTGAGGGCTGGGCACGTCTCATTCTCTGCATGTGGACACTCGTCATTCAGGAATCTAACCCAAGCTTTTTATAAGGCAGCTGGATCCCAGGAGAGTGAACATGAAAACTACAAGACCTCTTAATTCCTGGGCTCCCAGAACTTTACTTTGCTACATTCTGTTAGTCTGAAAAAGTCACATGGCCAGGCCACAATCACTGGAGGGACAAGAGACTCCAGGACGAACATCCATGTACAGGAATGGGAGGAATTCTTGGCAGCCAAATTCCCAGGTGGTTTGTATACTCACAAACCTTTGAAAAGAGCTGAACCAAACCATTCTGACCTCTTGCTCTATGAGCCCAGCAAAACCCTCCTGGTGTTCAGGCTCTGGGAGAAGATGGGTCATCAGAGAATGGCACAGCCTTTCTGGGTCATGGTTCCTGAAGGCACATCACGGTCAGTATTCAGTACTGCTCACAGGGCAGTGATGAAATGGATGCACGAGGCTCTAGGTCTGTTTTACCTAACAGTGCCTGGCATGGTGCTTGATGCATACTAGGTGTTCAGTAAATATTTGTTGACTGGAAAGATAAACAAAGCTGGATGTTAGTTAAAGTGGTCAGGACAGATTTTAATCAGTAATACTGTTGCAATAGGGAAGAGGTCCAGGTGAAGGGAACTCAACTTAGATTTGTGCAGAGATGCCCGGGCACTTTATAGGAAGAATGAGGGAGATGGAAGGGCGTGACAGGGGCCTGAACAGGGTCAGGGAAGTAGAAATTTATAAAAAATGGAAAGAGGATTGGTCCATGTGAAACCCATCTGGGATTGCTAGCTGGTGCTTTTCCAAGTTAGGCTCCTACCCTCCCACATAGGCTGGGAGACAGGGGCCTATCTTCAGGTGTTGGCTGAACAGCCTATTCTTTGGCAGTCTTGAGCTTTCTTAGGCAGGCACTTTAATGGGGGCTAAGGTCATCCTAGAGATGTGGCCTTGAGCTGTTAGAAACCATGTTAGTGTTTGTTGAAGCCTTTTAATGGGGGAGGAGAGACAGAGGTGGGGCAGAGCAGGGTGGATGAAATCATTTGTGTTGAGAGTCTACAGTTTTTATAGGCCAAGGTTGAGGGCTGGTAGAGAAGTAGACTCAGAGGAGCCTGGCTAGAGTTTGGTCAGGGAAAAAGTATTTGTCAATTGCATGGCTTTAGAGTGAATTAAGGTGGATGTTACTGATGCAGAATGAAGGTAACACTTAGCTTAATTCAAGTCACTCTCTAACAGCTGGCCTACTGCCAACAAATGGAATTTTTCAATCTGCTGTCAGTAACCTGGCTATTACTGAACTCACCCAGCAGTCCTTTAGGAGGAGACCCTAGTGTGAACCGATATCTTCTGGTAGAGTCATTCTACTCCCACCAGCGATGGCTTTTTGCTGCCTCTCATTCCCCTAACAGCACCAGGCTCCTTTACAGTTCAACACCAGTTGGTTTTCTTCAGAGTTTTGAGCTAATTTCACTTTGCCTCTTTACAAGGAGAGAGCTGCATTTGCAGACGTGAAGGATAGAGGGGCTTTACCTGCTTAGGAAATTAAACGGATTCAAGTAGAATGTGAGACCCATCTCATGAACAGCGCTCCGTACTCCTGTCTGCTCTTGGCCCTGAGTACCATACCCTGGAAGGAGTGGTGAGCAGGAGGAAGGGGGGAGGTTGACAGCGGTGTTTGGAGGGTTGCAACTTCAACAAGACAGTAACCTTTCTCCTCTTTCTCTGGTCCACTGGTGGCCAAGCGACTGCCACTAGTTGAATACCAGGCATGGACTGTAGTCTTTCAAGAAAGAGCAAGCGTGTGGAGTAGAGTGCTTGGTGCCTGGTTTGCTCCATTTCCCATCTCCCCTCACCTGACCCTCAAGCCCTAGAGCAGTGTTTGCAAAAGGACTTAGGATTCAAAGGCCCAGAAGAACTTGTCTAAATACCACATGTCTTAGGCTTTTAGAGATTATTTTTAAAGAGCCTGGCTCACTCCTTCCTGCCCTCTCACCACACCATAGGGGTAATTGTACAGAGACCAGGAATGGAAGAAAGAAAGCGGGTCCTTGCTGCCAGCTTTTTCTCTTCGGGTACACTTTAAAGATCCATATCCTGTTCTCTCCAGGCCATCAAGTTTTACCATTTCTACAAAGGAAGGTACTGGCTGAAAGCCTATTTGATTTAAATTTTACCTGATTTTATCTTTCAAATGGAAATAGGAAATTCAAGACTTTACCCAACCTTTCAGATTTTGGATGGCTAATCTTTGGACCTTTGAGCATGTTTTTATTTTTACCAGGCCCTCATAAATATTGGGATATAGTCATTGATTGACTTATTGCACACAGAAAAAAGAATGCTAAGAAAAAGAAATCCACATCGTAATTACTCAAGTGAGCTAATTAAAATTTTAAAAAGATGTTTCAGTGTAATGAAAATTGGCTCAGGTTCACAGCTTATTTTCCATTAATATATTTTTAAAAGAAAATATTTTTATTTTGAGGAGCACAATAGTCAAACAGGACTATTCTAACAGACTTCTAAACCAACAGAGCCTGAAAAGTCCTAAACAGAAACCATAAATAGTAAATAAATAAGTAGGAATTATAACTGAAAAGCAGCCCATCTACTTATCATAACGCAGCTGTAAGCAAAATACACCAGGGAATGGTATAGCCAGTGGCAGGCAGGCCCCAGCTCAGCAGAAAAGAGACACAAATAAACATGGCACATGACATCTGTGTGTTCTCTGGATGTCTATGTCCTCCCTGGATGCCATTTTGTAAGAGTGAGCTATGGTCATTATTAACAGGATGATGAATGCCTACCTTTTTTTTTCATTTGCCTGGAAACAGACACATTCATTAAAAATGCATTTTTAATCTGTGCTGCCAAAGGGTCGCTATTTTAATTCCCACCCTGAAAAACTCATCTTGTCTTTCCTACTTCGCCCTGGGTGTTGTTAATCTTTTTGTGGTTGTTTCCTTCTGTGCTGAAAGAAACTGGGCAGTGACCTTGCTCTGGATCACAGTCATGTTAAGGGCTAGTGAGGTCTACAGTTCCATGGAAATTATATTTTCATATTTAATCAAAAGACATGGTTGGGCTAAGGGTTTTGTTTTTTTCTGTCTGAATGATGAGTTTAGACCCTGAAACATTGAATTTCTAGGACAACTTGATTGCTAATTTATTGGATAAAATGATGAAGATTTATGAAATCAAGACTCTTTAGGAAAAGCCAGGAAATATGATTTGACAAAGGCTTCCTAGTAGAGCTACCTAATTCATTGAGCAAAAAAGTCCTATTCTCTATGAATTCACTGGAAGAAACCAAATAAAATAATTAATGAGCTACAACAACTGAATCTTAAAGAGATGTATTTATATGAAATCAATTAGTTACTTGTCTACAGTGAGCCATGATTACCAGTTGATGATACATCACAATTGTTTAATTTTGAAAAATTATGATTTTTAAAATTGAACAGTGTTTGCTCAGTTTAGTAACTAGCATGTTTGAAAGTTCAATGATCCAAGAGGTTATTTTGGAAAGCATAAGCCAGGATCCTGTCTCTACACAGTAAGTGGTAGGCAGACTGTCAGTGGTAGACAGACTATAGAAATGAGTCAGGAGTATAGTTTATATTTCTTTTTATCTACTTATTAGCTGTGTGACTTTGAGCTAGATGCTAAACTCTCTGTGCCTCAGTTTTCTCATCAGCAAAATCAAGGTGATAACAGAATCTACCTCATAGGTTGTTGTGTAGATTAAATTAGTTAATATATGTAAAGGGTATAGAACAATCTTTGACCATTTAGTGCCTATGTAACTGTTTATTGTTAAATTCATGAATGTTATCATTCACATTTACTTCTTTGTGTACACACTGCAACTTGAGTTCAAGTCAGTTTAATTGTAGTAACAAATAATGAGTTCTTACTTGGTACTTTACACTATGCTAGAATCCAAGATGGTTACCATGTAAAATTAAAAGAGGAATATAATTTCTACAAATGTGAGACTCTGGGTAGATAAGAAGGATTAGGAAAATTATCATTATATATGGAATTCTAACTTTTATTTATTACAAATTTTTACACACACACACGCAATGTCTTGCTCTCACCCATCTGTCTATCTATGTATACATATATACACGCATATACATGTATCCCTCTGGACAACTGACATCTTGAATCTTGAATACTCAGGAAGTAATGTGATCTTATCCAACCCACAGCCACTTCTGATTTTTGTTTGTTGGTCAATTGGTTGATGTTTTGCTCCTTTTGTTTTTGTTTTAGTTGAAGTCCCCGAAGGCCAGGCAGCGTTCAGTGATCTCACTTTGGTGGGATGCATCCTGCCATCCCTTGATTAGGCAGCTGCATCCATGTGTGACTCAGGTCTCCAGGCCCTGTCTTGTAGCCCACTCATTCCTTCCTAGCAATATTCTTCCTAACTGACTATCAATGTAGGTTAAGCAACAGAAGAGAGATTTTGTTTCACCCAACTATAAACCCTTTCCTTGTCATGTTTGTTTCATAGCTATCTTCATGATTTGTTCATAAATGATATTGTTAACATTTTCTATTACTATCACTTCATATTTTGACCTGTAATATACCTTAGCCATCCTCAGGGAGCCTGCAGTCTAGTGGAGTCAGCTGAGACTCCACACACTCCAGTACTTCTCATTCCCAGTCTCCACCATCTTACTGATTCTCCATCTTCAATGCCCTTCTAAGCCCACTCTTCCTTTCTTTCCCATCCCTGCTGTTCCATTCCCTCTCCAAGTCTACTGAAGTAGACTTTCACTCATTCATTGTGCAAACAGTCAGCCTCTACTCTGCAACACAGGGGTATTTCTGGAGCCTGGGAGAATCCTATTTTTGAAAATGTCGTTTCCATGTTAATGTCTGATAAAAGTATCCAATAATGTTGCAGCCTCATCATAATATTTAATTAGAATTTCTTTTCTTTATTACTAACTTTTTTGTAATATAGGAAAAATAAAATCACAATAGTTCCTGCTTTTCGTTTTGCCTGAAAGGAGATGAGCATAGTTGGTAGAGAGGGGTCCTTTAAATAATTGAAATTCTTCCAACCTGTTGTAATTAAGAGGTTGGTGTATTGTAATTAGTAGGTTGGAATGAGACAGCCAGAGAAGGTAGGCTATTATGATACAACATGGAAAATGCACATTTCATCCTTTGTTTTGATGTAGATCTGAGGACCTGAATACATTTTTACTATATTATGGCAAACTTCCTATAGTCTATTTTGTGCTTTTATGGAGTTATAGGGAAAAATAAAACATGTATAAATTAATTAGAACATAATTAGGATACATACTAATGCTCTGTTGTCATTTGGCTCATTTTGGAATCCATTATTTTTTTTATTTTCAGTTCTCAAAGTTTGGTTTTATGGAAAAGGCAAACTATCTAGGAGGCATTTGCTACAGCAGAAAGACCATAGGTTTGGCATCAACCACATTTAACATGACCAGCAGTTTAGTAGTTGTGGTCACACTGGGCAAATGTCATAATCCCTCTGATCGTCAATGCCCTCATCTATAATATGGATTTAATAATGCCTGTCTCATTTGATTGCTTTGTAAATTTGATTAGATAATGTTTGTGAAACAGCAAATAATGGAGCTCATAAAAGATAGTTGCTGTCTTCATTTGATTTTTGTTTTTCTAGTGCAAGACATTTACTTTCAAATTCCACACAGGAATTTACTTTATCATTTTACAGCAGGAATAACTTTCAGCTGTCCATCAAGTTCTCAACTTCTATTAAAGGAGGATAAGATAATTCTTCCCAGAATACTAATTCAGGTGGTTCTTCAAAGTTTAGGTGAAGAAAAGAAAAAGAAAAATGTGCATATTTTCAAGTAGATTCTTACCCTTCTCTCCCAGTATGGCAACTTTCAACCATAACGACCAGTAAGAATCACCTGGGGAGCTTTTGAAATATACCTATGTCCAAGCTCACCACAGATCAGTTAAATTAGAATATTTGAAGAGGGGCTCAGGGTCTGATACCTTTTAAAAGATAACTTGGGGATTCCATTGTGCAGCCAGGATAGAGAATTACTGCTCTAAACCATCCCAGTCTAATAAACAGTGTGTGATTTTTATAGATTTCACGATAGAGCCAAGTTGGTCCCTTTCTGTTCAGTTTGTCAACTTAATTTTACCTGTTTCGGTTTAATCTTGTTTATTCCAGTTGTTCTCTCAGTGATGATATAAAAGGGTGACAACTTTTTTTTTTAAATTTATTTATTTATTTTTGGCTGTGTTGGGTCTTCGTTTCTGTGCGAGGGCTTTCTCTAGTTGTGGCGAGTGGGGGTCACTCTTCATCGCGGTGCGTGGGCCTCTCACTGTTGCGGCCTCTCTTGTTGCGCGGAGCACAAGCTCCAGACGCGCAGGCTCAGTAGTTGTGGCTCACGGGCCTAGTTGCTCCGCGGCATGTGGGATCTTCCCAGACCAGGGCTCGAACCCGTGTCCCCTGCATTGGCAGGCAGATTCTCAACCACTGCGCCACCAGGGAAGCCCAGGGTGACAACTTCTATTTCAATGTTCCACATAAACAGTAGGTTCTCTTCAGCCTTCTCATCTCCAGACTGAATAACTCCTGGTGCAGTGTCAACCTGAAAATAGCGTCACCTTATGAAAAGACTGTCCCCTTCTTTCAAAATAGTATCTTTTTTATTCCACAAAATCAACACTTGACACATGCTTATAAATTAGCATTCTTCTGTTTGAAATATGGCCATAGAATAATTTTGAATGTGCCTTTACTGAACAAACATTTATCAAGGTACTGTGCTGTTTGCTGGGGACACAAAATCAAATGAGCAATGAGTAGTGGGGGAGACAGAAAAACCAGTGATAAGAATACAGAGTGGTGGAGCAGGGATGAAAGGAGCTGTCAGCGAACAGGTTTGTGCAGCTTTCTCTCCACTCTTGGCTGCTCAGCAGAGCCCTCCTGGCTCTTGTGGCTTCTGGTCCTCCCTCAGTGCAGTTCTTAGTGAATTCCTGCTGCTTCTGTATGCTTTTGCTCCCCCATCTGTTGAGTAATTCTAATTATGTTCTTGCTTGCTTTCCAATATATTTCTAAGGAAAATCATCATTCATATATAAACTCATAAACACTATGATTAGCAAGAGTTTAACCTCTTTGATTCTTTTATTTTTATTTTTTATTTATTTTTTTATAACATCTTTATTTGAGTATAATTACTTTACAATGGTGTGTTAGTTTCTGCTTTATAACAAAGTGAATCAGTTATACATATACGTATGTTCCCATATATCTTCCCTCTTGCGTCTCCCTCCCTCCCACCCTCCCTATCCCACCCCTCTAGGTGGTCACAAAGCAGCGAGCTGATCTCCCTGTGCTATGCAGCTGCTTCCCACTAGCTATCTATTTTACATTTGGTAGTGTATATATGTCCATGACACTCTGTCACCCTGTCACATCTTACCCCTCCCCCTCCCCATATCCTCAAGTCCATTCTCTAGTAGGTCTGTGTCTTTATTCCCATCTTGCCACTAGGTTCTTCATGACCTTTTTTTTTTAATTTTCCTTAGATTCCATATATATGTGTTAACATACTGTATTTGTTTTTCTCTTTCTGACTTACTTCACTCTGTATGACAGACTCCAATTCCATCCACCTCACTACAAATACCTCCATTGCATTTCTTTTTATGGCTGAGTAATATTCCATTGTATATATGTGCCACATCTTCTTTATCCATTCATCCGATGATGGACATTTAGGTTTCTTCCATGTCCTGGCTATTGTAAATAGAGCTGCAATGAACATTTTGGTACATGACTCTTTTTGAATTATGGTTTTCTCAGGGTATATGCCCAGTAGTGGGGTTGCTGGGTCGTATGGTAGTTCTATTTTTAGTTTCTTAAGGAACCTCCATAATGTTCTCCATAGTGGCTGTATCGATTTACATTCCCACCAACAGTGCAAGAGTGTTCCCTTTTCTCCACACCCTCTCCAGCATTTATTGTTTCTAGATTTTTTAATGATGGCCATTCTGACTGGTGTGAGATGATATCTCATTGTAGTTTTGATTTGCATTTCTCTAATGATTAATGATGTTGAGCATTCTTTCATGTGTCTGTTGGCAATCTGTATATCTTCTTTGGAAAAATGTCTGTTTAGGTCTTCTGCCCATTTTTGGATTGGGTTGTTTGTTTTTTTGTTATTGAGCTGCATGAGCTGCTTGTAAATCTTGGAGATTAATCCTCTGTCTGTTGCTTCATTTGCAAATATTTTCTCCCATTCTGAGGGTTGTCTTTTGGTCTTGTTTATGGTTTCCTTTGCTTTGCAAAAGATTTTAAGTTTCATTAGGTCCCATTTGTTTATTTGTGTTTTTATTTCCATTCCTCTAGGAGGTGGGTCAAAAAGGATCTTGCTGTGATTTATGTCATAGAGTGTTCTGCCTATGCTTTCCTCTAAGAGTTTGATAGTGTCTGGCCTTACACTTAGGTCTTTAATCCATTTTGAGTTTATTTTTGTGTATGGTGTCAGGGAGTGTTCTAATTTCATACTTTTACATGTACCTGTCCAGTTTTCCCAGCACCACTTATTGAAGAGGCTGTCTTTTCTCCACTGTATATGCTTGCCTCCTTTATCAAAGATAAGGTGACCATATGTGCGTGGGTTTATCTCTGGGCTTTCTATCCTGTTCCATTGATATATATTTCTGTTTTTGTGCCAGTACCAAACTGTCTTGATTACTGTAGCTTTGTAATATATTCTGAAGTCAGGGAGTCTGATTCCTCCAGCTCCATTTTTTGTTCTCAAGATTGCTTTGGCTATTCAGGGTCTTTTGTGTTTCCATACAAATTGTGAAATTTTTTGTTCTAGTTCTGTGAAAAATGCCAGTGGTAGTTTGATAGGGATTGCATTGAATCTGTAGATTGCTTTGGGTAGTAGAGTCATTTTCACAATGTTGATTCTTCCAATCCAAGAACATGGTATAAAAAAGAAAACAAGAACATGGTATATCTCTCCATTTATTTGTATCACCTTTAATTTCTTTTGTCAGTGTCTTAAAATTTTCTGCATACAGGTCTTTTGTCTCCTTAGGTAGGTTTATTCCTAGATATTTTATTCTTTTTGTTGCAGTGGTAAATGGGAGTGTTTTCTTAATTTCACTTTCAGATTTTTCATCATTAGTGTATAGGAATGCAAGAGATTTCTGTGCATTAATTTTGTATCCTGCTACTTTACCAAATTCAGTGATTAGGTCTAGTAGTTTTCTGATAGCATCTTTAGGATTCTTTATGTATAGTATCATGTCATATGCAAACAGTGATAGCTTTACTTCTTCTTTTCCAATTACGATTCCTTTTATTTCTTTTTCTTCTCTGATTGCTGTGGCTAACACTTCCAAAACTATGTTGAATAATAGTGGTGAGAGTGGGCAACCTTGTCTTGTTCCCGATCTTAGTGGAAACGGTTTCAGTTTTTCACCATTGAGGACAATGTTGGCTGTGGGTTTGTCATATATGGCCTTTATTATGTTGAGGAAAGTTCCCTCTATGCCTACTTTCTGCAGGGCTTTTATCGTAAATCGGTGTTGAATTTTGTCGAAAGCTTTCTCTGCATCTATTGAGATGATCATATGGTTTTTCTCCTTCAGTTTGTTAATATGATGTATCACGTTGATTGATTTGCGTATATTGAAGATTCCTTGCATTCCTGGAATAAACCCCACTTGATCATGGTGTATGATCCTTTTAATGTGCTGTTGGATTCTGTTTGCTAGTATTTTGTTGAGGATTTTTGCATCTATGTTCATCAGTGATATTGGCCTGTAGTTTTCTTTCTTTGTGACATCTTTGTCTGGTTTTGGTATCAGGGTGATGGTGGCCTCGTAGAATGAGTTGGGGAGTGTTCCTCCCTCTGCAATATTTTGGAAGAGTTTGAGAAGGATAGGTGTTAGCTCTTATCTAAATGTTTGATAGAATTCCCCTGTGAAGGCATCTGGTCCTGGGCTTTTGTTTGTTGGAAGATTTTTAATCACAGTTTCAAGTTCAGTGCTTGTGATTGGTCTGTTCATATTTTCTATTTCTTCCTGGTTCAGTCTCGGCAGGTTGTGCATTTCTAAGAATTTGTCCATTTCTTCCAGGTTGTCCATTTTATTGGCATAGAGTTGCTTGTAGTAATCTCTCATGATCCTTTGTATTTCTGCAGTGTCAGTGGTTACTTCTCCTTTTTCATTTCTAATTCTATTCATTTGAGTCTTCTCCCTTTTTCTCTTGATGAGTCTGGCTAATGGTTTATCAACTTTGTTTATCTTCTCAAAAACCAGCTTTTAGTTTTATTGATCTTTGCTATTGTCTCCTTCATTTCTTTTTCATTTATTTCTGATGTGATCTTTATGATTTCTTTCCTTCTGCTAGCTTTGGGGTTTTTTTGTTCTTCTTTCTCTAATTGCTTTAGGTGAAAGGTTAGGTTGTTTATTTGAGATGTTTCCTATTACTTGATGTAGGTTTGTATTGCTATAAACTTCCCTTTTAGAACTGCTTTTGCTGCATCCCATAGGTTTTGGGTTGTTGTGTCTCCATTGTCATTTGTTTCGAGGTATTTTTTGATTTCCTCTTTGATTTCTTCAGTGATCACTTCGTTATTAAGTAGTGTATTGTGTAGCCTCCATGTGTTTGTATTTTTTACAGATCTTTCCCTGTAATTGATATCTAGTCTCATAGCACTGTGGTCGGAAAAGATACTTGATATGATTTCAATTTTCTTAAATTTACCAAGGCTTGATTTGTGACCCAAGATATGATCTACCCTGGAGAATGTTGCATGACCACTTGAGAAAGATGTGTATTCTGTTGTTTATGGGTGGAATGTCCTATAAATATCAATTAAGTCCATCTTGTTTAATGTATCATTTAAAGCTTGTGTTTCCTTCTTTATTTTCATTTTGGATGATCTGTCCATTGGTGAAAGTGGGGTGTTAAAGTCCCCTACTATGATTGTGTTACTGTTGATTTCCCCTTTTATGTCTGTTAGTGTTTGCCTTATGTATTGAGGTGCTCCTATGTTGGGTGCATAAATATTTACAATTGTTATACCTTCCTCTTGGATCAATCCCTTGATCATTATATAGTGTCCTTCTTTGCCTCTTGTAATAGTCTTTATTTTAAAGTCTATTTTGTCTGATATGAGAATTGCTACTCCAGCTTTCTTTTGATTTCCATTTGCATGGAATATCTTTTTCCATCCCCTCACTTTCAGTCTGTATGTGTCTCTAGGTCTGAAGTGGGTCTCTTGTAGACAGCATATACATGGGTCTTGTTTTTGTATCCATTTAGCCAGTCTGTGTCTTTTGGTGGGAGCATTTAATCCATTTACATCTAAGGTAATTATCAATATGTATGTTCCTATTCCTATTTTCTTAAATGTTTTGGGTTTGTTATTGTAGGTGTTTTCCTTCTCTTGTGTTTCTTGCCTAGAGAAGTTCCTTTAGCGTTTGTTGTAAAGCTGGTTTTGTGGTGCTGAACTCTCTCAGCTTTTGCTTGTCTGTAAAGGTTTTAATTTCTCCATCAAATCTGAATGAGATCCTTGCTTGGTAGAGTAATCTTGGTTGTAGGTTTTTCTCCTTCATCACTTTAAGTATATCCTGCCACTCCCTTCTGGCTTGCAGAGTTTCTGCTGAAAAATCAGCTGTTAACCTTATGGGGATTCCCTTGTGTGTTATTTGTTGTTTTTACCTTGCTGCTTTTAATATGTTTTCTTTATATTTAATTTTTGATAGTTTGATTAACATGTGTCTTGGCGTGTTTCTTCTTGTATTTATCCTGTATGGGACTCTCTGTGCTTCCAGGACTTGATTAACTATTTCCTTTCCCATATTAGGGAAGTTTTCAACTATAATCTCTTCAAATATTTTCTCAGTCCCTTTCTTTTTCTCTTCTTCTTCTGGGACCCCTATAATTCGAATGTTGGTGCGTTTAATGTTGTCCCAGAGGTCTCTGACACTGTCCTCAGTTCTTTTCATTCTTTTTTCTTTATTCTGCTCTGCAGTAGTTATTTCCACTGTTTTATCTTCCAGGTCACTTATCCATTCTTCTGCCTCAGTTATTCTGCTATTGATCCCGTCTAGAGTATGTTTAATTTCATTTATTGTGTTTTTCATCGTTGCTTGGTTCCTCTTTAGTTCTTCTACGTCCTTGTTAAATGTTTCTTGCATTTTGTCTATTCTATTTCCAAGATTTTGGATCATCTTTACTATCATTATTCTGAATTCTTTTTCAGGTAGACTACCTATTTCCTCTTCATTTGTTAGGTCTGGTGTGTTTTTACCCTGCTCCTTCATCTGCTGTGTGTTTTTCTGTAGTCTCATTTTGCTTATCTTACTGTGTTTGGGGTCTCCTTTTCACAGGCTGCAGGTTCGTAGTTCCCGTTGTTTTTGGTATCTGTCCCCAGTGGCTAAGGTTGTTTCAGTGGGTTATGTAGGCTTCCTGGTGGAGGGAACTAGTGCCTGAGTTCTGGTGGATGAGGCTGGATCTTGTCTTTCTGGTGGGCACGTCCACGTCTGGTGGTGTGTTTTGGGGTGTCTGTGGCCTAATTATGATTTTAGGCAGTCTCTCTGCTAATGGATAGGGCTGTGTTCCTGTCTTGCTAGTTGTTTGGCATGGGGTGTCCAGCACTGTAGCTTGCTGGTCGTTGCGTGAAGCTGGGTCTTGATGTTGAGATGGAGATCTCTGAGAGATTTTTGCCGTTTGATATTACATGGAGCTGGGAGGTCTCTTTTGGACCAGTATCCTGACGTTGGCTCTCCCACCTCAGAGGCACAGCCCTGATGCCTGGCTGGAGCACCAAGAGCCTTTCATCCACACGGCTCAGAATAAAAGGGGGAAAAAATAGAAAGAAAGAAAGAAAGAAAGAGGATAAGATAAAATAAAATAAAATAAAGCTATTATAATAAAAAATAAGAAAAAAATTATTAAGAAATAATTTATAAAGAAAAAAATTTTTTTAATTTTTTAAAATAAATTTATTAATTTTTATAGTAAAAATAAGAAAAAAATTAAGAGGAAAAATTTATTAAGAAAAAAATTTTTTTTAAAAACTGAAAAATATGATAAAACTTAAGAAAATTTTTTTTAATTTTTAAAAATAGAAAATAAGGAAAAACTTATTAAGAAAACATTTATTAAGAAAAAAATGTTTTAAGTAAAAAAAAACAACAACAAAAAATGTACGGACCGAACCCTGGGACAAATGGTTAAAGCAAAGCTATACAGACAAAATCTCACCCAGAAGCATACACATATACACTCACAAAAAAAGGAAAAGGGGAAAAATTAATATATCCTGCTCCCAAAGTCCACCTCCTGAATTTGGGACGATTTGTTGTCTATTCAGGTATTCAACAGATGCAGGCACATCAAGTTGTTTGTGGAGCTTTAATCCGCTGTTTCTGAGGCTCCTGGGAGAAATTTCCTTTTCTCTTCTTTGTTCATACAGCTCCTGCAGTTCAGCTTTGGATTTGGACCCGCCTCTGCGTTTAGGTCGCCTGAGGGCATCTGTTCTTCGCTCAGACAGGACGGGGTTAAAGGAGCAGCTGCTTCGGGGGCTCTGGCTCAGTCAGTCCGGCGGGGAGGGAGGGGTACGGAGGAGGTGGGGTGAGCCTGCAGCGGCAGAGGCCGGTGTGACGTTGCAGCAGCCTGAGGCGCGCCCTGCGTTCTCCCGGGGAAGTTGTCCCTGGATCACGGGAGCCTGGCAGTGGCGGGCTGCACAGGCTCCTGGGAGGGGCGGTGTGGATAGTGACCTGTGCTCACACACAGGCTTCTTGGTGGCGACAGCAGCAGCCTTAGCATCTCATGCCCGTCTCTGGGTTCCGCGCTGACAGCTGCGGCTCGCGCCCATCTCTGGAGCTTGTTTAGGCGGCTCTCTGAATCCCCTCTCCTTGCGCGCTGTGAAACAAAGAGGCAAGAAAAAGTCTCTTGCCTCTTCGGCAGCAGCAGACTTTTTCCTGGACTCCCTCCTGGCTAGCTGTGGTGCACTAATCCCTTCAGGCTGTGTTCACGCCGCCAGCCCCAGTCCTCTCCCTGGGATCCGATTGAAGCCCGAGCCTCAGTTCCCAGCCCCGCCCGCCCCGGCGGGTGAGCAGACAAGCCTCCCTGGCTGGTGAGCGCTGCTCGGCGCCGAGCCTCTGTGCGGGAATCTCTCCGCTTTGCCCTCCGCACCCCTGTGGCTGCGCTCTCCTCCGTGGCTCCAAAGCTTCCCCCCTCTGCCACCCGCAGTCTCTGCCCGCGAAGGGGCTTCCTAGTGTGTGGAAACCTTTCCTCCTTCACAGCTCCCTCCCACTGGTGCAGGTCCCATCCCTATTCTTTTGTCTCTGTTATTTCTTTTTTCTTTTGCCCTACCCAAGTACATGGGGAGTTTCTTGCCTTTTGGGAGGTCTGATGTCTTCTGCCAGCGTTCAGTGGGTGTTCTGTAGGAGCAGTTCCACTTGTAGATGTATTTCTAATGTATCTGTGGGAAGGAAGGTGATCTCCGCGTCTTACTCTTCCGCCATCTTGCCCTGCGACTTCTTTGATTCTTTTAGAATCCAGTCATATAGACATGAATAAATCATGAACCCGAAGACATTCTTCTCAATTATTTTCATTAAATAATAACTTTTCTTTAAAGTTGTCTTAGTTTTGTTTACCTATATGCTTGATTGTTTTCTCTCTAGACTTTCGCTCTGTATTTCCTATGGTCTATTGATGTTTTTGGAACTTTTTTAAAACAGAATAGGTTGGATTTTTTTCTCATTATAATACTAATAGCTTCTTACTATAGAAAATTTGGAAACTACAGAGAAATGAAAGAGAACAAAATCATCCATGTGATCATCAATAAAAATTTTTTTAATGGTTTGATATTTTATGCATAATTACATACATAGGCTCATATAAAGAAATTTATATCTTACTTTTGAACTTAATGTCACACCATAAGCATCTTTCCATGTTATTAGAAACCCTGGTAAACATTATTTTAAATTGGCTGCATAATATACAGTGTAGCGTATACACCAGATTAAATGTATATATACATTTAACATAAAAATGTATATATTAAATGTATATACACATATATATATTGATATTTCTCTATTATTGGACATTTAAGCTAGTTCTTTTTTTCAGAAGTAAATTCTACTGCAGTAGATATTTCTGTACAAACCATTGTTTTCTTTTTGCTCATTCACTCAGCATCAATTCTTAGAAGAAGGATTAGAGGGCTAAAGAGTCTGAGCTGTTTCTTAAGACCATGGGGTTTTGGGTGAGCAATGTAGTAAATCCTCATGGTTGCTTCCTGGGGAAGCTGGGACCACTGGGAGAGAGTATGTGAAGGAATTCTGCCTCCATTCTGTGTGGGGCTCTCTGCCCACTCAGAATAAGTGATTGTGGAAGAGCTGGAGTGTTTGGCACCTCCTGGTATTCCTCCTTTGCCCCAGTCACATCACAGGCCACCATCTCCTACAGTGCCATGCATACTCTTCCAGATACTGTTGAATGCACTGCCAAGATTACATTGTCCACCCACCTTTTGCAGCCAGACTGGACACTGGAGCAGCCTTAAAGCTACTTTCTAGTACTGTAGGAATCCAGCTGCCCAGATCCCTGTAATAAGCATGCTGCTCCTGATATTAATTCCTTGCTATTTCCTGGCCCTTTATGGGCATGGTGAACTTATTCATCTCTCTTCATCTGCCCCTGACAGGGATGGCTTTGTTTATACCCATGGGGTGCATAATTGTGAATAACCATCATTAGGCAAGGTCTTGGTGATTAACTCTTCAAAATAATTAAACCCCTTAATGGGATGGAACCTGGACTAATGAATGGACTGGCAGCCTGCAGGCCTACATAGCAGATACTCTCTGCTGGTATCAAGCGAGTAATCCTTATTGCTGCTACCCCAAAAGTGGATATTCTCAATTAAGTTACTGGGTCTGTGGCACTGTGTGAGTTCCGAAGCTGTGATTGATCCATGACCACAGGACATTTGTAAACTGATGTAATGGCCAACATCTTCTGGCTTCAGATAAGGAATTCCATATTCCATCGGCATGTTCTGAAAGCAGCTGGGGACTCTGGCCACCATCCCCAACTCTTCTCTTTTCCTCAGCCCAAGCCTAAGCATCCAGTTCATCACTATACTGTCTCATAAATACCTGAGGTCCTTCCGTTTTTTTATTTTCTTTTTGATTGCCATTGACACTAGCTCAGATCACATCATCTCTCACCAAACCACACACCAACCTTCTGATTTCTCTTTCAGCCTGCAGCCTTGCCCTGTACCAGTCCTTCTCCAATTTGTAGTCAATAGTTTTCTTTCAGAACAAAAATTTGATTATGCCCTTCCCTATGTAAAATCCTTCAGAGGTCCACACTGTTTTCCAGATGAGGTGTAGACTGTTTGTGCAGGCTTACAAGACCCTTCATGATGTGCTCCTACTTATGTCTCTGCCACAGATCTCCACCTGAATATTCTTTCTTTCCTCCCCTTTTTGGGGGAACGTTCCCTGAGTGCCTTGGACTGGGTTATTAGTGCCCTTGCTGTATTTCCCCTAGGCCTGTACCTCCTTTACCTACCATCTGACACATTGGGCTGTATTTGCTTATTTACCATTTATCTCCAACACTTATTAAAGTCCCTGGCACATAGCAGGCATCCAGCAAATGTGTTGAATAAATTTGCTCAAAAGACACTTTTCCTTGTCCTGGGGGTATTTGAGAGTAAAAGTTGACACTGACAAATATATAAGTAAGTAATATATTTATGTTTATACCCTTGGCAAACTTTGTGTATTTCAGTAAATATAATAAGTAAATAAGAAAATTTTAGTATGTGTTCTAAACTGAAGAAAACTTTTTTCAGTAAGTATAGTAACAAAAAATTTCAGTAAATATAGTAAATAAATAAGAGGTCAATCTTACAGATAATAGAACTGACTGGTTAAATAAATTAACTAACAAGTTGAGTCAAGAGGGGTTGATGCATGTGTGGTTTTGTCTGTTAAGTCACAAATTTAAAAAAAGTCAAGGCAAGTATATTGCTTTAAAAGGACACTGTATCTTAAAATAAATGCTAAATCTTGTTTTCTCATGTCTGTATCATCAAATGTTTAATCAGTCCTTATGTCCCTTTTTACTCTGATTTAAACTTTTTATCCTGTGTGTGTGTGTGTGTGTGTGTGTGTGTATCATGATAGCATACCTAAGATATATAATCATAAGTACACACGCATATTTTGGTGCCTTTGTTTCTTTGGGGTGGGCCTCTAGATGTGAGATTCCTGTGTGGAAGGAAGCAGTATGTTAGAGTACTCTTTCCCCAAATCGTTGACAAGAGTAAATGCTGCCACTCATAAATTATTTCTTGTCTCTTTGAGTGCAAAGAGAGATCTCTATATTGCTTTGTGTCGTGCTTCTCTCGTCAACATGACGCATCTCTTTATGTCTGCTAGCCGTGTAGGCTTGCTCTTCTTAGGCTTGTCTAATCTCATACTTTGCCCACATTTGGTTGGGCTACTGGCCTTTTCTTACTAATTTTTAATTTATTTTTGTAGGGTACAGCTGTTAACTCTTTGTTTCTCATTTGCATAACACATATTTATTCCAGATTTTTACTGTTTTTCATTAACTTTGTGGTATCTTTTGCTCTCTCTCTATTTTTTACTTTTATAGTTCTATATATCTTTTATTACTTCTATATATCTGGCTTGTTTATTAGTTTTCTGTGGCCAGTGCAACAGATTACCACACACTGTGGCTTAAAATAACAGAAGTTTATTCTCTTGCAGTTCTGGAGACCAGAAGTCTGAAATTCGTTTTACTGGGCCAAAGCCAAGGTGTCAGCAGAGGGGTGCTCCCTCCAGGGGGAAGCCACCATGTTCTAGGGGCAAATACACTCCTTACCCCTTCCAGCTTCCGGTAGCTGCTGGCATCCCTTGGCCTGCTGCTATGTCACCCCAGTCCTCAAGGCCAGGATCTTCAAATCTGCCTGCTCCATCTTCACACTCCCTCCTCCTCTGGGTGTGTCAGAGTCCCTTCTGCCTATCTCTACTATGATTGCCTTTAGGGCTCACTCAAATAATCCAGGATAATCTCCTCATCTCAAAATCTTTAATTTAATCACATCTGCAAAGATTCTATTTCCTTGACAGTTTCCAGATTAGGACCTGACATCTTTGGAGGCCATTATTCAGCCTCCTACAGCGTGATTAAGGTTTTCACCACTCCAAGACTGTAGATGTAGTTGCCCAGATTTTCTTGAAAGTGTTGGTGTATCCTTATTCTTCCCGAGAATATATTTTTCTATGTAGCATAATATAGGGGTATCTTCCACTTGTGCCAGATTAAACCACTTCACCTCTTTCAGACTGAATTAAAATAGCGTGTTTTAAATAAAAATCATGTGTAGTACTATTTCTGGATTCTCTGTAAGTCCCCTTGTCTGTTTATCCATTCCTACACCACTACCATATTAATATGATTATTGTGACTCTGGTTCATTTTTAATAATACTGAAGACATTTATAGTTAAAAATTTCTCTCTGACACCAAATATTTCTTCATGTCATGGTTTTGCTATGAAGAGCTCAACTGTTCATAGTTTCCTAGAGAATAGAAAAATTCACATTTCTTTTCTCTTTTGATGTAAGGATAATCTAAGAGTGAGTTTTAAAATGTTCAAGTAGTTAAGATTTGTTTTATGAGTTATGGAGTGTCTCTCATTTTGTTACGTTATGAGCAGAGAATGAAGCCTGTAGAATATTTCATTTTAACCATTGTTCAAGTTTTCTTAATGGCAGTTACAGGAAGGTTTGTTTTATAAATGTTCCACAGACAAATATTGTTTTGAGGGGCTTGATATATAAAATGAAAAATATATAAATGTACACATAATCAAGTTTATTGATTGTATTATTTAATTTTCATATATCCTCATTTATTTTCTATTAGATCTACCCAGGCTTGAAAGACATATTTTAAAGTGGTAGTGTTTTAATTGCCTTTTTATTACCTTTTGCTTTATGTATTTAGCCACTATGCTGTTTGGTAAATACCAGTTTATAACTGTCAGTTCCATTATTATGGCCTTTTTCCCATCTAGTCCTTTTAAGCCCTCCTCAGCTCTTATTCTAATTTTTACTGAGATCCTTTATCCAATTTGTTGTAGATCAGTGTTTCTCAACCTTCTTTTCATTATCACCTTACTTGGGAAATTTTTAGACATTTTTTCCTAATCCTGCCCCCACCATGAAATTTTAATACCACAGATATATTGCATATTTACTGTATGTATATCTATGTTTTATTAATAAAAAAGAGTAACTTTCATCTACACACACATCTCTACATTCACACCAGAAAGAATCAATTTTCAGTCCCTTTAGGGTAATAGCACTGGGAATGCATGTAATAGATTCTTAGTAGGCCTTCCCCTATAAAGTGTCCTAGCAAGTACATCAAACACATATTTGTATCACATTGCTAACCAATTATTTCTTCTTTCCTTCATCCTCCTTGATGGCTTTTAGTGTTATTTACTGTTTGGTTAGAGCCCTTCATTGAATATGTTCCTCATATGGGTTATGTAGGTAATACAGTCTCTAAACCTGTATATATCTGCAAATATTTTTTTCTTTCCCGCTGGCAGGTAAAATCCTTGACTGGGTAAAGCACTCCTGGGCTTCACTCTTTTTCTTCCACGGTCTGTCACCACCAAGTGCTGGTTTAGTGTTGCCGATGGTTAGCTCCACGCCAGTCTGATCCATTTTCCTTGATAGGTACCTTTTTGTTTTGTTCTGTTTTGGGCCGGGAGTTTGTAAGAATTCCTCTCTCTCCTTGGTGTTGATTAATTCTACAGAATGTGCCTGGACGTGACTTTCCACATTACATTTGCCTCCATCTTCAGTTATCTTTTCAACATGTAAGTCTATGTCTTTCCTCAAGGTGGACACTTTTTTCTTCTGTTATTTGCAAACGTATTCTTTTTGTCTCTTTTTCTCTCCTAATACACCTATTAGCCACATGTTATATATCTTCAATTTATCGATCACTCTTTTCTCCCCTCGTCACCCTTATGCTTTTGTGTATGTGTGTGTGCATGCATGTTTGTGCTTTGAGATATTTCTTCCATTTGGTCTTTGGGCCACTAATTTGGGCCTCAACAGTGTTCTTTAATTACTCTTCTAATTTAGCTCTAAAATCATAGAGTTTTAGTCCAGCCAGAGGACTTTTTTTTTTTTTTTTAGTCCAATCAGAGGACTATCTTCTGATTTCTCTTTGGTATTTTTGTTTTTCCCCTTCACATTTTATTGTGGCATTTCATCCTGCCTAGGAGTTGTTTTGGGTCAACAGAAATAGGCAGTATTTATAACCCCTACTCTCTTGGGTTAAGCAGCCTCTTCAGAGTCACAAAGGGGCTGAGCTGGATCTCTATCCTTGGGGTACAGCTCTCTGTCCAGGATTGTGCTGTCTATCATAAGGTTTTTGCAGACATCGGAAAAAAATGGCTTAAAGTAGGTCAATGTGCCTGAGCCACTAGCTAACTTCAAGATGATTTATTTAAGTTTAAAATGTTGGCTAATGTTTCTCACCAGAAAGAGTAAGTCTTTAAACTGCTGATGTTTAAAAACCAAGGGGCTTTTGTTATTCCTTTATGAAAACATGATGAGTAAATTTAACTCAGAAAGCAGTGGGCCTTACTGCAGGTCTCAGCATAGAATAAGTGTTTCATACCTTTGAAGTAATTACATTTTGAATGTCCTAGCAAAAATGGGTGGACTGGGAGGTAAGACACTGAAAACAGGGGAAATTTAATAGAAGTTCTGCCTCAAGCCCAAGTACAGAAATTCTACCCCAGCACAAGTTCATTACAGTCAGCACTAAAATTAAAAATTTTAAGACTCCTTGGTGTAAGTAATCAGCACATATTGAAGTAAAAATAAGCTTTATTTAATGATGGTCTGCTACTATCTGTAGCTTTTGGAGTTTCTATTTTCATTCACGTTTGAGAGTTCTGGTCTTCATTTTAAATCTCACAAAAATAACACAGTGAGAATAAATTTAAGGCTCAGAGCCAGAAGTACAGATAGGTTAGAAGAGCTCTTATGTTTCATTTGTGGTAAATTTATTGTTAACTAAGAGCAAAAAAAAAGCATTTGTTAAAAATACTGGCTCAGACTTCCCTGGCGGTCCAGTGGTTAAGACTTTGCCTTCCAATGCAGGGGGGTATGGGTTTGATCCCTGGTCGGGGAGCTAAGATTCCACATGCCTCGCGGCCAAAAAAGCAAAACATAAAACAGAAGCAATATTGTAACAAATTCAATAAAGACTTTAAAAATGGTCCACATCAAAAAAAAAAAAAAAAAAGTCTTTAAAAATACTGGCTCACTAACCATGGGGACTTACATAGCACACAGAGTACCTATGCCCTTTCCCTTTGTGAAAGTAAAAAATACAAACAATTTATGTGACTGTGAGATGACCATGAGTCTGGGCTCTAGAAATCTGGGCTATGCAGGCATCACCAAGCCTTCAAGGGTGTGTGACAATAGTATAGTGCACAACTCGGCAGAGTGACAAAGCTCACAGGGAGGAGGTTGTGTTGGTGGCAGCTCTGCAGGAAAATCCACAAAGCCCCACCAAGTGCATCTTCCCTCACATCCAGTGTCTGAGCCTCTCACTGCCAAACCCTCATTTCTCCATAGTAAATTTGAAATTTACATAGACCCTGAAATCAGCAAATCAGCATCTGTTTTTTCCTTATCCTTCTTCCTCTATCTCTTCATATCTCTCTTTCTCTCTCCCTCCCTCTTTCCTCTCACCTCTTTATTAAAAAACCAATTTACAACTGCCTGATGCACTCATTCAACATACCTCATAGGAATACCTGCTTTGTGGGGAGGCTGCCTCCACGTTTTGCATGCAAAGTAATTTGGTCACTTTTGGTGAGTTCTACTTTGGGCAACCTTTATCAGCACACTTAGTTAGACAAAAAGGAAGCCTCCATGCCTGACATGGGGTGCAACTCCTCTTTTCTCTAACTTCCAGGGATTATGGAGCTTAGGCTATACTGCACCAGCTCTAGGCAGGAGCATGGCTGGATTATGCCAGACACTCCTCCCTGCTGTCAGCTGTCACCCTAGCACTGGCATACCAGCTCCCTCCTCCTTAATATTCCAAAGCTTTAGGGTTTTGATCTTTGGCTTCTTTCTTTTCTAAGGCTGAATTGCAGGAATCACTGCTCTACATCTACATTTCATCCATTTTCTCTTTTCAGTCTTCAAATTCTTTCTACATGATCATTATCAATAATCTATTCTTATCAAAGTAAGATAAGACTCTGCCACTTGGGGGCCATTAATACCAAAGCCTTATTGCCTGTTTAGCCTCCGAAGGCATTTGAGTTTGTGGCTGAATAACAAAAATCTGAAGAACCAATAAAAGAAGACCAGTTCCCTCTTACGATAAGGAGGAGTCTATGAAAACACACAAGAGAAAATAAACAGGATAATGTTGCAATCCACTCACCTAAGATGATATAATAGCTATGGACCTACCACTATGCAGAGTCTCCCTGAGATTAAAAAAAAATTTTACTATAAAAATTATGTTTGTGCAAATCTTATAAGGAAAGCCTTTACTTTTTATTTTTTTCATTTATTTTTAGGCTGGGCTAATAATTATAGATTTCTAGGCAGACCATAAGTTGAATTAAATAAAATACATTTTAAACAAGAAGGTGAATTTAGGCAAATTCCTGATAAGTAGTCATGATTCCCCCTATAATGGCTAACACTTAAAGGATACTTACCTACTACTATCTCTTAATCCTCACAAAAACCTTTTAAAGTAAATACTAATATTATCTATCTTTTACTGAAGAAGAAACTGGAAATTAATGAGATTAAGAAACGGAGTTTATAAATTGGAAAACCAGCTGGAATCCAGGTCTTTCTGGGTCCAATCACAACTGTTTAATATTCTCTGCCTCTTCATGTGTAGATAATTTGAGTTCATGAAAAAGTAAAAGAAGGGTAGATTTGCATCGTAGCATTGAAATGACTATTGCAATAATTGTTGAATTGCACAATACTCAAAAAAACAGTGTAATCTGTGTTCCTACTACTACTCTATTTCCATAAACTCTTTTGAATTTATGAAGTGCTGCCAAGGGCTGAAGTCCTTGCCTTTTAAAATTTGAATGAATAGTTTTAATTTTCAATGTTTATTTATTCCTATTTAAAATAGCATACTTTTAGGTTTTCTGACTTTGGTTCTGAATATTTTTTCTAGGGTCAACGTCTTTTCGAAAAGTTGCTCCAACTGACTTCTCAAAATGTTGAAATCAAGCTAGTGAGTGATGTAACAGCTGATTCAAAGGTATTAGAAGCCTTGAAATCAAAGGGTAAGGCCAAGGTTGACATGGTACTCTACCTCTGGGTGTTCTGTTCTGGTACCTTTAATTCTACATAGAGCAGTACATGATGTCTTTATAATCAACACACTTGACTTAGTGCACTTCTTATTTCTCCTTTGAAAAACAGCTTGATTAAAGCCTTTAAATGAGAGAACTAATTAGTCAATTCTACTGGGATTTTTAAAATAGTGTTGTTGCATATTAGCTTATGCAAAATAATCTACTAGCCATTAGATGATAATTAACTGGAAAGAAGAATCTTTCCCTCTCTGAACACTTCAGTGATGTGATTAGAGAGAAGAGCCGATTCTTATCAGAACAAACATTGGATTTCTGGTTTTCTCTTGACCATCAAATGAAGTTCTCCTCATGCTACATATATTCTTTGAAATAATACAGTCAGATGTAGGAGTCTATGAAATACTGCCTAATTCACAACTTTTAAGACAATTCCACAGGAGATCATCATTTGTACAGCCACTTTGCAATTTGCCTCACAATCCCTGAACACTGAGGATAATTATAAAATAAATTTCTTAATTTTGCTGTATCTTTACTAACTGAACTCTCACAAAGAGTTTTTACTGATTTATAAAAAAAATTTTACCCTGAATTTACTATCCAAACTGTAAGCCTATGAAAGAAATTGGCAGGTGTGAGCCAGTGAAAATGTTCAAGATGCTGGGCGTCCCCAGGAGAGGACAAGGTGTTGGCCCCAGTGAGTGTCAGTATTTCACCTGATGATACTACATCTCACATGTGTGCTGTTTAAACATATTGGGCATTTTTGCTTGTCATCTTCCCTACATCAGTAAGTGAAAATAAAATATTTTCTAAAAAATGGGACAGACTATGAGGCAAGTAAGTGAGCCCAAGTGGCCTTTCCTTCTGCAGAAGAAAAATTGGAAGTCATAAAGCCTATGAAAAGAAAAGAAAATAACATAGAGAAGACAAAAGCTTGGCCAGGCATATGGGCTTACCACCATGCACGTTCTATTTTCTATGCATGGGAAAATAAAGAAAACTTATATGAGTTATTGCTAGGTCTGAAAGCTTCACCATGCTACTTGAGCACAGCACAATATACTTGAAAAACTAGAAAATACCTAGTTCAGTGGATTGACACATACAACCGACATGGATTAGAAATGTATGAATACTTAAACTATTTAAAAAATATGAAATTGGGTTCCCACTGTAAATTGAATTTCTATCTGAAAATTTGTTATCTGACACATATTTAAGAGTGGATTACTTTAGGCTAACTCTGAGTGCCTGTATTTGCAGATGATTTTTCTCATGGAAGCTACTTGCACGTCCTTGGGGTTTGATTAACCCAGAAGGGTAAAAAGCAGATGAGTTAGGAAGAGAGGGATATAGCTTGAGACTTCAGTTGCTTCTTGACTGTACATCCACAATTATGTTCCTTGCCGTAGCCATTCTAAATCTTATAAACTCAACCAAAAGTTAAAACTAGGCAGTACTGGGGGTATGACAGCCTTTTTTAGTTGCTGCTGACTATTTGGCTACTTTAGACAGGGAATAGCAATTAATGAATTTATAGATAAAGCCCTTGCTTACATTTCTATTGTGATCTATGAATTAAAGTTTCATCATAGTCATTGCTTCTCACACAAAAGAAGTGTTTGAATTTCACAAGTATATGCATATGTCACTACAGCTTAGGCTCTGTTAATGTCTAACAGGAGTTCTTATCAAAATAAGAAAATGTTTTTCTTCACAATGGGAGAACAATAAACAGGACCTAAGGTTCTCACAGCTATTCCCTACGTACCTAGAGTGAGCCTATCTGGCTTTTATTAATGCACATAGGTGTAATATATATGCATCTTTAAAATGCAGTTTTTGTATTTCTCTACTCTCACCCTGTGGCAGAGACATAGTATATAATAACAGTGCATTTAAGAAATATTGATATTTTTATGAAACCGTTTTAAATCTGTGTTGGAATACTTTGCTTTGGGATTATCTTTAAATTTTTTTAGGGAGAGTTCCTAGTCTTTTGGTAAAGTTCCAGGAAGGTTTGTCCAGAAATAGTCCACAAAAGACAGATAAGTGTGAGACTAGCCATGAGCAACTTCAGCTGTGAAGGAGTTACTGAGTTTAGAAGTTAATCCAATTTATTGTGAAAAAGAACAAGAGTGAGGCTTCCCCAGGAAATGGTAAAGATTTAGTGCAGACATTGGCCCAGCGAAGGCGCAGTGGGCTGGAGATGTGAGGTGGCCCAAGGCCACAGAGCCCTCCGTGGGTGGGGTGAGATTGCAGGTTATTCACTGTGCCTCCTGCTCCCCACTCCTTGACTCAGAAGTCAGAAGATAATCCTCCAAGATCTCACCCTGTGGCTGGAAGGTGGGGTGCTTTTGAAACCCAACCTCCTTGAAGTCCTTAAACACCGGCAGGGATTTCATTCTAGACAAGTCTCCCTGTAAATTCAGTGTTGCACTGATCAGTTTTCCTAATTTCACTTGCTCACCATCTCCACTTGTATCCCCCAATAGCATCTCATAGGCAGCGTGTTAACCTGCATACTCCTTCCCCTCACTCAGTAGCACCAACAGCAGCTTCCTTTACCTGAATTTCCAACCGCCCACTCACTCCACACTCTCATTCTTCACATCTAACAGGCCAAATTCTATAGGATCTGCTCCTGAGTCTCTCTCCTAGATATCACAGTCCCTTCTCAGCTACAGCTGCCCTAGTGCAGGTATTTAATACCTTGCCCAGACCTAGCCACAGCTACTTTCTCTCTTCCCAACTTCTGATCTTCTCACCCTCCCACCGTCTGATCTCCATGCAGCTACCAAAGGGATCCTCCACAACATGATTGTTATCAACTCACATCCCCACCTAAATCGGGTGTATGTATGAGTATGCCCGAGTGTTACATACACCTTTTAACTGAGAAATATCATACCTGCAATAAAGAGCACAGTATTAAGTGTAAAGCTCTAGGAATTTTTATGAAGTAAACACTTCCGTATAATCCCTTCACAGATCATGATGTACAGCATTGCAAATGTCTCAGGAAATTTTTTCATTACCCTTTGAAGTCAGTATCTTCTGCAGAGCTGACCACTATTTCAACTTCTGCCATTATAGATTATATTTGTGCTTTTTTTGAATTTTATATAAATAGACTTATTAAGTACATACTCTTTCATATCTGAATTCTTTTGCTCAATTTTTTAAGATCCATATATGTTGTGTATAAAAGTAGTTTGCTCTTTTACATTTTTATATAGTATTCCATCATGTAAATATAATTTATGTATTCTACTGATGATGGACTTTTGGATTTTTCCCACTTTTTTGTTACTGTAAATAATATGCTGCTATGACCATTCTTGTATGTCTTTTTGGTGCCTATACTCATTTCTTTGGATATTTACCAGGAGTGGAATTACCAACATCACAGGCTATGTATATTCAACTTCAACAGACATTGCCAGTCAGCTTCCAAAGTGGTTATACCAGTTTACACCACCACAGACAACACATGAAAGTTTCATTTGCTCCATATTCTCACAAAATCTGGCATTCTTTGTCTTTTTTATTTTAGCCATCCTAATGGATATGTATCATGACGTGACTTTAATTTTCTTTTCCCTGATGACTAATGATGTTGAGCATCTTCTCATATACTTATTGACCATTTCTATATCTTCTTTGTTGAAGTGCCTATTCAAATATTTTTCCCGTTGTTATTTTATTTTTGATTTTTTATTGGCCTATTCTTGATTAATAGGCTGGATTTGAATCCTTTTTTGGCTATATGTATTTCAATTATCTTCTCCCATTTGAAGCTTGTTTTTTCACTCTTCTAATGGTGTCTTTAGGTAAATAGAAGGTCTTAATTTTAATGAAATCCAGTTTATTAAGTACTCCTGTATTGTTGGTGCTCATTGCATCCTGTATAAAAAATATTTGTCATCACAAAGTCATAAAGATATCCTCATTTGTTGTGTTCTAAATGCTGTATTGTTTTACCTTTCAGAGTTAAGTCTATTTAGAGCTGGACTTACTTTTTATGTATGAGATGAAACAGGGATGAAGATCAGTTTTTATTTATATGGAAAGCCATTTACTAAAAACAAATTTTTTTCTTCACTGCATTTCAGAGGCATCCTTGTTGAAAACTGGGTGACTATGTGTTTGGGTCCGTTTCTATATTCCCTATGTATTACATTCCAGTTGGTCTACTTATCTATCTTAGGACAAATACCACATTGTCTAATTACTGTGGCTTTATAATACATGTTAAATCAGGTGGTGTAATTTTTTCTTCTTTGTTTTCCATCTTTAAAACTGTGTTAGTTATTCTTGGCCCTTCAGATTTAAAAATAAAATTTGGAATCAGTTTGTCACAAAAATGCTGAAATTTTTATTAGACTTATGTTGACTCTTTAGATAAACTTCGGGAAAATTGACATTGACAGTATTGAGTCTTCTACTCCATAAACATGGCAAGGCCTCTAACTACTGTTTTAGCTACATCTCTCAACTTTTTAATATGACATAAATTACTAAAGTATTTTTCAGTTCAAAAAGGTTTCTAACTTCTACTTTAATTGCTACTTTGAACCATGGGTTATTTAGAATTGTAATCCTTGATCTCTAAACATTTGAAAGATTGTTCTATTTCTCTTTTTGTTATCTTCACTATGGTCAGAAGAATATACTCTGTATGATTTCAAACATTTGAAATTTGTGGAAAATTACTTTATACATTTTTATTTGTAGAAATAAATTTACTTTATAAATCCTTAGGCCTGTTAATGTGATGCCATTATATAACTTTTCAGTTTTGATTCTGTATTTCATCAGCTCTTAAAGTTGTCTTGGCCAGAGAGTCAGTCTAAAAGCTACTTCATCATAGCCAAAAGTGGAGTATATGTTAAGTGGCTTCTCATTGCCTAATGCATAATCCTAACTGGTAGGCCTCAAAGACAAGCTAAATAAGGTGTAGTATTGTCATTGGAATCCTCTGTTTCTTTCTCCATATCCACCTTCAAGTGGGTATGCCATCTGCTACCAACATTTAGCGTGCTAGGAAGTAACTGTGACATATCTCTTAAGTCCTGTTCTCCCTGCTCATGCCTCCCAGCAAATGCCTTTGATGTCCCATTTTTCATCAAACCTGATACTTGTAACATCACAGCAATATTACTGAAAATTTATACTATTAGTAAAATTTTTATTTTGGGCTGTGTCTTTTAGTCATAAGCAAAATATTATTGCTCAACAATACTACTGTATTTTTGAAGACTGTTTTTAGAGGAGTTTTAGGTTTACAACAAAATGAATGTTTTGTTCATTTTGTAAGAGGAATGTACAGAGATTTCCTGTGTACTGCCTGCCCCACACATGCATTGCCTCCTGCATTATCAACATCACTTTCCCAACAGTATATCTTTTACCAAGGATGAACCTGTATTGACACATCATGATCACCCCAAGTCCAGTTTACCTTAGGGTTCAATCTTGATGTTATATATTCTATGAATGTGGACAAATGTATAATGACATATATCCACCAATGTAATATCATACAGGGTATTCTCACTGCCTTAAAAATCATCTGTGCTCCACCCATTCATCTCCCCCTGCCTACTTTGTATTTTATAGCTTTGTTGCAATGAAGTTTATAATTAGGAAGAATCATTTTTTGTTTGTCTTTCAAAACCATAGCAATTCAGTGTACTTTCTATATATGATTAAAATATTTGCCAGTAGTCTACCAAATATTAAAAATAAATAAAGTCAGAAAATAATTTTGTTTTAGGAAAAAAACAGGCTTTTACTTGTTCGTTATCACATAATTCTTTAATAAAATGACTAGTGAAATTAAAGGCATAAAAGATTAGAATCAGTGACCTAGAAATAAAGTCTACACTTCTTTAAAAAAGAAAAAAAAACATTTGAAACCGTTCAGGATCTGAAATCTCCCTTTTCAGTTTCATTCTTACCATTCTTGTTGTTTATTTTCCAAGTATCTGAAAACTAGTTCTGATTTCCTAAACACATGTACTTTTTCAGGGCTGTTTCCTAAAACATGCTTTTCCCTGTGCCTGAAATACCCTCCCTCAAGCTCCTTTTCATCCTTCAAGGTCCCTTATAAGCCTTACCCTTAATATTTTCCTGTAGACTTCCTCTCTTTTCCCTAGTTGCTCTTACCATTTTTTTTCTTCCATTGTTCATTCATTATTTATTCAACAACCATTCCTTGAATATCTGACACATGCGAGCAAGCTGGACTTTAAAGATAGAAAATTGACTAATTTTCTATCTTTAATTGATAATGCATGAGCCCTCTCCTGATTTCTGAGAGTTCACAGTTTGGTAGAGAAGACTGATATAAGTGAAATAAACTGATCAAGGAATTCTTAAAACATCTACACAGAGTCCAGTTTTTCTGAATCACTTTCTGTGTCTGGGTCATTGATGCCCATATTTTCTACTCGCTATCATCTCTGCACCATAAAAAGCATTGATGTTTATTACTCTGTAACTTTAAGAAACAGATTCTCTACTAATGTCTCTTTTTCTAAGTAGATGTTCATTCTGCTTGTTTTCAAAGCTTACTCAAAAATGTCAAAGGAAGATATTCTGACAGTAAGCAGGCCTCATACTCCTTCCTCAAAAGGCTCTTAAGTGGTTTGTTGACTAAATATTGAGAAACCTTTGGGGCCCCTGTCATGCCACCAGGAATAACAACCAAGACTATGAAGTGGCAACTCTGTCACAACTGCCACCCCATCTAAAACAATCATAAGGTGCATCCCAATGTCAGAGATGTTAAAATGTGAAAACTGTTTCAGAATCAGTGACAGTACAGTAATGAGGGTTACTTTAGAATTCAACAATAAATTAGAAATTCAACTTAGAAACCCTTTAATAATTAAGTTAAACTAAGTTAAACTCGACCTCTCCTAATACCACACTGAGGGAGGTAGAATCTAAACCAAACCTCTTGTAATGGGGCTTCTTTGTAGTGCAGTGACCATACTCAGTAAGTAGAAATTCAGAAAATCCAAGCTGTACTGGCTGTTAGGAAACAAGGATGTCTTCAACAGAACTCTCCATGGCTAGTGCATCCAATGATAGGAAGTGTTCCTATCAAAACAAACAAACAAGAAAAACCCTGCTCTATTACCTGAAATAGGAAAGAGGTTATGCAAATCAGTTTTTTATATGAAGGTTCTATAGGAAAACAATATAATGAAATCAGAAACCTGAAATACACTGGAGAAGAGACAGTCTCCTGAGGTCAACATAGAAGATACCAGGAATCATAGTTCTAGATATACAGCATGATGAAATTGCAGCCCAAATGACAAGTGAAGAGGTAGTCATGAAAGCTTGATTTTGAAAAGCAGAGGAATAGAAAACACTTGATGGTAAAAGTAAAAGGACCTGCAAAGGCTGGGGTGATTTTCCCTACTGACATCTGCTAAGAAATTGCCCATATAAATAACAACTTTAACTCGTAGGTTAAATTGTCACTAAATGCTGTTTTGATTTTTCTCATTGCTGATGACCAGCCCAGTTATACAACAACAGAAAGAAATTCATCCTAGAGCTTGGGGGACCCCCTTACCATGCCTGTCTTTTCTGATGTCAGGCTCACGCTAGGCTTCGGAGTCTTAGCCCAGCCGTGGTTCAGCTAGTGTTTTAAGCTTTCAGTTTGTTAGAATCAAACATGTCTTTTTCTCCCACTCCCTTCTTTCCTGAGTGTGCAAACCTCGGGTGATGAAACCTAGAGCTTAGCCTATGCTGCCTATAGATGCTTGCAAATCTCTGAGGAGCTCATAACAGAACTATTTTATGGGCTTTTGTTTTGTTTAGCCAGAATGTTAATATGTTTGGAATTTTCTTTCCTCTTTGGTTTCTTTAGGTGATAGATAGATAGATACTAGATACATAGATAACCTTCCAATCTTCTCTGTGTGAGATTTAAAAATTAAACTTCTAGATTTCTCAATCTTTTCATCCACATTGTTTAATTTCTGTTATTCTTTGTGAAGGGAATACAAAGTATGCCCTTTGAGAGGACTCTCAGCCACTCTGATAGCCCTCAGCCCTCCACATTCCCTCATCTGCTACCTTTGTAAATAAAGTCATAGACTCACTGTGTAACTGGCTCAAACAGTCTGTGCTCTGAGAAAAACTGACCCCAGCTTTCCCTCATTAGCACTCTATGCCAAGCAGGTGAACTAATTAGACATAGCCTTACCCCATGTTGGTGAATAAACAATAGCAACAGGATCCTAATGCGTACTCTTTGGGCATCTTCAGCTCATTTTGGCTTCCTCCCCACAAAGCATTGAACAAACAGTAAATATTTAATTGGCATTTCCTTGTGCCTAAATCTTATTCATTTACGTCAGAATTTTAATATTTGAAATGACTATTGCACTTTCATTTTTCTTAATAACTCTATTTTTTAAATAAATAGTTAATTATATTTTATTTCTCCATGGTTGTTTAATAACCTGTTGTAAAACAAGAGGTGAAAATTAGCAATTATGTGTATTAAATATATCATTTATACTTTTCAAAATGGTTCAGATTTGGGGATCAGCAAGCTTTACATAGTAACTACTCTGATATTATAACTCTAAAATATTGCTTGATAAAGAGAATATGGTTTTAACCAAGAGAAAATACTTTGATTTCAGGTTTATAAACATATAAAATGTAGAGGTTGTTTCATATCAGAAGGGCAAACAGCTTTGAAATTAAATGTTATCCCTTAATGCCTGATTTTAATTTCCAATTATCTGCTAAAAATTTTAGAAAAAAGATTACTACAGAATAGTTTAATAGTTGATAGAGCTACATCTGGGTGATACTATTTTTCTAATGCCACAAATGCTAGCTATTGAGAAGGTATCTCATAGGAATGCAATCTGCACATTGTAAATATTGTACAAGTAGTACCGATTTCTCATTATTCATCAACGTGCTAATAGAATACTTCACAATGCAGAGCTTGACCTATGGAGAAAAAATATGCAAACATTTCTATTTGTCAGTGAAAGCTATTTGTTTTTATTCCTCCAGCTTTATTGAGATATAGTCAACAAATAAAATTGTATGCATTTGAATGGTACAATGTGATGATTTGATATACATTGATGCTGTGAAATGATTACCACATTCAGGTTAGTTGAAACATCCATCACCTTACAGAGTTACCTTTTTTTTCTTTTTTGTTGTGAGAATGCTTAAGATCTATTCTCCTAGCAAATTTTAAGTGTGCAATACAGTATTATTAACTGTAGTCACCGTGCTGTACATCAGATTTACAGAACTTACTCATCTTATTTTTTTTAATTAAAGTATAGTTGATTTACAATGCAGTGTTAATTTCTGCTGTACAGAAAAATGATCCAGTTATACATATATATATATATATATATATATATATATATATATACACACATTCTTTTTTTATATTCTTTTCCATTATGGTTTATCACAGGATATTGAATATAGTTCCCTGTGCTATACAGTAGGACCTTGTTGTTTAGCCATTCTATATATAATAGCTTACATCTGCTAAGTGCAACCTCCCAATTCATCCCTCCCCGCCCCCCTCCAACTTGGCAACCAAAAGTCTGTTCTCTATGACTCTGAGTATGTTTCTGTTTCGTAGATAGGGTCATTTGTGTCGTATTTTAGATTCCACATATAAGTGATATCATATGGTATTTGTCTTTCTCTTGCTGAATTCACTTAGTATGATAATCTCTAGTTGCATCCATGTTGCTGCAAATGGCATTATTTCATTCTTTTTTATGGCTGAGAAGTATTCCATTGTATATATGTACCACATCTTCTTTATCCATTCATCTGTTGATGGACGTTTAGGTTGTTTTCTTGTCTTGGCTATTGTGAATAGTGCTGCTATGAACATAAGGGTGCACGTATTTTTTGAATTGTAGTTTTCTCTGGGTATGTGCCCAAGAGTGGGATTGCTGGATCACATGGTAATTCTATTTTTAGTTTTCTGAGGAACCTCCATACTGTTTTCCACAGTGGCTGCATCCACTTACATTCTCACCAACAGTGTACGAGGGTTCCCTTTGCTCCACACCCTCTCTAGCAAATTTGTTATTTGTAGACTTTTTAATGATGGCCATTCTGACTGGTGTGAGGTGGTACCTCATTGTAGTTTTGATTTGAATTCTCTTATAATTAGTGATGTTGAGCATCTTTTCATTGGCCATCTGTATTTCTTCTTTGGAGAAATGTCTATTTAGGTCTTCTGCCCATTTTTTGATTGGGCTGTGTTTTTTTTGTTGCTGTTGTTATTGAGTTTTATGAGCTGTTTGTATATTTTGAAAATCAAGCCCTTGTCAGTCGCATCGTTTGCAAATATTTTCTCCCATTCTGAGGGTTGTCTTTTCGTTTTGTTTATGGTCTCCTTTGCTGTGCAAGAGCTTGTAAGTTTGATTAGGTCCCATTTGTTTATTTTTGCTTTTATTTCTATTGCCTTGGGAGACTGCCATAGGAAAACATTGGTACAATTTATGTCAGACAAGGTTTTGCCTATGATTTCTTCTAGGAGTTTTATGGTGTCATATCTTATGTTTAAGTCTTTAAGCTGTTTTGAGTTTATTTTTGTGTATGGTGTGAGGGTGTGTTCTATCTTCATTGATTTATGTGCGTCTGTCCAAATTTCCCAACATCACTTGCTGAAGAGACTTTTTCCCATTGTATATGCTTGCCTCCTTTGTTGAAGACTAATTGACCATAGGTGTGTGGGTTTATTTCTGGGCTCTCTATTCTGTTCCATTGATCCATATGTCTGTTTTGTGCCAGTACCTCGCCATTTTGATTCCTGTAGCTTTGTAGCATTGTCTGAATTCTGGGAGGGTTATGCCACCTGCTTTAGAACTTACTCATCTTATAACTGAAGGTTTGTACCCTTTGACCACCATTGCCCTATCTCTCCCAAACACAACCACCTGCCAAGTCCCTGGTACCTATCATTCTACTGTCTGTTTCTATGAATTTGACTTTTTAATTTTTTTTTAGATTCCAGACTTAAGTGAGACAACATAGTATTTGTCTTTCTCACTCTGGCTTATTTCAGTTAGAATAATGTCCTCTAGGTTCATCCATGTTGTTACAAATGGCAGGATTTCCTTATTTATCATGGCTGAATAATATATTCCATTGTGTGTTTGTGTGTGTATGTGTGCATGCACACATCTTCTTTATCCAGTCACCCATTGACAGACTCTTAGGTTTGATCTGATATCTTTGCTATTGTGAATAATGCTGCAATGAACATGGGAGTGCAGATATCTCTTGAAGATATTGATTTTTGTTTCTTTTGGATATGCACCCAGAAGTGGGACTGCTGAATCATATGGTAGCTCTATTTTAAATTTATTTTTAGAAACCTCCATACTGTTTTCCACAGTGGTTGAACCAATTTACTTTCCAACCAACAGTACATAAGGGTTCCCTTTTCTCTACATTCTCACCAACACTTATCTCTTGGCTTTTTTATAAAAGCCATCCTAACGTGTGAAGTGACATCTTTTTGTCATTTTGATCTGCATTTCCCTCATGATTAGTGATGTTGAGCACCTTTTCAGGTACCTGTTGACGATTTGTATGTCTTCGTTGGAAAAATGTCTATTCAGGTCTTTTGCCTATTTTTTTAATTAGATTGTTTGTTTTTTTTTAACTGAGTTGTGTGAGTTTCTTATTTATGTATTTTAGATATTAACCCCTTATTGGATATATGGTTCATAAATATTCTCTCCCATTCTGTAGGTTGCCTTTCCATTTTGTTGATTGTTTCCTTTGCAAAGGAAGCTTTTTAGTTTGATGCTGGCCCACTTCTTTATTTTTGTTTTTGTTGCCTGGCTTTTGTTGTCATATCCAAAAAATCATTGCCCAGACTGATGTCAAGGTGATTTTTTTCTCTGTGTTTTCTCCATAGAATTTGACAGTTGTAGATCTTACATTTAAGTCTTTAATACATTTTGAGTTAATTCTTGTGAGTGGTATAAGATAGGAGTCCAGTTTCATTCTTTTGATAGTACAGCTATTTTTTTAATTATTATGGTCAGATTTTCTTTTAGCCACATTATTAAAAAAGGAGGAGGGGATGCTAAGTTCATTCTATCACATTCTAAATGTGATTCTTGCCATTGGTTATTTGAATTCAAGAAAGCTATACTCATTCATCATTGATAATCCATGTTTCTATTCTTACATTCATGGATTAGGTTTAACAAAACCTAAAAGGAATAAATATGCCTAAATATGAGAATAGGGGCATTTGTAAATTTTAAAATTAATACAAGCTGCCCCTGTTTCCAACTTAGAAGTTTTACAAGGTGACCTTTTAACTGCTTGCTCCAAATAAGTGTAGCATAATTTGAGATTTTTATGCTTGCTGAGGTTTTTTTACTTAGGTTTTACTGGTTTATAATTATTCCAGAGTCCAATTGTACAAGTAGATATGGTTATATGTGTTAATTTCAGGTAACATTAACAAGTGTATTTTAGTAACTTCACCATAGAAAACTTTATATTATTCTGACTTTCATTTCCACCCTTTGAGAGGTTGCCATTGTTAAGAAACCTGAGCATTTCATAAGGTCTTTTGTTGTCAAGGTGAAGGACTGTCCTAGTGAATACCTTGAGTGTGGGATTCTTTTGGTAGAAGAGCAGATTAAGGTGCTCTGGTAATAGCTGAGACAAAAGTCAAGATGCCCATGCTGTCACCCAGGTGTGCTTTCCATCAGATTCTGCTTTCATTTCACACCTTCTCAAAGTGGATGCCACTTTGGCTTATGCTTGAGTGCCTGAAGAATGATGCCTTTGTTTTATTCACAGCAGTCAAAATTCATTGGAAGGAATCTGTCTTCTACCTTCCTTTACAGAATACCAGCAAGGCAGGGGCTTCTGTGGACACATTACTCTTCAATAATAATTAGCATAGTAATTAGCATAGCATTTAGGAGCTTGTACTTTGGTGTCATATAGACTTGTGTTAGAAATCTGGACTTGTCATTTACTGTGTTATGTAACGTTGGGCAAATTCTGAACCTCAGTGTCTCTTTCAGTAGAATGGGGATAATATTAACTCTTTGAGGGCTATGAGAAATAAATTAGATAAAAGCATCATAATAAACAGTTAATAAATGACATCCACTATAGCCTCTGTCTCTTACCCAGGTGGGTCATTTTTGTGTTTGACCTGTCAGCTCCTCTTAGTCCAGAGAGAATTCATTTTTCCCCCTAAAGTACACTCCCAGCCCTATGATTTTCTAATGAAAGGAAGACCTGGTTCTTATCACATGGTACAAGTCATCCTTGGGAATGCGGCTGATTCATTTGCCTTTATGCCTGTGCAATAACTCTAGCTGGCTTCAGTTTGTAATAGGAATTTTCCAGCTGGTGACACCAATGCCACCCAATGTGTATTTTTAGTCTCTTTTCAATCTACTCAAATAGGTTGCAATTTGACGTGTTTAAACTTTCAGAAGGGATCATCTGACACGTATAATATAGTTGTATCAGTCATATACTTTCTCTAAAATATAAAATCTTGTGCTAGAAGTTTTATTTTTATCTCTAATACATAAGAACTTTGGCAGACATGGCATTTTTAACAGAAATTATATGCCTATTCAGCCTTGTAATATTACAAAAGTAAGATTTTATCTATTCAATCTAGTGATGACTTTATGCATTTCTATTCAAGAGATACTAGTATTTGAAGAAGGTCCTTTAAGTGGTGAAAAGAGTACAGGAATTTATATAGATATAAATAAAAGAATAAGTTAAAATGTTCCTGAAAGCCTCATGATTCCTAGGGACCCTATGACCATCATTTCTAGCCATTGATGTATCTGTGCTCTGAAGGAAACTGAGACACAGGTTTTCCTCTTTGGTCTGCTACTCACTGACTGAGCAGTGCCTGCTGTGCTTGAAGTAGCTGCATAGAGAATAGCCATTGCATGCATTAGTGAATGATATCTTTTACTTCTGTGACTTTGTGTCTGTTTTCAATTTTGACATCCTAAATACACCTGCTTTTTAAATTTTTTTTATTTTATATTGGAGCGTAGGTGATTAACAATGTTGTGTTAGTTTCAGGTTACAGCAAAGCGATTCAGTTATACATATACATGTATCTGTTCTTTTTCAAATTCTTTTCCCATTTAGGTTATTACAGAATATTGAGCAGCATTCCCTGTGCTATACAGTAGGTCCTTGTTGGCTATCTATTTTAAATATAGCAGTGTAATAATGTCAATCCCAAACTCCCAATCTATCTCTCGCCCCCAGCCCTTCTCCCCTGGTAACCATAAGTTTGTTCTCAAAGTCTGTGAGTCTGTTTCTGTTTTGTAAATAAGTTCATTTGCATCATTTTTTTAGATTCTGCATATAAGCGATATCATATGATATTTGTCTTTCTCTGTATGACTTGCTTAATTTAGTATGATAATATCCAGGTCCTGCTTTTAAAATCAACGCTATAAAAAGTAGTGTGAGTTAAGATGCAAAGCTCCATTTCTGTTGTTTCCAGCATTCTGCTCAGCATGAACCTAAAACAAGTTCCTGTTATTTATGTGCCCCCCTTCTTTCCTACCATGTTTTATCTTTTTTTGAAGTTACTTTTCTCCCAGCCCTTCCTCATGCCTTAGTAATTCTACTGACTTTCTCCTCTCTCAACCATAGCAAGTTATTCCATATATTCACAGCTCCTCTCGCTTCTTCTAACCAAATCTTTTTCTTATTAAGCCCAGCAAGCAAACAAGCTGGAGGCTGCCAAATTGGGGATCTCCCAACACAATACTTTGTGCCAGTAAACGTACCTGTATTCATGCCCATCTTCACCTCCTTTCCTTCAGTGTCTGAAGAGGGAGATCTTTGTCTTCTAATGTTAACCCTACCAACTGGCATCTGGTCCCACTTTCTCAGGGATTTCATTCTATCAATTTTCCCTCTCTCTTGCCTTTATAGTTACTTTCTGCCTTTTAAGTGCTTCTGTACCCCTTGGCATATAAACATGCTCAAGTCAACTGGGGGCAAACAAAAAACAAGAACTCAGTAACATCCACCCCAGACCCCTCTGCCTGCTGTTTCTCCTCTCTTCTTCCCTTTTCTCCATGTTCAAGCTTCTGCATGCTGTCCCCAGTTTCTCGTCCCCACCCCATGCAGTCCTCAGAGTACAGCGGTCTGGCTTCTGCACCAACTCCACTGAAACTACCTTGTCACAGTCACCAGGGACTTCAGGCTCTTACACTCTGTGGGGCCATGTTAGACCTTACATTCTATGACCTATCTGCAGCTGTGAACACTGTGTGCTACTCTTTTCTTTCCCTTGGAACTGTCTAATCCCTTGGTTTTCGTGACACTATTCACTCTACTTTTCTCTCCTATGTCTCTGGCTATTCCTTCTCAGTCTCTTTTGCTGACATTGAATACTCTATCTTGTCCTTAAATTTTGGCCTCTTCTCTTCTCTTTCTTATCCTCTTCCCTTTCTTTCCCTTCCCTTCAATTTCCATTTTCCTCCCGTATTGATTGCTTCTACATTTGTGGCTTCATTCATCACCTGTATGTTGATAGCCCACTCATTATTTCTCCTAAGCCCCATTTTCAAATATTCAACTACAAACTTAACACTTCTGCTTGGATATTCTTGAAATACTTCAAAGTCAACCTGTGCCAAATTAAATCAATGCAACACCCCTGCCCTGATCTCAGTGTGCTTTTTCCTTTATATTGTATCTCAATAAATGGCACAACCATCCTTCCTTCCACTGGCCCCAAAAAGGAACCTAGATTTATCTTTGACTCTTTTTTCCCCCTACCCTCGAAAATCAAATCTGTATGAAATTCTCACAGGTATACAAACTTAAATCTCTGGAAACTGTTCCCTATTCTCTCTCTACAATTACCACTTTAACTTATCATTTCTCTCTTAAAATGTTGTTAATGACATTCTAACAGTTTTTCCTGCCCCCATTCTTACTATATATCATTCACCATACAAGTTATTAAAAGATAAACTGAGGCATATTAAACATTTTAAGAGTTTACTGAGCAAAAATCACATGGAAATGAGCAGCACCAAACTGGCAATGGTAGGAGCATTCTGCCAGCAGGATCCAGGGGAAAGACAAGAGAGAAAGTACAAAAGCAAAGAAAGGACATTATTTGGTTGATTATGGCTTAAAGTCTAGTTGGCTGTTTGTGATTGGTGGTCCTTACCATCTTGATTTCATAACCATTAGGCATTTACAGTCTTGGGTTTTGGTTTGCTTATGTAGCCACCACAGCAGTAAAGCCACCTTGGTCAAATGGCCTCCTTGTTTAATCAATTTAACAGAATGATGCTCCTAAAAATCCCCCTGCCCCTTCATTGCTTAACATTTGTCAGTGCTGGCCATCACCTTTAGTAACGTGTGCCAACATAGGGCTCATATGCCATTGATGGTATTATGTTAGATAATTTTAGGTCTTCCTGGATTTTTTTTAATATACTCTTTTAATGTGTGTTAGGATAAAATAACTAGCACATCAGACTCATTATTTTATGGATATTAATGCTTAAGGCAAAGCTAAGTTAAAAAAATAATGACTCAAAATTTGATTTAAATATAATTAAGTAAATAATAACACAGGTGAGAGACTGAGTTTTTCTAAAAAAGACAATCTGGAACTCACATGGCAGCTTAGAAGAGAAGCCCCTCATCTGGTTCCTCTGGGAGGCCTCTCCCACATCCCTTCAACCTGAGCCATGCCCTCTTTCATTAGCCCCCAGGACTTCCCACTCTCCTAGCATTCACCACACTGTAATGCATGTTTTTACTTCTAGGCTTTAATCTCAATAAAGAAAAGACAGACACTTGATGCCTGACACATGTAGGCAATAAATAAATGTTTGTTGAATAAACAACACATGCTTTGGGCGTGTGAGGCATCACATATAACAGCTTTAAGATTTTTCAGATTTCAGATTGAGTCTTGATTTTTGTAACATTGCGTATTCTAGTTTTCTGTGGAAAGTGCTAGGCAATGTGGCAAGTTGCTAAATTTAAAATCAGAAGATTTATAAGGGCTGACAATTTTGTATCACATGATTAAAACCTGCCGGGTGGTGAGGGGATGACTTTCTCTGTACTCCTGGAACTACACTAAAAAAGGAATTTCCCTGTATTTAAAGCTTATGGTAGTTCTCAAATGTTATGCTAACTAGTAAATGATGATAAAAGCATTTTGAAAATATAAATGCTACCTTTCATAGAAATTTACATGGTATCTTTCTTCTAATAGAAAATAGTGAAAATAGTATTTAAAGCTTATGATAGTTCTCAAATGTTATGCTAACTAGTAAATGATGGTAAAAGCATTTTGAAAATATAAATGCTATGTAAATGCTAACTTTCATAGAAATTTATATGGTACCTTTCTTCTGATAGAAAATAGTGAAAATGGCATTTGAAAGATTGATATAATTCAAGCTCCTTTGTTCTGCATTTCTGTTCCTTTAATAAACTCCTGTGGAAATCAGAGGTAGGAACACTATTTTGAATGTTCTTTTCTATTTGGTCATTTACCCAGCTGGAAGATAGGGTAGGGACTCAGAAGAGCATGTATGGTTTCCTGGGGTGTTCTGAGTTCTTCATTTGTTCCATAAGGCTAATTAACCCATATTTAGGCAGAAGCATTAAGTGATTTCCTTCTCAACACAAAGTTGAGTATTAATGTTTGACTACCCTGCTCATAGTTTTTTTACTATTTTTCTTCTCTTTTGGAAAAGGGCTTCAGGGAATGTAGAGATACATGGTATTTTATAATTATTAAGGAAACTAATAAATTACGGTTCCTCTGGAGGAAAGGGTATATGCAAAGTAACTATAGTGTCAACTGAAAAAAATGCACAATGTGAGGGTTGTGAGTTAAGTTTTATTTGGGGCAAAATGAGAACTATAGCCCGGGAGACAGCATCTCAGATAGCTGTGAGGAACTGCTACAAAAGAGTTGGGGTAAGGTCAGTATTATATATGATTTTAGTGAAGGGGGTACATGCAGTCAAGCACACATTTTGGCAGAGGCTTGCTGCTAGTCACTAGGAGTAAATATCACCATTAATGACTTTAGAGCTTTTCTAGATATGAGAAGATGCAAGAATTTGGGCTTCTAAAATCTTCTCATGAAAATAGCTATCTGAAGACCTGTTCTGCCAGTTTGTCCCAGAGCACAGAGTGCCTCATTCCTGATCTCCACCCTGAACTCCTTTCCTTCCTTTTCAAGATCCCCAAAATACCTTGAGATTCCTGCGCCTGTTAGGAGGTGGACTTCCTAATTTATCTGATAAATTAGGAACCTGGAAACCGCTGGGAACCTAAAAGTTTCCAATCTCTGGAGGGATTGGGTAGAGGGAAAAGATAAATGTTTCAATTCAGCTTACAAATGTATAATTTACCAAATTGTTTTAAGTCATAATTAGCTTGAGGGGAAGAGTTTCCTTATATCTGGAAAATACAGATTAGAAGCCGGTAATATTTCAGACAGAAACCATAAAAATTATAACCATTTTCACCAGTTCACTCAGTCCTATATAACTAATCCTTTTTTATTAACAGTTTTGTTTTTTTTTTGTTAACAGTTTTATGAAACCATCAGGTTTCCCATTAGAATTCTTTAATTTCTTACCCAGCTCAGCAGTGTGATATGAAAGTTATCAGAAAGCTGTATTTGTGAAAAAGTCCTTCCTTAAATCTTCCTGAAGAGAAAACATTTTTTTCATTTTTTCATAACTGTCTATGAATAACAAAAAACTTAAGAAGGCACAGTTAAAGACCTGATTACAATGCAGTTGACAAAGAAACTTGGTTACCGCTGCAATGTACAACAGCTTAAGATACTAACTAGAATTATGACTGATAACATTTTACCAGGACATAATAGATTTTTAGGAATTCCATATAATTTCTAGAATATCTGTATTAATAACATGTACCCATGCAATATAACCTAAGAAGATGTAGAGAATGGACTTGAGGACATGGGGAGGGGGAAGGGTAAGTTGGGACAAAGTGAGAGAGTGTCATGGACATATATACACTACCAAATGTAAAATAGATAGCTAGTGGGAAGCAGCCGCATAGCACAGGGAGATCATCTCGGTGCTTTGTGACCACCTAGAGGGGTGGGATAGGGAAGGTGGGAGGGAGGGAGATGCAAGAGGGAAGAGATATGAGGATATATGTATACATATAGCTGATTCACTTTGCTATACAGCAGAAACCAACACAACATTGTAAAGCAATTATACTCCAATAAAGATGTTAAATATATATATATATATAGAATCACATAACCTACAAAAAAAAAGGTATATTACTCATTTGACAATATTTCCCATGTAATTTCACATACCAAATGGACTTAGTTTGTTTAATATCTCTCTTTGGGATGTGTCAGAGAGCCTCTGAAGCATCCCAAAGTTAGCTAGAGGTCAAAGGAACTTCATTAGAATTTAATATGGGAAGTTTGTCAAAAAATATCAAAAAGGTTTTAAAACACTTGGTCAAATAAGATCATAGGTCACTGTGAAACAATACCTATTCACTTAACCAAGGTGACAATAAAAGATTTCAAAGGCAAATACAGAACTGATCACTTAAAAGGTAATAAAACTAAAAACCTGTTATCAAAGGCAGCTCAACATTTCAAGAAATCATGTCCTCTTTTTTTTTTTTTTTTTTTTTATGTAATGTCTGAAACATTTATATTAACATATTTCCATACATATTTCCATACAAATACAAATATAAGATTTTTAGGAATTTCATGTAATGTCTGAAACATTTATATTAACATATTTCCATACAAATAACCCAATGAAAGTTTAGTATTAGTTGTTTTGTTTGTTTTTTTATACTGCAGGTTCTTATTAGGCATCAATTTTATACATATCAGTGTATACATGTCAATCCCAATCGCCCAATTCAGCACACCACCATCCCCACCTCACCGCAGTTTTCCCCCCTTGGTGTCCATATGTCCATTCTCTACATCTGTGTCTCAACTTCTGCCCTGCAAACTGGCTCATCTGTACCATTTTTCTAGGTTCCACATACATGCATTAATATATGATATTTGTTTTTCTCTTTCTGACTTACTTCACTCTGTATGACAGTCTCTAGATCCATCCACGTCTCAACAAATGACTCAATTTCGTTCCTTTTTATGGCTGAGTAATATTCCATTGTATATATGTACCACATCTTCTTTATCCATTCGTCTGTTGATGGGCATTTAGGTTGCTTCCATGACCTGGCTATTGTAAATAGTGCTGCAATGAACATTCGGGTGCATGTGTCTTTTTGAATTACGGTTTTCTCTGGGTATATGCCCATCATGTCCTCTTAACAGACAGAAAAACTAAATTCAAGTTTTGCATCAGCTTACTTTTAAAATTCATTTACTCAACTAAGTTTATTCTAAACTTAGCCAATCCCAACTGTACACAAAACTCTTTTCTCAGGGTTTCTTTTCCACAATCCTCTGTCACTTTCTGTATTCATGTTAGTTTGTCCCTTATTTTTCCACCTAGAAACAATCAGCTCTAGGACAAAAATTACTTTCTTTTCCCTTAACAAAATGCAATTCCATTCCTCATGCCTTGTTTTACTGAAAACACACATCCTACTTTCCTGCTGTATACTGAAATGTTTCCCTTATTTCTAGTAGCTTTAATTACATATTTAAGTTAGAATCCTCAACACTTAAAAACCTTAATTTCTAGTGAAAACTAAGAAGTAATCAATTATTAACTTTTATGTTAGCATTCTGTAGATTGGCAAACATAAACACCAACAATAATTTCTAAAAACATGTGCTTTTGTATAGAAAATATCTCAGTGCAGCACCAAACAATTTTATTAATAGTTCTAAATACCTTTAGTGTTTTTCTCTAAAAGGACACCAGTGTTCAGTAATTAATGTTTCAGTATCTTACTTTATTCTGGAATGACCTAGCTACTCAATAAACTTCCATTATTTAACTTAATTTCACACAACTCTAAAATTTTAAGTTACCAAATATCTGCAGAGATTATTCTTAAGTAGACATTCCTAAAATAATTATTCCTAAAGAGTTCGCACAAAAGCTCTTATCTCATTTACATTTGATTTAGTTATAAAAAAATTTCATCATACCAAGTTATTTTTCTTGCTGACAAATTTGCAACAAAGATAAGATATTATTTGATTTCTATTAAACCTAGGTACAATAAAGGTGTTATAATTAATGTTGACTCTCAAGACACATCTATATTAATTAAATCAACAAACTTTGACTTTAATACAGTGTATTAATTTAATACTGAATTCCCAGTTCATGTGAACCTGAAATTCATTCTGGCCAGTTTCCTTTTATATTTCTGAGAATTTATATAAGCATTTGATTTCCTTTAAGCCAATTAAATAGAGCTTATTTACAAATTACAAATTTGATAATACCATCCAAAGTTATAGACATATATAATGCATAGACATATAGACAGACACAACCAGAGATCTCATAGCTGCATTTTCTAAACCTAGTCATGAATCAGGTATTATAATATAAAACTCACTAGTTTATAACAGTTGGAATAAGTTAAATTTAAAAGTCCTCTTTCCATTTTTTTTTCCCTCAGTCTCAGGAATTAGAGATGGTCTAGATAAGATAAGTGTTCCTGAGAGGCCTGGTCTCAAGGCACAGGGAGAGAAAAGCAAGTTCTCCTAGAAGGACTTGTTCCCTCAGTTTCAGAATTCTGAAAAGTTTTTTTTTCAAGCTAGCTTTCTCTAATAACTGTGTATGCAATAAAAGAGCCCATTTTGGCTATTTTAAGGGCAGATTTTTCCTTTAATTCCCAATTATGTAGGTACTTGCAAGTATAAGTTTTGTAGGTACATAAAACTGGCTGGGGTGTTAAGAGGCTAGCTTTCCAATGTCCCTCACTTCTCTATTTCCCATTCTAAAGTTGAATTTGTCAGGGATAAAATTTACTAATGAAATTGTGTGATGGGCCAGTGTGCTGCTTGTGAGCATAACTCCTCTAGGCATCACCCTAGAGTCATTTCAGCCCTCTAATGTAGCTTGGTTCCCCTGGTCTAAGACCACCATGGGTGCTCACATCACTGAATGGCCAATTCTTATACATGATCCCCGGATGAGCAAGTGTTTTAATTAATGAGTGGGTTTCCCTATGGGAGCACTGCACAGTATTAGGACTCTGCCTCCACCACTCCCATAAATTTCTTAGTTGCCTCAGAAAGCTGTAACCAACCAGGAAGAGTCTTGTCCCTCTTCTTCAGAGCAAAGCTCTTATGTAATATCTTCCTTCTTATCCTGACAAATTCTACTAAGAGAGCTGAATTGAGGAAAAGTGTCAGATCAGCCTAACCACTCAGCCCAGACCACTCAGTCTCCTTCAACTGAGCAAACTCTAGTATCTTTCAACCAGCCCTCCCCCACCCCAGTATCTTAGTTTACTAAGAGCTTTAACAATTGCTATAGCAACTTCATAAAAAGCAGCAGGACCAGAGGTGCTGTGCATCACAGCGGGATTTGTGCCAGTGGGTGACCATAGTCTCAGCAGAGATGGGACCCACTTGGGATGGGGTCCTGCTGCAGCCAACAACTTCTTATTCTCCAGGCCTGTCACCTCAGGTTGCCCTAATGGCTGTTCAGAGGTAGGTTCACAAAAACTATGTACAAATATGTATACTGCAACACATTTCCTAAAATTAGAAAGAGATTGAGGTGAGTAAACAATGGGACATCCACATGATAGAATGCCAGTCATCCTCCAAAAATCATGTTGAGGGAGAATAGCTACTGACATGAGAAAAATGTTCAGATTATATTGCTCAGTGAAAAGTAGCAGTCTACAAAACAAGTTACTGTATTATTCCATTTTTCTTCAACGGTAATCTAATTTTATGTATGTGAAAAGATCTCAAGTTCTAATAGGGGTTACCTTTGAGTGAAGAGATTATAGGTGATTTAGTTCTGGGGTGTGTGTGTGTGTGTGTGTGTGTGTGTGTGTGTGTGTTGTATCTTTCCTACATAACTATAGGGTATAGACTAAAAGCTCAGATTTTAGAGTTGGAATTTGTCCCTGGCTTTGCCACTGGATGACTTCTTTGAGTTATTTAACCTCTCAAAACCTCAGTCTCCTGATTTCTACAATGGGCCAATAACAGTAGCTACTGTATAGGATTGTTCCAAACATTAATGAGGTATTGTGTACCTGGCACACAATAAGTATTTTAAAATATTTTTCCAAAAAATATATCATATTTTATGTAGGAGGAAAGGCTGTCAAAAAAGGGAGGGAGGAAGGAAGGAGGGGAGAAGTTATTTCACTCGGTAAAAGCTGCCTTAAGATCCAAGCCAGCACCAGGACCTTGTGGTGGGGGCCACAGAGCTGGGCCCCAGCAGGGCCGGAGCAGACGTCTCTGCTCAGCAGGTCTCCACTTGGGGCCTGTGGCCTAAAGAACTAATCCCCCCTCCCCATCCCCTAGTCTCCCAGGGAAACTGTCTCATCTATACCCTAAAGGGCTTCTCAGCTGAAAATGCCAGTGCTTATAAACATTGGATGAGAATGAGTTAAAACTACCAGTAGGGGCTAAGTCTCTCCTGTGGTTCTGAGGAGGAGGTGTTCAGAGACAGGCTTTAACTCATCCTGACAGGCTTGAAAATGGGTCTATGCTTCCTCATGAAGCCAGACTATGCATTCCCCAAGGAGCTCACACCAGGGAGCCCCCACACACTGCACTGAGCAGCAGCCCTTGACTTGAGTCTGCTACGTTCAACAAAGAGGCTGAGGCATGAATCTAATTACTCACAAAGCAAAGCTGATGAGAAGGCAAACAGCAGCCTATGAAAATGGAGAGCCTATACTGCTTTGTTCCTTGAAGTGTGTTTCCTGTGACTGTGCCTAAGTAAAGATGACTCACGCCTTAGTTTGGGGACAGCATTATTGAAAAAGTTTCCATAGCACCTTTACTCTGGTTTTATTTTTCCCTGAATGCAAATTATGCTTATCTTTCAAATTAGCCTTCTCTAAAAAGACTTCTTTTTTTCTTTTGCTTGTCCACACAAGTCAACATTATAGTGGTTCAAGCTTGAAAAACGAGAGTGTCCTATATGCTGTTGGGAAAACAACAGAATGGAAATTTACTTGGAACAATTTTTGAGGCTCCTAGCATAACTAGTAACGACAAAACTTACTGATAAACTGAGTGGAGTTTTACATGATTAGTTTAAGATTATAAAATAACTCAATAACATTTTGAAAGTAATATGGGGTTAATTAAGTTTCTGAGTTTCATTTGAATTTCTGAGTTTTGGTATTCATCTTTTTTGATTTGGAGACTCAGCTAGAACTATATTTTCTGATTGGCTGTTACTGAGACCACACTTGGGAAAATACATCTTTGCTTGGAACTGCTCATAGCTCAGAAGTAATATGCATTCAACAGACAGTACTTGACCACCTACAGAGGCATCAAGAGAAGCTGAGGTCTTGACCCTTGAAATCTCAGAACAATGTTGAGCTATGCTGAATTTTCAGTAGCCCATTTTCCAAAAGGAAGTAACACTCCCTTCCAATACCTTAATCCCTAATAGCAGGTGGAAATCACACCTTGGTTATACTTATCCCCTCAATGTTTTCTAAACCCATGATTCTATAAGAGAGTTGTGTGTATCTGCACTTATTTAAAGCCAACACTTGACAGGGTGAATCTGTTCTTGCTAGCTTAAGTACCCTGTGAGTTTTTCCTATGTTTGTATTTCTATCAGTATTTAATCCATGTCACATATTCTACAACTTAATTAGATGCTGTTATCCTGCCTCCTAGTTGTTCCCATGTATGTCTCCTGTTTCCATGATCAGGAACCAAACCTTCCTGGATCACCTCTGCCACATTCTGAGTACTCTGGGGCAGTTTAAGTGCCTACTGATGAAGTTCCTCTGCCGGGTACATCATCATATTAAACTGCAGGTTTGGGGTGCAGAGTGTATCTCTCATTTCCCATGCTCTCATGAAGAATGGCTTCAATGAGCATTTTCTCTCTCCCAAGACATCCCGTGCCCAACCAGAGGCTGACACACCATATCAGGTAAAATATGCATATATTTAATCTCAAATGGAAAACATACTCATTCTGAATATGTTGTGAGACTTGGAAAATGGTCCAGAAAATTTGGGAGCTTTAAGGAAAGAGAAAAGCTGCTCCTTTGCCCCCTCAACTATATTAAGAGCAGAAAATGGAAATACCAGCTGATGTTCAAAAAAATTACGGTTTTGAGGAACTTATTTATTAGTTTTACAATCCAGGAAGTACATAGGATGTGAATAGACATGATATTTCAGTGTTTCAGTTTAAAAAGCAAAAATTCTATTGAATCTTTAACAGAAGAGTTTTAGGATGTACTAAATTACTTTTTTAGTAAGTGTTGCCTTGGGCAGAGAAACGGAAGAGCTCTGACATGTAAACCTGCCTTTTGATTTTGTGGGTGGCAGAGAGGCCTTCATCTGTAGAAGATCCAGAATAGATAGAAGCCGGCCCAGGAAGAGTTCCTAAAACTCCATGCACCTCTTCTATCATCCCTTCCACAGTGCCCTGAACTGGAAGGCATTGGGTTGGTGAATTGAGTTGAATTCCCTGGTGTGTATAGAACTGCCAGAGCTCAATAAATATTTACTGACTTGAATTTATGGGCAAGACTTGATTTTAGCTCTCCTAAACTAAGAGTGGGCTCCTGTAATAATAAACATCTCTTCCTGAATTATGCATTTCTATGTCCTCTGATTTAGCTCTAAGCTGTACATCCCAGTGTATACCCTTTGTCTTCATGGCTCCAGTTAAAATCTACCTCCTTTTATTTGCCCTTCAGGAGAAACTGAAGATGTCATCCATTTCTGGATTCCAGACAAAAGTTGTGCCTACTCTAGGTCCCTGCTTCTCTGACTGATTTGGCCACAGACTTTAAACCGCCTTTCCCGCCTTTTTCCACCTGAGCCACCCACCCCCACTCCCTCCAATCCTTCCTCCAGCCCACTCTTTACAGACTTCTCATAAGTCACCAGCAGGCACCTGGCATATGTGTTCAGCATGTGCAGATCCACCAGCAAGCTGTCTGTCTGGCAGCCTCAGATGCCTCCTTTCTTTGTTTTTACTCTTTCAGGACTCTGTTTAGTTACTCCGATCAAATTGCTTGAGAAGCCATTTTTGCCACATTTATGTTGATTCCTTGGTGAGTGAAAGAGTGGGGAATGAGCTTTTAAGGGGCTAAAGAAAAAGTGATGAGGCACAGACTCTCCAATAATGAAAAGGTGCTTATAATCACCAAGAGATGGGATATGTATTACACTGTTGACGTGCTAGGAAACCTCCAAATTAAGGGTAATAATAGGATTTATTAAAAGTCCCTTCACTTATCAAAACACTTACTGTAAAAAACAAACCAAAAAACCTTAGGTACATTTGCAATATAATTATAGTTAATAATAGTAGTTGCAACTAACAATCAGGTGTTGTTCTAGGTAATTTAACTGTATTCTCATTTAACCCTCAGGCATCCCTAGGACGTAGATGCTATTATTATTTCCACTTTGCAGATAAGGAAACTGAGACATGGAAAGGTAAAATCATGTGCCTAAGGTCTCATGGTTAGTCAGTGATAAAAGATATTTATTGTGCTAATTCTTGGCAGAAAGCTCCATGCATGTGATTTTAGTTAATATTATTGGATCTTTGTAAATTACATATTTGGCAGAGACCTTAAAAAATTACAAAAACATCCATCCTCTTCTGCTTAGCTCCCATGCTTCCTAAATAAAATAAAATTAAATTAAATGACAAAACTTCTAAGAAATCTGATTGCTTTACTACAATGCATAAAATGTAGCTATTTTATAATATCTATAATATTTTGAAATTTGGCAAAGCATAGCTGTTTGTTCTTAGCAAGACAAGCTGAAGAATGAAGGCTGGTACCATTCCTGTTTCCCAGGTAAAAGTGTTTATCATGATGAAAAAGGACAGACTCAAGTTTTAATCTACCTCTAGGACCTCGAGCAAGTTGCTTTCTCCATCATCCATTTATTTATTGTTTCCTTCTTTTAACAAATATTTATTGTGCTTTTACACTGTACCATTGATGAGGCAATGATGGATATGACTTGATCTGATTTGGATTTTTAAATATATCATTTTGGCTGTTGTTAAGGCAGGGAAACAAGTTAGTGGGACTGTTGGATTACCCGCAACAAGAGATAAAGATGGCCTGAACTAATGAAGGTAGAAAGAAATAAACATATTCAAAATATATTTTGGATCTAGAACTGGAAGACCTTGATTAGGCACTGGCTGTGGGAATGGGGTTGAGGGAAAGAGAAATGAAGGATGACCCTGAGGGTTTTAGACTGAACAACTGAATGGAAGGTGTTACCATTTAATGAGATGAGAAAGGTAATAGAAAAAATTAGTGTGGCATTTGGGGAACATAAAGAGCTCTGTTTGGGGCATATATACTCTGTTTTGTGCTTATTAAAATGCAAGTAGAGACATTATTTTAGGTCTGACCTCTCCTATGAGTCTAAAGCTCAAAGAAGGGTCAGATATGATTTGAGGAATCATCAGTATAAGGATAATATTTACAGCCATAGAGCTGGATAAGATTCTCACAAGAGTGAGTATAGCTATGCAATGGGGCCTAGGAACAAGTAGGAGGAACAAGTGAGGTAGGAGAAAGAAGAAGGAGAGAAAGGTCTTGTTTAACCTCGCTGAGAACTAAAGTTAGCTAAGAATAGAAAAGGAGCCATTGGATTTGACATCATAGAGTTCTTTGGTGAATTTAACAAGGGCAAGATAAGCCAGATTGAAGTGGATTAAAAATGAGTGGTTAGGCAAAGAAGTAGAGCAAGTACTGATAACTCATTCCAAACATTTTGCTATAGGAGAAACAAAGAAATGGAGAGGTGGCTATAGGGGGAGATAGAAACCAAACTTTTCAGAGAAATTAAAAGGATTATCTGGTAGCATTCAGTGTCCATTAGAGGTTTGTAATCATAATTTTAAATTTAAATGGCTCACTATGATTGTGAGATTTTCTCCAGCCACCTTTAGCTGCTTGGGTGAAAGCATAAGGAAGGCAAACAGTTGAATTCATCTCAGTTTGAGATTTTACCAGGGAAATGTTACAGAAAGAGAGATGACCATGAAAGATAAACTTAATAAAGAGGGAAGTAACCACAAGAGTTGTGTGATGGACAGTGAAAAAGTGGTAAGGTCAATGATTTGGAAATCTTCATGAGGGCAAAGCAGTGGCAGGAAGTGGGGAGGGTGGGAAGAGAGGAAGAAGCTGGAAAGAGAGGAAGAAGAGGACAGAAGCTGTGAGTCTTAAAATCATCATTTCAAATGTACAGTTACTGGTAATAAAGTCATAGGGTACTATGGGAGTGGGTTATTACTAAAGGAAAAAAAGGAAAAGATCAATGGAGGTATGAGGACAAAGTAGCTAAGAGTACTGCATGAGTTATCTTTGTGGTTGTTCAAATCGGTGACAATAGTGCAGGAGTGATGGTGGTGAGGAATAGAGAAAGCAATTAACTAGAGCCTTTAATGAATGACAGAACAAGGAGGTTGAAAAAGGATAGCAGCAAGCATTAGTAATGGGGGATATAGCCAAATATCATGAGTAGTGTAGCTTATATCATCTCAGTGTAGCTTGAGATTTTGAGTTGAAGGAAAAATAGTTTGGAAGTAACAGAAGAGAGTAAGGAGCACACTTACTTTACTTTCTAGCTCTGAGGTACTGGAAGTATAAGAGATAAAACAGCCTTCCAATAATGGGACTGCAAAAGAATTAATAGCCTTAGAATCACTGAGAAGGACTTTGAGAGACTAGCTTGTTTCAGACTAATCTTCCTGCAGAGAACTGTAAAATCTGGATAAAAATGCAATCACACAAAAGAAAGCTATTTGAATGTATCACAGAGCAATTAAGAGAAAAATTTAAATACCCTAAGATAAACAAAAATGGAAATGTAACACACCAAAATTTATGAAATGCAGCAAAAGCAGTTCTAAGAGGGAAGTTTATAGTGATAAATGCCTACCTCAAGAAGCAAGAAAAGTCTCAAACAACTTGACTGTACACCTCAAGGAGCTAGAAAAAGAAAAACAAATGAAGCCCAAAGTTAGTAGAAGGAAGGGAATAAATACTAGAGCAGAAGTAAATGAAATAGAGGATGAAAAGACAATAGAAAATATCAATGAAACTAAGAGCTGGTTCTTCAAAAAGATATGCAAAACTGACAAATCTTTAACTAAACTCACCAAAAAAAAAAAAAAAAAAAAAAGAGAGAGATAGAGAAGGTTCAAATAAAATCAGAAATGAAAGAGGAGCTATTATAACCAATACCACAGAAATACAAAAGGTCATAAGAGACTACTATGAACAATCGTATGCCAACAAACTGGACAAGCTAGGAGAAATGGATAAATCCCTAGAAATGTATAACCTACCAAAACTGAATCATGATAAAATAGAAAATATGAACAGAACAATTACTAGCAAGGAGATTAAATCAGTAATCAAAAACCTCCCAACAAACAAAATTCCAGAACCAGATGGCTTCACTGGTGAATATTACCAAACATTCAAAGGAGAATGAATATCAGTTCTTCTCAGACTCTTCCAAAAAATAGAAGATGGAACTCTTTCAACCAATCAGCATTATACCCTGATACCAAAACCATATGAAGATACCACAAGAAAAAATTACAGGCCAATATCCCTGATGAACACTAGATGCAAAACTCCTCAACAAAATATTAGCAAACTAAATTCAATATTATATTAAAAAGATCATGCACCATGATCAAGTGGGATTTATTACAAGGATGCAAGGGTGGTTCAACATTGGCAAATTAGTCAATGTGATACACCACATTAACAAAATGAATGATAAGAAACATATGATCATGTCAATAGATGTAGAAAAAGCATTTAATAAAAATCAGTATCCATTTATGGTAACTCTCAACAAGCGAGTAAATAGAGAAAGTACCTCAACATAATAAAGGTCATATATGACAAACCCACAGCTAACATAATACTCAATGGTAAGAAGCTGAAAGCTTTTCCTCTAAGATAAAGAATAAGACAAGGTTGTCCACTCTAGCCACTTTTATTCAACATAATATTGGACGTCCTAGCCAGAGTAACTAGGCAAGAAAAAGAAAGAAAAGGCATCAAAATTGAAAAGGAAGAAATAAAACTGTCATTATTTGCAGATGACATGATATTATATATAGAAAACCCTAAAAACTCCATCAAAAAAAAACTGTTAGAACTAATAAATTCAGCAAGGTTGCAAGATACAAAATCAGAATGAAAAATCTGTTGCATTTCTTTACAGTAATAATGAACTATTGGAAAGAGAAGTTGTTAAGCAGCCCCATTTACAATTACATCAAAAAGAATAAAATACCTAAGAATAAATTTCACCAAGGAGGTAAAAGACCTGTATATTGAAAGTTAGAAAGTCAGTAATGAAAGAAATTGAAGGAGTCACAAATAAATGGAAAAAAAATCCATGTTCATAGATTAGAAGAATTAATATTGTTAAAATGTCCATACCACCCAAAGTAATCTACAAGTACAATGCAATCCCTATCAAAATTCCAATGGTATTTTTCAGAGAAATAAACCAAACAATTCTAAAATGTGTATGGAACCACAGAGACTCCAAAAGGCCACAAAGACTCTAAGAAAGAAGAACAAAGCTGGAGACATTACACTCTCTGATTTCAAATGATATTACAGAGCTATAGTAATGGAAACAATAGGGTATTGGCATAAAAACAAACACATAGGTCAGTGGAACAGAGTAGAGAACTCAGAAATAAATCCACACATAGATGGTCAGTTAATTTCAAAGGAGCCAAGAATATACAATGGGCAAGAGAGCCTCTTCAATAAATGGTGTTGGGAAAATCGGACAGCCACATGCAAAAGATAAAACCTTGAACATAAGACCTGAAATCATAACACTCCTAGCAGAAAACATAGGTGGTAAGCTTCTTCACATAGGTCTTGGTGATGACTTTTTTAAAATCTGATACCAAAAGCAAAATCAACAACAGCAAAAATAGACAAGTGGAACTAGATCAAACTGAAAGCTTTTGCACAGCAAAGGAAACCATCAATAAAGTGAAACAGCAAACTACTGAACTGGAGGAAATAATCGCAAATCATATATCTTGATAAGGGGTGGATATCCAAAATATGTGAAGGACTTAATAGCAAAAATAAATAAATAACTAATATGATTTAAAAATGGGCAGAAGATCTGAATAGACATTTTCCAAAGAAGACATAGAGATGCCCGGCAAGTACATGAGGAGATGCTCCACATCATTAATCATAAAAGAATACAAATCAAAACCACCATGAGATACCCCATACCTATTAGAATGGCTGTTATCAAAAAGAGAAGAAACAAACAGTATTGGCAAGGATATGGAGAAAAGGGAGCCCTCATACACTGATGGATGAGATGTAAATTGTTGCAACCACTATAGAAGACAGTACAGAGGCTCTTCAAATAATTAAAAATAGAACTACCATATGACCCAGCAATTTCACTTCTGGGTGGCAGGGGGTGGGAGAAATGAATGATCTGGCTTGTTTTTTGTTTGTTTGTTTGTTTTTGTTTTTGTTTTGTTTTAGTTTAAATAACATAAATAAAATATTTTTTAAAAATAAAATAGCTCAGACTTGCACATCATCAGGAAGTGGTCCTAGATACAGTAAGAGCTCGTCATTTAATGCAATACTGATTTTGCCCAACAGCTTTACTCTGCCACCTCATATCTTTCTTTCAAAACACTACATAGTCTTCCACAGAAATATCCCTTCAGCAGTGAACACCCACTAAAACATACCCCTGTGGAAAGGTATGTACAAGAGTTTACTATCTTTACTTCCTGCAGAATGATGCAGAAAGTGTAGCCATCCAGTACCTGAGTGTTTTTAATACTCTGCAGCAGGTAATTGAATTTGTATTTTAGCAAGAATGAAAGTTAAAAGCAACACAAATAGTAATAATTGGTCAGAGACTAGAATTATCTCCAAAATTAGAGCCTTTAGATATAAACTCCTTAAAAAGAAGAAGGGCCTCAGAAATGAGGAAATTATGTTTCACATGAGGGCTGGATAAAAAGCAATCACAAAAAAGGAAGCTATTTGAATGTGTCATAAAGCAATTAAGGCACCCAGTCCTTGTGGAGCCTAGATCTGAGAGAAGAAAATTCCATCATAATGAACCTTGTATTTACTACCAACTTTTTTTTTTTAGGCATTTGTCAATTACCAGCTCAGGGAATAGAGGTCAAACAGAAAGCAGAGGCCTAGACTTTGCTAGCATATCACTGGACTGAGGAGACAAAAGTGGAATTTTTCTACACAAAATCCATTGTTCAATCAGAAATTACCAGACAGTCCAGGCACAGGGACAAATAACTGAGAGCCAAGAGAAGAAAAAGACATTAATATCAAATCTACAGAGATCCAAATAATAGAGAGGGACTTTGACATCACTATAATTAGTGTGTTTAAAGAAATAGGTAACAAGATCGAGAATTTCACCAGTGCATTAGAATCTGTTCCCAAAAAATCAAATGGAAATTCTGGAACTGAAAAATACTAAAGCTGCAGTTTAGAATTAACTTAGAAACGTTTGCAGATTACACACAAAAGAAGAGAGGATTAATGAATTATTAGTCAGTAGAACATATCCATAGATGTATATCACAGATGGAAAACACACAAAAGAGCAAAAGAGACATATAAAACGTGGTTAAGAAGTCTAACATTAGTATTCAAGAACTCTAGGAAACTGAGAGTAGGATGAAGTGAAGATATACTGTTCATAAATTTTCTAAAACTAACAAATGACATCAAGGTATTCTACAAACACCAAGAAAGATAAATACAGAGAAAAGTGTACCTAACCATATTATAGAAAAGCTGATAGAAACCAAAAAGAAAGAGAAAAACATTTTAAACCAACAGGAAAAAATGACTTATTATTCCAAAGAACAATGAAAATGATAACTAATTTTTCAACAGAACTTATGGAAGCCAAAAGACAATATAATGATATTTGTAATGTGCTGAAGGAAAATAATAACTTACCTGAAATTCTATACTTCAAAAATGAAAGCAAGAGGCTCCAATCAAGATGGCCAAGTAGAAGGACATGAAACTCACCTTCACCCATAAATATATTAAAAATACATCTACAAATGGAACAACTCTAAGAGAACACCTAATGAACACTAGCTGAAGACCTCAAACCCTGGAATGGACAAGAAAGATCTCCAGGTAACTGGGTAGGATGAAAGGAAAAAAAAAAAAAAAAAGAGGAAGCAGGACAAGACCTGTACTCCTGGGAGGGAGCTGATAAAGAGGAAAGGTTCCCACACACTGAGAAGCCCCCTCACTGGCGGGGAGATCAGCTGGGGCAGAAAGGGAGCTTCAAAGGCTCGGAGGAGAGCACAGAAACCTGTTTGTGGTAAACAGAACAGAGAGAGACCTGCATAGGCAGTCATGCCACCACCCTGTGTGCCCCAGCCTGAGATGCGCATCCTCTGGTATGGGTGGGGACTGGGTGCTGAAACTCGGGGTTTAGAAGACAGACCCGGGAAGATGACTGCTGTCAGCTGCACTGAGACAGCCTGAAGGTGCTGGAGTATGGTACAGTTGCAACCAGGGGTGTTTGTGGAGGAAGCCCAGGCTCACCAAAGAAGCAAAGTGCCATTGTTAAGTAGAACACAAAGGGAAGGGAGGGGCTGCCATAACAGCCTCTTTCTCCACATGTGAGCCCCCACCTCCTTGTGCTCTGGGAGAGTCCACCCCAGCCACTGCCTCAGGGGCCCCTACCTCAGTAGGCTCCCAAGCCCCAGCTGCTGCCTTGGTGGGCTTCAGGAAAAGATGCCAGTTGGTTGCCTTCATGCAGAAGCAGGGCTGAAACCACAGCTGAGGGCCAGCGGCTGTGCAACTTAGGAAGCAGAACTGAAATCTCTCCCCACAGCTGCGTGAACCATGGATTTACACCTCTGCCACTGACTTTGTAAATTCAGCACTTGCAGGATATCTGAGGGGACAATGGGTGCTCTTGTGGGTGGGACAGGTGTGCCCTTAGTAGTGGTGGGCTTTGTGGGCTGGGCCAGGGCCTGAGCTGCCTCCATAGCTCCCACAACGGATCCAGGTGCACGACTACTGCAGTCCTGGGACCTGACATCAGTGGGTCTGTACTGGTGGCCTTGCGAAAACAGCACCTGAGAGATTGCTGGCATTCCCAAGGTTGAGATGGGGCCGAGAGCAGTGCCAACAACAGTGTACTTTGTGAGCCCACACAATGGGTGACAGGTGACACAACAGAGCACACTCACTGGTGAACAGATCTGGCAGAGGAGTACTCAGTGGCACCTCTCCCAGTGGGAGTGCTCCAATTCTGCCTACCTCACACTGTGGCTCAGAAACACAGCTCAGAAATGGTTTTGGGGGCTACTACTCCAACAACTATGGAACAGACCTGGCCCCTGACAGGGTAGTGACAACCACAGAGCAAAGAGGAGGCTCCACTCAATACCCAGTGCAGGCTCTCGTCACCACAACACCAGTCACACTGCCTATCAAGGGAATAATGATCAGGATACACTGAGGAAAGAGGTGACAGGCATCAACACTAAAAACAGCCCTCACACCAAAAAATATTAAACTCACACAGGCTACACAGGGATGCTCCCACATAAATATAGTCCTCCAAGACCACAGTAGATAATTGTTTCTCCTAAACTCATAGAGCAAGATAAATATAAGTAAAATAAAGAAGCAGAGGAACCACTCCCAATTAAAAGATCAAGAGAATTCCCCTGAAAGAACAACGAAACAGACCTCTTCAGTATAATAGACATAGAGTTCAAAAAAGAGATAATGAAAATACTGAAGGAATTAAGAAGGACTATTGATAGAAATGCAGATTACTATCAAAGGAACTAGAAACTATAAGGAAGAACCAGGAAAAATTAGAGAGCTCATTCACCAAGACAAAAGCTGAGCTTAAGGCAATGAATAGCAGAATGGATAATGCAGAAGAACAAATAAGTGATCTGCAAGATGAAATCCCCAATCAGAGCAGCAGACAGAAAGCCAAATGAAAAAAAAATTAAAAAGGAAACAGTATAAGAGACCTTTGGGATAATATAAAGCATGCCAATATATGCATAATAGAAGAAATAGAAAAGGGGATTGAAAATGTATTTGAAGAAATTATGGCTGAAAACTTACCAAACCTAAATAAGGAAACAGATATCCAGGTACAGGAAGCAGAGAGGGCCCCAAACAAGATAAACTCAAACAGACCTACATATCGTAATAAAGATATATTATAATAAAAATGGCAAAAGTTAAAGAGAGGATTCTAAAGGCAGCAAGAGAAAAACAAAGAGTTCATTACAAGTGAAGCCCCCATAAGGCTATCAGCTTATTTCTCTACAGAAATGATACAGGCCAGAAGGGAGTGGCAAGATATATTCAAAGTCCTGCAAGGGAAAACTCTGCAACCTACTATACTCTACCCAGAAAGATCATCATTTAGAATAGGAGAGATAAAAAAAAAATTTTTTTCTCAGACAAGCAAAAAGTAAAAGAATACCTATCTGAAAGGAAACATTGAAAGGTTTTCTCTAAATAGAAAAGAAGTAAGAATCCATAGAAAAGAGAAAAATAATAACTGGACAGTAAATTGCTTAAATAAGCCAGTACAGAGATTTTTTAAAAATCAAAAAATTTCTGTGAAAGTGATGATAAACACAATGAAGGGAAAAAGGATGAACATGAAGATGTAAAAAGAGGACAGCAAAATCATAAAATGTGGGGGAGGAAATTAAGAAAATGTAGATTTTTTTCCCCTATAATGTGTTTGAGCTTATATGACTACCAGTCTAAAGCAAGTACATATAGGAAGGGGTTAATATACTTGAAAAACAGGGTATCGACAAACCAGAAACATACAGTAGATTCACAAAAAACAAAAGAAGCAAGAAATAAGCATAATAAAAAAGAAAATCATCTAACCACAAAAGGAAAAAAAGAAAGGGACAAAGAAGAAATATAAAATCAATGGAAAACAAGGTTTAAGATGGCAATAAATACATATCTATCAATAATTACCTTAAATGTCAATAGACAAAATGCTCCAATCAAAAGAAACAGAGTGGCTGATTGGATAAAAAAAAAAAAAGAGCTTACAATATGCTGCCTACAAGAGACCAACTTTAGGGTCAAAGGACACACATAGATTGAAAGTAAGGGGATGGAAAAAGATAATTCATGCAAAAGGAAATGACAAGAAAGTGGAGGTCACAATACTCGTATCAGACAAAATAGGCTTTAAAACAAAGGCTATAAAGAAAGATAAAGAAGGAAACTGTAAATGATAAAAGGATCAATACAGGAGAGGATATTACTTTCATCAACATATATACACCCAGTATAGGAGCACCCAAATACATAAACCAGGTACTAACAGACATAAAGGGAGAAATTGATGGGAATACAATAATAGTAGGACAGTTTAACACCCCATTCACACCAATGGACAGATCTTCAAGACAGAAAGTCAGTAAGGCAACAGAGATCCTAAATGATACAATAGAACAGTTAGACTTAATTGATATTTTTCAGGACATTACACCCCAAAAAAGCAGAATGCACATTATTTTCAAGTATACATGGAAAATTCTCTAGGATTGACCACATACTAGGACACAAAACAAGCCTCAACAAATTTAAGAGTATAGAAATTATTGCAGACATATTTTCTGACCACAATGCCATGAAACTAGAAATCAACCACAGAAAAAGAAACGAGGAAAAAACAATTACATGGAGACTAAACAACATGCTACTAAAAAACCAATGAGTTCACAATGAAATCAAAGAAGAAACTAAAAAATACCTTGAGGCAAATCACGATGGAAACACAACCATAACAAATGTATGAGAAGCACTGAAAGCAATTCTTAGAAGGAAGTTCATAGCAAAACAGGCCTTCTTTAGAAAACAAGAAAAATCTCAAGTAAACAACTTAACCCACCACCTAAGTGAATTAGAAAAAGAAGAACAAAATAAACCCAAAGTCAGCAGAAGGAAGGAAATAATAAAGATCAGATAGGAAATAAATAAAATAGAGATTAAAAAATAATAGAAAAATCAATAAAACCAAGACCTGGTTCTTTGAAAGGGTAAACAAAATTGACAGACCTTTGGCCAGGCTCACCAAGAAGAAAAGAGAGAGGACCCAAATAAACAAAATAAAAAAATGAAAGAGGAGAAATCACAGCTGATACTGCAGAAATACAAAAAATAATAATAATAACAAAAGACTATGAACTATTCAACAACCTAGAATAAATGGACAAGTTTCTAGAAACATATAGTCCACCAAAGCCAAATCAAGAAGAAATAGATAACTTGAACAGACTGATCACTAGAAGTGAAATCGTGATTAAAAAAAAAAAAAAAAAACTTCCTACAAACAAAAGTCCAGGGCCAGATGGCTTCACAGGCAAATTCTACCAAACATACAAAGAACTTATATGTATCCTTCTCAAACTCTTCCAAAAGACTGAAGAGGAAGGAAGACTCCCAAAGACATTCTATGAAGCCAACATTACCTTGATACCAAAACCAGACAAAGACACTACCAAAAAAATTACAGGCCAATATCTTTGATGACTATAGATGCAAAACTTCTCCAAAAAAAGTATTAGCAAACCAAATCCAACAACACATAAAAAAGATCATGCACCATGACCAAGTTGGAGTCATCCCAGGGTCACAAGGATGGTTCAACATATGCATATCAATCAGTGTGATACACCACATCAAAAAGAAAAGACAAAAACCACATGATCATCTCAATAGATGCAGGAAAAGCATTTGATAAAATTCAACATCCTTTCATGATAAAAACTCTTACCAAAGTGGGTATAGAGGGAACATATCTCAACATAATAGAAGCTATTTATGACAAACCCACAGCCAATATAATACGCTGGTGAAAAGCTGAAAGCCTTCTCACTAAAATCTGGAAGAAGACAAGGATGCCCACTCTCACCACTTCTCAACATAGTATTGGAAGTCCTAGACACAGCAATCAGACAAGAAAGAGAAATAAATGGTATTCAAATTGGTAGGGAAGAGGTAAAATTGTCATTATATGCAGACAACATGATACTATATATAGAAAACCCTAGAGACTCCACACAAAAAATACTAGAACTGATAAACGAATTCAACAAGGTATCAGGATACAAAATTAACATACAGGGACTTCCCTGGTGGCACAGTGGTTAAGAATCCACCTGCCAACTCAGGGGACACAGGTTTGAACCCTGGTCTGGGAAGATCCCACATACCATGGAGCAGCTAAGCCCGTATGCCACAACTACTGAACCTGCTCTCTAGAACTCACGAGCCACAACTACTGAAGCCCACACGCCTAGAGCCCATGCTCCGCAACAAGAGAAGCCACTGCAATGAGAAGCCCGTGCACTGCAACAAAGAGTAGCTCCCGCTCGCCGCAACTAGAGAAAGCCCGTATGCAGTAATGGACTTGAGAAAATGGGGAGGGGGAAGGGTAAGCTAGGACGAAGTGAGAGAGTGGCATGGACATATATACACTACTAAATGTAAAATAGCTAGCTAGTAGGAAGCAGCTGCATAGCACAGGGAGATCAGCTCAGTGCTTTGTGTCCACCTAGAGGGGTGGGATAGGGAGGGTGGGAGGGAGACACAAGAGGGAGGAGATATGGGGATATATGTATATGTATGGCTGATTCACTTTGTTATAAAGCAGAAACTAACACACCATTGTAAAGCAATTATACAGCAATAAAGATGTTAAAAAAGACAATAATAATAGTGTATTCTGGGATTTAAAATAAAAATAGAATTAAAATAGCACAAAAATGAAAAGAGAGTAAATGGAGTTAAAACATTTTGGGTCTCTGCATTGTCCAGGATATTGCAAAAGTACCCATTTAAGATGATTCTGGTAAATCAAGGGTATACAGTTTGCTATAATCACTAAAGAATAGGTTGGATAATTTAAAAACTAATTGCAAGATGATGTTTTAAATCCAAATATATTAGTAATTAAATGTAAATTGTCTAAATTCTCCTACTAAAAGCCAAACTTAACAGGCTGGATTTAAAATATATATATATACTGCTCTCAAGAGACCCACTTTATATATTAAGACACAGAAAGTTTGACAGCAAAAGAAATTAAAAATATTTTACATGCAATAGTATGTTATTAGTATAGTACTATTATTAGTATAGCTTTATCAATATTCTTTTATAATATTAATAAATATTAATAATAATAAAGTAGACTTTGATGCAAGAAGAATTATCACAGATTAAGATGGCCATTTCGTGATGATTAAGAGGTCAATACAATAGTAAGATATAACTATGCTCATTTTTATGTAGACCTAAAACATTACCAAACAATAAAAGCTGAAAACTTGCTAAACTAAAAGTGACAAATTTATGATCACTGAGATTTGAACACAGTTCTTTTAATAACTAATAGAACAACCATACAGAAAATCAGTAGAGACAGAGAGATCTGAGCAGTTAATAAATTTGACCTAAGTAACATATTTAGAACACTACAGCTGACAAATGTAGACTATACAGTTGTTCCAACTGGAATGGAATTTTGCCTGAATGGAGTAATGCAGGGCCCAAAGCAAATCTTCAACACATTTCAGAGAATTTAAATCATTCAGAGTATGCTCTCTGGCTATATAAAATTAAATTAGAAACAGTAACAAAAGGATAAGTAGAAAATCTCCGAATGATTGGAAATGAAATATTCCATTACTTATCCTAAGTAATGATGGATCAACAATGAAATCATGAATTAGATAAAGAACTTCGAAAACTTTATCATAATAACAATATAATAAATAAAATTATGGAATTCAGCTGAAGTAGCTCTTAGAAGGAAAATTATAATCTTAAATGCATATATTATAAAAGAAAAAAAGCTAAAATCAATCACCTACGCTTCCATCTCAAGAAAATTTTAAATCCATGAAAGTAGAAAGGACAAAATATTAAACATGAGGGCAGAAATTAATGAAATAAAAAACCAAATGCATCATAGAGAAATTTAACAAAGCCAAAAGTAGATTTTTGAAAAGATTAGTAATTTTATAAACTCCTGGGTAAAGTGGTCAAGAGAGAAAGGCAGAAGACAAAACTTAGCGAGATCAGGAATGAAAAAAGACTATCATGTAGATATTAGAGACTTTAAAGAAACAGTAAGAAGATGTCACGAACAACTATGTACCAATAAATTTGAAATTTTTGATGGAATAGACAAATACCTTGAAAACTGCTTAACAAACTGACACAGGAAGCAATAGGAAATAGAGTACTCTCATGAAATGGGGAATTGGAGGGTAATCTATGTAGAGAACTTCTCACTGGTTTGGCATATATTCAACTCTTGATAAATGACTGTTATGATTAGAATCATTATAGATAGTAGAAGCGGAGTCAGAGAATCCTTGTCGGATAATGATCAATAGTGTAGGTTCTTAGGCCACTGGCATCATTTTGTGAATATCAAGGGTCGTAGCATTAGAAAGAGTCCTGTGGAATTTATATGCCAAAGTAGAGCCCCATGCACAGGTTAGACCTGGGAGGAGGAGATGGCAGAGCTAGTGCCCAGTGGTGGGAAACAGAAATATCACAGTCAGGGGCAGTTACCATGTTTTCTGTCCATTAAGAATGTCACACTGGTGTGAAAAATACACCAACAACAGTCTTGGAATGAATGGAATGAATATAAAGGAAAGATATTTACAGCATTTATATTACAGTTCTAAAATGAAGACCTGTTCATTTGTTCCTATAATATCCTTAGAAATTAATACATAGCTACCTTCATACATGGCTTAAAATATTAATTAATTCTCTTGATGTTTCAGAGTTTTTTTCTTGAGTATAAAAAGGTAATTTTTAATGGGTCCATCCATGTTGTTGCAAAGGGAACAATCTCATTCTTTTAATGGCTGAGTAATATTCTATTGTCTATATATATACCACATCTTCTTTATCCATTCATCTATTGATGGAAACATAAGGTTGCTTCCAGATTTTGGCTATTGTAAATAATACTGCAACGTACAGAGGGGTATGTATATCTTTTCAAATTAGTTCTTTCTTTTGGAAAAATAACCAGGAGTGGAATTGCTAGATTGTAAGAGGTAGTACTATTTTTAATTTTTGGAGGTCTTTCCATACTGTTTTCCATAGTGGCTGCACCAATTTACATTCCCACCAACAGTGCACAAAAGTTCCCTTTTCTCCACATCCTCATCTGTTAACACATGCTTTTTCTTGTCTTTTTGATAATTGCCATTCTACCAGGTGTGAAGTGATATCTCTTTGTGACTTGATTTGCATTTCCCTGGTAGTTAGTGATGTTGAGCATCTTTTCATATGTGTATTGGCCACCTGTATGTCTTCTTTGGAAAATTCCTATTCAGATTCCTTGCACATTCTTTAATCAGATTATTTGTTTTTCCAATATTGATTTGTGTGGGTTCATTATATATTTTGGATATTAACCCCTTATCAGATATATCATTTGCAAATATCTTCTCCCATGTAGTGAGTTGCCTTTTTGTTTTGTTGATGGTTTCCTTCACTGGGTAAAAGCTTTTTAGTTTGATGTCTCATTTGTTTATTTCTGCTTTTGCTTCCCTTGCCTGGGTAGACATATCCAAAAAATACTGCTAAGACTGATGTCAAAGAACATACTGCCTGTGTTTTCTTTTAAGAGTTTTATGGATTCAGGCCTTGCATTTAAGTCTTTAATCCATTTTTAGTTTACTTTTTAATATGGTGTAAGAAAGTGGTCCAGTTTCATTCTTGTGCAAGAAGCTGTCCAGTTTTCCCAACACCATTTATTGAAGAGAAAATCTGTTCATTTTTGACCCTTTGTCATAAATTAATTGACCATATAGTGTGGGTTTATTTCTGGACTCTCTATTTTGTTCCATTGATCTATGCATCTGTTTTTGTGCCAGTATCATACTGTTTTAATTACTATAGCTTTGTAATATAGTTTGAAATCAGAGAGCATTATATCTCTAGCTTTGTTTTCCTCTCTTAAGATTTCTTTGGCCATCTGAAGTCTTTCATGGTTCCATACAAATTTGGGGATTATTTGTCTAATTCTGTGAAAAATGCCATGGGTATTTTGATAGGCATTACATTGAATCTGTAGATTGCTTTGGGTAATATGGACATTTTAACAATATTAGTTCTTCCAGTCTATGAGCACAGTATATCATTCCATTTATTAGTGTCATCTTCAATATTTTTTAATCATTGTAGTGTAATTTTCAGAGTACAGGTCTTTGATCTCCTTGGTTAAATTTATTCCTAGGTATTTTATTATTTTCGATGCAATTGTAAATAGAATTGTTTTCTTAACTTTTCTTTTTGAAAAGTTGTAGTGTATAGAAATGCAACTGATTTCTGTATATTGATTTAGTATCTTGTAACTGTTGGGGTGGCCAAAAAGTTCATTCAGGTTTATCCATAAGATGTTACAGAAAAACCCAAACGAACTTTTTGGCCACCCCATTATATTGAATTCCCTTACTAGTTCTAATCGTTTTTGGCAGAGTCTTTAGGATTTTCAATGTATGGTATCATGTCATCTAAAAATATTGAGAGTTTCACTTCTTTCTTTCCAACGTGGTTACCTTTTATCTTTTTTTCATGTCTGATTGCTGTGGCTAGGACTTCCAATACTATGTTGAATAAAAGTGGTGAGAGTGGACATCCTTGTATTGTTCCTGATCTTAGAGGAAGAGCTTTCAGCTTTTCACAGTTGAGTATGATGTTAACTGTGGGTTTTCATAAAGGCCTTTAATATGTTGAGGTGTGTTCCCTCTATACCCATTTTGTTGAGAACTTTTATTATAAATAGATGGTGAATTTTGTCATATCACCTACAGAGATGATCCTATAATTTGTATCCTTCTTGTTGTGTGTGTGCTGTGTCATGCTGATTGACTTGCAGATATTGAATCATCCTTGCATCCCTGGAATAAATCCCACTTGATCATAGTGCATGATTCTTTTAATATATTGTTGAATGTGGTTTCCTAATATTTTGTTGAAGATTTTTGCATCTGTGTTCAACAGGGATATTGGGCAGTAGTTTTCTTTTTTGTGGTATCTTTATCTGGTTTCGGTATAAGAGTAATGGTGGTCTTGGAGAAGGAGTTTGGAAGGCTTCCCTCCTTTTCAATTTTTTGGAGTAGTTTGAGAAGGATAGGTATTAACTCTTCTTTAAATGTTTGGTGGAATTTGCCTATGAAGCTGTCTGGTCCTGAACTTTTGTTTGTCAGGAGGTTTTTGATTACTAACCCAATTTCATTACTAGTAATTCATCTGTTCTTATTTTCTATTTCTTCCCAATTCAGTCTTAGAAGATTGTATATTTTTAGGAATGTGTCCATTTCTTCTAGCTTGTCCAGTTTTGGATGTATAATTTTTTGTAGTAATCTCTTATGATCCTTTATATTTCTGTGGTGTTAGTTTTAACTTCTCCTGTTTTATTTCTCATTTTATTTGGGCCCTCTCTCTTTTTTTCTTGGTGAGTTTGGCTAAAGGTTTATCAATTTTGTTTATCTTTTCAAAAAACTGCCTTTATTTTTATTGATCTTTTCTATTTCTTTTAGCCTGTATTCAATTTATTTCTGCTCTGATCTCTGTTATTTCTTTCCTTGTGCTAACTTTGGGCATTGCTTATTCTTCTTTTTCTAGTTCCTTTAGGTATAAGGTTAGATTGTTTATTTGAGATTTCCATTACTTCCTGAGGTAGACTTGTGTTGCTATAAACTTCCCTCTTAGAACTGCTTTTACTGCCACCCATAGATTTTGGAATGTTGTCTTTCTGTTTTCATTTGTCTTAAGGTATTTTTAAATTTTCTCTTTGATTTCTTTATTGACCCATTGGTTGTTTAGTAACGTTGTTTAGCCTCCATTTGTTTGTGTATTTTTCATTTTCTTCTTGTAATTAGTTTCTAGTTTCATACCATGTGGTTGGAAAAGATGCTTGGTATGCTTTCAATCTTCTCAAATTTATTGACTTTTTGTGGCTTAATATGTGATCTATCCTGGAGAATGTTCAGTGCACACTTGAAAAAAATGTGTATGCTTCTGTTTTGTTTTGGGATGGAATGTTCTCTATATATCTATTAAGTTAATTTGGTCTACTGTTTGTTTTAGGTCAATGTTTCCTTATTGGTTTTCTCTCTGGATGATCTAGCCATTGGTGTAACTGGGAGATTAAAGTTCCCTACTATTATTGCTGTACTATCAATTTCTCCCTTTATCTCTGTTAATATTTGCTTCATGTATTTACATGCCTCTATTTTGGGTGAATATATATTTACAATTGTTATATCTTCTTGGATTGATCCCTTGATCATTTTGTAATGCTCTTCTTTGTCTCTTGTTACAGTCTTTGTTTTAAAGTCTATTTTGTCTGATATAAATATTGCTATCCCAGCTTTCTTTTCATTTCCATTTGCATGGAATATCTTTTTACATCCCTTCACTGTCAGTCTGTATGTGTCTTTAGATATGAAGTGAGTCAGTTTTAGGCAGCATATGTATAATATATATATATATATATCATATATATGATATATATCATATATATGAGATATATCACATATCATATATATATGATATATATCATATATATGATATATATATATATTCAGTTTTTATCCATTTAGCCACCCTATCTCTTTTGATTGGAACATTTAGTACATTTACATTTAAAGTAATTTTTGATGGGTATGTGCTTATTGCCATTTGTTAATTGTTTTTGCAGTTCTCTGTTTCTTTCCTTTCTGTTCTCTTCCATTGTGATTTGATTACTTTGTTTAGGGTTATCTTTGCTGGTGCTCTACTCATTCAGAGAAATTTCTCTAGTAATGAGCTATAGAAATGATCCCTGATAGTATAGTCTTCAGATAAGTGTTTTCTGACATAAAAAAATTTATCTCTAGTGTGGCTCTTTATTTAAATACTTTTAGGTAGTTAAGGAAAAGGTAAAAAAACAAAACAACAACAACAACAAAATCTCTTCCCACGCCTGTTAGGCTTTTATTGCCTTTAGTTCAAA